>NC_058337.1:43332367-44582367 GCF_905475395.1 Chrysoperla carnea | reverse complement strand
GTCATGAGAGTTAACTCGTAGAGCTAACAAGCTAACAAGCTAACAAACTGTTAAACTCCTTGTCTCTTTCTTATTACCATTTACTCCAGCAGAGTGAGAGAGGCCGTGGGACTTGATAACTGTACATATACCATTTATTTATTAAACAAGGATAGTTCAAACCTACTTACATTTAAATCTTTTATTAAACAAGGATAGTTCAAACCTACTTACATTTAAATCTTATATGTCGATCTTTATTTATTAAATGTTATAAGCCAATTACATTTAAATCTTATATGTCGATCTTGATTTATTAAATGTTATAAGCCAATTATTTCTATTTTGCCAAATAAAAATGACAGTGCAGATAAAGATATTTGAATCTGTGATTCATTAACATAAGTCATATTAATTACTTATATAGTTCTTTTCTTAATGTAGAATGTTTATGTATATGTAATATATATATATATATATATGTATATGTCTATTAAATTATTTCATATTAAAAATTTTTTAATATTGTTTTTATTCTCAGTTATTGTCAATGAAGATACAAAAAATGTATGCGTCAGTCCAAAACTAACAGCGTCAAAAGTGAAACTTTTTATGTAATTCAAAAACTGTCAATGAGTGTACAAAAAAATGCATTGCAGCAAAGAAAAATTGACTGGAAATTATAATAAAAATGATTTATAATAAAAATCAAGAAAAATCTACAGACTATCCCGAATTAATTACTACGGAAGTTTCACTTGTACGTATATGTATATAGTTTTATGTATATGTAAATAATAGTACGTACGAGTGAAACTTCCGTAGTAATTAATTCGGGATAGTCTGTAGATTTTTCTTGATTTTTATTATAAATCATTTTTATTATAATTTCCAGTCAATTTTTCTTTGCTGCAATGTATTTTTTTTGTACACTCATTGACAGTTTTTGAATTACATAAAAAGTTTCACTTTTGACGCTGTTAGTTTTGGACTGACGCATACATTTTTTTTCTTAGTGATAGTATAAATATGATATATTTCTCTTTAATGATAGTACTTAATAGTAAAAGTGGGTTTTCACCTCTTACTTACTGTAAAATAAATTTTTATTCGCATATACCTAGAGTTTGATGAGTGGAATTTAATGTATATCTCTAACATGTTTTCCATCGAGAAAAAATTTGACAACAAACATCTCTAATAAATGTGATAAAGTTTTTTTTTTTTTTTCACAGTGATCGAGAAAAATACAAACAAAAACATTGTATTTTACTCATCGAAATCGGTTGGCGTGATATTGAGTTATTCGCCCTCTTGTCATGCATGCAAATTTAAGACTTTTATGATTTTCTCATGGATACTGTTGTCAGAACAGAACCAAAATGAAATGAGACCACACGGGAAGCACTAGTTTCCAAATATATAATCAGAATCATCAAAATCGGTTCACTCAGTCAAAAGTTCTGAGGTAACAAACATAAAAAAATACGGTCGAATCGAGAACCTCTTCCTTTTTTGTTAGAGGTCGGTTAAAAATATTGTGTGGTCATTGTTTACAAAAAGGCTCATATCTTGAAAACGACAAATTGCATGGGAATGAAATATAAACCAAATTTAAGAAAAAATATTATCTTTTAACGAGTATTAGTTCAAAGTGTTTGACTTTCTCGTACAGAAAATTTTACTTTTTGTTACTGAATTATACATGTCATGAATAATTTAAAACTCGATTAATAATATTAAAACTTTGATTTGTCTAAAGAAAAAGGTTTTTACTGTTGAAGACCAATAATATTTTAAAAGCTGTAGACTTATTTTTAAAAAAAATAACATGAACTGCGAATATAGACGAATATCGGGAGCCAGCAAACGCTCCTTGAGATACAAAGTGCGACGAATGAAACACAAGTTTAAAGCCAATGACAGTAATGTGCCGATAATTTATTTCTTCCAAATCTCACATTTGACGGAAATGGTATGGTGTACAATACACGGCGTGTAAACGAACACTTCCTCAACTGTCTTTTATAAGGAAAAATTCTTCATATTTCCATATTTTCTAGATTTTTTACTAATTTTCCACCTGTCAAATTCTAAAATCTTAATTTAATGTAATCTAAGTTGCCTCATAAATTAAAAAATCATTTCCATAAAATTTTTGCTATCTAATTTATACATATAACATTGAACATATCAATATAATAAATATAATTTATCGAATAATAATCAATATAATTAATAACTAATTATTTTTTATTTGATAAATTATTAATTAATTCATATAGGTACATGATATATTTATATTATTATAAATGCATCATAATATAATTAAATGTAAAAATAAAAAATAATAATAATTTGATAACTTTATAAAATGAAACAACTATAAGAAATTTAAATAACCACTCTATAAATGTTGTATTTTGTATTTATATTAAACAATAACACGAAAAAGTATTAATTAAAATAAAAAATACGTTTAATTTTATTATCATTATAATTTAGATCAAATGACATTTGAAGGTTATGTTCAGTTTTGTAAAGTGCAATTTCAATTTCAACCTAATACTAATATAAACAGGATGTCCCCCAATAAGTAATTATTATAAATATGTTTTAATTAACTCGAAAAGTTTTCTACCTATCTTTTTGCCTTCTGGGTATGATTCCTTATAAATTTATTTGAAAATTCTGGTTTTGAAATGACAACACAATATTATTTATCGAATAATAATTAGTATAAAAACAAGCGAAAACAAACAATTGACTGAGTTAATTGTTAAAATACCATGTATAGACAGCGTTGATTACTCTGTCACATTACACATACACACATGTCACACACATTTAACTGATATATCTATATAATACATACTATACAATTTGTGCTCTCATGGGTAAACAGTGATGTTTACGAAAAAATGCCTCAAACACAAGTTGTTTATTTTTTTTTTAAGGAACATTTTTTACATTCAAACTTTTGTTCTATCTCTAACGATTTACAAGATGGGTCCTACAGATCCAAGACCCAATCGACCTATGTTGCTCATTGACGAACTCGACCTCACTTTTTACGTCCTCAGCACGCTATAAAAATTTCAGCTTGATATCGTTTTTATCTTTTCGTTTATGAGTTATCGTGATGACAGACGGACAGACGACAGAAAGACAACAGACAGACAAGCAGACAGACAACCGAAAATGAACTAATTCGGTGATTTTATGACACCTATATCAAAATTTTGTTCATAGCATCAATATTTTAAAGCTTTACAAACTTGGGACTAAACTTAGTATAACTTGGTATATTTCATATGTTGGTATAATAATTATTGTTAATATTATTCTGATAGGAAGATAACTGAATAAAATATGAAAATTTTTCTTAGGTTAAATATATTTAAGATACTACGATTTTGTCATTTGCAAAGATGTTTGTCACACAATAATTGCAACATCGATAACAACGTATATATAAAATTTTTCATAGAAAAAGAAAAACGCTTTTAAACTATACGCTTTACGTATACGTATATAAAGCTGTACGCATTAAAGCTATACATACAAACGTACTATTAGTATAACTTCGGTTCCGTGATTCAGTTCGGTTACGCAATAGATGGAATGCTTATGAGTAATGCCAAAGAATTACGTAATTTTTGCAGTTTCAAAAATTTATTTGAACTTGTAACTATATAGACTTTTTGCCAAATTCTATAACCTTAATTTAATATAACATAAATTTACATTAAATTGCCCCATAAATTCATTTCTATAAAATATTTTTCTTTGTTGAATGCAAAAAAGTGCAACTATACGCTTAGAGACAAAACCATTTCAAGAAAAAAGTATATTTTCCGATGATTGATTGTTTCCACCCTAAAATGTATGTGGCAAATTTTTAAAGAAATGTTAAACTTAAATCAAACCGTAGGATACCCTGTTTCTGTGTAAATAGTATTCAAATTTATACTAAAATTAAAACATATTTACTGTAATTATGGAAATAAGGCAATCAAATCGAATTTTTACAGAGTGAATTAGAATTATACTAATTACTGTCAAGGTGCATTTTTTATAAAAATATTCATGTAATAATTCATAGATAATGGTTTTATTATGTTCAGGAATTATATGTTTAAATGAATTTTAATGAAATCAGTTTTAATGAAATCAAAAATATTTGAAGGTAAAACTATTTTGACGAATAAATAAGTGGTTTGGGGATAAAGTTGACAAAACTTTGTTTGATTCACGCGAAGGTATAATATTTCAGGTAAAATGATTTGGAAAAATCTTCTCGCGCTAAAATATTTTCGCATAAACTATTTTTGTGAGTGTATGTGTTCGTGTGTTTATTGGTCCCACTTAGATTTTTTTTACAATTGGTCTTTATTTGATAATAAAGCACAAAAGTTGTAAGGACATGCAAAAATTAAACGAAAATTTCGTAATTTAATTCTCTTAAAGCTCTCCTTAACCATTAAAGCCACCATCTTCTATATACTATAATCGTGAAGGTTGTGAGCATGATTGTAAAAACTGCTGAATGAATTTTAATGAAACTTTACAATAATATAGGTAATGCATCAGAATAGCACACAGGCTAAAATTTATAAGGGTAAAAGTAAGCATAATAAGCAGAATAATTTGGCTTCATAATAAAAAGTAACATATTTTTCGATTATTATGGAAAGGGGAGGAAGACAAGGTAGATCCAGCTAAGCAGGAGGGTAAGTTCTACTTACGTCATAAAATTTTTCACAAACATCTTGAAGTGCTGACGTACATTCACTTTTAATTATGAATAGGAGAAAATACACTCGATATCTAAGGCTACGGTAGATTTATGCAATTCATTTTAACATGGACAGAAATTGACCCTTACCCCAAGAAGTTCCTAAAAATTCAATTTTTGGCAGAGGAACAAAAAGTTATACGCAAACTTTTATCAAATAAGATAACAACCGCTTAGATTTCGATAGTTGACACATCATAGTCATACATAAATTCATCGTGTCCAATCAGAGGAAATATTTACTGCATTTAGTAATTTAGTAGAAACCATTTTACAAAGAAAACATTGAAATAATTAATTTTGTTGAAATTTTGAAGTCGACTGTATTTATATGTGTAAGTTATAAGAGACTATCATTAAATACTTGATAGTTAAATACCTATGATGTATTTAAAATTATATTATTTATTGCCAAGGTTACACATTTCAATCAGTTAAATACATACGAAAAAAATATAATTATTCACATATATATTATTTTCTAAATACAGGTTGATTCATCCATTGATGGATTCCAAAAAAATTCAAGCTGTTCATGTGAGTGCGACCATTATGGTCCACACCATTAACTTTCCGGATGACGAAAAAAAATTTTATAACTGCCTAAGATATATTGTTTTTCTACAAAAATGTTTAGTCTAGAGGTTAAATACTCGCTCTCTATGCAAGAGGTAATTTGGATTATTGGACCGATTATACAATAACTTTCGTATACTGGGAAGTTAACAAGTTCTCAATATATTATCGCATCGGTCCAATGTCGAAATTTCAACTTTACTATTACTTGATTTTATTTATGTCATTTTTGAACGACATAACGTCTTGTTAGTTTTTATGGATTAAAGACGAAAAAACCTTAAGAAGAACCAATTAAAAAAACATAAATTTTCACACCTTTTTAAATTGCAGTGACGATTGCTATTTTGCACGTTCTAGTAACTTAATTTATTATATATTTTAATTTCAAATCTAACGTTTATGTTAAAAAAGTGCAAATAAAAAAACTTCCCTAAATGGCCGAGCGGTCTAAGGCGTTTGCCTTTGACTGTTTGTCCATTTAGACTTAGGTTGCGGATTTGAGTCCAGGCAGCGGCAGTGTGAACAATTTATAATTAATTGGAGTGCAGAATTGATCACATTTTCGTCGCTTGGATAAGAACGAAGTAACCGACTCCACCCACATCAAAATGTAATTGTAAATATGTTTGTAATTAAATAAATAAAGATTAACAAATAATGATGTGAGTGGCCTCTGTTATAGGCGTATATGTCAGAGAAACGGAGGTTAAACCTCATTATTTTTATTATTATGTTAAAAAAGTGCCAAATTAAAAACTTCCCGCATTTATTACATAATATACCAATTGGGCAATTGACCTGGTATAATAAGATCCTTGACTCAGCTCTTACTTTTACAACATTGATTTGTTCCTACTTAAAAGATTCGAGGATACGAAGAAGCATAATCAGCTTATTTTTGTGCTATAAATTTCTTTCATTACATTTTTAATCGATTAGAGAAAAAGGCATCTTAATACGGATTATTTACGATGGATATCCATGGATACGGATACGGCATTTGATTACACTCATGAATAGACAGAGACACTCTGTATGGGATAAGTAAAATCATGCAACATTAATTTTTAATAAATTAAAATAAACCTACATAATTATAATTGTTGAAATAAATTTTATTTTAAAACATGTGATTTTTTTTATTTAAATCTACAATACACTATAATTTTCAAACGTTCAAGCACGAAACATTCATAATTATGTCACGTGCATATTATTCAATCTTAGCTGAAGCATCCTCAGATGTGAATTTCTAGAAAATTTTGTATGTATACATTTGTCAATTCACGCTGGCCATATTCCATAATCAATTTTGTTCATTCGAATTTCGGTGGGATAAAATTTTGATTACAAAGATTAAAATTGTTTACAAAAAGTGAAAACGTTTCTGAGAGTTTATTTTAAGTCGGATGAATTTCGAATATTTCTTTCCTTATTGAACTGTCAGGTGCCAAACGCACTACATCCCAACTTAATTTCAATAAGAAAAGAAATATTCAAATCCAGCCGTCTATAAATCAACATTCATTCAGTGAGTTCATCAAATCATTTTTCATGAAGCTCTTATTAACCCCTCGAACTAAAAAGAGGGGTTTTATAAATTTGATTGCTATTTGTCTGCGTCTGTCTGTCTGTGGCATCGTAAACGGATGAACTGATCTTAATTTTTGTTTGTTTGTTCGAAAAGTAATTTAATGGACAGTGCTCTTAGAAATGTTTCAAGTGTGAGTTAAAGTTTCTAATCCGAAACAACTTAAAACGATGATTTTTAAAATCAGTTCAGTTTGGATAGAGCTACAAGAAAAAAAAAGCGTTAATCGGTTATTTTAATTTTGTAAGTTTCATTTATACCAATAATATTGCTGAAAACGCTTTTGTAAATGTAAAAATACTTAAGCATAAATTAGCTACGTAGACAAAACTTCTAGTTATGGACATAATGAAATCGAAAGCTTCAAATATAAAACTAACGTTTCTATTTGAAATATTCGTCTATGGAAATTAAAAGTTATTAAGAAAAAAACTGGTCTTAAGTTCGAAAGTTATTCTAATGGTAAAAATGTTGGTAGTCAAACATGTTCATTTTCAAAGATTCGGCCTAAGACAATTATTTGTTCAGTAGGTCAGCAGAGCCGTAAATATAATTTGCAATTAAGAAAAATTCATTTATTCGAAACATGAATAATTAGTTATCATGCAAAGTCCAAAATCTAAACTATTAACTAAGAGAAAGTATAGAAACGCAGGAACTTATTTCGATGGTAAATGTACTCAGAAAGAAGAGAAAAATAGCCTGCTTCTATAGAAAATAGGAAGTTCCAAGCGCATGGACTATGATAACAACCAATCAAATATAATATTCAAAATAGAGAAGTTATTTTATGTGAGAAATTTCTGATATTAAAACAAATTTTAAAATATGAAGAGCATAATATATAAGTCAATTACAAAACAATATGTCGCGATTTACGATTAATTCAAAGATAATTGTAAAATATTATACAAACGAAATTGAGATTTTTTTTATTTGAAAAATATTTAAATTCAGTTTTTCTTTATCAAGAAACATGAATCTTTTTTAAACAGAAAAAATTAAAATTAAATTTGCATAAAATATTCGTGAAGAAAAGCATAATAAAAATTTGCAAAGTATTTCAATAATAGTTTCGCAGAAATATCAAGTTAAAATATAAATTATATTTAATACTATTTTTATGAAAATTAACAATAAAACAAGTGAAAACAAACAATTGACTCAGTTAATTGTTGAAATACAATGTATAGAAAGCGTTGATTACTCAATCACATTACACATATACCTATACATGTCACACATACATAACTGATAATCCCATATAATACATACTATAAAATTTGCATCTAACGTGTGCCCTCGTGAGTAGGTAAACAGTGATGTTTACAATAAAATATTTCAAACAAAAGTTGTTTATTTTTTGATAAGGAACATTTTTTACATTTAAACTTTTGTTCTATCGCTAACGGTTTACAAGATGCGTTCTACGGACCCAAGACCCAATTGACCTATGTTGCTCATTTACGAACTCGATCTCACTTTTTACATCCTGAGTGCGTGAAAATTTCAGCTTGATATCTTTTTTCGTTTTTGAGTTATCGTGTTCACAGACGGATGGGCGGACGGGCAGACAACCGAAAATGGAGTAATTAGATGATTCTATGAACACCTATAACAAAATTTTTTTGTACCATCAATATTTTTAAGCGTTACAAACTTGGGACTAAGCTTAATATATACTATGTATATTTCACATATAAATGGTATAAAAAAATATCTTAACTATGAATATTAAACTGACGAACTAACTTTTAGACAATTCGATACTTGTAAATGCTAATAATACCGCGTGGTTTTGTTAAACTTTATATATTCTGAGAATCGAATATACCGTCTAAGACATGTTACTTTAGGTACAATTATTTGAGGTAAGGTATTTGAAGCACCAAGAAAATTTATGAAAAAGTTCGATATGCAAAGACCAATCAGCCAAGCAGGTATTCGAATTTCTATTTACACATTACTAAAGACGCGCTAGCCACATTTCCACAATGATTACTCAATTTAAAAACTGTCTTACTAAAAGCTTTTATTACAAGTAATTTTAAAACATTTTAGAATTATTGGGTTTTTCAGCTAGGAGATTTTCTATTTAGCGGTTAATATTATATTATTAATATAAAAGCGAATTAATATTCGTGCATTTTTATAATTTTTTATAAGAAGTACACAATGCGGATAATTGTGATTCGAGACACAAACGATATTTTTTTAACAGGAAGAACATATAAAAAGAATTTAATTTAACAATAAAATCAGATCTTTGATCAAATAAGTTTGACAAAAATTAAACTTTCTTGATTGACAAAATCTTAAAAAATACTAAATTGATAAACTAATTTGGTGATTGACTGATAATATTGGTTCCTATTTTTCTCATTATGGAGCAGACATCTTAATCCCAATATTATCATCTAAAATCCAATAAGCATTGAACATTTAGTAATGTTTTTCATTCAAAACTATAAAAGCGCATTATATCAACTGTTTAAATAATTTTAAATTCTTTTGGATAAAAGTATCGAATTTTTCTGGAATTTAATCATAAAATATAGTTTTTGAATTCCAAATATTATCAAAAATTAATAAAATGAGTATAAAGACATTTTTAATGAGTAATAAACAAAAATTTTTCAGAATTTAGAGCAAGGCTATTAAAATAATTTTTAATATAAATAATAATTATAAATATTATAATGACAATAATTTTTATTTGAATAATCAATCAATATATTAATATATCAATAAATTTATGTATAATATATTAATATCAATGGTATCTATATCATTATATTCTATTGAGCAAATTAATTAATTTTAAACATTTTTTATTTAAAATAATTTATTTTCAATTAATTTATTAAATATGATATTTTTGTTTTTATACTATGGCATAAGTCAATAGTCTGCCTTTTTTAAATGGTTCTTATTTTAATGTCTGCTGTGTTACTCAAATTACTACCGCATTTTTATTAACTAACTTTCTTGGCTGTCTGTTTGTTCAGTTCAAAATTTGTATTTGAAAATAAAGGTGTTTTTCGATGAGATAGAAGTTAGAAATCGTAAGGAACGTGTATATCGGATAATAATACAATAATATATGTCACACTTATAAGAAGGGAAAAAAAATTTAAGTAAAGTTTTATTTTTAAACACGTTTTTAAAAAAAAAGTAAAAAGTGAAGACAATATTTGTAATATAAACTGGAAAAGAACTTGACATCTATTAGATAGACTGATTACAAGACTAAAAGAGAAGTCCGAGTTCTTTAACATTAAATTTTACAGTAAATTTTATTTTAAGGATTTGAACTCGCAACATATGGATTACTAATGATTTTAGTGCCCTAAGTCTACTGCTTAATCAACTGCGCTACCGATGCTTGTTATATACATAAAAAATATATGCTATGTATTATAAAATGATCAATAAGTTTATTTCAAACTTTCTGTAAGTTAGTAATAACAATCTTCATGTAGTTGACACAATCCCATATGGACTAGACATGATAGACATGTGTTCATAATAACCAAATCCTCTATTTAAAGCAAACTTATACAAAAAGTTTCCATACTTTGATGCCGAATGTCTTCTTTAAATAACGGGAAAAAAAATTTGAATTTGACGATTCTCAAGGGTACGATTATTCTTAACATTTTCTCAAAATTTTATTTCATTATATAAAACATTCTACCTTAAGAGTTATCAGGAAAGTTTTACAATCAATCAGCTCTTCCACTTAATTTTTTTTTATAGTAAATCTGCAAATTAATTTTTTTTTAAGTTTTCTCATTATATAAGCATTTGTGTCATTATATAGGAAGAGACCATACGCTTTTTTTGAAACAAGGAAAAATATTTGCAGTTAAAATGTTCTTAAATAAGAGATGATAAGATACAAATACATATTGCATATTTTCTACCATAATACTTTATAATAATGGTTTGTGTACTAATTATAGTAAAAAATTTATATTATGATTACGTTGAAAAAGAAGTAAACAACATGTAGTAGCCATTATATACCAATCCCAGTAAGAGGAGCTATATGACCATTTTATGTGTATTATTCACTCCTTTGGACCATTTTATAGCTTAAGACGGTTCTTTACACATTTTTCAATGGTGTGAAATCATTATTTGATTAGCGTGAAACTTTTTAATTTTATTAAGGCTAAAGTAACATTTGAATTACAAGCACTGTTATTATGCCCTTTACTCTATCGATTTGAAATTTGGATATGTTATAGATACTCATATTCTACCTGCCCTGGTTATTTTTCATTGTTCACCTCCAGGTATAGTGGAACACGAAAAAGTACCGTAAGTATGAATAATGAAATATGTGAAAATAAACAGTATTTTCGAAAAATAAAACCAGGGCAGGTAAAATATGCGTACCTATAACATATCCAAATTTCAAATCGATAGAGTAAAGGGTATTATTGCAGTGCTTGAAATTCAATTGTAACATTAAGCATTCACATCTGGAAAAACCATTTTTCTTTATAAATATTTTTTTACATCAATGAATATTTAAGAGGAGTCTTAAAAAAATTATAAGGTTTCACGCCAATCAAATAATGATTTCACTCTATTGAAAAATGTGTATAGAATCGTCTTAAGCCGCTTGGTGGATTTCCCAAATGCAATCGAAGACATTTTTATCGATGCGAATACAAGTATGGCTACTTGGAAAAATTAATTTTTGATTGGCATTGACATCAGTACGTATTTTATCCTTTTTATCGCCAATTTAATTGATAGTGTTTATTTAACCCGTTTGTCATACAATATACAGTGTGTCGCATTTAAGATGAAGACACCATCATATTTTCGATATTCGATTTGTAGGAACATCGATTTGAATTTTTGCACAGTCAAACAGAATGATGGTTCACACTTTTTAAGATAAATAACCGACATCAGATTTGTAAACTCAGCCTACTACAAATTGACAAATTGGGCCAATTCTTAATATTTTGTCTAGCGTCGGAGATGGTTAGATATATTGAAAAAAAAACTGTTTGAAAAAGTTGCTTAGAATATTTTTTTATACCCATATACCGATTATCATGGTAAAATTATCTTTATTAATTTTTAAACTTTACTCAAATTTAGTATACAAGTTTATTGGAATATTTGAATACAAAATATTAAATTACCAATTTGTCCAGTTTTAACATACCGGAAATGGTTGGATTACTTGTTCACTTCTGATAAAGCTGTGGATATAACTTTTAAATAAGAAGCATGAGAATTGTGCCCCAATGATCTCCCCTTGAATGAGCGGATGATCTAGTACGTAGAATTAGGATTTTAAAATGTTCAAATTATATGAAATAAACAATATTTGGAAGCCGTACTGTATTTGTAAAATTTTTACACTCATAAATTCTTTTGTACTTTTCAAACCACATTCATACATACATTTTTATTATTCTTTCTTCATGATAAATTCACTTTTTGTTTTAATTTTTTTTTTTAAATATATTTTTTATATTCAAATACTTAACGTTCCAAACATGTTCTGGTAGAAGGAGAGAGGCGTTGCTTTTAAACATACTTATATAGGTAATGGAAAATAACAAATCATAAAATGCTACTTAAAAATTTACATTAATAATTAGCACATTTATTACAATTACAAATAAATAATTAAAAATGCGATAATAGCAATTAATAGTCTAGTTACATGATTTATGATTTTTGTTTACGTATTTCTATTATATTTATTATTTATTAGTTTCTAGCGATTGATGAAGTACACTAGTTAGTCTAGTTAACATCTACGAACTTTTTTGTATATTCTCCGAAAATTACGAAATAGGTGTCATTCGATTCGTAATTTTATGTAGAAAGTTTACTGAAAAAAATGAAATGGCGCTAAAAAAAATTGCAAAAGTTATAAACAATTAAGTGAAAAATAAAATAGGGGGTTCAGTTTTTTTTGAATAACTCAAAAAATATTGAAAATTTTCGAAATCTGAAAAAAGATCCAAAAAGATGAAGAAATTTCCTAAAATAAAGTTTCTACTGCCGAAATTGTATCTCTAATATTTATAATTTTTACAGAGCCTTGAAAATAGCGCAAAATATGGCAAGTTTGGCTCTCGCGCGCGTTCTGTCTTTGAGACCTACTACCAAAAAAAATCATTTAAACATATAAAATATGAATATTAATAAATAAAAAAATTAATGTAGTTTTGAGATACATGAATAAACAATAATTCGTAGGATTTTTGTCATTTTTGTTTTTCAATAAAAAAACCAAATAAACAAAGATTTTTTTTGTTTTTCGGTTTGTAAAATATTGATTCAGCTCTTTTTTTTGAAATGCGGGCTGTTTTGGGGGGGGGGTCATGACCCATTTGACCTCCCCCCGTTAGATCCGCGCCTGCTGCAAGCAGTGGCAGTTTACTATTTTATCATATATACTTATAAGAATACTTAACAATTCTTAGTTTAAATTAAGCTACCTGAAACTACTTAAATTATGATATATATATATTTCAAATCAAAACAGATTGAAATATAAATAATAATTAATATAACAGGTACCATTTTAATTATAGTATGTAGGAATAAATAGGAATATGTAATACTTACTAAATACCATTCAATTAATTGACTATGTACACTGTTACTGTTGTACTATGGTACATAAATATTGGCTTGTAAATTATTATTGATCGGAACTCACCTGTAACATAAAAAGAAATAAAAATTATTAATTATTATAATTAATAGAACAACTAACGAACTATAAATAAAATATTTTATAATTTATATGAAATGTCATTATGGTTTTATAACAAAAATATATAAAGAAAGTGAAATGTTTTTAATAATAATAAACAAACTAGTTGTTATTCTTAAGATTATTATTTACTACTGAAGAGCCCTCCTCTTCGTAATTACGACAAATAATGTATTTAAAATAATAAATTTCCATTCACAGTGTCCATAAAACCAAATTCATTATATAATAATTCATTAATTATTATATTGAAACAGAACTGTTTAGCTTAGAAGTTTAATACGCGCTTTCGATTCAAGAATCAAGGATACCGATTCCCGGTACCGGAACCATTATGTATGAGGTTGCTCATAAATTTTATTGCTGAAATATGGAGAAGAAATAACAACGACTAATTGATGTCTTTAAATCTACTTTTTGAGGGGAAATTGGCCGTTTGTGTAACCAAAGTAATATATACGAGATGGTAACCATGGATCTCATTGATCTTGCATACGTTCAGTGAGAAATAAGAAGCACCAGCCCGTTAAAGCTTCTATGCGATCAATCTATTTTAAAAACTAATTCATGAAATCAACTATCGGAAATATTTTTGTAAATATTAGTTTTACAGAAAAAAATGATCAGAAGATCAGATATTTTTAAAGTGATTATCTACAACTTTACTAATTATTAAAATTTCCAGTTCCTTTATATAAACAAAAAAATTTTAAGTTTAATTTTTCTTCACCACAATCCTTCTACGGGTCGCTTTTGACAGACTTTTCAGCACTGCTTTTACGCAACGATTGACCCTAGTCCATGATCTCTATTACCTTTCATTAACGAAAAATCGTAAACTTAAAAACGTCCCCGAATGCACATACACACATTTGCACACAAGACGGCATTCATGGCGTTAATACATTGTCCTGACTATGAAACGTAAAGATATGCTGAAAATTTGTCAATTGGATTTTCGGACCGATTACAAAAAATTCCTCTATACTGGGTTAATGATTCTGATTGTTACCTAATTATTTAGATAGCTCCTCGTTCCAATTATCGCTTGGAATTGAAACATGCAAATGTTTACAGCTTTGACAATCTTCGAAAATAGCCAGGATCTACGAAAATATTGTAGCTATTTTGTAGCTACACTAGTTTGTACGTCAAAAGAATTCTGGTTATTTTTGTTTTAATCACACAAATTGTGTGAATGAGCATTACTGCTCAAGGTGGGGCAGGCTCCCGCACAACATATCATTGTCTTTTTTAGTGTGTTACTTTTCTGTATTTTCGTTTAAGAATATTCCCAATGGTTTCAAGATATTCTCCTAGCAAAAGAAAAATGAGAGGTATAAGTTATTATTTAAAGGGTAAATGATTTTAATTTTCAAAACTTGAAGGCTTTATTCATTTTTTTAAAGGAATAATTAAGAAAATATTGAAATAATGCAACCTGGTTTCTCATTCAGTTAAACATATCTTCGTTTGAAAACTTGGTTTTTACTTAAATAGTATTGACTTTTCTGTTTTTGAGTAAAAAGCAAATTTATTAAAAAGAATAAGATTAGAAAATATGATTGATTTAGATTTTATAATGATTCCTTGTTAGCTATTCCTTAAACGGCTAAATCTTTGACGCCCTTCATTGTTGGTATAACGTATTAATTGGGATAATCTTATATTTCGATTTTTTAATTCTTTTTATTTTCGCGGCTTTTTTTTTGTTTTTATAATAATTTTTTCTTCTTTAGTTACAAGTTTTAACTTTTTGGGCTTTTTACTTGTTTTTGCCAATAAATAAATACCAAAATAAAAATAAATAAATCCATTTTGATTCGATCATTAGTTGTCAATATTTAATTTAAAGTTTCGCCCCCTTACACGAAGTATAGTCTTTATATAAAAATAATTTTTTATATTAATTATAACTTTTCTCTTCGACAAAAAAAAATAAAAAAGTACTTTTATAAATAAAATTAAATTCCTGATTCACAAGAAATAATTATAATATTAATAACAGCCTGTGAAAATATAAATAATTACATAGATTGCAATTAATAATTAGAAATAGGTACAGCTACAGGTACACAACAGGTATAAGGTACTGAAAGATATTATTTATCACTAGCATTAAATCTTTTAACAAATTGTTAAAAATGATTTTATTAACATATAATTTACAGTGATTCGAATCGTTAATTACAAAACTATTTAAAGGATATTGTTGCAAATTATAACTTTGAAATAAAAATAAAAAAACCAAACGGACGCGATGTAATCGAATACAAACAATATGTTTTGTTGTCATAAAAAGTAAATATTTAAATAAATAAAAAAGAAATGCAAAATATCGCCAGGCTAAAGTGGGAAAACAGAGCTAAGCAGACCATTTTTACTCTCTGCTATTTCTAATGTTTAGAAATTTAGTTCCAGCGGCCATTCAAGTTTATAATGTCATCAAGATGAATTCATTTAGAACTTACAAATGCGATTAAGAAGTTTTTAAAAATTAAGAAAATATGATCGAAGAAGCGGCAACTCGAAATAATCGTCAAATTGGGATATATATTCAATTTTTCTTTAGTTAAAAAAATGCCAACGGCACCTCTATGCATACACATCTTTAAATTTAAATAAAATATATAAGAAAGAATTGAGCTCGCGTGATGAGGTTCGGTACAAATAAAATTTATGATATTTGAACGTTAAAACTACAATTTTGAAGCTAATCTTAAAATATATCTAGTAAACAAGTAGGAGGGTAGATGATTTTCAAAGCATGTCAAAGGGAAGAGGAGTTACGGGAGGGGAGGGAAATTTTGACGTTATATGTGCAGGAAGGTTTCATATTTCTGACACGGAAATTATTTGATCGTTCCAACAAGCTTAAATCAACGGATAACCGAATTTTTTCTAATATGAAGATTCTAATAACTGAATAATCAATAGTTGGGTAGGTTAGGTTAGGTTAGGTTAGGTTAGGTTAAGTTATATTGGCTGTCCACGAAGAACATACTTAGGCTAAAGAGCCCATTGTGATACCATATATGTGTTCTCACACATCCGCTGATAATTTCATTTATCAGCTCCTCAATTTCAGAGGCTGAGTTCACCTCCTTCATGCATATACCATGCAATACACCAGTCCATCAGAACTATTAATTAAATTAATTTTTTTGCGACGGTGAGAAATCGAACCCGCTACCCTAAGCATACCGCGGGCGGAATTGGTTACGCCTCAACCAACTGAGCTAATAGGGCAACAATACAAATAGAAAAATCACAAATTTGAATATAGCCGGTTGTCCGTTGCTTGAATCAAAAAATTAAAATCAAAATTCATTTGCAAACTCATTTTATGAAAATATATTATATACATTTTTGAGGAATTTCATAAAAGTACCATTTTTTTGTTATGGCGTGGCGGTGTGGAACCCTAAAAATTATTATCTAAAATATGTGCGGTAACATAGAGCAACACTATATGTATACTAGTCTTATGTAGTTACAGTAATACAGCTTAAATGATAGTCATTATTTTTAGTTTCAAATGATGTACGATAATGAGAAGAAATATTTGCTCGTTTATCAATGATTATCATTAGTAATTTAATGTATTTATTTTATTCGATTAATCGATTTGTACAAAATTAACATCAACTAGCTGCTAGGTTATACTATCTCTTTATACAGAAAACAACTTCTGCAAATGTTTCTGTAGAAGTCTCCTTATATTCTATACAAATATCGATGATATTAATAAATATTTTATCGTGTGCAGTGTGCACCTAATGTGAAATTATTCATATTATAAGAAGAAAAAATGTTGATTTAAAGAAAAATTATTGCTTTAACAAGGACAGATTTTTATACCCGGATTTTATTTAATTTAATTATTACACGTGAAACATATTAAATAATTTACGTACTTACCAACATACAAAACAAATCAAGCAAAAAAGCTTTTTAAAGCTCAATTAGCAACAGTTGAAAGAAATGAAAATTAAAAAAAAAAACCAAACCATTAACGAATTATTTTTATCACTATTGAAATTTCTTCGAATCATCCGCAATCCTTATTCATTAGGTCCATTCGCCAATCAAGTAAAAAAAGGAAGGTATGTGCGTTTTTTAAGGTCCATTTTTTGAAAAACTAGATTTTCTTGATAAAATAGTTTGTTTTTCTAAAAGGCACACTAAAAGTTTGTGCAAATGAATCAAGAAAGATAACTTTGACGTAGAATAATTTTTGTTCAATAAAAGATTCACATTCAAAACAATTTTATAAACATTGTATCGAACGAAGTATAAGTCCCTCTCAATGCACATTTGGTCACATTTTTATTGACCCTCTAGCCCTGTCATGTCAATCCCAATAATTTAACAATTTAATAAAAATTTTTTTTTTTTTTTTTGGGATTCAAACTAACAAATTTTGGAGATAAATTCTTGAAAAAAAGAATTAACTAATTTCTGTAAACAAGTACGTACCTATAATTTATATTTAAACAAAAAACATTTACTGGCTACCATGTTAAGAACATATTTTCTAGAACTAAGAACATATTATTTGTAACTAAAGCATTTTTTACAGTGTATTTATTTGATTTTATTACTATTTTTATATCGTGTATATATGAAATATATCATAGTATACTAAGTTTAAACCCAAGTTTATAAATATTGATTCTACGAACAAAATTTATATATATATAAGTATAACCACATAATCAGTTCATTTTCGTTTGTCTGTCTGTCCGTCTGCCAGTCGAAACGATAACTCAAAAACGAAAAGAGATACCAAGCTTTTATAGCGTGCTTAGGACGTAAAAAGTGAGGTCGAGTTTGTAAATGAGAAACTTGAGACTTGTAAACCGTTAGAGATTAAAAAATGTTCCTTATGAAAAAATAAATACTAATTAGTACTAACTAGTTAAGAGATTGAAAAAATGTTCCTTATGAAAAAATAAACTATTTTTGTTTGAAACATTTTTTCGTAAACATCGGTGTTTACCCGCGCGGGCGAAAATAAAGTGAACAATTTATAGTATGTATTATATAGGAATATCAGTTATCTGTGTGAAAGAGAAGATGTTTTTCTTTATTTTCTTGACGCCAAAAAACAAATGATTGCGTTATCACACTGTCTATACATGGTATTTTAACAATGAACTCAGTCAATTGTTATTTTCACTTGTTTATCTAATAATTAATCTATTTAAAAAAAAATTGCATTAATTATTTCACTAATAAAAAATCAATTGTCTATTAGAAAGAAAGACAAATAAACGGCAAAGTTATATTTATTATATGATTTGATGAAATTCATGTCATTCTATTTTATTATTTATTTAATTTAATCTGTAAAAGGAAGTTATTTAATTTCTATTTCTTTCTTTTTTACAAATACAATAACTTACTTTTAGTTTTATATTTAGCGTAATTTATATAAAGTCAATTGTGTGATTATTATATTATTTATTTTATTATTATTGCTAGTACTCAAGTGTGGTAAATTTGATTATAGAGTTACTAGGTTTTAGTATAATGGCAGTCATTCAAAATAAAAATAAAATAATTAGTCTATTTCATAAAAAATAAAAAATATTTTATTTAACTACTATTGTACTTATTATTGTATGTTTTATTTTAATGATTGTATTGTTGACTATTTTCAAATTTAATTATTTTTATTAAATAATTGTAATGTAGATGATGGAATAATTGATGAAACAAATAGTAATTTTGACTTTTATGGATGTGATACATAAACAAATGAATAAGTAGGTATAAGAGATAGCCGTTTATTTGACTATCCATCCCGTTTCCCACAAAGCTAGAAATTTTTGTAATTACAGTAAAACCTCGATAATTTCCATGCGCCCACTTTGTTTGAATGTATGTGCATCTATGATTCATTGTTATGATTCTAAAATGGAATTTACAAAATTTAAAAAACCGACGAAATTTAGCGCGTACGGAGTCCCAGCCTCGCACTCGAAACGTATCTAAGAAATTAAATTACCTTTTTCCTTAGACTTCTCTGAGCTGAACGGATTTTGAAGATAATCGCCTATTTTTCAGTTTTTTGCACTTGAGGTATAGCTAAGAACGCTCTCCATTAAATTATCTTTCAAACGACAAACATCAAGATCAGTTAAACCGTTTAGGCACTACGATGCCACAGACAGACAGACACACACACGCATAGTGGTTAAACTTATAACACCTCGTTTTTGGCTTGGGGTTATAAAACACAATAGCATCACAATCCCACTTAAATACACAAATACGAATTTTATTTATTCATACAATCCAAGTAATCGAAAAAAATCCAGTTATCTGAACACCGCTGGTTTTTATTGAGTCCCGATTATCAAGACTGTACTGTAATGTTTTATTATCGGTCAATTAATCAATCTGGCACCATCAATACCATCATCCCTAAAATTTTTGAAAATCTTAATTTTTTGTTTAAAACCCTCTAACACCGGTATTGATTACAATTTTAACATGTTTTGCTTTACAGATGTTTAAGCGTAAAAACAATTTCAACCCATTTTGATGGTTGCAAGTATGTATGTACGCAGAAGGTTGAAATTTTGATGGAATATTCAATTAATTATTTTAAAGTTATTTATTTACGGTCAGCTTATTCTGGTAGTTGCAAGTGTCTTTTTTTACATTAATCATTTAAAATTAAAATATATAAAAGCTTTGCTACAGCAGATAAAAATTTTTTTTTTTACATTTTTCAAAAATTTAATGGATGCCAGCTTGAACCGCGAGCTGTCTGCCACAACGGTACTTGGTTGACTGATAATAAAACATTAGTTACAAAATTTCTGGCTTTGTGGGAAACGGATTAGTTAGATGGATCACTTTAGCTTTGTTACTAGATATTTTTAGTAAAATTTGAAAATAATATATTTGTCAATTTGAAAAACAAGAAAAGGGAGGTGCATTTGGTCATTTGACATATACCATGAATATACCTTGCATAAATAATTATTTATTTATTACTTTTTAGTACACATATAAGTTTTGAACCATAAATTATTTCATACTATAGTAAAAATAATTGAAAACAAAAATGAAAATTAAAAATCTAACAACTGATTGATACGTGCCATATTAACTACACAACATTGGTAAAAAAACATTAATGAATTCCAAATGAAAAATAAAAAATAAAAAATCTAGAACACTTTTATTTTATTGAATAAATAAATAATTTTTTTTATATCGTTATTTTAGAAGGTAAATAAAAATAATTGAAACAAATCAAAAATAATTATTCGACCTGAATATTATATGCATAAAACTATTTATTGCTATAAAAAATAATAGGATAAAGTGTTGTACCTTGGTGATGAGTCATTAAAAAAAGTAGTGTTGGGGCTGCTATTTACTGGACGCTCAGAGAAGAGGATGACGCTATTCGTTGTGTGCGTAGTCATGGTTGGGACAATAAAATCGATGCCAGCGCTTCCAGTGAAAATTTTGACGATAAAGGAGGCTGTTGTGACTAATTTGCAATTCTTTACATGTTAATGTTATCGAAAATGTCAAATTAAAATTATTGAAAAACACTTATTAATTAAACTTAATGCATTAAAAATTGTGAAAATAAGAAATCAAATTGAATATTTTTAATACACATATTATTTTTCAAATGTAAATTATCATAATTATTTATTTAAATTTGTGAGAAAATAATATTAAATTTTCAATGTAAGTCATAAATGCAATCCATACAATTATATATGCATCCATACAATTCTTTAACTAAAGTAGTGTATCGTTACCATGGAACTGCTTCCAATAAAACTCACACACGGTGCGAATAAGAGAAACTTCTATTTCGAAACTCCTACAAAGCTATTCGTGGAGTAAACTGTAGAATAAAATCTCTCAGATACAATTGTTGATATTGGTTCAAGGTATGATTCATAATATAATACGGTCTTGTATTATGAATCACATAATAATATAATATATAAATACAGCTTTTAACGGTTGCTGTTATATTTAAGCTCTCAAAAATTCTAGTGTCGGAATAATGCCTATTAGAACACAATAATGACACCAAGCAGTCAATATAGCAATCAAAAACAGGCTTAAATCTTTAACAAGAGAAATTTACAAAATTAAAAAAAATCCCGATAAAAATTTTGGGTACGGATCCCTAAACTCGCAGTTTCAAATAGCTAAGAACACTTTCCATTAAATTACTTTTCAAACAAAACCAAAAAAATCAAAATCGGTTCATCCGTTTAGGCGCTACGATGCCACAGACAGACAGACACACGTATATAGCAGTCAAACGTATAGCACCCCTATGGAATGAATAATTCTTTCGAGGAGTGAAATATTTGAATATAGCTGTTGTAAATTACTTTGGTTTTATTAAAATGAGTTTAAAATCATTATTAAAATCATTGTCAAGGACAGATTATTTCATTTGTTTTATTAAAAAAAAGCTTTACAAAACAAGTAAATGTAAATTTTGATTGAAGGCACAACACTCTCCCAAACTATATAAAAACTCATTAATAATGTATAAGATTGTTTAGATTTTTAAATAACTAATAAAATATTTATCAATGTTGTTTTGAGAAACTGTCACGATTTTAAACGTTTTATAATATAATATCGAAACCATATGGTCATGTAATAATAATATATGTGTAGAAATTATGAATTTGATATCTTTTGATCAATCTATTCAAATGATATATAACATCAATGAAATTCTTCACATGTGCGTGAAATCATTTTAAGCATGTATAAGACCCAGATTCATACAGAAGCACATGCCATTATTATTAAATATTATCATTACTTGATACTCATACTTCATTTACATTTCAGAGTTAGGTATATTACGATTCCAGATGGCATGGACATAAATAAATATGCACACGCCACATTCGATTGTATTAAATTAATTTTGTTTAAAATTCTTTGAGAAATCATCTACGTCATTAACAAATGAAATTTACTAAATCTGTCAAATTATCATAATTTATTTATATAAAATCATCGAGAGATTGCAGCAAATCTTTAAAAAACAAAAAATGTAAGAAAATGTTTGCAATACGAGAATTATTACATATTTTGAGGTCTACTAAAAAGCAGTTAAGCTTCCTTGGCCCGCTAAACTTTTCCTTTTTTCTTCACCTTATAGAATTAAGGAAGAAAAATTACTTAATGACGTTAAACAGCTAATATGGCAGTGTCAAACAGGCTTAAATTTTAAAAGAAAAGCATTTTAATATATGAAACATTTTTTTATTTTATATTTGTGCAGAATTCGTTGGGTATTCGAAAAAAATTTCGAGCAAAAGTTGTAGATAATTATTTGTAAACCGAGAACTGCATCATTATCAATTATCTAGCAAATGGTAAAAAAATGGTATTGATTCTAGGAATGTTTTGAATTTGCCTTTTGTTTTCAATGGCTCAAAGCAACCTTTGTTTTTATCTATTTAACAAAAATCTTGGAAAAATATGAAGAATCCTGAAATTTCTCATAAAAATTTAAGTATTACCTAATTGTATTCGTAATACAAGATTCGTTTCCTAAGATTCGGCTTAAAAAGATAATTTATCTATAACAAGTGAAAACAAACAATTGACTGAGTTAATTGTTGAAATACCATGTATAGACAGTGATGATGACGCAATCGTTTGTTTTTTGACGTCACGTAAATAAAAAAAGATATCCACTTTTAAATAGCCACACACACATAACTGATATTCCCATCTTAATACATACTATAAAATTTGCACATAATTAGCGCCCTCGTGGGTAAACAGTGATGCTTACAAAAAAATGTTTTAAACAAAAGTTGTTTATTTTTTTTATAAGGAACATTTTTTACAATTAAACTTTTGTTCTAACTCTAAAAATTTCATCTTGATATCTCTTTTCCTTTTTGAGTTATCGTGTTGACAGACAGACGGGCAGACGGACAGACAACCGGAAATAGACTAATTAGGTGATTCTTTGAACACCTATACCAAAATTTTTTTCGTAGCATCAATATTTTTAAGCGTTACAAATTTGGGACTAAACTTAATATACTATGTATATTTCGTATATACATGGTATAATAAACTTAGTATACTAGTATACTATGTATATTTCAAATATACATGGTATAAAAATATTAGACCTAGGGATCTAGGATCTGGGACCAATGGCTTGTGTCAAAGGCTCAAACCTGAAAAACGCATTCTTAGCTTTTCTAAGCACTTAAACAAGTACCAAAATTTAACTTCTAAAAGTACGTAAAGCCACAAGCTCTTGCTCTGGGTGCCAACGACACCTTTGTTACTTGTAAAAAATCGAATTTATAATAATCAAAGTTGTATAATAATGCTAGATATTATTAAAATTTTGTTTATATAATTTAAGCTCCTATTTCCAATAATATTTAATTAAACATCTCGTTTTAATTAAAAATTTTGTAATAAAGTATACTTTTTTGTTTATATTTTTCTTTTTTGAAAGAATAAAGTTTAAATAATATTATGGTAGTAATTAAAAATTTGTTACGAAATTCGGTCATTTATTGTCCTTATAAACAAAACATGTATAATATGTAATATATACCTGTAGATATGTATGTATGAATGTATTATTCAAATTATTAATTAAAATGTGATTAAAATTACGTCATATCGGATTTTATTTATTGTTATTATTACAGTCAGAACATTTTTGTGTTTCACACCATTCAAAAACCTGTTAAATTATTGTCATCAAATTATATGCATACTGATAGAAAAGATTTATTTATGACTTATTTATGATACAAATAAAGTTGATATATGTATGTTATAGTTATGAAATTTTGTATTGATTTCTATAATATTTACAAATTAAATTAATTGCATATATGACTTTAATTTTAAAATTGTATTGTGCTTAACTATTTATTAGTAAGTTTCCAAATAGTATTACCATGTTGTTTTAATTAATTGAAAAATATGCGATATGTATATAATTTTGCGTTGGTCGTTATAGCCGATATATCGACATATAATTCCAGTGAATATTTGTCGCCATAGCCGTGTATTCATATATACGTTTATATAGAGATTCAGTCCGAACCTTTCAATTTTGTTGTTATAACGAAATTTGACTCTATGTTGGAAGCGTTGTAAAACTAAAATGCATTTTTCAGTCTCCTTTGCTATTGATACCTATATATGAAATATATCAGAGCATATTAAGTTTGGTCTCAAGTTTGTAACGCTTAGAAATAATGATTAGTTCAGCTCATCACGCTAACTTAAAACAAAGACATCGATCTATCTGAAATACTTACGAAAACGAGCAATATAGTTCAAGTGCATCCAACCGATCAATAAAGATCAATCTTTTAAATTATGACAAAAATTTAAATATAAGTAATGATCTTGATATAAGAAACTTCTTTTTTGACCATGATGTTAACACAGTATAAAAAAAAAAAAAAAAAAAAAAAAAAAAAAAAAAAAACTTCTTTTTGAAACATTTTTTCGTAAACAGCTTTGTTTTTCTGAGCGGATCCAAATTAGTGTAAAACTAAAGCTTCCATTTTCACAAAAATTATAATTGATAAAGAGTTGAAAATTTGTAGATAGCTTCAAATAGTGAGTATATTAGTTCTAATTTAATACTAAACCCTAACCTTAAACTTATCTTATATATAAAATTAACATATAGAGTATTTTCTATATAGAGTATATTCTATATAGAGTATTTCAACATTTAACTTAGTTAATTTTTTATTTTCACTTCTTAACTTAATAAAAATTTGAATAAAAAATGATTTTCAAAACACAAATTTATATTGAAGAAAAAATGTCATAATATTCATTATCATACAATTTTCATATATCCTGTGTCATATCTCATGTGTCATCATTTTCAGCTTTGAAGTTCATTGGAAAGTTCCTTCATTTTCAAATTCAGTGGAGAAGACAAATTGGCAGATGAAACAAGTACCTATGTTGACTGAGGCAGATAGGGTGGTGTTATGGGAAGTAAACAGATGTATGAAACAAAGTTTTCATTAATCAAAATAATCAAAGAGTAAAATTGTCAAGACATGTACAAGAGCCAATTTTAAAATAAGACATGTTTCGTACAAAACTTCTTTCGTTTAATTAATATTTCGAATATGTTTAACTCAAGAGGCGGCTTTATTGTTATTTCAAATTCATGCAACCAATGTACGATAATATATCTTATAATTTTATTTAATTAATAATTATGTAATATAATAATTTAGATACAACAATAAAAACAAAATTCTCTCATTAAAATAAAGTGCCATTAGACGTTTTCGATTTATCATCATATCTATATCAAGTAAATTATAAAAAAAAAAAGAACTTAAGTAGTTGCATAAATTGTTATTTATTTCCTAAATAATGATCAACATAATAATAATTACACCCACTATTTGTCAATAAAAAATATAACAATTATATTATTTAGTCTTATAATTAAAAAATATATATAGATGTATATAAGGTTTGATTTCCTTTTCATAAAAATGAGGCAGCGTTTCTTTGTTGTACATTAGTGTTCTACTGGGGAGTACAACACCAGTCGTCATCTATGGTGCATTATGGTTTTTTACTATGGATCAAATTAATAAAATCAAAATAACAGTTTCATCAATAACTATTTAATATTTAAATTCTCAAATAATTTACAAGGTATCTTGAGACAGAGCTGTAATAAAGAGAGTATAGAGCATAATCAGTTGTACAACACGGACTAACGAATTCTTTTAAAATACAACCTTTGCACATTACTAAGCGAGGGAGATAAGCCGTATAATTTTTGTTCGAAACATTTTTACGAATAAAGAATTCATTCAGCAGAAATCAGAAACAAAATTTGACATTTTTTTAGGTTTTGTTTTTGTAAAAGTTTACCTTAAATGACCTTACAAAAGACCCTTAATACAAAAAAGCTAATGCCATAAGTTACTTCTTCAGTAATAATATAAAGAATTTTGCTTTACATTTCTGTCAAATGTATTTTTCGAAAAAATGTTTTAAATCAAAATTTTAGGGCTTTTTACTATGACTCATTTGTCCAAGTGAACCTCAAAGGGCTGAACAACAGTTTTTAATGCTCTACAATTTTTTTTGAAGCTTTTTTTTTCAAGTCACAGTTCTATCCCAAATTAAATGAGACCCTACAAATAGTGTGTAAGAATAACGATGACATATGAAGATAAGAAATTATTCCCCTTGTTAAATTATTAACCCTTTGAAAAAACGACTTTAAAAAATATATAAATGTAAAATGTGATCCATCATTACAGGACAATTCATATAAAATTAAATATTGAGTTTAATTGATAGAATGTTTTTGAAAATAATGAAAATATCAAACAGTATTTTATGTTTTAGGATATTTACAAGAAAAGTTGCTTTAAGTCATTGTTTTTGGTCAGATGGTGTCACAGTACTTGATCGGTGATGAAATTCTTATTTTGTCGAAATCACCGACCATTTATTTGTCAATTATGTAAATGGTAATAAGTATGTTTCCATTTGTATTAGTTGATCACTTTAAAAAAGGTATAGAATGCGAATAAAAACAAAACTATAACAAAATATAGAAAAGTGAAGAAAAAATAATTGGATTTGAAAACGTCCTTGTACTGAATGTTATTTTACTAATTAAACGACTTATTGAAACTAATTACATTTAATTTTTATATTACAAAAGTGTCCGCGCTAACTTAATAAATAATTTGCACAAATTAAAATACCAATAAAATAAAAAAAAATAATTATTAAAATATGGCGGTTATTTGTTTTGTTGTGAATACACTTGTCGTACGTTCAAGTAAGAAAAGTAAGTGACCTGCTTTGTAGGACACTTTCACTCTTGTGATGGATGAAGTTGTTATGTATATGTATGTACGTACTATTGGTATGTTCTTTTAACTGTGTGGTATATTTCGTATATAACAAACAGCAACAACAGGTGAATTAGCTATATAAGAATAATCATAATATATACAGATAGTATATTCAAACATGGACAATTTTTTTAACTACAGAGAATTGAAAAAAAGAATGCTAGGAATCTATATACTAGGAATCGAGTTCGGATCTATTGGCTTCATGCCAAGCGTCTTACCTGTAGTACACAAACAAAAATTGAAAGTTTAAACAATTTGTTGTCAAATATATCCTAATTCAGAAAGAAAAAGAAGTTTAGAACTATGTGTATTATTTGACATTCAGTCAATTCAGAAGAGTAGGAAGTTTGAGAAGTTGCTGTTAAAGTAGTGACTAATAGCTTTGTCATTTGCAAAAATTAGCATAGCCGAAGATTTCTCCTCTAAGGGTACGGACAATTATAAATATTGATTAATATTTATTGAGTGACGATCCACGAATAAGAAAACCTTGACGATAAAAGTGAAACATTTTGTTCGAACCTTGAAATAACGAGATATTCGTTGTTAGACAACTTAAAAATGCAATTATAAAGGTGTCAGTTAACGGAAACCCCCGCCCCCCGTGTGTCTGGCAAACAGTATTATCATTATTAAAGTTAAATTTGAAAAAATCTACAAACAAATTGTGCAAAATTCTAAAATAGTTTTCTCATATAGACAAAAATTCAAAAATTGAAGCGTAGGAAAATATGTTTCAAACATATTTTTATACCATGCATATATGAAATATACATAGTATATTAAGTTTAGTCCCAAGTTTGTAACGCTTAAAAATAATGATGCTAGGAAAAAAATTTTGTCATAGGTGTTCATAAAATCACCTAATTAGTCCATTTCCGGTTGTCCGTCCGTCCGTCCGTCCGTCCGGCCGTCCGTCCGTCCTTCCGTCCGGCCGTCCGTCTGTGGTCACGATAACTCAAAAACGAAAAAAGATATCGAGCTGAAATTTTTACAGCGTACTCAGGACGTAAAAAGTGGGGTCAAGTTCGTAAATGAGCATTATAGGTCAATTCGGTCTTGGGTCCGTAGGACCCATCTTGTAAACCGTTAGAGATAGATCAAAAGTTTAAATGTAAAAAATGTTCCTTATAAAAAAATAAAAAACTTTTGTTTGAAACATTTTTTTGTAAACATCACTGTTTACCCACGAGAGCGTTAATTAGGTGCAAATTTTATAATATGTATTAATATAGGAATTGTGTGTTGCCTATTTAAAAGTGAATATCTTTTGTTATTTACGTGACGTCAAAAAACAAACAATTGCGCATCAACACTGTCTATATATTTTTGTATGTGTTATGTGATAAAGAAATCAACACTGACTATGCATGGTATTTCAACAATTAACTCAGTCAATTGTTTCTTTTCACTTGTTTTCAAATAAAATGGCGAAACTTTGGTATGAAACATTTTTATTCTACTTTTACCACTTATAAGAAAAATTCTTGCCACAAAAATGAATTAGCCTGTATAATTAAAAAGTATTGGAAAAATAAAAGTGAAACACTCTGTCTAAGAGTTTTTTAAGTAGGCTCAGTGATGTTCAGAACGGATAGGGATTATTATTCAACTTGACATATTCAACAATCTGCTGTGGTTTTGAAAAGAGTACTTTTTATAATATTAAAAGATTTACTGTAAAAGTTTGACAATGGACTTTGAAAAATGGCACATATGGATTCTTTTAAATGGTTTCTTTCAAATTTGGGCCTAAAATATATATTATCCCTATATATATTATTATATGTTTGTTACGCTTTTACGCAAAAACTAATAAATGGATTTGAATGAAACTTAACAATAATATAGCTCATACATCAGAACAACACACGAGCTATAAATTATAAAGATATATTTAAAAAAATTAAATTTAGTTTCTGACATTTAACTATGCCATCTTTGAGCATTATTTGGAATCATTATTTAAAGATTTCTGTATTTCAATTCATGGAACTTATTTCCAGATATAATTAATGGCCACCTTTGCTGATATACTCTGGCGGGTATCAAGCAAGTATACCTATATATCTTTGTGATAGAAAGAAATAAAAATCTCCAAAATTATTCTTTTTTTGTTCTTTGTAACAAAAGGGGGGGGAAGGGTTTATTCGAAAATATATTCGAAATAACACACCTACTCTAAGAAGTTTGGATGCTAGAGAATTCATTACCATTAAAATTTAAATTTTTTAGCATTAGTTTTTATCTTATATTATCTATTTTTATCTAATATTAAACAAGTTAATATAATTAATAATAGAGGGAGCGCAAATAAATGAGAAGAAAACAAACAGTGCAATTAAGTATGATGCATCGGTTCCGTAAGTATAAATTGTAATGAATGGTGACGGAATAAATGCCCAATTTCAATCTACTGTGTCATGATTAATTATTACTTAAAATGAACACTAAAAAGTAAAATTTCAAGTAGAGGAAACAATAAAGAAAATTATTCGTGCAGATAGAAATGTAGAAAAGTGTCTTTTAAAATCGCACCGGTTAAAGATTATGCATTGTTAAATCTTACAATCTTCTTCAGTCAAGAAAAAAAGAAAGTAAAGAAAATTAAGTATATTTGGAATACACCTGATTAAAGTTCAATAGAGTCAAAATGAGCTATAAGAAATGATCCTGTATCTTCGATCAACGGTTGTATTGTAAGATAATAGCATGAAGATATGACTTGAAAAGACAGTTGGCTTGATTACCAAGGTAGACTCTCCGGGCTACGAAAGTCTAAGAATGCCTTTGTTATAATATTCATCTTGTACCAGATTGTTGTATTTCTACAATTTAAAAAAAATAAATGCGTGGTGGTTTGTCTTTTTAATGTCATGATACAAAAAAGTGTAGGTAAAATTGACGACAATAATCTGTCCGTGTGGTTATTTTTTTTTTAGTAGTTTAATCAATTTTGTAAATGGATTTTTAAATTTTATAATGCATTATGCCGCTTATTACATTTATATAATACCAAAATAAAATTATACATTGTAATTATCATTCGGCCACCCAGATTGTTATGTAATTCATATAATATACGCACTACAATCCATTGTGGGGGAAACTTCGTTTGAATTCAATCGCTACCAAATTTATTTAATTTTAATTTATATACTTCATCTGACAAATTTTATTTTTTGTAATTAACTTTACACTTACTATGATTACTCAACAAGATTTTTCTTGTAAGATTCGAATGACTAAAGTTTGGACGTTAAAACCGGTGTAAAATGAAATATTTCATTCGAAATCAAAATTATTATGATATAATAGAAAAATATAAATCAGTCAGAATTTCAAATCAAACAAAAAAACATTTTTATCTAATATAGAAGTTTCGGATTTGAGGTACTGATTCATTTTAAAATAATATGACTTAATCACTGTTTTTGTTCACACTAAATTGTGTATTTATTAGAGAAACATGTTTTTATTGACATTTTAAACAAATGAGGATTAATTACGAAAACAAACTTCATAGTAATTATTTTGCTAAAAATTAATACTTAGTAAGTAATACGTTTAACAAAAAAAAAAAAAAAAACATACATTAAAAATAATTATCACATTTAGGTACAAAAGTAAAAAAAAATATGTTTTTTGTTAATGTGCCTCCAAACATTTAAATTAAAAAAAAAAAAACAATTTTAAGGTAGTATACTCGTGGTAATCCATAAAAATATTTCTTATAATTTGTCATGTATCTGATATTTTGAAAAATAACATCCCGTTGAAAACAATCATCAATCCGTTAAAATAATATCTAAATCAATTGGCAGTACAGAGTCGGTGTGGTACTAAGTTTGTGTGAGTGCGACCATTTTAGTCCACACGTCCTAACTTCCCAGAGGGGGGAAAAACATTAAAAAAAGTCTTGTTAGCCTTCATAGATTATTCTTCGAACATGTACTGCAGCTTATGCTGGAATGATCAATATCTTCATAGATAAATGATGGATTTTATCCACTTTTCAGATTCTGTTTATTCAGTTTTTTCCAGTTTTTTATTACCAATAAAAAACGACTCAACTAATTCTTCTGAAAACTCTTTCAGTTCTTAAATACGCGATTACGCGTCGAATAAGCCCACGTGTTAATGTCATAACTGGTTCGCGATATAATCGAGGCGAAAGAATTCGAACGAACACACGCGCCTACGTTCACACATCCACACACAGACAATCACATTGAAAAGGTTTAATTCAGATATTGCGGCCTTGAAATCGCGGAAATATGTAAAACTACTAGATTTTCAAAATCGGCCCCATTACATTAACTCTTATGGGAAGTTTATAAATCAAGGCTGATTATTTAATTGTTATTAACAGATTGTGTATCGACTTCGATTAAACTATAGTTTTTTCTTGATACTCCTTTGGCACATAATACGAAAAATTCATAGTTCATTGAATATCCATAATCGATTGCTTTCGATTAAAAAAATATCTTCACTCAATATAAATTTATGAGTCTTCTTTTTAAATCAGAAACAAAAATTCGTAATTTAAAAATTTCATCCTTCAATTCACTCGTTTTATGTTAAATAAAGATGAAACTTAAGGTGATCGTCGTATTTCAACGTTAGTGAATTCCTAAACATAAAGGTTTAGGGCTACGAGTAAGCCACCTTAAATTTCTCTTAAAATAATAATAAAAAAATGTACATCTTTTTATTTTCTCACTAATTACACATTGTTAATAAAAATTAAAAGTTAATATTATTTTTATAGAGGCGTGTATTTTAAATACCTCTATAAATACCAAAAATAAATACATTTTATTTAAGATAATACCATATTGATAAAATGATTTTTACATATTTTATATCTAACTTCCATAATATGAATTTTTTATCTATATATGGGTGATTCCATATATGACACTACACAATCAAAAACTAGCGAATGGTTTTTAATGAAACTGTACAGCAATATAGCTCATACATCAGAATAACACATGAGCTCTAATTTATAAAGATATATATGTATTAAAAAAAAAAAAAAATTAAAAAAATTAAATTTAATCTGACATTTACTATTTAAAATTTTTACAGAAATCTGTAATTTATGGTTCAAAATGATGATCACAGATGGAGCAAAATGATCATCATTTTGAACCAAAAATTAAAGATTTCTGTAAAAATTTAAAACAATAAATGTCACATTCATGGCCACCTTTTCTGATATACTTAATGAATTATAACTATTTTACAATTAAAAAATTTAAAACTGTGTTTATCTTTTAGCTCCGTAAAACAATCCCTTCAAGTGTTATAGAAGGGGGATAAGTGAAATGAAGAGAGGTGGAGGCTATAAAGCGGTGGTTTTTAATTTTAAGCCCAGTGTATCGGGCGGGTATCAAGCTGGTTCACTCATAAAACTTTATGAAACAAAAGAAAGTATCATTCGGGAGTGTTTTTAAACTTCGAATATCTTTCTCTATGCAGGATTTATGATTTTAAATTGTATCTGGAGCCAAATTACATAAAACAAATTATTGGAAAATGGTAAACTTAGGAAAAAATATTATAAGTAAAAAAAGGTGTAAAGAATTTTACATGGAGAGACTGTGCTTATAAAAATTACGATTTTACTAATATTATTCCAGAAGTTGTCAAAAAAGTATTAAGATTACTTTATATTCCTACTTCGTATTTTATGATATTTTGTAAATGACTTATTAATTTTGAATGCTACTAAGATTTTGAGATCGTAACTACTGAAGTAAGATTGATGTATTGTTGTTCCATCATATTATGTCTAAAATAGAAAGTATTGTAATAATTTAAGATGTAAGTACATTTAATAATTTGACGCGTTGCTAATAACTGAATAGTATTTTTTTGCGCGTACATTTTACTTATGATGATGTTTTTTGATTATTATCAGCTTGAGAAAAAAATAACTTATTGGATAAAAGGTAATAAATGTTATTTTGTGGCGAAAGTCAATTAATATTTGATGTTTCAATTCCTTAACAATATTAATTTTTATTTTTTCTTGTTTTTATAGTTTTTCACACAATTCAATAAATTTTAAGTAAAAAAAATATTTCGGTTGTATCTTAGATTAGAGTTTTTATTACATCACTATTAAAAGAAATATGTTGTATTGAAATTAGAAGGTGTAAACGATGTGTTATTGAATTTTGACCTAATTATTTCAATGTGTATGTAAACGATAATTGTGTAACAAATTTGATTTCTACATCTTTGAATTGTCTATACGAAAAGTACTGAGTAAAATTATATTGTCCTCTGAAAGTTAAAACGTACAGATGTCAGATAACATCAAAACTATTGTGAGTCCACAGAAAGATTTTATTTTTAAACAAAGTAGTACGAAACAGACGTATCACACTGTACTCAGGATAGGCTTACATTTGTGGCTAAACTTGCCAAATCAGCTTTGGATGTAAAATATGGCAAAAGTGGAGACGTACTTTCAACTTTGACTTTGTTTCATTGAACATGATTCATTTATAAAACATCTAAATTAAATTATAATTATTATTACTTAACCCCCGAACTAAAAAAAAGGGGTGTTATAAGTTTGACCGCTATGTGTGTGTGTCTGTGTGTTTGCCTGTCTGTGGCATTGTAGCGTCTAAACTCTAAACGGATGAACTGATTTTAATTTTTTTGGTTTTATTTGAAAGATAATTTAACGGAGAGTGTTCTTTGCTATGTTTCAAGTGCGAGCTTAGAGATCCGTACTCAAAAAACTAAAACATTGTCGATGGTCTTCAAAATCAGACGTGTCGATGGTCTTGATTCAGTTTGGAAGAGGCATGACGTATAAAACCTGGCTCCATTCATTTTGAAAAGTGAAATGGTAAAATAATTAGGTAATTCAGAACAATAATTCAATCGAACAAACTTTACTCAAATATTTCAATTTCAATTGAAATATTTCCAAAAATTTGTCCCAAAAAAGGATAGCTCTCTAAGTATCCTTTTCATCCCATCTGATGTCTTTGACCACCACTTTGATATTGATTAAAGAAGGAGTGTTATAAGTTTAAAGTGTTTATCTGTGCGTTTTTGTGTTTCTCAGTGGCATCGTAGCCACTAAACGGTCGAACCGACTTGATTGAGAACATTTTATAGCTAAGTCTCCAAAAATCGGTTTACATAGAATAAATCACATTTGTCGGGAGTTTTTTAAATTTTATTTGTGTATAATTCCCGTTTATATTTGGAAGTATTATTTCTGTTTTTTTTCAGACGTTTTAGGATTTTAGCAGTTGATCTTTGATTACGATTGGAAACTGTGCAATCAGGGTGGACACTCCTAAAATCTAAGCCATAAAATACGCTTTGAAAAAAAATTAATGAAATTCGCATTGACAATAAACAAAACGTTAAAGTGAATATATTTATCGAACATCAAAGGTCATAGTCGTGTGTAAATTATTTAGTAGAAAACAGTTCTCGTTGATACATTGAATCAATTAATTATGAGGATTCACACTCACCACAAAATAATAATCTAAGGAAAGTTTCACCTTCGACTTAAAAGTGAATAAAATTCTTTTTATTAATTTATTTTAATACATGTATTGAATGTTTGATGTATTTGGTCTTGTAACAACATTGTGATTGCGTTTCTTTTAAGCGACTTTGCTTTGTTTACAAATATTACATAACTAATGCTTATTGCTTGTACTCCAAGATTTGAGGTAAATTCTCAAAAGTATATTCTTGGTTATCATTATCCGTTTTTAGGCCTTCATCATCATATGTGAGACCAAGTTGTGTTGAAACAATTTTGAGATCAGAGTTAGATTCATCCTACGCAAATCCTGTCCTCCGAAAAGTAGATTTATATCCTGTTACAAAATTTATGTCGGCTAGAATAATCTTGATTTTCACTGGATACATGACACTGGCTGTTAAGAATACAGAATAACTTATATAATAGGTTGGCTGATAAGTCCCCGGTCTGACACATAAATGGCGTCGCTAGTATTAAATGCATATTATTTTTATATAGTACCAACCTTCAAATGATTCGTGTCAAAATTTGACGTCTGTAAGTCAATTAGTTTGTGAGATAGAGCGTCTTTTGTGAAGCAACTTTTGTTATTGTGAAAAAAATGGAAAAAAAGGAATTTCGTGTTTTGATAAAATACTGTTTTCTGAAGGGAAAAAATACAGTGGAAGCAAAAACTTGGCTTGATAATGAGTTTCCGGACTCTGTATTTTTTCCCTTCAGAAAACAGTATTTTATCAAAACACGAAATTCCATTTTTTCCATTTTTTTCACAATAACAAAAGTTGCTTCACAAAAGACGCTCTATCTCACAAACTAATTGACTTACAGACGTCAAATTTTGACACGAATCATTTGAAGGTTGGTACTATATAAAAATAATATGCATTTAATACTAGCGACGCCATTTATGTGTCAGACCGGGGACTTATCAGCCAACCTGTTATCATATTAAAAAGGAAAAATGAAACAACTTGTCTAACAGCTGCACTAGGGGGATACTTTTAAGAAAAATGTCATGCAATTGCAATACAACTGCAACACATGTTTGCAAATTGATGAAACTCTTTTGTGACTTTTGGACTTCCTTGTATGCACTCTGACTTAGCATCCAAGTGGCCTTAGTTTTATTAAGGTGTAGTAGATAAGATAAATTATATATTTTCAGCTCCATTACATGAGACCTGCACTAATAAAATGATAAATGCAATAGATCATCCAATATTAGTTAGTTTGAAGAGAGAGTAGCACATTGTTATTGAACGGCCTTTGATCCTGAATTTTGATTTAATTTGTTACAGTCATTTTATAGAGGCACATTTTCCAGTTAATAGAAAAATAAAATATGTGTATTCAATAGCAGCGTGTTCTTTAGAATTCATTCTATTCTTCTTACGCTTCTGTGTATTTTATTGTTGTGAAAGTACCATTTTATAAAGTAATTACAGACTTCTAATCTTTTAGAACTTAATAATATTACAACTAAACTTTATTACGTGTTTAATTTTAAAATTTTGATCGATCGAGTATGAAAACTACCAGTGCCTTACGGATTCCATATAAATGATTTTATTCAACAAGTGTAAAGATTTTCAACTTCATAATCTTATATCACAAAGTACTTCACTATTCTTAATCATTAATTTACAGGCCGATCGCACCCAATGATCGGAGGTAGTGTAGATGTCTAAAATAGAGAAGTATATCTCAATTTTAACAAATTTTCTATGAAAAGGCTGATATTAGATAATTAAAGGCTTATATCAGATAATTAAATTTTTCGATGTACCAAAAATACATCGAATCGATTGTAGGGACCAAAAAAAAGATTCCTATAATAAAATATTTACATTTAAAAGTACAATTATATTCGCTTAAAAAAATTGTGGCATTAAAACACTTCAGAATCGTGCGCCATGATACATGATGTCATCTGTTATGACAATTCGTAGTATACCAAAGAGCATATACAACTAGAGTTCGCCAGGGCCCAAAACTTGTGATATGGTGAATGAGAGAGAAGACTGCCAGTGAGTTTCTCTGCGTCCTTGTCTAATCTAAATGACAATGGTTACATATTATTTACATTATTGATATGAAGTACCTAAATATTTACAAAACGATTTATGGAATATTATTTAATACATTAAAAGTTATTTAAAAAGTAGAAACGTCAAAGGAAACTTTATTTACATTACAAACACAATATAAACAACACAATATTATTTAAATTTAAGTGCACTTTGATCTACCAATATTTCTAAAAAAAAACAAATTATGTACTTAGTATATTGTGTGCTTAGTCTGCGGTCATATTTTGGAGAATATGCCATTCTGCACTTTTCCATTTTTCAGAAAAAATAATACAAAATTGTACATAACGCCTTTGTACAAAACAAATATAATATCACCCACAAAATCTCTATGCATCATATGATTATGACATATGACTATGACAGGGACACAGGGGAACTCACTGTCTTCTCTCTCATTCATCATATCGCATCTACTTACATGCTAGCTTACAGTTCTCTATGTATATAAACTCTTTGGATTCAAAAAAAATAAAAGGTAAGATGTTTATATTACCTTGCAAAAATTTGAACTTCAACATAAAATTTTTAATTAAATGAACGATTAAAAAACGGTTGAGATACCTTAGATGACATTTTTGGAACTTTTAAAACAAAAAAAAAGGGAAAAAATTTTTTTAGAGGTGTCTATTCCGATTTATTTTGTAACAATCAATTAAGATGGATTAAAGTGCTCGGTCGATTAAAGAGATTGAAATGCAAATAAATACGGAATCCTAAGAAGTTGTCTATTCTAATAGAAATGTTATGTAGATTTATGTAACTAAATAAGAAACACATAACGATGCGCCTAATATGCACAAAGAAGTGAAGTTAGATACACATATAAAGCATGTACATATTTAAATGTAAAAACATTATTTTAATACGTTAATTAAATTATTTATGTTTATAATAAATATAATAATATTGGTAAGTAATGAATATTATTTATATTTAATTAGTAAATAACACATAATTATAAATTGTATATTATGCATAGGGTACGGAATTATAATTTATGTTTAACTATTTATTATAATTATTATCTTTATTATTTAGATTAAAGGATTGATCAAATTGTCTTTCCATATACATATTTGAAAGTATCTATTCTACTCAATTCAAACGTATTGAATTTCCATAACATTTAAGTTGGTTATTAAGTAATTCTAAGTTTGTGAAAACAACGCTGATCAAGATGCGTTAGTAATGAAAAAATTTCTGCATCGATTCAGTTCAAATTTTTACACGATATACAACCCGCTTAGATGATGGTTTTTATCTATTTTTACACTCGGCGCAAGTGGGTTATAGAGAGTGGAGTGGGGATGAACAATCAATTATTATCAAATATACCCAAGTAAGTTGTCGAATAAAAGAGCATGACGTGTACATTACCTACATAACTATAACCCCCGACGCAAGGGTATATTGGAGTGGAATGGAAGTGGGGATGAACAATCTGAACTCTTTTATCGGGAGGTTGTCAAATTTTATAAAATTTACAAGCTATTAAACTTATCATCTATGTTCATGTAATCATAATGTGCCACAGCGAAGCGTAACACTCCTCTACAATTATAATATGGTAACAATATGGTAACACTCCTCTACAATTTGGTATTTGGCAACAAATATTTTCATTTTTAATAAATACCTATTTGGTCCCACTATTTATATTGACATTTTTTATGCTTGTTATCTGCAAATTCTGAGCCCACTTTAGTTTTTGTTGAAGAAATTGGAGCTTTTGGCGACAACTTGTAAATATGTGGTTGAGAGCTTTATGTTTATTTTTAGATGAAAGGTTTGGTGCTCTTGAATAATTTTCACCCATTTGAGTTATATTATTAGAATTTTGATTTTCTAAGATATCATGAAAATTCTAAATATTTCTGACTTGGAATAAGAAAACTTAAATGGTAATTTGTAGTAAAATAATATTTTTTTTCCTACTAACCTTCTTATAAAAAGGCTCACTTTCTATTTTATATTCTTTTGTAGTGCTTTCCATCAAAAGATCACTCCGTGATAGCTCAGCCAGTGTTGCTCAAATATTTAAAATTCAGTTCACAAACTGTGAGTTTTAAATCAAGTCTACATTTTGGAAATGAAACAAGTCACTAATACTAATCATTTAATATTTTATAATAATAATTTAATCGAATAGTATTCATTTAATAGTGGATTTCTGCAAAATAACATTCTAATTTCTATTTCTTCAGTCAAATATGAGCCCTAATTAACTAAAAGAATCATTAATATTCGCAATTTGAAAAATTCAATTTTAAAGTTGAAATTGATTTATTTCTGAAGTTTGTTTCGTTAGTAACCAGCGGCTACTTTAACTCTACCTTCTACGGAATCAAAAATACAGAGCGAAGATAATTCTACTGTAACACATATCGTCAACAATATCGAAATTGTATTTATTTATCGATAATAATAAATGAAATATATATTAATATAATATCTTGTTTTCTAAGATACCTACTAAGACTAAAAAATCGAGACCAGCAGAGCTCCATCACTGCAGTAATATTTCTCACTCATTCAATATTTGTTATTGTTGTTTCTATTGACATACAAAAGGAAGGGCTGCAAAGTTGGTACTCCCAAAAGGCACATCCTTGACATTAACCCTACCTACATACAGATTTTCTCCGAGTTGTTGAATTTAGGCCATGTTTTGATAACATCTGCCTTATACATAACTCTACATAACGAATTTAAGCACATTTGAACAAAAGATGGCCGTTGGAGAAGCTGCATTGTTGAAAATTATATACAGGGGATCTAAAACTCTGTTTTAACTTGAAATAAGTTTAATCGACGAAAATGCTTCAAAATAAAAAAGTTAACTGGCACATCTATAAATATATAGGAGACTTTCTATAGATATAGTCACTCATCACGATATCTCTGGAACTATAAGACCTAGAGACTTGAAATTTGGCAGGAATATTCCTTTTGCCAAGTAGAGGTCAGCTAAGAACGGATTTTACGAAATTCCACCCACAAGGGGGGTTGCGGAGGTGTTCATGAATAAAAAATTCATATTTTTCAATTATGGGTTTTAATAGTTCAAAACTTGGTCAGAATGTTTTAAATTACATTTAGAAATTTTTTTAACCTTCGGAGGGTAGAAAGGTGTAGCGAGAAAGTGGGAAGGAAATATCGAATATTTACAAATATACCTAAGTGGGGTATCAAATAAAAGAGCATGACGTGTACATTACAAAACTGTTATCCAACGCAAGGAAATGTGGAGGGAGGGGTGCAAGTGGGGATGTTGCCCAGCAAAGCGGGTAGTTCCCAGCTAGTATCTTATACGGGTATTAAATCCAATCTTAGTTTTCTGGTTCAATTCAAACCTTCCTCTTATTCATAACTGGTAAGTATTAGTCCAAAATTAGAAAGTTGTTTTTTATAAAAACGCAAATATTTTTTTGTCTTTGAAACACCCCTACCCGTTCCCAGTGATCTTCAATTCAGTGTATCAGTTTATATTTTCGGGGAAATATGACTAAAAACGATATTATTGAGAAGTATCTTTACGTATGTAAGTATGTATGTATGTAGGTATGTACATTGTGTATGGTTCATTAATCATTACTATGATAGTTAGTTGTTTGTTATATTATACATTGGTGGCATATTCTTTGTGGTCGCAAAGGATCATCACCAGAGGCACCTCGACAAGAATAAGGTGGAGTCCAATAATTGCTGTTTTGTTATATTGAATGCATTACTAGTCCACTGCCCTTGGTCTTATATCAAACAATTAACTGCATGCATACATTGTTGGACCTTGTACAATATACAGAAAATATAACTTTTGTTTTATTTTTACGCAAAAGTTTATAAAGGATGTTTTATTGAAGCTCGAAATAAGCTTTTTGTATTCTTTACAACGTTCGAATGGCATGTTAATAAAAAAATATTCTAAATTCATTGAATTTAGTGACCAAATTTCCGGAGAAGGAAATAACGAAACTTTTATAATTCCCCCAAGCCCGTATTTATTGCAAGTCATGTAACTTTGACATTTGTTGTTCAATTTTCAAGAAAGGGATTTCGTTGGATTGCTATTAATTTTTTTCTTTCAGAGAAGAATAAGTTTCAAATTACTTTTCTGCTCAAATAAACATAGCGCCAGATACACAGCTCCAAAAGATGCAAAAATTGTATAAAAGATGCAAATATCTTACACTCAATTAGATAAATATTTTCACGCACTTTTGTCCATTTTTTTTAAAATTTGTTGATGAGATATTGGTAAAAATGAATTATAGAATTAAAGATAGTAGTTTTTTCATTTTCTAACATTTCAAGCGGTATAAAATAGAAAAAATATCTGCATCGAATTAAATTGAAACATCCTATATTATTGTAGTTGAATAACAATCTTGACTGACTTATTCATCGAATGGTAGTATAACGTCCGTCGTAATACATTTATATTGAATTTTTTACAGACTAGAATGAAGAGAAACAGGACAAACACACACACACAAATAATATAGGTTTCTTTTTATTTTATTTTACATCATATCCATAATTAAATAATTTTTCATAATCTAATAAAATAAAAAAATATTAAATAATATAATGAGATTAGCACATGCAATGGTGTGATTTCTTTAGCAGACGTTTATTTCAGACATACTAAATTTCAGGTGCAAATAATCATCTGCGATTATTCAAATAAATTGTTGCCTACTTTTGTTTTGTTATTTTTTATTTGAATGCAAAATTGGTACTGGGTGTAAAAAGACAGGAATATGTTATGTATAAAAAAAATTTTACAAACAAAATTATATTTTTGTAGGTTGCAGTTATAAAACTACCGAGATTTGGGTATTATTTACTGAAGTTTTTACTTTTTAGTGAGATTATGAAGATAACATTTCTTGCATAAAGCCACTTATCTCGTATTATACCACTCAACAGAGCTTATAGTAAGTATGCCATAAATGCAGAAGTTCCTGTACTAGAATTCGCATTTGAATAACATACATTTCAGTTGTAAGGCATCAGATGATCTTTACAATAAATTTATGTGAAAGATATAAAGAAGTTCAACTAACTTAAATTGTAATCCTTAGCAAAGAAAGACCTATAAATATTAAGTATAAAAGAAAATAGGGACCCGCTTCTGTCTGTCTGTTTATCAACTAACTCCTAAACCATGCAATGAATTTTTAGACGGATTTTACCATCAAAACCGAAACCGAAGGTAAGCTAAGTGCATATTTGAAGGTGCCTACTTTGGGATTCGAAAATTTAGCACCAGTCATCTATGCAACTGGGTATCAGTTAAAAATAAAGATTTATACATTATGACTCTATGAGAAAGAAGCAGGTTCCATTAAAAAATAGCTCGAATAGTTTCAACGAATGATTCAAATAAAAGCAAACGATTTTTTGCCATGCCGTGCCGCCTTTAGTGATATTTAGACCATAAAACTCCGTGAACTAATCATTTTTGTAAGGTCTAAAAGTAATTACACTTATACATTCAGCCTAATCAGATTATAGTAACATTAATTTCCTTTCTATTAACCTTTTTAACGATTATGATATTCGAATAGTTTTGATACGTTGATAAAAAAAACATCCCCAGACTTGAAATAAATTATCCCCTTTAAGCCAAATAAACCGCCTTTTACTTTTAAAATATTACATAAAAATTACATAATTGAGTTCTGACATCTTAAAAGCATTTTTTGTTTTTAATTACTCATGATGGACCCTTTTCAAATAGTTAATATTAATACTATTCTTTAATTTTATACAAATCGATTTCGACATTTTTTCTGTTTAATTATTAACATCAAAATGTGTTACATAATTCATTCAAGCATAAATCATCTAATACATACACTATAAAAATGTTTATATATATTAATATTTAAAAAAAAAAAAAACTATTTTATGTGGATTTGACCATGAATGAACGATCGACTTTAGGGGTTTTTTAATAATAAGGCGCCCGACAGATGTTTCACAAGTTATCGCTATCATTTGTTTTGAAGATAGGTAGAGAAAAATAAACGATTTAATAAATTATTGACTGGCTATTTTCAGCGAGAATTTCGTCAGTGATTAACTCAGATTAAGTGGTAGAGATTACCGTTTTTTCATACAGTTTGACATAAGGATATGAGACGATCGGCAAACGAATTGGTTGAATCTATTTTGGTTTTAAAGTCCACGAATAAATCGAAGAAATGACATGTTATTGGACAACGAAAGAAGGAAAATTAAAGTGAAGCTGATGGGTATAAAAAATATTCTAAGCAACTTTTTCGAATAGTTTTTCGATATCTTTCACCATGTCTGACGCTAGGTAAAATATAAATAATCGGCCTTATTTTTCAATTTATAGTAGGCTAAGTTTAAAATTCCGATTTCGGTTAAGTTCCTTTCATAAAAAATGTGACCCATCACTCCGTAAAACTATGAAAAATTTCAAATCAATATTCCTATAAATAACGAAAAGATGAGAGTGTCTTCATCTTAAATGTGACACACTATATATGACAAAAATCTTTAAATCTTAATGGAAAAAATGATATTTGTATGGAAACATTAAGGATTTAATTCACATTATGTATGTCAAAAATCAGCTTTCAAGATTTTTCGAGCAATTCCAATAGATTACAGTCTTATAACGGCTCAAGAATCTTTATCACAAAAGCCGATGGCAAAATGAAGGGCAGATTCGTAAACTTATGTCACGCAGTTTCATGTAGATACGAATAAAATATTAAATAACAAACTTGAATTCTCTACATAAAAACAATAAATAAAGTATTTTATGTAACTTTTAGTTTCGTATCATACCGATTACTTTACAAGTGCTTCACTTGATTTACTAAAAAAAAAGTAAAATTAAACACGAAAAAAATATTAAAAAGCACTTATAAATACATTTTTATTGTTTTGTTAAAATAATTTTAAAATTTTGATTTTATTTATTTGATTTATGACTTCATGTTATTGTTTCAAATTAAATAAAACTAATGATTATTTAATACTTTCTTTTCATTGGTTTTATATAAATAATTGAAATGAATGAAATCTTTCATTGTTTTATGTAACACAAAGTGGTGCAAAAGAAATGAACCCATAGATGTTTTCATACATTTATCTATTTTTACTTCCTTGTACGAAGTAAATTTTATTTAGGAATAGTAAAAATGAATTTTTACTATTCCTGAATAAATTTCCAATAAATTAAATTTATTTAAATACTGCCTGTAAAATTCAGTACGATTTCATCCTCCATCACTTCCACTATTATTATCTTATATTGATTTCTCTAGTTTCACGGCGAATTTTATTACTAAATCGGATGATTTTAACAGGAAAAAATGGAGAGACAGAATACATTTGATGTGGGTGGATTCGGTTACTTCGTTCTTATCCAAGCGACGACAATGTGATCAATTCTGCATCCCCATTAATTATAATTGTTCACACTGCCGCTGTCTGGACTCGAATCCGCAACCTCCTTAGACTAATGCCTTAGACCTCTCGACCACTGAGCCGGTTAAGTGACAGAATACTGTCTTCCCCTTTGAATAGTTAAAATAGAGTTAGTTCCTAATATGGAATGGAAAAGTTTATGCAGTCGAAAGCAAATAACTATTGTTAGAGAAACAGTTCAAAATTGATTGTTTTTTTTTTAAAGGATAGTAGTAATGTTCTAATAGAAATTATTCTATATCACTTGTATCAGAAAAAGCTCATCTACGAACATGAGCTGTTTTCTATTCTTCTGGGTTGTAATAAATTTAAATTTCGCATTTCGTATTATCTATTTTTATTTAAATTATTCATAAGGACGAACTGTATTCTTCCATTCGTTCATTTTCTGTAAAAATTACTAGTTTTGTGGCCATTTTATCAACAATTATTGGCAGAGAGAATGGCAGTTCCATATATAAACGAGATACCAAATTTGAACATAAATAATAATTAATATAACTTACCAATTAAAAAAATAGATGATAAAGAGTGGGTAATTCTTCTTACCTGTAAATTAAAAAAGAATACAAATTAATTTAAAAAATAATAAATTATAATGATATGATAAGAATCAATAATAATAAAATAATATTAAAAAGAAAATGAAAGTCTTTAAAAAATCACTTTTTGTTAGGTAAGGAATATAAAATATACGATTAAGAACAAACAAATCTTTTCAATACTAATGATAAATTATAAGTACAATTCACAGTTATGTTACATTCCGTTTATGTTTACATATAAAGCCAGCGAACAGACAATGTTCTTATAGGTACCTATCCCAATAGTACGAAGCAAAAGCTGTTGAGAAAGTAGAGACAAATGCGCAGTTAGCTTAAAATTGATGAACATATGTATAGGTTTCTAAGACTTTTTCAAAGCAATGTCTCAGTCAAAAGTTGATTTTGCGACGGGTAGATTTTGGATATTATTTTCTTATAGAAATTGAGTGCAGGTGATGTATGTCTGGTATCAGAGAGTAGTTACGGTAACTGCGTTATAATAGTGTGCACTCCTGCGAAAATTTCTGCTTTTATAACCATTTTAAAAAAAGTTAAATTATAATTGTCAGACGGTTTTGCAGTTTCAACACCGCGCTAGATGTTATTATATAATAATTTAAAAAAAAAAAACCTTTTCAAATTTTAGTAAGGCAAAATTGGAAAATGTTTAGTTTTTGAATTTGCCAGGCAAATATTCGATTGCTTTAATCATTAGCATCCCGCGTTAATTAATACATTCGCTCTCAGATTCAAGACGTACTTAATTTTTATCTAAGTTCAATAAGAAAGAAATATACGGCATTAATGTGTCTTAAAATGAACCCTCGAAAACGTTGCGGCTCTTATACCAAAGTGATATCCATTTATCTTTACCTTGAGAATAGCAATCTTTGAGGTATCGAACAACGAACTATTACAATATAAATTTCGAGAGATTTTTATGAAATTTCGATTAATTTTGTATATAAGACGAGAAGTTATATACAAGTGGAATATTTTGTTTCAAGTTAGAAATCTTGAACATATTAGTGCGTACTATTTTATATAATTATAAATACCCCCTATATAGTAAAAATATATTGTCATTTTTCATACAATGATTTATTAATAAATATAATGAGTAATTAAATCAAGATCATCTTATCATAGACTGCTGTTTTTATAGGGTGTCTCCTTCTTTCTTCATTATTAAATACTTTATCATTAAGTTACTAAAGAAAACTAATATGGAATCTGGATGGTATCAATAATATTTTAATTTCACCCAAAGCCTTAATCAATTTTTGTCCATGATATATCATTATTAAAAATTAAATTACTATAATTGAAATTATTCTTCAATTAGGTTTACAGTAAAAAACATTTGTAAAGCTACACAACGTACAATTACAATATTTTCATGGTATATAAAATGAAATTTTGGTGATTTTAAAATTCAAAACTTTATTCTTACAAAATTTATGTTAAAAGTTTTAGTAAAAACACAAAGCAAGATTTTCTAGTTTTACAAAATGGTTATACAGTTTCAACACTTTATTATGGAAATATCATATTTTTCTTGAACAATGTTGTTATTGATTACTTATCAAAGTTATAAATCTTAAGAGATGGATGATACCCTGTATTATATTATTATAACATTTACTATATCTGTATCACTTTAAAATAATATGCTATGTTTTTCCTGTGTGCGCGCCCCACTGGAAAGCGGCTATAACTATCAAGATGCAAATTTTTATATTTTCTTTGTATTAATTCAATAATATTTTAACCTTGATTTTATTAGCAAAGGACCACGGGAAGATGCTGTTCAATTATTGTTATGATGCCCGCTTTGCTTAGTTGAATTAATTTTAATTCATTATTATTAATTACGGTTATATTTTTAAAATTGGATGTGAATTATTCATAATATCTATCAACATAAGCGAGATACAAAAGCAAGAAATTTCTAAGGAATAAAGAAGGATTTGTCAGAAAAATGGGTAAAAAGAGGGGTTAAGAGATGAAGAACACTCTGCAATGTGTATAGAATCAGAGGATCGAGAGCAGAGGGCCAAATTTGTTCGATGTATGATACGATGGCAGCCACATGCCATTTTCAATCATCCAGCGAAGCGAACGCGGGCAACAGCTAGTTAAATAAACAATTGTATAGGTAATATAAATATGATTACATGGGCATAACAATTTTTTGATTAATGATACACTATTTTGAAAGGTATACAAAAAAATAAAATAATCATTAATGAAATAATACCATAATTGGGTGGTATATTTATTTATATTTTTTTGTTATTATTATTTATATTTTAAATATTTTATTATATTATTATTATTTTATATAAATTTTAATTAATAATATTACCTACTTGTGTGCATTCAGAATAATAGGCATATAGGTATCAATGATATTTATTATAAAAGGTAATTAACTCAGCAAGATTTGGTGGTCTTCTTAATAGTACCAGAAAAACCGCTTGTTTAAAGTGACACGATTATTGTTACTACAAACTTACGGTTTTAAGCTCTATCTAAACATAAAAATTTTTTCCAATTTTTTCATGTAGTCTTTTGAATTTGAAAGTGTGTTTTATATAAAACTTCCCCAAAACTCAAAATTTAAAATTTGAGCCCAAAATGTAATTGTTTTACTAGATTTTGGCGTTCTATTTCTATCAAACATATTCACATTTCTAAAACAATTCGCAGTGCAGGAGCTGCGGTAGCTAAGCGAATTCCGCCCGAGATTGAAAAAATGACACATTTTTCTTATAATCGAATATTGCATTTTTTATTTTTCAATAATTTATATATATATAAATTTTAACGATGGTTATTTTTGACATCTATTCCTACTATCATTTCTCGTGTTTTATTGCGATTGAAATCAATACGGGATGGATTATTTAAGTACACAGGAACTAAACTAATTTATAACAATTTTTCAATTTTATTATAATCGTTTTTTGACTTTTATTATATCAATAAATAACGATTATGGTAAAGTCGAGTCTAGCACCGAAGATTTCTTAACCGAAAATTATATAAAAATACTAAATCGAATACGCATCTGGTTTGAAAATCTGAATTGGTATAATTCAATTGAAATTCTCAATGGACTTTTAATCACATATTCCGATCAAAATAAATTAATATATTTCGTAACATATTTGTACTAACCACAAAACATAAACAATGTTACAACAAACATTTTATAAAAAAAAAAAAAAAAAACTAGCTAATGGCAAAAGAACAAGATCATAGAATGTATCTCGTAACGATCTTTAATACACACAGAACAATAACAACACAAGTTCTTTTATATTATTTAAATTAACTTGTCAAGCTTATGGATAAATAAATACACACCACACCACACACTAAATACAAATGAAAAAAAACTTGGGAGCAGCAGAGCAGAGATCCATCACTAAACCCATATTACCCCCTCAATAAATGATTCTTATTGTTAGATACTTTGCAGACTACAAATCCATAAATAAACTTTTTCGGTTTAAATGATCCTCCAGTAATCATGTTGAAAAAGATGCTCCTATATGTAGAAGTAAGTTTAAACACTTGATGTGTCACCTCTGTATCAGCAAATATGTAAGGCGTTACAGTCTATTATATCAAAATAAAAATAGTGGAAAAACTTTTCAGTTTTCAGTGAATGTTTTTCCTGAAGAAATACCGACATAAAGAAAGGTAAAAGAGGGCTGGAAAGTTTACTCCCCCAAAATCATAGCCTTGACACCAATTCAGCTTACATACCAACTTACGCTCTAGGAAAATAAGATTTTGGGGAATAAAAAAGATGGATAGGGGGCTCGGAAATTGATACTCCTAAAAGACACATCCTTTCCAAACATAACAATTTCCACCCTCTAGTTCAGTTTAGAGAAGCAATACAGATGTGCAGAGACATAAAAATATCGAAAAAACCGATTTTTCCCTAGAAATTTTTTAAACGTGCCAGCAGTTAGGGCCCTTTTCAATAACATCAATCCGCCTTATACATCATTTGCATCGAATTTCACGCAGTAGCAGAGCTTCAACCAATGGGTGATAACGTGAAGATAATGATAATTCTCAAAACCTTTACAGCTGGGAAAAGTCTTCTTTTGATACAAGGTGTTTTGGCTGTTTAAAATAATTGTAAATTTGGCAAACATGGTAATCTATAGATCCTGCATGATTCAAAGCATATGGCCATAAATAACGAAAATCAACGGTGTAGATAAGTGTTCCATAATCCAGTTTCGAAAAAATTTCTCACATCTTTCTCTTTGACTTATTGACTGTGACTTGCAAATACAAGAAAAATCTCTGACTTCTTTTGTAAATACGAAAACGATAAGTATTCTTCCATTTCCAATCAGTCAGTAAAAGTAAAACTTCTTTGGTTGTGTTGAGGATGTCAAAAGGATCGGGAAAATATGTCTGGCAGAAAAACAAGTGGTCTGGGATTTTTTTGGCGGCTCTTTGAAAAACAAACGAATTATTCCCTGGGGGGGGGGATATGACACATAGAAATTTGAGGAACTTTACAGGGCGACTTGGAACATTACCTAATATCATATTTAAGGCTCAGCAGACGGTTACCATGACCATCAGTATATCATATGTACATCTATATAACTATAAGTGTGTTGAGAAATAGTCATTATTTTAACGTTATCTGCCTTTTTTCTGAAGTTATGTTGCCCTACAGTCCATAAGTTTATATTTTTTGGGGAAAATGTAACAAATCATAATAATAATAACAATAAAATTGACATTGGTTTATTGTTATCATATCTTGTTAGTACAGAAAGTTCAAGGTAGTTTGTAAACAAAGGGTCAAACTAGAACAAATATCAAGACAGATTCTTCGTACATATAACAGAGAGTAATTGTTGTGTGCTTGGGTTAAATTATGATACCAATTTATAGCCCGCCAAAGTCGTTAACACTTTCTACAAACCACAATACTCGAATAAATCTATGGATTGATTTGTTTGTTTTGATATTATCTAGTTGCAAAATTACGACAAACTTTAAAATGATCCCTTTTGAATGATATGACTCCTTGAAAATAATTCAGGAAAGCTGATTGATATTCAAGAATACAGAAGATATTTTATTATTTTCTAAAATAGCCCAAAATATTTTAAAGCCTCAGAAATACTTAGTGTGGTGCTGAAACAAAAGATTAATTTATCAATTAGGCAATCACTTAACCTAACTGCCTAACTTACAGAGAATATTTTTAATTAAGATCCATTCTGAAGACTTAAAGTTAAATATGATTCTATGATAGAATTCTGGGCTTTATATTTTACAACCTTCATAAATAACATTATTTTCTTTTTGGCATCCATGATAACATTGATCAATTAAGATAACCCATAGCTCGAAAATGGCTCGTAGGATAAATCTGGGCTTATTGAAACTTTCATTAAGAACGACTGTAACAGCAACAAATCTGTCGAAATGGATGTCTATATTGGTTAAAAATAATTTTTATATTTGACAAATAGGAGCTAAGCCAAATAATTTACTGAAAAATGCCTTATATCTTCTTGAATAAAATATTTAAATGTAGCAACGGAAAAGACTTCAAAATAGTACATTGTAATAGTAAATTTATTCCAAAGCAAATCAATCAATCAGTTTCATAACAAAGAATGAAAAATACCTTATTCATTATGCATGTTATGTCCACTTGTGATCTGAACTTTAATATGAACACACCAAAAACCACACGACAGACCCTCTGCTGTCATTTGTGTTTAACAAATTTAAATTTATTTTTATTTACATTTTTTTATATCCATGTTGAGCGTAGATGTATTATTTATATGCTTTTAATGTAAGTCCGATGTGCGATGTGTTTGTATATACCCAAAACAGTTTGATTAATAAAAATTAACTCCACAAAAACAGACAATTGTTAAAATTCATATAATTTTCATGAAATACTACTCTAGAAATTTTAATTTTTGTATATATCCCGAAAGAAATCTTGAATTAAATTATCAAGTAGTATTTAAGTAAATTGTCGAGACTCATTTTATATTTGTTATAATGTTTATATCTTCATTATTTTAGAATTCTTATTGCGGACGTAAATAAAAAGTGAATGTCTCATATGTTTTGCGAAAGCTATTAGAATCGTTTTATTTCAGTAGTCGTCAGTAAATAATGTATATCTTCCATTTATTTCCAAAGTTATTTCTAAAACAAGACGTGATAAATTTTTTTTCTGGATAACTCTTGCCTATTTAAACAATAATTAATAATTTTCAGCTCAGGTATAAATACCATGTAAACTAAAAATTTCAATATGCTTCTATTCAGATTGTTTCCGCATTGATACAAACATAACTTGACAAAATCAGTTCAGGATTGTGATTTGTAGAGCGTAATTACATAGGCAAGCGACAATAGTTGATAATAGAGAAACACTCATGTGTTGAGGTGTACGAAAAACGCAATTGTAGAACATTTTGTGAAGAATAATATGCATTAATTGATTTTTGTCTATAATACAAAATTTTTATACGAAAATTTCTTTAGAAAAGCTTTTAAAAGCAATGCAAACAATGTTTATTTGTTTTTTAAAAATCATAAAAGTATCATGGATTTTTTCTACGGGTATTTGTATCATAAAAATGATAATGATCATTTTTTTATCTATTGTTTAATAAAACAGTAACAATAATAATCGACGTATAAAATTCTTTTTCAATTCGGATTTTATCAATGAAACTTGATATTTTTTTTATTGGAACAAATTTTTTTTAGTATTTTACATCTATATATAAACTGTATGAAATCTATAATACAGATAGTTTGCTGTCGAAAATTACTGCGAAGTTTCTGTCGAGTTTTTAGATTTTTAGGTTTTTTATGTTTGTTGAAAAAATACTTCAATTAAAGTTGGCAATCTTCAATTTTGGGAAACATATTTTTTGTAAAATTACAAATAAATGTCTTTACATGTTCTTAACAGTAAATAGGCCTAATGTTGAGAATATAAAAAAACAGACGAATATCCTCGACTTTGTTCACAAACTCTTGCTCGTTTGATACAATTCTGTAAGACGCTGTGCCAATTTCGTCAATGGCTAAGTGAGTTTAGCTAAAATCTTGAAGCGTTACATTGCAGGCATCTAGGATAAATTTAAGAACTCAGAGGAATAAACAAAACCCTTCAGGAAAATTCCGACTTGAGTCCAAAACGTAAATTCGTAAAATCAATTTTGACACCATTTAATTTAATGTATAAATTTTCAAACCAAATACGACTTGGTTTGACTCTTTTTTTATAAAATTGTTCCCACCGCTTCCACCAACTTTTTAACGTAATTTAAAATATTATATAGGTATCTGCATAGATGTTTTGTGATCATTTCACACCAGATTTTTATCGTTTTATATAATTTTTTATTTTATTTTTTTGGAAATTTTTATTTTGTTTTATTATCATAAAATTGAATATTGTCATCAAATTAATGGGGCGTTAAGTGTAATGTAAAGTGTGACGAAATAACTATACAGATAAAGTAGAGGCCCGTTCCAAATATAGGTCGTTATGACTGATTATATTAATACGAATCATAAATGACTGATGATTTTATTTTTTACTAAAACGATTTATTATAACAAATACATTTTTTTTTATATTGTTGGCGAAACCACTTACGAAAGTTAAATCTTTTTAACGAAATTATTCCTTAATTCCTTTGCCAATTCAGCAAATAATGTTAAAGGATATACATTAAACATATTTACAGTACTTCTCCGATCGACAAAGAACTTTTTAACTGCTTCTCATAGATTTTTCTCTATTGAAACTGGATTACTTCTTAAAACACTTCTATAACGTTCAGTTTCCTTGCAAACAAACAATTTGAGTAATCCAGGGGGATAATAGTAGGAATGTTGACTTTTCTATTTTTGGTATTTTTTCCTATTTTTGAATTCAGAATTCAAATAAACATATAATTTATCAAAAATAACCATATTTTCATTTTATTTATGTCAGATTTTTACAATATATGATTCAATGACCAAATTTTCTCCTTTGCACACTCGAAAAAACATATTTCGATTTTTGTAGTCTTTAGGTCAATCTCAAATTTCTTGCTAATAATTATCAGAAATTCGTAATGAAATTTCGTGGGAAATTCTAATATGAAATGTATAAGTAATACATTTTACATTGGTACAATTTGAATTTTTGACGTCTGAAAAATGTTGATTGTCTGGCACTAGGTGTACATTTTAAGGTAATATTATTTAAAAAAAAAAAAATTCTAAAGGAAATGAAGAAATACTAATATAAGAAATAAATATGGGCAAAGTTAATATCCAAAGAAAGCTCTAAGAAATACTAACGTAACCACGTAAATAAAAATATCAAATATATCGTCGATAATCTAACAAATCAAAGAGAAAACGATCGTAAAAATATTATTAAAAGGGAGATATTGTGTGCATATCATTTTGTTTTAGTTTCTTTGCACAGATTTACTAAAAGGTACATATCTATAGGGGCTTTTGTTATGCATATAGTAAAAATTCTTTGTTTCATATTCCAAAAACAACATCATTGCAACCTGCTGCAGTTCAATAACCAAAAAAAAAAAAAGAAAAAAAAGAATATTACAAAATGCATGTATGATTGATTTATTAGGAGTAGATGTTTAATTAAACCGAAACATATGTTGAACTGAGAAATTGAATAATTGAATTTCATCTTTTTATACCCAAATAAATCATTTTCACCTACAGCCAACCAACTTTTAACTATGATTTTTTTTTTTTTTTTTTTTTTTTTTTTAAACCTTAAAGGAATAAGTATTTTCACTGAACAACATTTTTGATTGCACCAAGACCTAAACCAAAACTAATTTGACTGTTTAGCATACTGGAGAGTTGTACTTTTATCATGCACATGTGCAAATCTTATACATATGCAAGACCAAACAAGACTTACAAGACTAAGACCAATGCGTAAGATAAAGATGCTAAACCCATTACACTAAATTCGTTTAACAACGATAGTCAGTCAAGTACAGTCTAGGTTTTGGTTTTGTTCTCGCTCACCGCTTGACAAAAAGCAGGTCAGGTTTGATTATAGCATAGCCACTAAATAGGATACAAAAGATGTGGCACACTTATTTGTTAGATTATAGTGTCCGTTGTGATATCGGAAAGAATGTTGATTCATTACTAATCGCTACTGTATGAGCTATTTAGAGTTGCAGCCGCAGTGTTTTGAAATCAGCAAAATTCAAATTGAAAAAATCAGCAAAGATCACGTGATTTAAATGAGTCAGTGTATATATATAGCCAGTCATATCAAGATCAACGGCAGATGAAAAAAAAATTAACCCAGTCTTCATTTGATATCAGCAGTTATCTTTACCTAATATATCTAAAACTCATATAAAGAATTATATATGCTAGAGTTTCATATATTGCCAAACCCAAAAAGATGATAATGGATCGGTGTTTTTTTTTTTGACTATACAAAACAAAACAAAAAAATGTTTATTCATATCATTCATGAATACAACAACAACAACATACAAACAAACAACATATTATCAACAGACAATTTGGAAATAATAACATGAAAAAATGAATAACAACAAGACGAATCAACAAACTAAAAATATGTAAATTTAAAAAATGTAAAAAAAATATCACTAAGTTGTTTTTTGTACGCAAGGGGTATTGTTGTTTTTAGTGTTTATAATTTTTTTTACTCGTATTTCACAGAGCAAGTAAGGTATATTTATATTCCGAAAAAAACCGAAACTATTGTTTATATTTTAAAAATTTTCAAAACACTCAAGTAGTTAGGCGCTACGTCTTCGTTGGCTGGTTAGTTCGGATATATTTTATGTTCCTTCTGTCAATTAAATCAATGATAATTTTGTTCTATTTATGTTTCAGCAAAACTATTAAGAGTAAACGAAAATCATTCCTATTTATATAAGTAGACTAACTTTAATAGAAGTTTTTTGCGACACTCTTACTCAAACATCAATTATCCAAATACCTACCTACTCAGTGAGTGATGAATGAAATTTGGCAAGCTTAATCTTAACATAAAAACGCTCGGATTAACTCAAAATTTTTGAATCATTACTAAGTAGCAAGATCTTACATTTCTGTACCTTGTTAAAGAAAAAACTAAACTTGGAAGCATGAAATTGAAAATAGTCAGAAATAAAAAATCAACTCAGATGAGAAATCAATAATTATTTTTTCTAGTTGTTGCTTTTCTTTTTTTTTTTTCTTTGCAGAGGATTAAAAAATAATAATTAAGTTTTTTGCCAAGTAGGTAGCTACTGTTCTGTAGAACTGGTAGGAACTTTTTAAAATAAAAATTTATTATATGTATTTGCATTTTGATAGGTACTTATTTATCTAATCCCTATCACAATTTTGTAATTACTATTTTTGAATAGAATTATTCTTAAATCGATTACCAAGATATAAAATCTTCCATTAAATATTTTTTAGCTTACATTTAATTCATCATGTATAAACATTTACGAAATTCCTTGTGAAAGATAAAAAAAGATGAATTTTTTTCGCCACAATATCTATTAAACGTAGCCAAAATATTTAAAAATCTTGTTCTTCATCTGACTTTTCCCAAAAAGAAGTTTTTTGCAATCAAGTCTTAAAAAAAAATTAAGATAGCGATATTGGTTTTAATTTTTATCATTTAAATCCTTGAAATGATTGTAATCAGTGATTTTATCTCTTGTACATTTAGTAACTGTGCAATTCACGGGAATTTTTTGTTGTTTATTTTGTTATTTAAATTCGTGGCTTTTTTTTTCTTTTGAATTTTGTGCACCTGTGTCTTTTAACATACAGACGATTGAATGACCCCTGCAGCAAATAGATGGCATTTGAAGATAGTTTTGAACCTCTATACATTAATATGCAGTGTATATAATAATGATGGTGGTCTGTTAAATGCCAAAACAATGTTTCCAATTTTCCTTTTTGAATCCCCTTATACAAGCCTCAAAAATATCAATTTTGGTTGTTTCGTTGAAAACATGGAAGTGCAAGTATTTCAGTGCATATATTTCAAAAATGCTAATGAAAAATTTCAAAGATGCTAATTTTTAATAAATATACTAAAACTTGAAGAATACATGTTTGGTTGAATTTTCTGATAAAATTTTCACTTTCTTAAGATATATAAGTAAACAAGTGAAAAGAAACAATTGACTGAGTTAATTGTTGAAATACTATGCATAGTCAGTGTTGATTTCTTTATCACATAACACATACAAAAATGTACAGTGTTGATGCGCAATCGTTTGTTTTTTTGACGTCACGTAAATAACTGATATTCCTATATTAATACATACTATAAAATTTGCGCCTAATTAACGTCCTCGTGGGTAAACAGTGATGTTTACAAAAAAATGTTTCAAACAAAAGTTTTTTATTTTTTTATAAGGAACATTTTTTACATTTAAACTTTTGTTCTATCTCTAACGGTTTACAAGATGGGTCCTACGGACCCAAGTCCCAATTGACCTATGATGCTCATTTACGAACTTGACCTCACTTTTTACGTCCTGAGTACGCTGTTTCAGCTCGATATCTTTTTTCGTTTTTGATTTATCGTGTCCACAGACGGACAACCGGAAATGGACTAATTAGGTGATTTTATGAACAGCTATGACAAAATTTTTTTCCTAGCATCATTATTTTTAAGCGTTACAAACTTGGGACTAAACTTAATATACTATGTATATTTCATATATGCATGGTATAAAAATAGGAGACAATATTTCATGGAAAGATCAGGCATTCCACCTTCAACATTTTCTAGGGCTATTGGATAAATTACGTAACGGTATTAGAGCGGGGAGAAGTAAGACCATTGACGATCTACATGGCGATAGAAGAAGATCAAGACACTTAGTATATGATCTCAGTGCTCGTCCAATTTGTGAGAAAATTGAAATATTTACTTGGAATTCTGATATCATTTATTTGTGACTGCGAATAGTTACTTATAGTATTGGAAAGAGAGTCAATATGAATGTAAGTAGCGAAAGGGAGGATAAAATAATTCCATATACAGAGGTTGTGTGGCAACTTCAGCCTTGCTTGATTTGTATTTATGCCAATATTTTGTTTCGAATTGTAATGATATTGTAATTTGAAAATAATTAAATAGAATATTTTTTTTTCCAAATAAAAATCTTAGTCTTTTGCCAGAAAAAAAGAAATCTTTGATTTTTGTCAAAAAAGAATATTGGGCCACCCAGATTGTTTTCATAGCCTTTCTAAAGATATATTTTATAAAAATGCAGAGTTATGTGATATTGGTTACTTTTCGGAACTTTTGTTTTTACAATTAAAAGTTTAATGGTATTGAAATTTGTAAGCGTTTGAATTTTATCGAAATTTGACATACAATATTTAATAGCAGTCGTTTTCATTTTAGTAAAAAAGCCCCTAGGTTCTAGTTAGAACTTTGGACTAGAATCCTGAAATACGGGTACATACCTAAAAGCATTTAAATAACGTCAATTGTATAGAGTACAATTATTTTTTTGAAAAAATGAGAATTCCTCCAATTTTTCATTTTTAAACATGTTTTAATAATTTGTCATCGAAAGTGGAAGATTTAAATTGTTCAATGTTTTTCCGAAAATATTCACCGTTGTTTGTATGATGAATTTTTTAGGTCAAAAAGAAAAGAGTTTGACAGAAATCCCGGAATAAAATAAAAATTTTAGAATTGGGTTTTATATATATGCTTTATTTTGAAGAAATTGATTGAGTTAAACAATTATAATTTCAGAAAAATGAAATCTAAATAGTACGATAACTAATGGTGGAAGAGCCGTATAATTTTGACACGTTTTCTTTCTTTAAAAGTTTACTAAATCAAAAATTATAAATGAATGTCTATGAGAGTCATCATCTAAGTGTCAGTCTTGGAACTTTTCGCATTACCTGTTATTACTGCAACAATTATGCAATTATCATAAAAATGTGAATAATTTATGAAAGTTCATCAATTATTCACCACAACGACCTTATGGACTTAAATTATCATAGATAGATTCATGTAAAAAAATTAAAAGATTATTTCTGTTGATAAACTTTCCTGGGAACCATGATAAAAATAATCATTAAATAGATCTTTACAGTTCTATTTTTTTAAAACAAGTAAACCAAACCATGCAGAAGAGAAGCAATCATGTTGATAATTCTTTGAGTGTGAGTTAAACTAATTATTTATCAGTTGTATATTTGCGTGCAACATATTCATTCTCTCAATCGTTATTCACTACTTTATTAACTTCCTGATAAGAAGTTGCTGTTTTCATCTCGAAAAACAAAATTGATAAATCTCAAGTTTTTGCTTGCCCACAATGTGAAAATAGTATTGAAAAAGTTGTATAATGTGTTTGTGTGTGTAATTTTTGTGGCGCCATTACCTCATAATAAAATATTGGAATAAACAAAAATGAATAAACAAAACTAATTTTTCCCAAAAATAATGAATAACTTCAAAAAATATGAAAATATAACTAAGTATTCAATGTATTGGAAAATCATGGAAATACCCAATTCATTTATAAAATTGATTACACTATCCACAATTTTGAATTTGTCGTTAAACCTGAAGTATGTACTAGCATGTTCGAGGAGATAATTTTTGACACGCTTACGAGCAATACATAATATAGGAACAATTTTTATCGGTTATGCTGATATAAAAATGAACTGATACAGAAGTTCAATTTATAAAAATATTTATCAGGTAGTTACTGGTCCGATCCTTGAGAGCCTTAGCCACACTTGTTTTGCATCGTAACTTCTTCTTAGATAGATAATATTATTATAAGTTTTATGTAATTACAAACATATCCACAGTGTGTTCTGTTTTAAAAAGACAAGAAGGAAACAGCCACAAACAAACAAGTCGTTTGGCATTTAAATATTACAACAACAACAACAAGAACATAACAACAAACACCGCCTCTGCAAGTGTGTAGCCTTCTGTTCTGTAGCTGTAGCTCTATGCAGTATGTAGCTAAACTAACATTATAAGCTAACTTTGTGTGATAGTTTTAATATTATATTATAATACTACAGTAGTTAGTACTAGTATGCTAGTTAGTATTCACCTACAACTACTAACAGCTAACTATCAACTACTTTACTTTAGCTGTACATATTGATAGTTTATTGGTTAGCTAAAAATTTAATTCACTATTACATATTATTAGCTCTGTTTTAACTTTTGAACCCTACCATTGTATATAAACCTTGTACACTGCTACTACAATGCTGGTTCAGTATATAGACGGACACATTAGGTATCTATGTTAGCATAAGTAATATTATAGTTTTCAATAGGGCTATCCACCAGAAGTATTGAAGGTATCGCCACCCAGTATTGAACAGACACCCAAAGTTACTATACCCTCAATAAAGCACTCAGTATGGTGTTCACACCGATATAGTATGACGTTCACATCGGACACTGACATAATCATATCCACAAAAAAAATTTTACCGTGTATATGATCATATCAAACAAACAATACAATAGCTTATCGTATTAAAACCTAGTCGATGTTTAGCTAGTCTAAGTAAGGTTAGAGTGGTTATCTCAGGGTGGGATACACTTAGGCACTACTCCATCAATCATTTGAAGCTGTTTAAGAATAGCACAAGTGCTTTGGCTTCGACGGATTTTAGGTCGGAGAGGTCATCAAAGATAGGCTGGCTCAAGTAAGTCCATCTCCTCATGGTGAGAGCCGAACGGTGACGAAGATGAGACATTGTCCTCTCCTCCTCTACCTGTGACAGCTCCTGAAATAGTCGCGATACACTGTCAGCCCCAGATGTTCAACATGCCAGCCGCCCAGCCTGTGTCCTGTAATACATAGCTAATAGGGGTCCTTGGAAGCGATATAAGATCTTTGGAGCACCTACGATTGTACTCCGACCATATCTGTCTTATAGTATCACAAGTAGATATTCTCATTAAAGAGCAGCTTGCAGATGTTTAGCTAAGGTCGAAAAAAATCTGAAATGTTTGTAAATATTTGCTACTCACTACTAGTACATTTATTTTCCCCACTAGCGAAATTCGCCTCCACTCCCCCCTCGGTGTTTTTTTATATAGTTTTCATTTGTTCGAAATCATGAAAAAACCTAAATTCTATTTCAATAACATAATAATAAGATCTAATTCATCTAATGAGACAGATTTCAGTTATGGTGCCCTTCTGCTAATGGTTTTTTTTTTCGGGCATTTGGTATAACAATTTTAATTTTGTCAAAAAGTACAAAATTTAGAAAATTTCCAAAATTCAATAACCAATCAAAATCGATGCCTGGATTTTAAAAACGCACTAGCGTATTATATTGTTGGGCCCAAATAGGTGTAGGTATATCCAGCACTTACAAATGAGAAGACAAACCTGCATTAATGTAATATTCTAAATTCTTCAACTCTTTTTCAAAGTTTAAAAAATTTTACCGCTGACTGTTAGGTAGGTAAATTATTAAAAAGATAAAACAATTCTAAAATACTGAAATAGGATGTATGTTACATCTAGTAGTAAACAACCGATATCCTATAAATACGAACACCGCATATCATAAAATATATCTTCAAGCAAAGAAAGTTTTATTCTATTTCGAATAAAAAAATCGGAAGAAAATAAAAATCATTTTTTCTAGGTCCACGATTACATTTATACTATTTATGTCATCTTTCTTGTTATAATATTTCTAAGTATCACATTCATTTCTTTTTGAAATTTAAACATTTTAATATAAAGTTTTTCTCAATAGTGTTATCCAAGCAAGGGTTCATCCAACTAAAATCATTGATGGATCAGTATAATTTTTACTCTTACGACAAACTCAGTTTTAATAAAAAGTAAGTTTTTTTATTAAGCATAATCCATGGTTTACGTAGTCGAAATTTGCCGCTATATCAAGAGATAGTCGAACCAACATTTATGGTCAACGTTGAATATTTTATCTTCGGTTATATTTTTAAAATGTAACAGAACAATATTTATTCTCAAATTCATGGCAAAACGTCCAATCAAGGTTTAATCCTCAACGGTTTTGTATTTTATTCATAATTAAATCATTGAAGTAGATTATTGAGAGTTATCAGAATTGATTTCTACGTTTATTACTACATCTGTGATTTATCTTAATTCTAATTAATCTTATCATGTAATTTGTATTTGGATAGCGAAATTTATTAATTAAAATTTACATTAATGAAATCTTCCAACCTTTATTACTGTAAATGAGAGTTTTGAGAAATGAAAGAAAAAAACATTTCTTTATTGTTATAAAGGAATTGAATTTTGAAATGAATTACAGACATAAAAGAAAAAAATGAGAAAAACAACAACAAATATCACAAATACAACAAACAAATACAGAAAACAAGTAAATCTATTTTGTAAATGAATCAACTTCCTGGAATTTTACCACGAACTTATTCTAAATGCACTCACGAATATTTATACTATAAAGTAATATAATATAGTATTTTTAAAACGTGTTATAATGTTAGAAATAAATTTTGTAAAATTTTTTGATTCGGCAAAAATTTATTGAGATTTTTTTATTTCAACCCGCTATCACTCGCGTTAAGGGCATTTTCTAGCCCTCGATTTAAAACATAAATAACTTTTATTTATTAAATGGTATGTATATGTGATTTCTAATGGTATTTTTCTATCTTCATATAATTTTATCCATTCTCGAATTATTAATTTTTCAGATTTTTACAAGCTACTAGATCATTTCTGTACGCAACGCCGTACATCTTCTTCAACATGCTTCCTGGCGGGTCTTTTCACCCGAAGAATTTAAGCATGTGTTTGTAATCTATACAGTTGAACAAATTTTGAAAAGTCCTTCAGAAATTATGCCAATGTACTTTCGCTAGTTGAATATAGGTCGTACTCAGTAAATTAAAGAACTTGTGAGAGAAATATGGTGAAATTAGTTAAAATGAATTTAATCATTTAGATTATTTTACTGCTATAATAATTTCACTATTAAAGCTCATAAAATAATCACGTATACTTCACGTAAATTCACTAAATTTATATAAAATTATGTAGAGGTTATGATTTACAAAGATAAGGACTATTTGACGCATATGCAGAACGCGTGAGCAAATCTCTCATCACGCGACTAAAGATTACCGAACGGTTGACAGGTAAAGATCTATACCACTGTTTATAAAAAATTGAGCTTTACATGAAGCCTGGATTTGTTTAACGCCCGAGGGAAAAATTACCAAATAAACATAGAATAGAATAGAATAGAATAGAATAGAATAGAATATATGTAAAAACTTGAGGCGTTCACGTACGCATAGTTGAAGATAAATAATGAGAAAAAATATTTGGTTTTTACATTTTAGATCGGGTTTGTTTGCTGTTTTTACTTTTTTCAATTCAAACTTTAAAAAAATGTTTGCAAAACAATATATTGTGGAAGCAATTGGAACAAAGAGTCCGATAAGTTTTATGGTTCATCATATTTAAATTATATCGTTCGTATTAACATTGTCATCGGATTTACACATGCCTTCAGATTTGTAGACTCAAATGCATGGTTTATGTAGCCAACAAAAAGACAAACGAATGAATAATTATAAAGCATTTTTTTCACCTAAATTTTTAATGATATCGAATCCCCTTAATCAACTTAACAAAGTATAATGCACAAGATACATGTAATGTACGTTAATAATATATTTATTATAATATTATAATTGTCATACTCGTTAACAAAATTCACACGAATCCTAATTACACACACGGAATGACGGAACGTACACAAATTATTCACACACATACGATTTTATTTTTTTTCTTTGTAATTAGAATAGAAGAAATATCCGAAAAGATATATTGTAATCTCATATTATTTTAAATGAATATACAGACAGTCAATTAACAGTCATGATCGTTTTAACGTATGGAAGAACTTAAAGGAGAATTTTTGGAAGAGAAAATGCATCATCTTCTTTCGAGAGTATGAATGAATAACACGCGGTAACTTTGTTTTTCCGATGTACTTGTCCAATCTTAAAAAACGTATATAATAGTTAATTAAATTATTATTTTTTTATTATTGCATTAATCAGTAAATTTCCAATATTTAGACAAATTTTAAAAAATCCAAAATATATACTGTTTTTATTCAAACATTTTAAATTCGCCACAATTTTAGTTTAAAAGAGATAAACATTACCTCTTCATATATTAGTATAGACGTTTTTTGTGCAATTTAAAAATATTATAATAAATATACAGATAAAACATTGTAGGATATTTTGCGATTAAGTCAATTGAACTCAACCTTGAACAGAAATTCCGTTAATTGAGTTTTATGCTCACGTTTACCTGAAATCTTGAACATGAATTGAACCTATAGATTTTGTTGTTATAATCATTAAGTACGAGATTCGTAAATAGCTCATAAGTTGACATCTGGTATATAAATTGTCAAGAAAAGTTAGAAGTTAACAATAGAAAAAATGGTGGGATTTTTTTCTGAATAGGTAAACTACTTTTGTTTTCATTCATTAATTTAAGTATTCGTATTAATGGTGCACTTTAGTTGTATGGTAAAGTTTTATTTCTTTTTTTCTTACAGGAAATGTTAATTTATAATGATTATCAGATAATTATTTATAATAATGTGCTATGTGATATTTTTATTTCACTCCGAAATTTTCTTAGAAGTCAATATATTATATAACACAAAATACCATTTAGTACATAATAGCCTTTAAATATGGTTTCCTGGGTTATATAATTAATAATCTAAAATTATTGGATGGTATGATATAATTCATACTGTTTTTGTTTCCTAAAAATCGAAATTCTATGTAGATATAATGTGAACTGATTCTCGACATCTTTATGAATAATCGTGTACTTTATGTGATTGTTTCAGTGATGTATCAGAGAAAAATGTTTGTTTGAAGGTGGAATGTCCGTAAACCTACTATTTTACAGAATGAGATATAATTTTAAGCAGATATTAAGAATAATCGCTTCTTTGTAAATTTCTAAATTCACAATTGTTTGCCCGTCAATTAAAAAAGATATTTGCCATCAAAGTTGGAAGTTTTTGCACGGGTTAAATGTATCAGTTGACTAAAACTGATTCATTTTAAATCGTAACTTGAAAACTCTCCAGATTTTCAGATTTTTTTTTAAAAACTGAATACCTTAATTTAAGACGAATTCTTGAGAATTTTCGTCTGTGTTTTCTTGAATATGCACGAAGAAACGCATTTGGAGAGACGTTTGAGACGTTTGAACAACACCATTAAAAAAATTATTTTACTGCTTCTGTCGTAATTTTTAGTAAACAAAATTAGGCAAAACTAGTAATACTTTTTTAAAAAAAATTCATTATGACAGAATATTGATTGTTTTAAAAAAATTATTATTAATTGACTCTACATGACTTGTCATATCAATGAAAAAAGTCAATAAAGTAATTAATATCTAAAAAAAACATAACAAAATGGGAAATATAAAAAAAAAACTCTAGAGAAGCAGAGCTCCATCGTTAAAAGATTATTTTTATGGAAATGGGATTCTTCATTTCCAGTTTTTGAAAACCCAAAAGACTGGTAAGGGGTCCTGGAAAATTGACACCTCTAAAAAGCACATCCTCCACATTAATCCAACCGGCATACTGATTCTCAACTCCCTAGCTCAATTTGAGGAGGTTGAACTGAAGTTTAAATCTATAAAAGCAACAAAAAAGGCTATTGTCCCATGGAAGCCTGTCCAAATTACTGAAATCAGTCCCTCTGTCTCTTTTATAATATAACATCACTCCGCTTAGTAAACCACCCTTCATGCTGACTGCAGCCCATTTGAACTAGCTGGGGATGCCCAAAAAATTCGAAAAAAATGTTTTTATATAATATCAAACATTTCCAAAAATACCATAATTGTATTCTGGGGGTCATGAAACGGTTTTATAGCACACCTTAATTATAATACGCGTATCGTACTAAGAAACTAATTATTAATTATTAAATATTACAATTATTAATGTAACAAAATTTAACGACTTATAAAGTATAACAATTCATAAATGCTTATCAGGTACCTAACATCTAATAGCCCAGGAGCTGTCGATCTAAAAAGTTCCCTCATACCGTGCATATATTTTTTTTAAAGAAAATAGATAGTTTAAAACTATGGGAATTCGAAACGGTTGGTTTGCGTGGTTTTGCAAAGCCGAAAAAATGTTTAAAAAAAGTAGTTATTAAAAAAATCGATAAATGTTTGTCTCTCATGTTGTGAAATGGTTTGCCTAAAGTATATTCTACAGAAAATTTCATTATCTTTCAGAAAAAATTTACGCAAACCAATTTTTTTAGCCGGGAGAGTCAGGCAAGCCTTTAAAGTGTGTGGTGAGGGAGGAAATTTCTCCCTCATTACGTAACATGATTTTTTTATTTTTATTTTGTTCCTTGCAGTGTCTACTTTAAGATTATCTTGGTTTGCGGGCTCAGAAACGGCCGGAAATGTCCAGCAAACCAGCTTAAAGTTCATCTACTCTGAACTCATTTTCAATAAATATAATAGATAAACACATACAAACTTGTATAGACAATAAACACATTCAAACATGTATAGACACTTGTGGTATTTTTTCTATCCTCTGCATTTATAAACTGACATTATTTTTATTAAATTATTAAATCCATCCAAAATAAAAATTTCCTATTATTCCTTTAATTATATTTACCCTTTCATTATTTCAAATCGTAAAAACAACAAGACGTCATATCCTATATGAAGTTCGTACTAAAGTATATCAAAAGAAAATATAGAAAAGTAATTTTATAAAATAAAAGTATTTAATAGAAAATAAAAAATAAAAATCACCATAAAACAATAGTAATTTTACAACAAAACATTTTTCTAGTTTATATTTATTGAAAATGAGTTCAGAGTAGATGAACTTTAAGCTGGTTTGCTGGACATTTCCGGCCGTTTCTGAGCCCGCAAACCAAGATAATCTTAAAGTAGACACTGCAAGGAACAAAATAAAAATAAAAAAAATCATGTTACGTAATGAGGGAGAAATTTCCTCCCTCACCACACACTTTAAAGGCTTGCCTGACTCTCCCGGCTAAAAAAATTGGTTTGCGTAAATTTTTTCTGAAAGATAATGAAATTTTCTGTAGAATATACTTTAGGCAAACCATTTCACAACATGAGAGACAAACATTTATCGATTTTTTTAATAACTACTTTTTTTAAACATTTTTTCGGCTTTGCAAAACCACGCAAACCTACCGTTTCGAATTCCTATAGTTTTAAACTATCTATTTTCTTTAAAAAAAATATATGCACGTATGAGGGAACTTTTTAGATCGACAGCTCCTGGGCTATAAATTTCATGGTAAAACAACCAAATCTATAATTTAAAACGGCATGTAAATATACCAAAATAATTTCTATCATTCATGGTGTCCTTAAAATCTTTGTATCCTAAGAAATTTTTATTTGTATAATGTCTGAGAGATAATTTACAAAAACACATGTAAATAATAATTGATAAATAATTATAAACACTGTTTCCTCTTTGATCATTGTTTTTTTAATTTTGATTGAAATCAAAGGTTTCTCGTTTAATTCATTCATTTCTTAGAATTAATTAAAGTGGTAATTAGTGTCATGGAAAATCAATTTGATTTATTTTCAAGTGTGTAGTTAACTTAGTTAGCTTTGGGAAATGAATTATTTTGTTATTGTCTTTACATTTATTAAGACATTTTTTCTATGAAGACATTTTGTTGAATGATTTAAAACTTTTGCAAAATAATTTTCTAAAAATATAACATCTGTATTTGCATTAAAGCATACAGAGTTTGGCATTCATGAAATAATACAATATAAAAAGTTTATATATAAAAATTAAACAAAAGTTAAAATAAAATAGAGCAAATTAGTACACTAAATTTGCGATTCTTCTGGAGCAAGAGTTGAATTTTAGCTTTTTAATTTTAGCGCTCCACATATAAAATAATAAATTTAGTTAATTTAATTTTAATTAAGATCGTTTAACAGAATAATCAGTAATTTCATGGTTATTAAAGTATTTTTACACAAAAGTTTGTCGGTAGGGCTCTTGGATCGAGCATTTGAAGATGAGAAATTCCAATTTTTCTAGTTAACTTCCAAGAGGATATAATGGGGCTGATTTTGAAAATCTCCAGTTTTACATATTTCTGCGGTTTCAAGGCCTTAATATCCGAATCAAACCTTTTCAATGTGATCCTGTGTGTATGTGTGTACGTATGTGCGTATGTTCGTTCGAATTCTTTCGCCTCGGTTATCTCGCGAACCAGTTATGACCTTAACACGTGACTGGACTTATTCGACGCGTAATCGCATATTTAAGAACTAAAAGAGTTTCAGCAGAATTAGTTGAGCCGTCTTTTAATGGTAATAAAAAAAAGCAATATGAAGTCGCACTCACACGACTTCAGTACCACACCGACTATGTACTGCTGTACTAAATCGGTACATTCATTTAAGAGCTACGATGCCACAGACTGATACGCAGATGGGGTAAACATATACATTTATAATCGTGGGTTTAAAAAGTACAACTTACAAGAAAATAAGACGTAACATGTAAATATTTCCTTAGATCAAGAAAATTCTGAAGCAGTCAATTTTTTATTCTCACGACATTTTTAACAAGTATTGAGATTTTTAATTCAAGAAATATTTCTTTGTTATAAGAAGAATAGAACTTTATTTACTGTGTTTAAAGTATATAATAGAAATTAATTTGATGCAAATTTTTGAGTTTACAAATTTTAAAAATAATTCAAAATCAATACCCATTGTTTTCGGAACATTAAAAATTTTGATTTTTTATTTTTAACTCTAAAGGAGCCCTACACTAAAAGCAAAAATGATTAAACTATTTTTCCTTTATTTTTTGGTTCGCAATTCAAAATGTAATTTTAAACATATATGCAGAATGCGCAATGCAGTAAAAACAGAAAATAAGTGAATTCAAAAATATTTCTTTTCACAATCGAAAGAAAAACAAAACACCTTGAAATGTCTCTTGAATAATTACCAATCAAAATATACCCTTCAGTGTAAAGTTAATAACTATAATTAAATATGACTTAAGCAAATATTTTTGTACTGTGTAAAAGAAATCAAAGCATATAAAAAACCTTTTGCTGAGTGTGAACAAATATAATCACTTCTGATGCAAAAATTACCTTTGAAAAACGATGAAATATTTATTGCTGTTAACTAAGCCATCAAACCTAAAGCAAGATTACCAATAGTATTTTTGGATACCCACTTCATTGTTTGTACATTTCTAAATAAGTTAATCTTGCTTTGTACTAAATGGAATAAAATATGTAAGAGTTTATTGTTTTGAATATTTCAAATTTTAATCGATAGAGTAATAGGTATAATCGCAGTGCTTGCAATTATAATTCTTATCTAGAAACCGATTTTTTCCACCATATTTAAGATGTTTAATATTTTCCAATGCATATTTAAGATGTTTTTTAAAAAATTATAAAGTTTCACGCACATCAAGGAATGTTCAAAATTTGTGCAAAACAACCTTAATAGTCATAACAAATTATGGAACTAATTATGATTATCTTACTGAAATCTTGAAATACAGTAATGCAGAAATAACAAATAATACTGTAATATTAAAAAAATTTCAGCGACAAAAACAGGGAATAGTAATTCAGCTGGTACTACCTTAAGCGAAGTTTTTTAAAACCAGAACTTCAAAGCATTTCTTGTTGACGATTGTACCTAATGTATAACCATTTTTAATTGTAATATTTCAGACCTATTGCAATGTTTGGTTTGAGCAGTAAACCCAACAATACAAACTAGATCGACTGAACAATACAAATTAGTACGGAATTTCGCAGAGCGTTATCCGTGGCCAAAAACATGCTAGAAAAATAATATATATGTGATAAATATCAACAATAATTTACTTCCTTTTCATTTATAGGCAATTTTATTACGGATATAGATTAGACGGTACATTTTTAGATCGTGAGTCTAATATTCGTCATTAGTCAGCACGATAAGCTTTAAATTGGGGGTATATCATGGAATTGATAAAGGAATAAAAAAGATCTTATGATGGGATAGAAAACAGGCTAGAAAAAATAATATATACGAAATATTTATTCTTATTATTGATGATAATGAAAATCAATAACCGGATTGCCGTTACAAACTTGGGACTAAACTTAGTATACCTTGGTATATTTCATATACATGGTATAAAAATATTACTGTACTTCGAACAAGGGTGAGAATATCTCCCGATTTTATTATTTCCTGAGGTGATGAGCCTACTTTGAATGTAAAAAATTTGATCTCCCACTCTATGCTTCTACGGACCACTAAGGATAAAACTAAAACAATTTTAGCTTAAAACATTTTAATATAACCAGAAGAGTAAGAAATACCAAATGATATTTTGTTTTGCATTGTTTGTTAAATCATAAGATAGGTAATATTTATTCCTTGATGATACTTTTTTATATTTAGTGTAAAAGTTGACTACTATCGCACACATAAGAACATAATATTAACATCCGCGCCCTCTGGCACATGTGTATAGACACATATAAGATAATCCGTGCCGTCCGTCCGTCTGTCGCTCAACTAATCACTACATATCGGAACAAATAATAATGTTTACAGTACATACAGTAAGTAAATTCATCTAATTTTATTCATAAGAATTGTAGACTATAGCCTGGAATACTGAAAATGTGCGTGGCCATAATCTCGAAAAATTATATTGTTAATTATGCATGCGATCAAAGGGTTGAAATGATAGAAAATTTTTTAAATGTCTTCATTCGGCCACTGGCAGGTTTATGCTGTTTGGATGTCGTTTAATACTTGAACCAGAGTCGGTAAATTTTGGACAACCGTATTTTAGTGTAAAATTAGAAAATGATTTTCGAATTAATATTTATTAAATAATCGAAACTTCAAATATAATACATTAAATAATTACCCAAACAAAATAAACCACGTGTACACACTAACTCACTACGACTTCAGACAGAAAACATAACTGCAACAACCTTATATCTCATGATTATTGTGCAAGAAAATTGTGTCATTAGTTTAAATACGTGGTAAAAATTGCACTTTGGGGAGTTTTTTTATCAAAATTTAAAATAAATCAAATTTTATATGAAGATCCTCATTTCTAAAAAAATTTAGATTTAAATTCTATGTCTTGATTAGTTTTCTTGGAGGGTGATAAATATAACAAAAAAGGTGAATCGAAGAAGCCGAAAAAAATTAGATGAAACCCCATTTTCGATAGGATCTAAAACATTTTATAGGTTGTTAACATTCCTAAAGAAGTACTTACTATGTGAAACTTGAATGATCCAGGACTTTTCAAGTAATGACATCCAAGACCAAAATAAGACTAATTTGACTGCCTTTATCTTACACACTTAGGCTTTAACTTTGTTCTTTGTTTTACACATTGGTCTTGGTCTTTTTATAATTAACTGCTTCTGCCTAGCATATTTGGTGTTGTACTTTGATCTTGCTCAACACTTATGCAAGACCAAACAAGACTTGTAAGATCAAGATCAATGACTAAGACAAAGGTGCTAAGCCCATTATATTAAGTTCGTTTAACAAAGACAAACAAAGACATTCAAATGCAGTTTTGGTTTTGGTCTTGATCTCGCTCAGAACTTTTATTTTCGCAATGTGATAGCTCTGCCCGCTAATCCAAGCCAATCAAGAACTATACACGATTTTTTTTTTTTAGAAATAGGGGATCCTTAAACGTAAAGATTTATTGAAAAACATTGTCTATATTGCTACATATAAAAGCAGATTAAACTAGTGAAAAAAAAACAATTGACTGACTTAATTGTTAAAATACCATGTTGAAAGTGTTGATTACTCTGTAACATACATTAAACATACATACATGTCACACATATACAACTGATATTCTTATATAATACATACTATACGATTTGCGCTATCACGGGTAAACAGTGATGTTTATGAAAAAATGTTTAAAAACAAAAGTTGTTTATTTTTTTATAAGGAAGGTTTTTTGTTTTATCTCTAACGATTTACAAAATGGGTTCCAAAACCTAATTGATGTTGCTCATTTACGAACTCGGCCTCACTTTTTACGTCCTAAGCACGCTATAAAAATTTGAGCTTGATATCTTTTTCGTTTTTGAGTAATCGTGATGACAGACGGACAGACGACAGACAGACAACCAGAAATGGACTAATTAGGTGATTTTATGACCATCTTTACCAAAATTTTGTTCATAGCTTCAATATTTTTAAGCGTTACTAACTTAGGACTAAACTTAGAATACCTTGGTATATTTCATATACATGGTACAAAAACCGTCATTCACGAAAAATAACATAATTGTTTATTTGATGAATTTACCTTCGACCACATGCAGAAAAAAGTTAGAAATAAAAAAAAAAAACAAACCTCTCATCATTTTGTTGTTGTGTAATCAAGCCTTCTACTGTTGATCTTCTCTGAATGATTGCAGCCAATGATACAATAATTTAAAATTAATTTTTTTTATTTTATTAAGTTTCTGATATAATCATTAGTTTTAGCATACATAAGTAGTATGCATTAACTTTAACTTAACTTCTTTAATTCAACCTTGTTAATAACTGATAAATTTCAGGGGAGTGTATAGGCTATTTAATTTCATACATAAAGAAAAATTAAATTCATTCAGCCTAAAAACTTTAGGCTGGGGTAACATATGTGGGTTTTTTTAATGCGTTGTGTTAATACCTGTTCACACGACTGTTATTGAAACAAATATAATCTTAGAAAATTGTAAAATTTGGTTAAATTCTAAAAATGCTGGTAAAAATTTCAAGTATCGTTATCGATTTTTGAGAAATATTCTTTATTAAATCAATCAAAATCATTTGAACTTTTCATTTTATTTTTTAAGTCTCTATTTCCTTAAGTCTCCCGAATCTGTTTTCTAATTAAAAAAAATTGCAGAAATGCTCTATTAGTATACTAGCGTCGTACCCTTCATTGGGCTTAAAAGTAAAAACTACCGCTTAATAGCCTCCACCTCACTTGATCTCACTTATCTTCCTTCCATGACACTCATAGGAATTGTTTTATACAGCTTAAATATACGTACAGTATATCAGAAAAGTATATCAGATAAGATGGCCATGAATTGTTTTACATTTATTATTTTAAATTTTTACAGAAATTTTTAATTTATGGTTCAGTGATGATCGAAGATGGAGCAGTAAAATGTCAGAATTAATTTAATTTTTTTTTTTAAATATTTCTTTATAAATTATAGCTCATATATTATTCTGATCGTGATTGAAAAAAGTTTTAGTTTCCTAGGGGTTACAGTGTTATATCTGTAACTATATTCATAGCATGTTGATTATGAGAAACCATAATATGTTACCCTACCAAATATTACTTATATTACATATATTATTATACATATATTATACATCGTCTATCGAGCCTATAGAAGTTTTCACTTCAATGTGTCGGACTTAAGATTAGTGTATTTTCTCTAAATAAGATCCATGATTATTCTGAACAAGATGATCATTATAAACCTACTCTTACAAAATGATTGTTTTTTTTTAAACAAACGACAATTACATTATTGATAATCATTGAATTCTTATTTACAAACCACCAAAAGAAAAAAAAAAAGATGCCAACACAATAGAGTACAGTGGGCGTTAAATTAGTATATGTATAACTAAGGCAACCTACAACAATAAACATTGACAAGTACAAAATATGGAAATCAATTCATTGTTATCATAATTTTTATTATTACGACGTGGATGAACAAGAGGTTTTTTAAATATAAAAAATCACTTTGAATTGGGAAAAAAAGAACTTCACTGTTATTATTATGATTTAAAAACAATACACCATTAGATTAGAATTAAATTTATGTAAATAATACACAACAAATATATACAGAAGAGATAATGTTATGATTTGATGACAACAGATATGTTGAGTAGTGTTGCCTTGAAAAGCATTGATTCAAGAATTGAATTAAACATCCATTTTCATGATATTAGATTTCTAAAAATTTCCTAAAGTTTCTTACAAACATTGTCCCTGCTAAAATAAAATAATATTTGGAAACAATTGTCTCCTTAATTATCATTCTTAAATCAATCGTTGTTGGGATATAAAAGACTTTTATTCAATTCGACCAAAATTACCATAATTAAGTGTTTTTTCACTATTCTGTATATTACTTTGTTTTAGTGTAAAACTCACTGTCCAATTCGGTAGAGGTTTAGAAAAATCAACATTGAATTTCTCAACATGTCTCAAACAAGTCAGTCTTTTAAATATGATGAGAGTATGCAAGTGACCTGACTTTATAAATGGTTCAATTGACTCGTTGATTTCCATCCATGCATAAGGCAGCATAGTGCAACACACGGTGTGAGTGTCTTGACAAATCTTAAAAGACAAAGAGTCAATAAATGTCAGAATAATTTATCGAATGTCAAAATATTTTTTCAATTTTTTGGCTTTATCTCCCAACCAGCAAACAAATCAGAACGATAACGTGCGATAAGGAACATAGTTCCAAAATCACTTCCAAGAATGAATTAATTAGTCGCCCAATTAGCTCAGTCGGTTAAGCCGTAACCAATTCCGCGGTGTGCTTAGGGTAGCGGGTTCAATTCCCGCCGTCGCAACAAAATTAATTTAATTAATAGTTGTGATGGATGGCCTGGTGTAGTGCATGGTATATGCATGAAGGAGGTGTACTCATCCTCTGAAATTGAGGAGCTGATAAATGAAATCAGCAGAAAGGTGGTAAAACACATATATGATATCACAATGGGCTCTATAGCCTAAGTGTGTCCTTCGTGGACAGCCAATACAACCTAACCTAACCTAACCATGAATTTATTAATCGGAATTATGTTTATACAAGGAAATCATTTTTATTATTTCGGGGTATTAGGATTTATGAAATCAAATTCAATGCAATGAATCATAAAATTTCCGAATCATATTAATTCAAGTCAACACTAAAATGTTTTAGTATTAAAAAAGAATTTAAATTGTACCACATAAAATATAATTTATACAATTAAAATAAAAAAAATCTTTATGTTATTATATTTTAGTATTGGTATTATATGATGACAATAAAATACAAGCAACCCTATTGAATTGTATGAATTACAATAAGACTATAAATAATAATTTTTTGACACAATTATAATAATGATCGTTATTTATCTTATTAATAATGGAAAAAAATGTATGTATATGCATGTGTGGAAGGCTTTCTCTAATTATTATGTCTATTGTGAATACCTACTTTTGATTTGTGTATTATCCCATAAAAAACTATGTCCTACAGAACAAACGCACGTGTGATACACTAACGATGTATGAGCATGGCAACAATGTTTGATTTAAAGGCTCATAAATTTTGTACAGATAGACTTTTCCTCAAAGAATATGTGGTTTCTTTGTGCTTTCAAAATTTCAGCATAGCTACCCATGGAAATTTTTAATCGTTGAAAATCGATATAAACATTAGCTCTTATAGAGGCTTGATAATTTTCACTTGGAATGAATGAAAAACTTTTTAATAGAAAGTAAACATATACGCAATGGCATAGAAAAAAACCAAGTGTGTCCACCCATATAAGGGATGTAAGAGCAGAGTTGCTTTAGAGTTGAAATTATTTTTATCTTATTTTCAACTTTGATGATGAATTTTGTTATAACTGCATCAATGTAGACGAAAAATTGCCGCACGTTCTGCGCATGCATCAAATATTTTATATAGAAAATAAATATACTTTTTTATAGATTATGTATTATTATGACATAAATAAATTAAAAAAAGACGAACCTACATCAACGTTATCGACATTTATGAAACTTATTATTAAAATTAATTAATAAATATTATCACAAATATTATCACTAAAATTAAAAAAAAAAAAAGATAATTCGTTATTTTTACATATTATTTCTTTGTCATCCATAATCGATTATATTTAATCAATTTTCAGAATTTTATTAACTAATTTTCCGAAAGTTAGTTTTAAATCATAAACAGTTCAATAAGATAAAAAATAATATTTAAAACAATAATTCATTGTGCTTGTGTCGATCGTATAAACATAATAAATATAGTTCTTTCACTTATACCTATATATTCTACTAAATATGTTCCTCTATTGTTTTTCTTTGTCAAAAAGATTGTAGGGAATTTACATCGTAATTTTACAACACTAAAAAATAATTTATAAAATCGGAAAACGTTCTCAATATTGCCAAATATACCTTTATATTAAATGGTATATGAGTTAAATACTGTTTCATTTCTGTTCGTAAAAAACCAGTGGATCATGGAGTTGAAATTTGTAATATTGCAATTTCTTTGTAATAATGTAGTGATAATATTAATGTTATCACAATATCGAGTCATTCGTATCGTTATAATGAACATAATATCAAACTATAATATTCTATTATGTAAGTTGTCCTAAATTATATATATATTTTTACATTTTGGCCTTAAAATATTCATTTCCGACATTTCAATGGTAGCATTCTTTTGGATAATGAGTCTCTGCCTCTTTCCTCTTTACGTGGTAACATCTTATTGAACAACCTTACATTACTAAGCGATTGTCGTTACAAAATAAGTCGAAGTTAATTAGCAGGAAAATGTAAACTACCAATAAAAGCATTTTAAGAGCTTTTTAACTAAAAGAAATATTGAATGAAAAGAGTCTACACTTTTGTTGTTGTTTAACAGTTAACATAAGCAAATAAGCCAAAACTTTGCTGGTATTTTTGAAAACAGTATATAAATAGTGTCTTTTCAATATATTACAGATAATTTCCAATAAATACTTCGTTGTTTAATATCGATGAAATCACCTATCTAGCTGGCTAGAGCTGGCTTTAGCTGAAAGGAATTTATTCTCATAGTACTAATGATAGCGCATATGTGTGCGTGATTAGGCGTGGTCATGGTTTACACAATCGTCATAGTACAATATAAATTCAAGGTATATATATTCACAAGTTCAACACCTTTTCTTGGTGGTCTTGGTGGTTTTTATTTTCTAATATTTATTCCATTGATCTTATAGCACGCCACCGCATCGCATTCAAGTGGTAGTTATCTTAAATAGGCAATCAAATTTATTGTAAGTACTACTATTATTTAAAAGTATGTTGTTCTTTTTATTGTAGAAATTCATCAATTAATATGGAAAATTACATTGATTAATTAATATAGAGAAACAATTCACTTTTAAGATCGCCTCGGCCTCCACTTTTTAAGATAAACGGAAAATTTTTTCCTTCACTTCCCACCCTCGATGTAAAGTGCTGGGGTTTAATTTTTTTGAGCTACATTTTCAAAAAGTTATAAGTGTAATATACACTTTTGATTTAGCTGATACGGTCAAGATCGGATCATTTCTCCCTGAGACTCAGATATCTAAAATTACGACAATTTTTGTAATAATTTAGTGTGACTAAATTTTCTTCAAAAGAATTTATATGGTTTGAAGCAAACTTTTTAAATAAAATTTTTGGCAATAACTTTTCTTAAGCTTGATATAAAAGAGCATTTTAGCATTATTCCAATAATTTAAAATTCTTAAATGTAAACAATTTAAGTACATTTACTGCAGGATATTTAAGCAGTTAACTTCTTCGCACTAAAATGGGCATAAGTAGTTTTAAATGCTTAAAGAGCAAGTCTAGTTTTTCAACTATGCTTATAACAAATTTCTATTCTACTTTTAGCAGAGAAATTTAATTTTTCTGAACATTGAACATTCAAATTGTATTAGTAAATTGAAACTTTGAGCTAATGCAATTTAGTTTTGGAAAAACAAATTTTTGCTAACGCTTTTAGTCGTATAATAGCAAGTCATTTCAACAAGGCGATTGTAAAAGACTTGTACATCTTTTTTATACGCAATTATAAAGATATTTTTTAATAACCATATAAAAGTTAGGTGTTCGTTTTTCAATAGCAATTTCCATTTTTTTTTGAATTTTTTTTTTAAATAACAAAATATTTATAACGGTTTGGATACTGCACTTATCGACATCTGTGTCTATATATATAATTTATAAATCGATAACGGGAAGGTATTCGATTTTAATTTTTACGTGCAAATGATTAAAATTGTATGATAATACATGCATGCATAGGTAAATATAATTATATACAATATTATAAATATAAGTTACATTTTGGCGTAATTATGACTCATTTAACATTCTCATTACTTCTTCTACCCAATCATTCTTTTTGTTTATAATTATTACTTATATACATTTAAATATTCACAATTTTTTTTATTTTTCGAAAAATATCTGAATATTTCATGGGCTACCCAAATGAGTTTCGAATCCTAGTCTACCATAACCGTATGCTATCTTATAACAGAGACTTGTAAGCCAAGAGCACAACTATATCAATACGAAAACATTTACATCAATTGACTTGCGCAAACTAAATTTCGGTCAGGTCGGAGTACACGGTAAGAAATGTTTGATGTTTATTACAATGCTGGTATAGTATAGAGACAGATACTATAATATCTATGTTAGCATAAGTAATATTACAGAATTGAATAGGGCTCTCCACCAGAATTATTGTGATATCACCAACCAGTATGAGCTTGACGTCCATACTGTATTGACTCGTCTGCTATAACTATTGCTAATGTTACTATTCCTAAATGTTCAAATCATTATGGCGTTCACACCGAACTTACATAGTGATATTCACAAAGAATTTCTTACCGTGTATGTGCATGAGCGTTTAAACGAGAATACTTCAAGTTTCCCAATTCAGTGGTCTAGAAATTGACCACATATGTAACGACACTATTTGTGCATTTTTCTGTAGGTGAAACCGATTTATTGATTGGGATGTTGTTGCTTTAAAACACCAAGATTCTCTTTATAAAAAAAAAATGTATCCCTGAACAAATGATGTAAATAATGATAATTTTGAAGTCATTAAAAATGTCGCTTTTAAATCATGTAGTAACAGTTGTTTTTTCTCAATAATAATAATAATTTTTTTTTTTTTTTTTTGTATAAAAAATTATTATTATTAACAATTGTTGCGTGTGGATAATACTTCTGATAATAATTATGTGTCCTTCTTAACAATAATTTTTTTAAAATTATTATTTTGGGTTCGTCAAATTTATGTTGAGGATAATAAGAGTACATGGAATTTCTTGTAATGTTTCTTGTAAAACACATCACTCACTTTGATTTAAAAACATTCTTGTATATTTGTTATTAAAAAATTGTTCTTTGTGTAAAGAGCCTGTTTGGATTGTGTAATTTTAAAGCTTCAGTTACATGAGCGTTAAATTTAACACACGTTTTCAAAGTGTGTTATAGTATCATTTACACGTACACTCAATGTCACAAAAAATGCTCGTTTTAAAACATTCTAAGGTTTACTATTATAACATAACATATGATGAGTACGCTTAGAATGTTTTAACTGTGGCACTTTTTTTGACAGTGAGTATACGTCAATTTTATCGAACGCTACAACTGTATTAAATATTTAATATTCAACAATGTACGTTCTACACACGAAAAATGCATGTTTTAATCGACGCTGGTCTGACAAAAGCCGACGTTCACCTGAAAGAGTTTCTTTTATTATTCAAAACTCATGATGTAAGTAATTTTTTATTTGTCAACTCGTTCAAACGCATTTTTGAGTCCTTCGTTTTGATACAAGTAAATAAACGTGACAGTTTTGCTTCCTAAAGCTAATAATCAAAATTTTATGTTTTTTCATTGAAAAAAAGTTGAATTGAGTTTATTAGAAGTTAAAGATAATAGAGAATTTAAAATACCTAGGTACAAGGAAATTTTATATTATATCATAATAAATATCCTGATCAAACCCAATGTAGGTACGCAGTACGCACATATTTGGTTGACTACTAAATGAGAAGTATGTCTTTTTTAAACTAATAATAAAATTAATTGATACAGTAAAAAGTAAAAGTAGCTGAAATTAAATTTTTGAAGAATAAAACAAGTATTTGATTTCTAAAATTAATACCTTAAATTTTCAGAAAAATATCTTGTAAATAAAAAAGTAAGTGCTACATTTATAATGTAGGAAGATACGATAAGAACAAAGTTCCTACCGAGAGCTCACGAAACTTCTCGTTCTTTTTTATCTGTTACGGTGAACAAGCTACATTGAATACAGACAAAGTTTATAGGAAATATACTTATTTAAAATTGCAAAGAAACAAAAAATTGACACAACATGCAAAAAATATGTTTCTATTTTGACAAATCCTCCACATTGGATTAACCCGCCATAGCAGAGGGGTAGACTTTTCTCTATCTCTTCTTAGGTAAAATTTTCAATAAGGTCAAGATACCACAACTTTACTACAACGCGATAAATTTCCAGTAGGTTTCCAATTCAAGGTATGAATTATTAACGAAGGAAGGCTTTGTTGATTTTGAAGATTTCAATTTTAAAATTTCTGAAATTTATTTTCTCTAATAGTAGTTGATTTTCACTGATTATTAAATCGTTTTTCTAAAATGCAAAATTTGAATGTGGTTCGAAATATTTCTGACTGTGTTAAAGCAAAAATAATAGAACAAAGCAGGGGGAAATACTTCATACGCCTCATAAAATCTAATCAGTTTAAAATATCCATCGAAGCTGATGACCATCTTATTTGAATATAATTACGAAATATTTTTTAGGCTACAAGTTTTAATAAATAATAGAGTATATTGTTCAACCCTGCCCTTGTCCTGTTCAACACTTAGATATAATAACACTAATAGTAAAGTCATGATATTGATAGAGGATAAAATTACGATGTGAATTATCAAACCGCTAATAAAAGAAAACACACCTCATATCTAACATAATATGTAATACATGCATACCCATAGGTAGGTATTCTAACTTTATATTCATATATGTAACTTAAAGTACCTACATATGGATTATGATAAAGTACTTACACATTTAAGTATAGTGTACTTTAAGACAGTTCATAATTTAAATTTTGAATTTATTCTCTATAATAATACAAAATGATTCAAAAACAAATCATTTTACACTGTTCAAGTGATATATTACACAGGTATGCATGGGAAAAATTGACTGAAATTGAATAATGATTTTTTATAGATTTTGAGATGCTGATTAACGGAAAAATAATGGAAAATTTCACGCCATTTCACGAGCATTTTGTGTAGTACACTGAGCATACAACTATTGTAGCATACAACTCGGTAAAAAACTTTAAATGAACTTTGAAGAAAAGAAAGCATAGGTTTCTTTCAAAAAAGTTGTTTCAAATTTTCTGGGCAGTAAGAAAAGTTCAGACTTCGTTCAATTAGTGGAAAACATTTTAGATAATTTCAGGAAATTGAGATGCAACATGAGCTTAAAAATCCATTTCTTAAAATCTCACCTGGACTTCTTTCTAAAAAAACTCGGGGATTTTAATAAAGAATACGGAGAGAGATTTCATCAAGATATAAAGGCTATGGAGAAACATTATCAAGGAAGATTGCAGAGGGACACTGAGAAGACCGAACACAAGCGAAAAAGGTAATACGAGGAATTATAAGAGTTTATCTTGTGAGTCAGTTTAGTGCTAAATGTCATAAAAATTTAATGTGTAAGTGAGTTTTGTATCTATTTTTTTAATTTTAATAAAACATCGTTTTGAAGCAAAAAGCATGGTTTTTTTATATCTCATACATCTGCAAAACTTGACGTGATAAAAAAAACCAATAGCATATTCAAATTCAGCGCCCCAAAATTACCTAATGTAGTTACTTTTCAAACAAACAATATTCAATAAGGTCAATTTTGCATACCTGCGTGTTCTTAGGCCGTGTAACACCTGAATGATTTCAAATGAAAAAAAACAGGCATTGGCATATGTTGTAGATCAGAACAGAACCATACTTTTTCATGTGATTTTTAATCCTTCAAGTAGTACTGCGAATATCTACCCCCCTCAAAGTTGTAGGTTAATATGCATGGACTAAACGAGCTGTCAAAAACCTAAGACCAGTGTCTTTTTGTAGATTAACCCAGAACCACACTTTTTCACAAATTCCTAATCCTCCTAATGTTACTGGAAGTCTCTTGACAATAAATATTTTGTACGACAAAAATGCTGCACCGATGAGCTTGTATACCCACCTCGAACATGCCGTACTTTAGTATTTTTGTTTTTGAATTGTTTTTGAATACGTACATGGTTCACTTTTGTTGAATTGTTTAATAATTATTAATATTATCAAATGGTCATAGTGCCCGACAAATTCCCTGCTGTGTTTTTTTAAAACTTGTGGAAGAAAGTTTGGTAGACTCGTCCAAGGAAGCCACTCACAAAGTTTCAACTGTTCATAATTAAAAAAAAAAAATGTGGTGTTCCATGGTCTATTGTATAAAATTTTCCATTTTTGAGTTGCAGTTTTTTTTGAACACTCGGTAAAGATAATTTTAAAATAGAAGGTACTATTATACAAATTTATAAACGACGGTAATGCACTCTTTTACACAAAACTTACTGAGAACAAGTTAACTTGATACAAACTTACATGTGTTTTCATAACATGTATATTATTAATATCCGTAGCCTTTTTATTGCATGCACATTATAATATATGCAGATAATTCTTATGTTCTAACAAAATAGTCAACCCAGTAGGCAACTTGAGGTTCTAAATAACGTCGTTTAGATTATAGTTATTACTGAAACTATCCCTGTTTCATGTTTTTCACATCTGAAGTTATTATTAAGACATCATTGATACAAGGTTCAAGTAACCATTGTAAGAAGAAAAGTACACAAAAAAATTTTTTGAGTTTAGGTATATTCTATGATTGATAATCAAAACTAAATGCGTGAACGAAGACCTTTAACGTTAAACATGAGAGGGCAATAAAAAAAAAGTTTTTTATGTTTAAAGTTAATCCAAAGATATTTCAAAAATACTAGACAGCTTTAAGAATTAAAACTATAATAATTCTTCGAAAATTATTACTTTGGATGAACGTACACATATAATACATGTTCTAGTATACACACTTTTTATTGAGCAATTTTTTAAATATCTGAAAATATATTTTATAAAAAATATTTTAGCTAAATTTAAGTACTGTAACTATCACTCGACTATTACTCGACGGCACGAGAATATTTACAAAATCATATTTGTTTGCTCAATTAATCAACTTAAAGACCTGCTTGATTGTTTTTTGCCTTGTAGGCCAAGAATTTACTAGGGCTAGGATTCTATTTCCAGGTAAATAATTTCAACTTGTTATATCCTACGTACATGTAATATATCAAGGGTATATTAGATTTAGTTCAAAATTGTACCGAAATACTGAGTGTAGTTAAATTCTGATCTACAACACTTAAAACAAAATTAATTAGTACAAGTACCTTCATTAATCCATTTCTATACTACAAACCTGTCCGGCCATCCAGCTTGGGGGTTACTTTGGGGGTTTTTGGGGTCGCAAAATACGAATATCACGTCAGAATTGAACTTCGAGGTACCTGTGGTGCCCATATATTCAGAGTTTTCGGGAAATTCGTTATATAATCGGTCCAAACTCGTTAATCGAGGGTTGTTTGGGGTCGCTGAACACAAATTGTATATTTTAATTTTACATAAATCAATTGAAGTCACAAAATTTCTTGAAGCTCTAACGATTCAAATGCCGAAAATCCCATTCAAATCCGACTTACTGTTCAAATTTTTCGAACTTTATTGCTTCGTTTCTTCGACTATATACATTTGCTGGGTATATAATGACACGCGAATAAAACCGTCCATTAAAAAAATTTTCTACCTACGCGCAGTCTATACTATACCTATATTATGTTTTGAGTGAAATTCTTAATTTTACTGTATATTTTAAGACTGAATTCCATTCTTTAAAAATAGTCAAATATAATAAAAACGTATTAAAAATGTCTAGATTAGTTTTAATGATCCAGCACCCTTTCTTAAAAAATAAAATATAAATAAATGTAATAAGCTTATTTATTTGATATAACATCTTCTTAACCTTTTCTATCTTTTTTTTTAATACACGTTTATAATGTAAGGGTCTTCGCATCAACACAAACTATTCCATGTTGTGGTATTTAAAATACACAGAAGAGGATGGATGGAATTTTTTGAGTAGTACAATAATAATCATAACACAAAAAATAACTATGAAATTAGTTTCATAATGAACATAGATATAAATAGTTTTGAAAAAATTATTTTAATGATTTAAAAAAAATACAAAACAAAACACTTATCTAGCCACGTATACTATTATTCTGTCTAGCTTCGTTTTATCAATTAAAATGTATGAAATTCCATAATGAAGAATGTTTTTTGGATGAGTACATATTCCTTTATATTATAGGCAATGGAAGTTAAAACTCTTGATATAAGAAACTAAGGCCTGCTGGTTTGAAGTAGTAGTAATAATATTCTCGATTCAGGTACATAAAGCTACCTTTGAACGAAAGTTGAGGTAGGCGGAGCGAGAAGAGCTTTGAAATTATGACAGAACTTCTTCTTATTCTTGTCTTCAGGAGGCATTAGATGTAAGAGTATACACCAAAACCCTCTTCCACAGTAAATAACATAAGCACTTTCCTCAAGATCATGGAGGTCCGATGCTTTTAGAAGACGACGAGTCTTACAGTCTTACCCTCGAAATAACTTGGTCAAAAACTACTATCAAAGAAAATTAATCAAAAATTTAGGTAGGTATAGTTAAGTCTCTATCAATTACTTAAAAATGATATTGTTTGGTTGTATATAATATAATTCATTGTTATGATTCTAAAAAACAACACAACAACACGTGTTTAATGCTGTGTGTCCAGTCTTAATTAAATACATACATTCGAATGCTTTATTTATAATGAATTTTTCCATACAATCTTAGCAATCGGAACAAATCCAGTAATCGGAACACCCCTATTTTTTTTTATAGAGCCTCAATTATCGTGACTATAATGTATTTGAAAGCCTAGTTGAGATTACTTACACGACTTTGGTAGTGGTTTTATAGTAATGACCTTGTATTATACGAAATGACATAGCTAAACCTCGTTTTACAATACAATTTCTAGTCTGCCCCAACCTCTAAATAGCTGGGAGGACAGTGAGTTTTATGTGCTTTGACCTTACGAATCGCGACATTTGCAGCTGACTATTTCGCGATCTAAACGACCAAAAATCCTGCAAAGTTCGGGATTCCACAGCTAACATTATTCTGAGTTATTGATAAAAAAAAATAGGCAAAATCTGTCGACAATGGCCTTTATGCATTAAATATCTTTATCCTAATTATTCTCCAAAAAGATATGTTACTCGTTTCTAATTTAAAAAGACGAAGATGAAATTGTCAACAAATTTGTAAAAGTGTACTATTTATCTTAGTAGAATAACTACAATTAATTAATTTGTGCTGAAGATGACTATATTGAAGCGAAATTTGTACTTATAATACAAAATTGGCTTTTTCTGATATTATAGTCAGTAAAAATAGATGTTCGTATGGTCGTTTAATTCGCTTATTTATTATTTTAAAAAATCTTCAGCAATTTTTGGATAATGTACTCACAGAAAAAAAAAAAACAAGTTATGATTTTACTTACGTAAGATGAGTGTTTAAATAATTTGTTTTCTTGTAGGTAGTTAAAAGGTATGTTTATTTCAGAGACTAGCTGTGTGAGATCAGATTTATATTTCTGTCAAATTCCAAAAGATTATGTAAGGGTGTCTTATATACCCTACCTATAACATATGGTTGATCGTTAAATACCAAACCATTAGAAAAAAAATCTTTAAAAAAACATTAAAAACTTCAAAATTTTAAAATGATTTTTACATTCATTAGTTCCAAATTTATGTGTCCCAGCAAATCGTAATATTCGAATCGTATATTTACCAGACTTTTATTATATTGTCTTAAGATGTTTTGGTCAATTAAAATATAATTTTATATATTTGTACCCTCATTTTTTGTATTTTCTTCATTATCGACTGTTTTGTCAGCATTGAGGTTTTCTTAGCAAATTAGCTTATGGGTGAGACTCAACCAAGCACATAACAGACAATTTGCCTGACAAACTTTTATAATAAAAATGAAGATCAAATATATATATCTCAATGGATAATCTAATATTCGAGTATTGGAAAATTTTATACATAAAATTTTGCAAAGAAATTGAGCTCTGATGTCAAGCTGGCAGGAGAATTTATACGCAAGGGAGCATTGTCCAATGAGCAAGATAGTGCTTTTTCGATATCCCAAATAGTTTGCATTTTATTAAAAAAAACTAGCCACTATATTTTTTGTTGGACAGTTACTCCAAAGTTTTAAGGTTTCACTTCCATCGACAGTTCCCATGAATGACTATAATTTTAACAAATTGACTGAACTTGAACTTAAGCAAAATTTTAAAACTTCTCATATAATTTCATCGTTACTTCAACAACGATTTAACTCATACAATGTTATAAAATAACTTTGAAACTACAACCCCGCCGCACGATTAACAAAGGTCCGAAGGATAAAAGTAGCCCTTAGGCATACTTATATCGTATAAATACTAACTTATATATCATAAATTTTAACCTAGCTTTTCCCTAGCCCATTTAGCATTTTTTTAAATCATTTAACAGACCTAAGGGAGTGATTTTTCATCAATTATTGCTCATACAAATAAAATGTAGACTAAATCAAACAACAAATTTTATTACTTTTCTTGGAATATTTCAAGAAGGTTAGTTTTTTTTTTTTTATTGAAGATTTGAAGAGAAAATATTAATAAAAAATTATTCCCGCTGTTAATTTTTTATAACAAGCTTTCATGGAAAAGAAATAGAAGATTTAAAAATTTTATTTTTTAAAAGCTTAAATTTTATCTTGACAGACGGAATTTTTATTTTAAAGAATGTAAATAATAGATCGGAATCCCCTGAATATAAAAAATAAATTTTTGTTAAATGATATGCCATTGTTTGATTTTATATTTCAAAACAAGTCAAACAATAAAACATATTAACTGCACTATAAAAATATACTCAAATTTGTTATCCTTACATCTCTTGACAAATAAAAAAACATGGGTAGTACATAAAACTGTCAAAAAATGACATTAAACGATTCTCATTTTAGCACTTAGCGGTCGATTAATGTCAGCAAATATGATTGACAGCTGTTTTATGTATTTCTTAACAAAACAGAAGAAGAAGATAATAAAAAACTTACCTTAGTGCGATTCAAAGGATCTGAAAAATCCCAACCAGGTGCCACAAACAGATAACCACACTTAGTTACTTTACGACTGGCCTGCAACAAAATAAAAATATTTTCTATTAATAAGAATGAATAAATTTAATATTAAATTTATTTCCAGAATCTGAGACGCATTCATTTTTTTATTTTCGAAAAACATAATTTTGCTGCCCTTTGTTGGTGGGCTTTTTAAAATATTTAAGAATTTTTTTTTGAGTGAGATAATTATTTAAAGATTAATGTAATTTTAAAATCGAATTTTTATGTTTTTATTTTTTATTATTACAGGTACATTAAAAAAGTTGTATTTTTAGACAAAAAAATTAATATAATTTTGTGTCTACATAATCATTATACCTTTGACAATACTTTAACCATAAAAACTTAAAGCATGGAAATTTTGGTTCCTGTAGAACTAAAATAGGCGCCACTAGTTTCGTAAAAGTATTTAATGTTTATACAATTAAGAAAATCAATTTCCTATGCAGCAATCTGTGGCTTAAAGTTGAACTATAACAATATAGGCTTAAACTAGGGTTCAGCAGGCGTTGAATAAATTGAAAGGTAGTAAGAAACCGTAGTAATTCACAACAATACTATTTAAGAGCCTACATGAACTTTTTAATATAAAATAGCTCAATTTTTTAAAAAGCAGGTCATTCCATAGACTACTGTTTTTATACCATGTATATGAAATATACAAAGGTATATTAAGTTTAGTCCCAAGTTTGTAACGCTTAAAAATTAAATGAGATATCAAGCTGAAATTTTTATGGTATACTTAGGACGTAAAAAGTGAGGTCGAGTTCATAAATGAGCAACATAAGTCAATTAGATCTTGGGTCCGTAGGACCCATCATGTAAACCGTTAGAGATAGAACAAATGTTTAAATGTAAAAATGGTCCTTATAAAAAAATAAACAACTTTTGGTTGAAACAATTTCTTGTAAATATCACTTTTTACCCACGAGGGCGCTAATTAGGTACAAATTTTATAGTATGTATTAATACGGGAATATCAGTTATATGTGTGTGGCTATTTAAGAGTGGATATCTTTCTTTATATACGTGACGTCAAAAAACAAACGATTGCGTCATCAACGCTCTCTATACATGGTATTTCAACAATTAACTCAGTCAATTGTTTGTTTTCACTTGTTTTTCTTTTTATATTTGAGCTTGTTTTTAACTTCCACGATGAGTTCTTTACGTCATTTTTGATTTGATGTTACATGAGGTATATTTAATATTTTTTATATAAATAATAAATAATATTTTACAATTAATTTGTAGTCTATTATTAAAATAAGGTTTGTAAGAATTTTTCCCGGATAGTTCATACTGATTAATAGTAACAGTTAATAGTTAAGGGACTTTTCTACAAGAATAAAGTATATACGCAGAAAAAAAAAGATGTGAAAGTTTATTATTAGAACTTGTATAAAAATAATTCTCACATTGCATTTAATAAAATGTTAATTAAAATTAATAACATCTAATTAATATAAATAATTAATTTTATATACACAAAATACCACTTTTACCGTGGATACTGCGTGTAACAAGAACTCATAGTATGTTCAATTCAATTTTAATAGTTGAAAAGTTTACAATCAGTTCAATAATAGAAAAGAAATTTCTATAGCTTTCGTCTGCCTTTTGTAGGATTTATAAAAGTATATATTTTTTAATAAAGAAAATTAAAGAATGTATAGACAACGTAATGGAAAACCACGTTTTCGACTTTAATGTGTTTTTTTTTTCTTGTCTGTAAATGCGATGCTTATATAAAATAAAATATTGGATTGAAGTAAACACGCTTATTTGGATGATATCAGCAAGTAAAAATTTCTTGAGGTAACAATCTCAATATTTTAGTCAAGAATATAGGTTTTTAAGGTTTGTTAAAAATAGTTATGACATATATATATCATATGTACTTCACCAAATATATTTTAGAGAAAAAAGTATGGGGCACTTTTTTTACATTTGCTTCGTGCAGATTTTGTGACGCATAGTATACAAAAGTGTAGCAAAAAAAGTCCTCGAACTTCATAAAAATATTTTTTAATAAAGCGTATGAATCGATATATTATTTTTACTTAGGTACAGGTGACAACACACATAAAATACCTACTTCCTTTACATAAAATCTACAAAAACAATATGTTATTAGATTTTCTTGTCATGGAACACCCAATTAACCAATTACAAGTGAAAAGAATACACATATAGAGGTATATAAAAGTAAAGAATTAATAATTATTTAAAATTTGTAAAACTTGTATAGAAAATAAAAACCAGTTTTCACAATATTATTTTAAAAATTCGTATGCACATAAATAATTCTATTTTTAAAACGACATGAAAGTATTTTTTTTTATTTTTTATTTTTTTTGCTTTTTTGTTAGCGTTATTTTCAATAATTCTAATATATTATTATTAATTATTTGTTTGAAAACCAATTAATGTTCTAACAACATACTATTTAAAAAAAATTTATCTTTAAGTACAAGGAGGTCCACCAGAAAAACATATTTTTAATGATAACTAAAACGGGTTTATCGAAAAATAAAATATGTATATATTGATATTTTTATTTTGATATTCGCTATCAAGTGGCATTTATAGAGTTCTAATGTCGAATTTACAATAATGATAAAAATGAAGATACGATTTTCATTAATAAAAGAAGCAGTTTGTGCGTTTTTCAATTTTTGAATGTTTAATAAAAGCATTTAAATGTGAAATGTATAAACTAATCTTTGGTAAAATATATTATCCCGATTATAAACCAGATTGGATATCATAAACGCCAGCCTTATAAACAAACTGGACAGTTTATGCAAACTACCCTGGTTGGGTTTAATAATGTGGTAAACTTATGCACTGGATAAAAATTTCATGAGAGAGTAGTGTAGTCTTGACTGCAGAAGACCATAGGAAACTGTGAAATCGAAGTGAAATTCTAAAAATTGAAAATCGTAATCGATCATAATTTAAGAGGATGAAAAGAAGAGAACAAGGTAACTCAAAATTTTCAGTGGTTTTAATACTGTTATTTTGACGTTACACCCTGTATTTTTAAACTAAAAATGGCTATATAGAGACTACACCTTAATTTTTTAGTCTCTATATATTAATATGCAAATTTATTCAAAAAATCATAAATTCGTTTGATATTTAATATTTGTTTACAAAATTTATATAAAATTTTTGTTTGACCACATGGTTTTTTTTTAAATTTAATTAGGAATGGTTTTTGTGAATGTAAATGTTGCTTTTAGGGATCCGTAAATACTGGATCGAACTGATAATAGATGCTTCGCTCCTAAAACATTATTTAACAAATGTCTCTAGAAACGAAGATTTTTTATGTTGAATAAGAGCGCGAATTTTATGCCGATATGCAATAATGTTCATTTTTCCTTATTAAAAATTTTACTAGGAAACACAAATATCTCAATTTTTCAAATGTCTTCACACCTACCACTGAAAAGACGTATTGTTAAATCATAATTTCAAATTATGTAGCAACAAGACATCTTCACATCTAACTAAAATCATGAAATTCACATTCAATGTAGTTCAGATTAAATAGCCAATTGACCATGCATAATGTTTTAGATAAAAGAAATAAGTTGTTATTGCTTCGGAACCATTTACGGAGGAGTCAAAATCACGCTTTCGAAACTTGTTTAAAATGCAGAAAATAATTTTCTTAATATTTGAGAAGTCTAGCGGTATTTCTTTTGGAAGTGAAGTGAGTCTAATTTCTTTTTTATGATCTTTAAGCGCCCTCTCAAGTATTTGTAAATAATGTTTGACCTTGAAACTTTAAACTTTGTGGGCGCTACGATTCTGCTTCCTACTAATTTTAAATCCAAACGTATAGTAAAATCGCTGTTTTTAATCGTTACATGAGAATATATTTTCATTATCATATCGATATCATGTATTCCGAGAAAATTTGAAAGAATTCTATCGCTCTTTTGTTCCTTCTGTTAGTGTATGAATCAGAAAAGGTAGGAGAAAACAGCAATATTTTTTCACCAGTGATAGTAACATTATGAGCATTCTGTAATTCTCAGGAGTAAAACGATTTGATTGATTAAAACTTTGGAGGCTACTTCAAGCACTACTTTTTAATTTTGTTTAAAGTTAATGCACAGGTGTTCCCAAAAATAATTTAAAAATTAAAAAAAAAAAAAAACTATTATTTTGTTTCTTTCGCAAGATGTTACACTTCAGTAATCCATTTCTTCAATTCAGAATTTTCGAAAAAATTATTTATAATCAATATTTTAAAAAAAATTTATTTTGGTTAAGAATTAAAAAATATAATAATTTTTATTACATAAACCACAATTTTTTCTATTTTTAGTCTGTTAGCACTATTATTATTATTATTACACAGGTGATGGATCAATTTTTTAATTTGGTAAAATTACAATTAATTCAAGAAAAAAAAACTGTTATTTTTGCATGAATGGTTTATTCAATAAGACGTTTATAATATTTATAAAAAAAATTATTTAATATACACTTAAGATATGATCGAATATTTATTTTGTGGTTAAATGTGATGTTGTTGTCGAAAATACAGTATTTTTTATAATTTATTCAATATGATGTAACATATTGGTTTGGAGTTTTATGACTCCGGTACTAAAGAAGAAATATAATTGGTCGAAGGTAAATTCACTAAATATGCACTCTATGGTAAAACTCTTCAATTTGAATTTTTTTACAGAGAAGGCCATGCATATATCGTTAAATCATGCATATTACTTTGATAAGTCATTGGTGTATAATGTATATTGATACTCATTTGCAGCTAATAACTCATAAATTCTTTACTGTTTGACACAAATTTTCGGTTTTACTTTTTTTTAAACAGAAAAAAGAAATAAATTATAAAATAAAGATGGCACAAGTGCGAAGTATGTGATGGACTAATGGATGGATTGAGTTTTATTTCATGGAAACTCGATTATAAATTTTCGAAATATATAGAGATAAAAATATGGAAACAGACGATACATTTGGCGTAGGTAAACGTCCAATTCAAGGTTATCATCAGATTTCTCGCTTTGAACCAAACAACTCATTGGTTATTTTTCTCAATTCTCAAAAACCATAAATTCGGAAAGCAGAAATAGTTCTGATATTTTTTAAACATTATAGCCTTCTCTAATATAATTTAAATAAAAAAAAAAAACTTTTAACAAAAAGAAAACCGACTTCAAAAGAAAAACTTTTCCAAAACAAATTAATACGCACAGAAAAGTAAAAAATTACCATAATAAAATGTAGTTAAAATTATTGTTATTTTTGGAGTCGGTATCAGCCAAGGAAACAACTATGACAGAACAGTTTGCTACATTAGCTTGGCCGACACCGACTCCTAAAATAACAATAATTTTAACTACAAATACAATTATTATTACAATTATATTATCGTAATTTTTTTTACTTTTTAGTACATATTAATTTGTAAAAAGATTTTTTTAAATTTGTGATTTTTAGTGAATCTGAAGTACACTAACTAATTTGTCATTGAAAAAAGAATCAGAGAAATTCGTTGGCGTGATATTGAGTTATTTGTCCTCTTGTCGTGCTACAAATTTAAGACGTTTATGGTTTTCTCATTGGTCAGAACTGGATCAAAATGGAATGGGGCCACACGGGAAGCACCTGGTTTCAAATAGATAAAGAATCAAAATCGGTTCACCCAGTCGAAGTTCTGAGGTAACACACATTAAAAAAAATATAGTCGAATTGATAACCTCCTTCTTTTTTGTTTGAAGTCGGTTAAAAATAGTGTTGCTGTACTCCTTAACAATAAATATGTGTATTTAAGCGCCAAGTTTGGGATCCTAAGTAATTTAGAAGCCGGCGTTAATAAAAATCGGACACTTTAAAATTCATAATAGTTCCTACAAAAAATTGAAAACATAGTTTCTGTTAAAAATTTTCGACAAACGTCGAAATAAATACAAAAATCGATAATCAGCTACTTCACTTTTAACATTAACTGTTAACATTAGAACTGTATTTTTGTGCATTAAAAATCTACCTATGCAAAAATGTTAAAATTTCGACATATTTAAATTAGTTACTGACTAAAACTTATTTAGAGTTCAAATAAATAAGCAACTACACTAATTAGTAGACAGTTTGTTAATTATTTTATCATAGATCGATAAATGATTTATCAGATATATTTTCCGTTTACCACAAAACAGTTTTTAATTAAAATTTAGAAATATTATATAATAAATTATATATAATGAATTATATATTCATTTTCATTTTTAAGTGCATTTTGTGAAATATACAGTTTCAAAGATTTTGATATTCTCAACAAGATTTTTTTTAATATAACGAGAGACAAAAAAAAATCGTTGTGTAATATTGATTTTATAAGAATGGCACAATATTTGCAAGTAATTGTTTGAATTTTCGATAGTATCAAATTGTTTTACTTTTCATGTTTCCGAAATTATGAAAAATCGTCATTCATCTGTTTTGCATAACGAAACTGTTTTGTAAAACAACTAATTCCCAATGGAAAAATCTACTAATGGGTTTTTTTCTTCTTTTTTTAGTCTTCGTTAATGCACTTGGTACCCCCTCGTGGTACCCTTCCATAAAAATTTGTCTCACCCACCTTTTTATACAGATAACTTTTATCAGTTAATTTTCCACGCATTCTACCTGAAATGTTCTTGTAGGGTGATCTTCAAGTGGGCTAGTAATGTCCAAACAATTTTCTAGGCGAATTGTTGCTTGTATTATTAAAAGTTATTTGCTTATAAAAAAAATTTTACCGTGTAAAGAAATATACCTACCTGGTACCACCTAAAGGTAATAAATTAAATTAAGTGTGACATTATTTTTTATCTATTTTATTGTTTAAATTAGTAATTACATTTGTGTTGTTTCACTAAATTAAAAGAAAGTATTTACTTATTTAAAGAAAAAAAATTATGTGGAGCATGATTTTCCATTTTTTATCATTTTTTACATTTGTTCTTAAAGAAAAAACTTTTTTTTCTACTTCGTTAATGGAAAAAATTTCTTTTTAACAATTTTAATAACCTGTAAATGCGTAATTAACAACACTTGTGCTAAAGTGTAATTAGTAAAAAGTTATAAAAGTCTTATAATTTTAATGGTTGAATTGCGTCTATCTCTCTGCGGCATCTAAGCTCTTAAACTTTAACTAAAAGATATCTACGCAATTTAGAAAGGTTTTTAATTATGTTAAAAATTTATAACCAATCTTCTGAAGATCACCATGCCTTTTCCTGGTTAGTTGAAGTCTGTAAACCTGATTGCATCGTCGGGTACATTGGAGTGTCATATTCATATGACACTCATATTCAAAAACTCTGAAAAATTAGATCATTTTTCGAGGAAATAAATAATAAAATATCTGTAGTAACGACAATTTTTAATCAATCTATTCTGGCGAAATTCGGTGCCGGTTAGTGAACATTATATGAGAGTGTTAGTCTGATAAAGCGGGGTCATTTATGTATATCTATTTACTGATCTACAACTTAGCTTCGGGCTAAAATGAAACATATAAATACTTCCTTCTACATAATTAAAATACTGAAATACACAGACGTATTGCATTACTGTTTTTTCTCGCGAAAGTAAATTGTATTAAAATCACACGGTAAATATATATTAAATATATATGTATTTTAATAAAATAAGTAATACAAAACTTTGATTAGAATATAACAAAACAGTATAGCAAATCATTTAACTGTAACACCATCAAATTCAATGATTATGATTATTATTTATTGATATTTTATTATGTAATCAAATATAATTGATTAGTGTAAATGATACTTTATTTTGTACACATTTGCTCAATTTATAATATTTTTAAACAAAGTATTACAAAAATTAGTATGCTTCAAAAATATATAAAATTTGTTCCCCAGTTTTTGTAGGGGGTCCGAAAATCCTAATAGAAATTTTCAACATATCTAAACGTTTCATAGTAAAGACGAAAATTTAACTTGAAATTGTTTTGTTAATTTTCAAATTTAGTAAAGTTGAAGAAAGTTAAATAAACAATAGGTTTATTTCCCATTCTTTTGTTTCTTGCAAAACTAAAATTTACATCTGGGAAGTTGATGATTGCATCGGTGCTTGTAATGGTTATGATACAATAGATTGATAGTTTTGCTTCGAAAAGGTAAATTCCATATTCACTTAATAAAAACATTTTGAAGTTAGTGAAAGCTAAATAAAAATTGCAATTTTATTTTTTACTAGCTGTACCCTGCCACGCTTTATGGCATATTATGGTAGCATGGAAATAAATGAGAAATTTAACCTTAAAAAAATATTTAAATTAATAATCAAAGATGTTGCTGCATGGATTTTCAATTCTAACGAGTTGCCATCAAACAACAACCACGGTATGGACCATTATGATCCACGCATTAAACTTCCCAGATGATGAAAATAACTTTCCCTACTGCCAAGATTAACAGTGCCTGTAAAACACTGCATGCAATATTAATGATTGTTTTGGAACAGAGATCTTTAGCTTATAGGTTAAATACTTGATTTCCATGCAAGAGGTACTGACATCAATACCCGGCACTGGGAAAACCTTTTATTAACGTTAGTTTAATTATTATTTTTATCGAAAAAATGATTTAGGGATAAATTATTGTTTTCGCGATTCTCTACAACTAAACTCATTATCAAAATTTCCTGATTCTAAAAATTAACAGAAATATTTCACGTTTAACTTCTCTTGTTCCTGAAAATACCCCATTTTCTACGTGCCACTTTGGCCATTCTTTGCTACATTTCTTGATTTCATTACCCAACGATTGAAGCCAGAAGCTGTTTAAATGTCAAAAGTACCTTAGGCAAGTACCTTGTCGGTGCTTTTCTAACGGCCACACATTGTAGATTTTAATTAATATACTTATAACTAGCTGCACTAACGGCGTGGTATCCTATAAAACAAGCTATCTACAAACAAAATTGCTTCAGGTGATGTATCATCTTCTATGTTTAAAAAGTTCATCGTGCATGCCCCTTTGCAACCTCGCGTTCCTAAGTAAGTGCTTTGGAGATAATTTGATTGGCGCAAATGCCAGATAGCCATTACCTTTCATGGGAAAAATTTTTCCCTGAACACACACGCACACATTTTTTTTAATCTTTAATTAAAAATTTTAAAAAAATAGTTTTTAAGGGACAAGCTTTTATTGTACTAAAAAGTAGAAAATAATCTTTGAGTCACTCATACCCGACTATTTGTAAAAGCGGTTAAACGGTTAAAATCAAGAATGAATCGAAAAATAATTAGGCATATGGAGTAGATGAGGCGTTTCGATTCATTTGATATTTTAAATTGAGCGCCTCAATCTTTTCCAAATAGTCGGGTATGAAAAACTCATAGATATAATTATTTTCTACTTATAAGTACAATAAAAGCCTGTCCCTTTTACAGTATGTTTTATTATTAATTTTTTTTTAAAGTTTTATAACATTCGGTACCAGATACACTGATATGATTTTAAATTCAATATCATGATATAGATAGTACTCACGTATTACGAACTACGTAACTAAATGAGTGAATACCTCTATGAACAATTATAAAATACATTATTCACATTCATTAATATAATACTATATTATACCTTTACCTTTCTTGTATAATTTACACCTTAAACTTCAGTCTTTGTAAATTTACATGATCATAATCTATTTTATAATCAATTGAGATCGGTATCTGTCTTTTATATTATATTTATATAAATATTTTTTGTTATCCATATTAATTTTCACACTGATATTATTTATTAGACATACATAATAACATAATTCTACAAGTCAGTCATTATGATAGTGGTAAAGATTGAACTGCTTTTCTTAAGTTACTTTATAGCTAGCATTGATCAGATTCAAAACTTACACTTACACAGTTCTAAAGTCAGAGTTTCTAAGCGCATTTAATAATTTCCACTTAAGATAGCTGATGGAAAGAAATCTATCGAAAGCAACTCAATGATAGGTACCTTCACAAAATGCACTGACAGTGCTACCATTTTTATATTACAAGCTTTTATTTATGTTACAATGTATGTATGTATGTTTGTCCGGGTGGAATATTGCAACTCAATTTTGAAGCAGTTCCCGTCAACCGATTAAGCTGAAATTTTGAAAGCATGCTTAGTATGGATGGCAATGCATGATAAGATAATGCATGGCGTCCTGATTTTCCCATCGATTTCACTATATTTGATGTCTATATATATATATATATACATATATATAATACTTTTAGTATATATAATATACTTTTTAATGGGCAAGCTTTTATTGCACTAAAAAGTAGAAAATAATTTTTTCTATGACTCACTCATATACGGCTATTTGTAAAACCTTGAGATGCTCAAAATTAAGAATGAATCGAAACATAAATAGTTAAGTGGAGTGGATGAGGCGCTCCGATTCATTTTTGATATTTTCAATTGAGCGCCTCAAGCTTTTACAAATAGTCGTGTATGAGTGACTCATAGAAAAAATTATTTTCTATTTTTTAGTGCAATAAAAGCTTGTGACTTAAAAAATATTCTTTATTATTATATTTAATATCAATATGATATTTAAAGTTGTTTTATATAAAGAAAAATGTTTTATCTGTGTGTCATAACATGAAATGGAAGTCATGCAACAATATTGCATACCCTATTATAAAAAATAAAGTTCCAAAACTAAAGCACCGACTTCTAAACGAATTTGTAGTAGTCGAGGTTTTTGTTTTGGAACTATATTTTATTTACAATATTTTGGAGTTTTCTACATGGTACTTTGATTTATATAGATTCTTACATTATAGTAAATAATTATAAATATAAATATTATATAGAAAACATGTATTAATTAAACAGTATTTTATTAAATTTTTTAAAGCCTATAACCAACAGACGATTGCGATTCTCTCAACGATACTTCATTTAAATTATGATAAGTAATTTCGAAGTTATGAGGGAACAAATGAACATACATGCCCGCATATATAAGTACATACTTACCTGTTCAACACATAACCCTTGCCGTAGTCGGGTTAAAAAAATATAAATTTTCTTCCGTATTCTTTCACTTTATTACATTGGGTCTACAGAAATTATTTCATAGGCCTGGATTTGAATATCGAAAATTTTCACTTAATAACACATTGACTTTTCAGTTAATTTCAAAATAGCTTAATTATTTCAATACTTTCATTACAGAAATTTAAAAAAATATAATAGAGTACAGGTAAAAAAGTGGAGGTTGGCATTAAAGATATTATGTTGACTACAAAACTTAAAATCTAAGCTTAAAATTAATAAATACAATTATTTACTATGGTACGTTAAATTGGTTTATTTTTTCTCAAATTTTAAAAAGTACAATTTATTCCAATTATTTATCTAAAAGACCGATTATGCTATTTTGGACAATTTTACAAAGTATTCCACGTTAAAATGCACAATATATACTTATACCTGTACAAAGTAAGATTTGTACTCGTATATTTATGAATGAATTTGATATTGTAAAAATAATAATAATAATATTAATAATATAAAAATACCAATGCACATGATACCTAACGGGAACTTTTATAAATAATTTTATACTTTCATTCCTTTTTCATATTATTTTATTCTTGATATTATTAATTGCATTATTATTACTTGTTGGGAATATTTCATTTCCGCGAAGGATTTTTAAATCTTTTTTTTTTTTTTTTTTTTTTGTAAACTTTTACTATTTTCAAGTGTTTACAAATTTATCTACAATAACTTCACACATATTTATAGTCAAGTGATTGTAGATGCGACGTCTTCTCTTCACTATCTACTCATGCGACCTCCTGGCTTTGATTGACGATAGCCCTGATAATAATTCGAGTTGATAGGAAAGAGTGATGAAAATATTTTTGGTGGTGAAAGCGATGGAAAGTCATGGAATTTTAAAGTTTGAGTATAAGTTGCTTAGCTTTTGAGTTCTTCCAAACAAAATAATTATCGATGAGTGATTGTGTAGTGAAAATCTCTTAAACACATCGATTTTTTGTGAAAATTCAATTTTTTATATTTTTAACTCTTAATGCAATAATAAGCTTTAAGGAAGGCAAAAGTTGAAAAAATATTTTGATAAATGACTTGCACAGTGTCCTTCAGTGACACTGCAACTCTTTACTTGAAATCCAATTATTGATAGTACCACGTTTATTTATTTAATAGTTTCATCGTACTAATTTTTGGGTAAACGCAATCACATTGTGAGTAACACAAACAATATTGTTGTTTGTTGTTCCCACATTGAAAGTATGCAGACATCAGCGCCAGGTGGCAGAAACTGGAAATAAATGAAAATGATTAGGCTAGGCAAGTAGTTAAACGTTATCGATTCAAGTCATTTGCCTAGCTGTTGGATTGAATAGCTGTATATCCTCCAGGCTGCTAATTAAACGGCTAATTAAACTAGCTGGCTTGACATTGCAGTTGGGAGACCGTTCTGTGTAATACATTTCAATCTAAGAAGTCCTCCAACTGCAAAGACAATTTTATTTACCACTTCAGTCAGCATTTAATCGCTGCGCTCTCTTTTTGTATATACAGATTAACTAATAAAATTTGTTTTATACTATTCAGTTCGTTTTTTGTCAAGGCAGTCGTGTTCTTTGATTTTATTAAATATGTATTTTTAATCCATTCATTTTGGTGACATATCTTAGAACGCTTATTTCTGCAAATAAAAAATCCATCTTTAAAAAAAATTTGCCGGCATATATTTGTCGAAAAATTTATTGCCAGTCTTACTTGGGATGGTATAAGAACTTTAAGGGGATACTTTATACATCCAAATCTATTCAGGCAGTTAGAAGTAATGGTGGCTCAATGAAAGTAACGTACACACATGAACCCTAAACACATTTCAAATTTTTGGTTAGTCGTAGTAACTATTTTTGCATTTATTATTAAATTATTTTTCTGTTAGAATAATCCTAGCAGATACGCGAAAGAGAACGCTTCACTTACAAGATTTATCGTACAGAAATCTAACCCACGCACTAATTTCGAGTTATGGAAGTGTATTTGTCAATGGCAATGTATGCTGATTGTACCATAAACAGATTTTCAATAAATAATGATAGTGCGTGAGCTGATTGCAGCAGCTTTATATTTATTTATCATTTTGACAAGATTTCATCGATAATCATTATTGATAGTAGCTATTCGATGTTTAAAATTGCCCAAAAAACTGAATAGCTTCGAGTCCATTTTTAAAGATGCATTGTGCGATCGAATTCCATTTTGAGATAGACAACAGTCGGCTTGGCTCCAGTATAAGAAGGTAAGCCATAATCGTAAAATAATTTTTTTTAATATTTTATGCCTAATAATAATATTTAAATAACATATTTAACAACGTATTGACAAACTAACAAGGCATACATGACGACTGTGGCTGCATTGACGACCAAATGCAGGGTCGCGTAGTCATTAAATATTCATAAAATATATGGCGTACACGAATATGTTAATATTCGTTGTGTGCGTAGTCATGGTAGGGATAATAAAATCGATGCCAGCGCTTTAAGTGAAAAATTTTGGAGATAAAGTGGGCTGTTATGACTAATTTGCAATTATTTACATGTTAATGATATAGAAACTGTCAAATTAAAATGATTGAAAAACACTAATTAATTAAACTTAATGCATTAAAAATTGTGAAAATAAGAAATCAAATTGTACAAATATTATTTTTCAAATGTTAATTATCGTAATTATTTATTTAAATTTGTGAAACAAGAATATTAAATTTTAAATGTAAGTTTTCAATGCAATCCACACAATTATATATGCATCCATTAATTCTATAATTAAAGTAGTGTATCGTTGTCATGGAAACGAAATTCACGCTCGGAGCGAATAACATAATGGCATGTTGTGGTACTTAAAATAAAACAAGAAACGCAACCAATAATAAAATAACAGTGGAACAGATCAACAACAATAAAATAATCTATAAATCATAATTTAAATTTATTGTTAAATCTATTAAAAATACTTTGACACTTAAATACAAACATAACCTATTATGAATATTATTACTCAATAAAGATTTAAACGGCATAGCACGAGTGCAGTGGTACATAAAAATTATAAGAATTTCTTGATGCAAGAAATATTTTATTGAATGAAGGAATAAAACAAGATAGCGATGTTATTTACCTGACGGGCAAAAAATTTTGAACTTAGCAAATATCAGGGGGGGGGGGTGCAAAACCTTCTTTTCAGTGTAATATCACGATTCTATAGTTGATAGTTTTCGTTGTGTGCGTCGACATGGTAGGGACAATAAAATCGATGCCAGCGCTTCCATTGAAAAATTTTGGCGTTAAAGGAGGCTGTTATGACTAATTTGCAATTCTTCACACGTTAATGTTATAGAAAATGTTAAATTAAAATTATTGAAAAACACTAATTAATTAAACTTAATGCATTAAATATTGTGAAAATAAGAAATCAAATTGGACAAATATTATCTTCCCTTTTTTTTTAAATTTTTAATTAATTACGCACACATGAGCAAAAATATCAGGCAATTTATAAAAATCTGTAAAAATATTGTTTTGAAATATTGAAAATTTGGAAAATTGAAATAAAGTATAGAGAAATTTAATATAGATAAAATTTATTACGCGTTTATAAAATCCCACAGACAACTCTCTGTGTGTGATGCATTTAGAAATAATTTGCTTCGATCTAAAAGTTAACGATAGGCTTAAACTTACAAATGTTTATACATACAACAATAATCAGGTACAAATACAATACACTATTTCCCGGATTATTATAATAATATATGTATGCACCAATCAAAAAATCAAATCAAATAATTCATGTTTATACAAAGGCATTTTTATTAGTTGCAACTTATGGAAATTTAAACATGAAAAATTATAAATAAATGAATAATTTGACTCTCATTTTTATATTTATTATGAAATATGTTCCTAAATTATTAGGTATAACACCGCCGTTTTATTAAAAACAAAGCAAAATATGATTCGTTTGGGCATTTTGTTTAAACCTTTAAAGCTTTTCAACTCTTTCAACTTTCATTTTGTTTTTGAAAGTATATATATAAAGGAAATAGTAATCGGCCCAGTATTAGTTCTAACCTGGCTGGAGATTGTTGAGTATGATACCGAGCTTGGAAATCTAAGTAAGATAAGACTACTCTCGTATCAGTATCGAATGATTTGGTGCATCGTCGTAACGTTGGTTGTCAGATATCGACCAAAGATTGATTTCCGGTCCTCACTCAAGTCTTGTTGCAAGTAAAACAAAATTAATTTCGCGTTTGTAGTGGTATCACAGTTTCCCTTTACCTGCATTATACAAGAGTTTAAACGAACGGAGAATTTTTAAGAGTGTAGATTTGAATGTATAAGTGTACACATGCAAATACACTTGCACTCTTTTTTATTCGGGTTTGCAAAAGGAGGAATTAGAACCAGTGTGTGTTTTGCTGACTAGAACAATCTCTTTACTAGCAAAACTAAATTAAACATTAACATAAATTAACAACAATTTTATTTCATTTGCCTAGGCCAAGGTTTGGTCAAGAGCTGAGATGCCAAGGCTTGACAAACAAATGCTGGTGCAGCATTGACAAACAAATGCTGTTCTAAGCTCGGAAAACCAAGAAATTATTTATTATCCAAGTGTTGGGTCATGATTGGCAGACCAAGGCTTGGTAAGATATATAACGATGGTCCATCCTCGATTCCATCGTCAGTATTGGCAGATTCTAAATGAGTACATAATACCTTAATAAGAACAGCGCCAAAGATGGTTTTATGGTTTTTTAACAGGTAAATAAGAGTCAATACAGTCAATACAGTAACTTATGTTATCAGTTAGTAATCAGCAGACGAAGAATTGTCTGCTGATTATGTTTGACAAAAAATCTGACATTAAATTTGAACACGCTTATGAAAACGTAACCTTAAAAACGTAGCAATGGAAAATGTAACTACACACGAGCTATTAAAAACAAATAAATTTCTGTGCAAACAATTACAATGGCATGTTTTTCTTAAAAATGATAGATGTGTATAAATAAATTAAAGACACTTAAGTTTTTGAAATCAAATAATTTAAAATTTTTTTATTATGATTGTAAATATTTGAATTGCAAACATTTTTAAAAGTAACGAAAAAACACACATTTTTATTTATGGGTGGCTTAGGCATTTTTATACGGAAATAAAAAAATGTTTTAAGTGGTATAGCAAATATTCAGCAAGCAAGTGCCATATTTTAATTCAGGTTTTTTTATTTGTATAATGTAAGTGTTGAACGGTTTTCACAAGTTTTATTTAACTTCAATAAATTTTTTTTTTTATATATCAATAACTTATTTTAAATGTTCGTAAAAAAATAAATCATTTTTAACCGACTGCAAGAAGGGAGATTATTAATGTTTTTTTTTTTTTTTTTTTTTTTCAATCAGTGATATATATTTGCGATCACATTTAAATGATTGATTAATTAGTTAGATTGACTGTAAAACTATGATCAACTTATTTATAGAATAGTGCATGCATTTTGCAAAAGATATATTTGCGCATTATACAATAAGTTTTTCACTTATTGCAAATTAATCCAAGAAAATCAGCCCCTCTTATTAAGACAATAGAGTCTCCTTAGTAATGTATGTACATTTTCAATGGTGTACCGATGCATAACTTAACGATCTGATGAAAAATGCTATTCTTGCTAATATAAGTACTACAAATTCAACGAGGTGCAAGTTATAGTACTGGTTTATTCGTGACATAGTCAAAGCACAAGAACTGTATAATAATGAATTTTAATTTGTAAGATTTATTTAGGTATTTTCAGAATGATATTTACAGTTCCTATGCTAAAGCTATGGTAAAATTTTTATTCGACAGAATTTAACGAGGAATTAAATTTAAGAACTTTATAAGGCTTACTATTAATTATGCCTACGTTTCCAATTTTGACCAATTTACGTCCAAATTAATATCTCAAAAACGAAAATTGATAAAAAATAGCTGGGAGGGCAGTAAGTTTGAAATGCTTCGAATGGGAAAATCACGAACTTTACAGATGATTATCTCTCGGTGTAAACGACTAAAAACTCTGCAACTTCGTGATCTCACAGCTAACATTGCAAAAAAAAAGGACAAATACGTCGCCAAGTTCATAAATGTTGGAAATACCTTAGTTAAAAAAAAAACTTAATAAATTGAATTGCTTTGTAAGTTATTTGCGACAATTATACATCATTGGCGTATTCTTCACTTATTCATTGCTTACCGAGAGCTGAAACGATATCAATTTAAAAGATCGGTTCGGATGAAAAAATCTCTAACGCAAATATTTAAAAAATGTTTACATTCTTAAGCTTTGACTTTTTTTAGATTTTTTGTCTTGCTATCATTACGTTTTTTGCTAGTGTGCTAGCGACTTAGTTAAATAATACTTATTTTAAGTAAAGACATGCAAATAGGTAATCGAACTTATTATCTTTTAAACTTTATCGTATATACTATCAAGTACATTCAAATATTACCTTAATTTTTTCAAGAAACATTATTTATGGTCCCACGTTTTATGGTTAAAATTCAGTTTGTGCTTTATAGATTTGAATTCTAAATATGTTAATACCAATTTGCAAACAAATGTGTAAATCGAGATCAAATCTTTTAAAAGGATACTTTACCTATACTATTACACATTTCTGAATGTTATGACATTTGAACTTCGAGAAAAAAATTAACAACGTTAGGGTTGTATTAATAATCACTTCAATACGATAATGAAATGATTATTAAATTTACTATACTTAAAAACATTAGTTTTCATGTATAAAAAGATTATTCCTCCCGGATCATACTGTATATATAAATGATTGAATACAATTAACATTTTTACACGTATTCAATTTTACAATCAATTGATTTTGACATGATAATATTACTATATAGAAAAAAAAATACAACAACCGTTGTAATTTTTATACAGGATGTTTACTCCGTATACAGATAGTACATTACATTATATATTACTTATATTGTACTTATATAATATACGGAATTATATAGACGGTGCCATAAAGTGGATTACTAAACGGTAAAGAATTAACGAAACATACATATTTTCAAATGCATTTATATAATGTTAATTATAGACCTCAATCTTTAAAGTTTAAATCCTTCTTAGATTAATTAATCACCTACTAATAAATAAAAACTTATTTGGGATTTTAATCTGAAGAAAATAAAGCAAATAAAATTGAATTCAAAAATGGAAACAGAAAATAAATATTCATGCTTCTTCATGATCATATTCTAAAATATACGAAAAGTTACTGGAAATAAGGGACCATTGCAATTAAAGCGGTATTCAACTAAAAATTTTCTCCAACCCTTGAAATTTCGAATAATTATGAAGAAATCGTTTAGAAATAATTAATAGAGAATGTACAAGCATGCCAATGATTCATTGGTTTAAGAAATATACGAAAAAATGTTTGCAAATTATTTCTGTGTATTTTTAAAAGTCATGCTGTATAAATCCAAAATATAATTCAGTAATTCAGTATTTATGATGTATATACAAAAGCATATCAGAGTATTTATAGGATTCCGTTACAAATACGAAATATTCACACATGTTGTTTTACAATTTACGATTTTCATTAAACGTTTAATAATTCCGTTAATTTTGTGCATTCCATTTCATTAAAATATACCTATACAATTTATTTATCATTATTTCGATGCCCCTACAGTTGGTAATGTTTGGGGCCGTGATTTACACACTATACGCATTACATATAAAACTGATAAAAATATACAAAGGTAATAAAGTAAATACTACAGAATTAATATTTTTTAGATGGCTTCTCATATTACACACTTAACCGATATTATTTTTTGTAGCAAAATAGTAGCGTGAATTATATTCATTATTATTTCAGTAAAAGTACAGTTAAAGTTGTTGTTATTTCTTTCATTTTTTATTATTTTTTTTACTTTCTCATATAATTGCTAGAATTTGCACATCTAAGATAAATTTGCAAAAGTCCAATATATATTTTTAAAACAAACTGGGCTATATAACACAGCAAGATGAGGACACCCTCACATTTTCGTCATTTATAGGAATATCGATTTGAAAATTTGAAAACAGTAATACTGGGGGTGGATTACTTCTTTTAAGAAAGGAAACCTGAACCTTAAACTACTACAAACTGACAAATAGGACAAATTCTTAAAATTTAGCTAGCGCCAGAGATGGTTAGAGATATCGAAAAAAATTATTAAAAAAAGTTGCTTAGAATATTTTTTTATGCTCATATATCGATTTTCTACACAAAACTCGAATTTTTCATTATTTCTTAGCACGGCAGAATAGTACATATCTAGTAAAGTTTTAAAAATTAATGGCTATGTGAATTTGATCAATTGCCAAAGATCGTTATGCCCCTTACAAAAAAGCACTAGATAAGCATTTTTGGTACATTCTATATTTATTATTAGTCTACCCAAATGTGTACAGTTACCTAGTAAAGTTTTAAAAATTAATGGCTATGTGAATTTGATCAATTGCCAAAGATCGTTACGCCCCTTACAAAAATGCACTAGATAAGCATTTTTGGTACATTCTATATTTATTATTAGTCTACCCAAATGTGTACAGTTACAACTTCGAAAGTAATATTAATCATGTAAGTAATAAATTTATACGTAATATAATTTTAAGTTCTTTCACATATGGTGACAATTATCCATACAAAGTAGTAGTTTAAGTAAGTGAATCGTAAAATGTTTTATTTCCCTTTTAATGTGTTGAAAAAAAAGTACTCATACATATTGAGAAAAAAAACTCTGTGAGCAACAGAGCTCTATCACTAAAGTCACATTTCCTCTCCTAAATATACATTTCTTAGCAAAAAGATGCTTCTTATTGAAATGAGATTTCCTATTTTATTCTAATTCATCAGGCAATATTAACATTAAAGGTGTAGAAAGAGCATTAAAGAGGTTAAAGAGTTGATACCAAGAACAAATGTGATTTTATGGTATAAAAAGAGGACCGGGGTAAAAGACAAATTTTTAGCATTAACCCATCCTATATATCCATTTTCAACCCTGCGGCTAAATTTGGGGAGGCTCTATTGAAGTTTAAAACCATTAAAAAAACTACAAAAAAAAAAAAAAAAAAAACATAATGTTTCGATATAAAAAAGTGGAAAGGGTGCTGTGAAATTTGCAGGCCCCCCAAACAGGTATACTGTTGAAATTAATCCAACCTTCAAATTGATTTTCAATACCCTAGCTTAATTTGGAGAGGTTGTACTGAAGTAATAACTTGAAGTTTTCTCTATCTTCAACGGTTTTCGAATAATTAACGGTATCTCTTAAAAAATGTTGCATTAAAAGTTCAAATTCTGTATCTCTAACAAACGGTTAGAGAAAAATGTTTCTAAATAAACACCAAAAAGTATTGTTCGAAACGAAAAATTTTTTCGAAAACAAAACAGATTCGGTACAAATCTAAAATAATTCGGTAAGGTTCGATAAATTTTTGGAGGTCGCTTTCGCACATGTTAATTGTACCAAAATGCTTATTTTGGAATACCTTATTAGCCCCTCGAATATTATCATTTGTTCTGATACACTCGGTGTAACGTCACGCATACACAAATAATTTACACAAACATAAAATAAATTTCTCTGAAAAATAGACTCAATATTTTTGTGGAAAGAACATACTTTTAATATACAAAAATTCAGATCAAATATAATTAATTGACATAGCAAAAATTACTTAATTCCCTACTGTGTTTTTTTAATTATGTCTTAAAAAATGTTGCATCCATTTAAAATATTCTATTGCAACGAATTACCGAAATTTAAAAAAAACATGTTTTTAAAAATATAAACTACTAATAAAAAACATAAATAAAAGTACTTTTATTTCACATAAAAATTTCTATTACTTTACCAAAACAGTATTTTATGTATTCAACGAATTTGACTTAAAAACAATTTGAAGGATTGTAAAAAAACATTTATTAAATATTATTTCAGAAACGCTAAGGGCAATCTTAAATCCTCATCCGTTTTGAAAAATGGAATTAATTTTTAACAAACCTTGAATTGAAAAGGTAATTTACTATCAATAAATAAATTGAAACCCGAGAAAATGAGTTCTGAGCAATAAATCTTTGCGAAATAAATGAATATTCATTTATTCTAATACGGCACAGTCGTAATAAAAATAATATATTTATGATTTATAACACAGCAATAACAAAAATGTTACTGTTCGTTGAAACTGATTGCAAGAAATCATAAAATTAGTTTTTTTTTTTTTTCATAAACGTTATTAACTGTATTAGCATAACTTAGTTAAGCACTTTCATAAGACGACAATTTGCAATTTTATTCATATTTTGCGTAAAATTTATGCTTACACAAAACATATAATGTTAGGTATGTTTTAACTAAAGAAAATTTGCATTGTAGAAGGACATACAAAGGGGACATTAGAATAAGGACGTTATTAATTAAATTCATTAAAAATTTAAGGTAGTAAATCTTTCCCACGAAATGTACTACATCTGTACAACTTACGCTAGCACCTTGGTACACAGTAAAATTGCAGTGACCAATGTTTAGATCAATATTCTAGTTCAATAATATATTTTTTAAATTCTGAATTGACTTTATTTTAGATAAACCATTTTGAAGTTGATAAAAACATTTAATATGTAAATACAAAAGATAGAAGTTGCCGAAGATATAAAAAACAATAATAAAAATTAAATGCAAAACTCAACGTTAGAAATCACCTAGAAAAGAAGATAAAACAGTGCCAAGCCACATTATCAATAATAATAATAATATTAAAAAACAGAAATGCTCAAAGTACATTATATATTTTATTATTCAATGTTTACGAGTCAATACTTAAAAATTATATTATATTGTTCAATTATATAATGACACTATCATTAAAATATATAAATATTTGCACTTGCAGAGGTTAAATACGGAATTTATTTTATTATTCTTTATGTTCAAGTATTAATAGAAGAGTTTAATAGTATAAAATACTGAAACTTTTAGAAAAATTAGTAATCCAACAATTTGGAAACAAAAGCAGGGCTATCCGACTAAGTGGTACTCTAATCTAGCGTTTTTAATAAGAGCCCACACATCATTCTCAAACAATATATATTGTTCATATCAACATAAATACTTTTTAGACACTTACATGTTACGGAGCGCATTTTATAAAAAATATTTTATCTCACCTCCGTGCAGAAAGCGAAGGCGATAATATATTATTTAAGGCTGGTTATTTTCTATTTCCAAGAAAATAAAATTATATTGTATTTTAAATTTTATACAAATTTGTCAAACAATTTCAAAAATAAAAATATAACGTTTTGAGCACTCAGAAAAAAAAAAGTTTTTTAAAATTTTGATTCTGTAGTGTTGAAAATATTTTTTGATCAAAAACTTTTGTTTGAATAATCACGACTTCTAGATACCGTAGATAGTAGCAGTGAAATGACGGTTGAAGAGGGTGTCAACATTATCTTAGAACTGAATAAAAAAAAGGGAATTCCTACTGATTGACTTAAAGTTGTGAATGAACATAGATTGTACTATGATTTTTTGTTTGTTTATACCATGGAGATACATGTTTATATCGTCTTCAACCGCTTACAGTGTTATCTATGATATATACATTCGATAGACATTATTTACTTGACCGGGCGTACAAAATTTAGCCATCGTAAATGAGCTGCTTGGGCGACATATTCCAAAACTCCAAAGGAATATTACAAAACAACTATGTGTACCATTTTCAAATACACATATATGAAATATAATAATCTTTTTTTATAGAATAACTATTTATTTGATGTTTTTAAATATGCTAGAAATTTTACAAAAAAACGATTGTATTTTTACTAAAACTTTTTGCGTTACAACTCCAAAACTTTTAGTAATTATCATAGTTTAGTAAATTTTCTTTAAATTAAAAAAAAAATTGTACAAAACAAGGCCGCTATATGTGGTAGAACCCAAACTATTATGTATTGAGTGATAAAAAAAATCTACGGCGAAAAACAGCCTTTTAAATCTGTTGTCAAGACTGTTTTATAATTATTCTTGTCAGGTGGAAGCGCAAGGAAGAAATTCATTTAAAAAAAAAATTAAAAGTATATAGAAAATCACAATTTTCTGGGACTTCCATTTTGCCACCAGAATCCTACTCCGCCTAACAGCGGATAATCTGTAATCAAAAAGCTGATTGATCTTCACACATACCATATACATATAAGGCCAACACAATAACATTCCTCTTTTTAATTCAGGAATAAATGAATATAGATAGCTTACCATGATGATAATTTTCTGTTTTTCTGTTTTTATATTTGTTCTACCTTAAAAATTAGTGTATACGTTGTCTAGAATCCGGTCTTTAATAATAAATTAAAAGAGTATTGTTATAGAAGGGAAAAAAGTTGCTGGAAATTCTATTGATAAAACGAAAACAAGACACAGACCGTATAATTTAAATTTTCTACGAGAAGTAGTCACGAATTGTCAAGTGAATATTGTCATTTTGTATAAATAATATAAATAAAAATTTTTTTTATTCGACTATTTTGTTGTCTCGTGGCATGCATTCATGCCATAATCAATGTTATTGCGTCTGGCTGTTTATACATTGTGCATGTTGTACAGTTACTATGGATACGGCAGGATAATTGTATATCATTGGTAGTGAGATACTATCGACGATTCCAGTCATAACGATTTTCGTATACAGCATGTTTTATGATTTCGAAAAAAGGAATTGAAATATTTCGAATAGTTATTGATCGACGGGTGATTACATTTTATTGCTATAAGCTTGATGGGTGCCTAGCTAACTTCGAAACATTGTAATTAAATCATTTTATCTACTTAAAAATGACAGTATATACTTTGAAGTTCATTCATTATTTGAAATTTAATATTATTATTAATATGTTCATTCATTAATTAATAATTTATAGCTCATGTGTTATTCTGATATGAGCTATATTGTTCTACAGTTTCATTCAAATCCATTCGGTAGTTTTTGCGTAAAAGCGTAACAAAAAATTGATAAGAATGATTTAAACAACCCGTTGAATTTCGTATATAGGCAAGCAAAGCCTCTATGATTTTAAGAAAATAGTTCAGAATTGAAAGAAAAAAGTAGCCGAATTATTGTAACTCTCAAATGTGACATGTCCTGTACGTTAAAATATGTAAAATATGTATAATTAGTTTGATACATTCATTCATCCTCACAAAATTTCACATTTATAATATATCAGGATGTGCAAGTATACAGCCTACATGACGATATCAAAGTAGAAGCGCCGATTGCGGTAAAGATTCTTGAATGTGATTATGAATGATAAAGACAATTCACGTCTTTTACATCGTTTTCTCAGGATTTTATTGAAAACGGTAATATGATGTACTAATTAATGTCCTTTATAAAAAGTAAAATTTTTAATATTCTTTATATATAATTAATTTATGGTACTAAGTTTTTAGATTTCAGCTTAATAAGTTTGAATTTTTAACCTATTATAGTGACGATATTTTAAAATTAGTTTGTGCCATATTGAGAGCCATTTTCCAAATATTGATTTCATAAAGTTTGTAAGGTTCTATATTCCAAAGCCTAAATTTTTAATTTTTTTCATCTAATCGATTTCTTACAAGATTCATTCACTGAATTATGAAAATTATTACATGTACTTTTATTACATGTACCTACATTTTAAGTTAAACAAAATCACACTCTAGACCAACCATTTGGAACATTCATCTTTATTTTGAACCCCATTTACTTTAATGTGTACTCTATTAACTCAAATGTTGATTATAGCGACCAATTCTCATTAGTATGCTATCCAGTATGCATATGAATATACTTCCACTTTAACATAAAATATTAACAAACGACAAATTTTCAATATACAATCTATAAATAAAGTCGGCAGGATAGTGTTGAAATTGAGTGCATTAAAGTAAGTTTATAAAAAAATATAGACATTGGCGAGACGATTCTAATAGAATCACGTGGCTACGTCATTTTCTCATACATTTTATTTATATAAAAATCATTAAAATATATGCAAACAACTGAAGCTTCTGTACTTCTCTGCTTTATATTTATTTACCTTCCACGTGCATACTTGAGAGTTTATTAACCTTTAGTATGAATTTTCTTCTATCTCGTGAAAAGTTAAACATTGAATCGTCAATATGAAAAACTAAGAAGATAAAGTTGAAAAAACCAATAATAATTTCCATCATTATTTGTGATATTCGGTATCACTATAATTGAGAAATAGATAACAATTTTAATATAAAAAGAACGATTTTACAACCCTTTTGAGTTCTAAATTTTCTACCATTTTATCAACTTAATTAGGTTTCCAAGGTAAAAATGTAGAAAAACACAAATTTTAAAAACTCAATTATAAATTTCCAGGGATATCACGGTTAAAAATGCGATTTTCTTCCAAAATTATTTTTAAAAAAAAGCAGAAAAAATCCATTAGTGGAATGCTTCATTTATAGTCTATTACCATAACAGAAGCTAAACACGAAATCAAATTTCGAAAAATAAGCCAAACTTTTAAAAATAGAAATACTTATCTAAAATGGGAAATTGTGATTTTTTAAGCCTCTGAATAAGAAACTATGATTTTCTAATAAGCCATTATACCATATTTCAACATAGTCGACAAGTTTTTTTGGATATTTCAATGAGATTGATACTCTTTAAAATTTGAAATTGAAAATTGAAATTGAAAATGTTTTATTTTTTTGAAGCTGAGACATTAAAGTTATACGTTGTGCACAAAATATCTTGAAAATAGCAAACTGTATTCGATTTTTTCTTCTAAATTTCTGTAATGTAAGGCTTGGATTAATTTGATACGTTGAACGCATTTTGTTAATTCAAATTTTTAAAAGTACCACTCTTATTGAAAGACTCTGCCCAATACTAGAAATATGTATTAATTTTACAAAACATTATGATATATTATCTAATAACCATATCAAGTAATTCCATCGTAACATTTTGCAGAAAAAATTAATCTTTTTAATTGGCGTTAAGTTTTATAGACATATCCAAAAAAAAACAAAGCTATAAACACGCACATAAGGTATTCTTACAATAAACGTTCTATTCTAAATAGCAATATAATGAATAATTAATACGTTTATTATAAATTAATATTTAAAGATAACATAACGCCATAATATTATGTATATGATTACATTGATAGTAAGAAGTGTAATACCTAAAATCAAAGTTTATTTTATGTGTTTGAAAAAAATTAATATCTAATCAGAACCATAAGACTCTCCTAATTTACCTAAGAATCACCCCCACGGATTGTATCCTAAACGCTCTCCTCAACCGGCAATCGTTACGGTTTACGCTAAAGTTTCTCTAACAGGCATCTACTATCCAAAGCGCCCAACAAACGCTTCAACAGGGCTTTTTAATTATTTTTGTTTTTAGTATATTCGAAAACAAAACCATCTTCAAAACCAGTCTTCAGCCTATCTACATTCTGATAAAATACAATTTCAATAGTAAATAGTTTTCCAGTAAATATATATACATGCTGACAAATTCAATGATTCAAGTTACGGTGTACTCAAGGTACAGCATTTTACCCTATACTTATTGTTTTTTAAATACAGTTTTTACACACTACATAACTGTTTTTGTATTAATTATTAATATGACATGAACATAGAACACAAATGAATACCAAAAATTCTAAATATGAAGAACAAACAATTCAATGCAAATATTAAAATATTATTATTATTATGTTAATTAAACCTACTAAACTAATTTATTGTGCATGATTGTGATTCATTATAACTTTATATATATTATACCTACTGAGTATATCAAAAGAAATATTTGATGAAATACCTTGAATAATATATAGAACCTTGAATAATAATATAATATATAGCGTAATAGGGATGATGAATTCTTTATCACTTATCAGTTGGTTTTTGGAATACGAATTTGAGTTAAAATTTGCTACTAAGCATCGTGTTTTCGAGAAATTAGATAATTAATATGGAAAAACCACCTTTTCCTCTAAATTGGAGTAATGTTTCAACGGGGAGTACATTTTGTTACAAAATGTGTTTTTAATTATTGAAATACAAATATCAATTGGTTCCTCGAAGATGAGACAGTGTATCGGAATAATTCAAAAAAGATATTGAAGGAAGGGGAAACGAAGAGAGATTTTCAATTTCTATAAGGGAAAAAATTACAAAGTGATGTTAGAGAAAGAATTTCGAATAAATATATATATATATATATATATTTTTTTTTCTTTTTTTCCCCTTTTTTAGTCAAAAATATTTTCAGAGAAATTCGAATTCCAATTTGAATTAAGCTTCTCAAAATCAATATAATACATATGCTATTTCGCTTCAGAATACGCAAAAAATGAACGATTAAAATTCTCAAGTGACATCACTTCTATGTATCGCCATAGCAACTTTATATAAAACTCAGACAGAAAAGAGTTGGACAATCATATTTGATAGTTTCTAACTATTTCAATTTGTAAATTTGTTTATGGTATCAAATTTATCTTTACAGTTTGATGTTTAATGTGGTAAATTCGGTATCAGACATGTAGGAATCACGCAATTCTTACTTTCTTACTCTTACAATATTAGTGACACTTTTAAAAATTAAATAAAAATACAATATACGTGCAGTAATTTGGGCTTTATTTCGTAGATAAAACATTGAAATTATGTTGTGTAAAATGTTCACTCCCGGTTATTTGGAAACCAGAATTTGAATGTCGAAGTTTTTCGTTAGCATCAATTTTATTACTTGAGATAGAAAAGTGTCTTAAATCTCAATTTCTGTATTCTTTTGATTGATTAGTCTAATTTTTAATTAAATCCACTTCAAAATCAAAACTTATTGAAATCAATACGTTTGGTGGCAACGATGGTAAAGACAGAAAAGCATTTTAAATTGAAAACAGTTTCTTTTTTTGCCAGGCTTTAAAAAAAGTTTCAGAATATCATGTAAAACACCACATTAACGGTATATATCAACATGGAGCACTTTATATTATTTTTGATGACGTTTCAACGTTTTTGAGATACACTGTTCATACGTATAATATATACGTAGGTAATATATGGTATGTCCGGACACCGGATATACTTTATGTGTGTACATATATGATAACAATAATAATTATATTTATATATAATTAATGTTTTATGGTTAATTATAACGGTTCATGTTTATACATTTTAATTTTATTTTTATTGCATGCAGGTATATGAATATTCAATTCAATTGTACACGTATGAATAGACAAAATTTTGTCAATTAACACCCGTTAAAAAATAACAACCTTTTAGAAAATTTGTAAGTGTAAAAAACTAACTAAATATTAATTACAAGAAAAGAATATATAATATTAAATTAGCTACTGGCGATGAATGCTCTATAATCGAAATACTGGTATTTGGCCATATAAATAGCGTATAAAATGGACGCACTTTTTTTAATTATATTTTCCCAAAAGTTATCTATTACACATAGATCAGCGGCCAAAATACATAGTAGTCTAAGAGACGGTATAGGGTCCATCTTCATCCATCTGATAACCAGATGAGACAAATTTTTTTTAGTTCTTTAGTGATTTTTACACACTCTTATGATAGTTTTCTATTGAAAACTATTCAAGGGTTTTCTTAATTAAATTAATTTTAATAAAATTCTTCCCATGAACGCTTTATTTAAGGCAAGCCTATACCCTTATTTTCGTGATTAAATTATCTTTCTTCTGATACCAATTTCGATTGATGAACAGATCGGTGTAGTTACCTATATTGACTTACCATTTAATATGGTATGGACAGATCTACACTGGTATGTTAAGAAATCGAAATTGTTATCAGAAAAAGATGAAATAATTACGAAATTAATGGTATACGCTTGTGTGGAAATAATTGATTTAATTTAATTAAAAATCGGCATGAATACTTATCGATAGAAAAACTATGATAGGAGTGTTTAAAAATCAATAAAATTTCATAAACAAGTGAAATTTACAAAATTAAAAAAAAACCTCCATCAAATTTTCCGAGTACAGAACCCTCGCACTGAAACATATCTACGAACATATCTCTTTATTAAATTACATTTTTCCTTAAAGCTTTTTCTAATCTGAACCAATTTTGAAGATCATCGACAATTTTTAGTTTTCCGGGTACGGAACCCCAAAGAAAACTCTTCATTTTTCTATTAATTAAATTACCTTTCAAACGAAACCAAAAAAATCAAAAACCGTTCATCCGTTTGGGCGTTACGATGCCACATACAGACACACAGACACACACACATAGCGGTAACTTATAACACCCCTTTTATTTTAGTTCTGGGGTTAAAAATATATCCTATTTGGTTTTCATATGGGTGAAGATCGACCTTATACCTTCTCTTGTACTAAAGTTTTTTAAAATCAACATGGTAGTCTATAAATACACCAAATTTGAATCTTATTTTCAAAGTCAATTTCCTTAATCTCAATGTTCCAAAACATCACGAGAAAGATGATCAGATCGAAAAACGCTGAACGCTTTTTCTTCATAAAATTACTGATTTTGGAACGACACTATATAAATAAATATTGATTGAAAACTTCTTGCCTGCCTCATGAAAGTTTGTTGAAAATCACGATAATTATTATCGTTTCGTCTCTCATTGACTTATTCATCACAATCTAGAAATTATTATAAAAGATATTTTTATGAGTTACTACACACCTAACGTTTATTTGTTCACCAAAACAAATAAATAAGTGCATTAAATATATTACTACACTTAAAGAAATGTACATGTTTTTATAAATACAAATATTTAATAAGACTGATGCAATAAACCTGTTAAATAAATATTTACTTGCATTGAACATACATGAACGCGACTTCCTATATTAGAAAATTCAACTTCCGGTCTTTCATGTGTGAATCTAAATGCATCTCACTGTGTTATAGTTTATGGTAATAATAAAAAATGTATTCTATTCTTTAAATGATGTTTCAAATATGATATAAAAACAAGTGAAAACAAACAATTGACTGAGTGAATTATTGAAATACCATGTATAGACAGTGTTGATAACGCAATCGTTTGTAGTTTCTCTTAGATAGCCACACATTCATAACTGATATTTAACTAAAGGTTTACAAGATGGGTCCTACGGACCCATGACCCCATTGACATATGTTGGTCATTTACAAATTCGACCTCACTTTTTATGTCCTAAGCACGCTATAAAAATTTCAGCTTTATATCTTCGTATTTGAGATATCGTGTTGACAGACAGACGGACAGACAACCGAAACTGGCCTAATAAGGTGATTTTATGAACACCTATATCAAAGTTTTGTTGGTAGCATCAATATTTTTAAGCTTTGCAAACTTGGGACTAAACTTAATACACTATGATATATTTTATATATACATGGTAAAAAAATTCAATCCAACCCCAAAAATCGAAAATCAAAACTTAAGCACACTAGCTTTATAGTTAATCAGTACTGAATCTAAATTTAATTCCATTTCACCGGACATTTTAAGAAGGGAACGAAAGGGATGTTAAGCCATACTTAGGCAGCTAATAGGTTGGCTGATAAGTCCCCGGTCTGACACATAGATGGCGTCGCTAGTATTAAATGCATATTATTTTTATATAGTACCAACCTTCAAATGATTCGTGTCAAAATTTGACGTCTGTAAGTCAATTAGTTTGTGAGATAGAGCGTCTTTTGTGAAGCAACTTTTGTTATTGTGAAAAAAATGGAAAAAAAGGAATTTCGTGTTTTGATAAAATACTGTTTTCTGAAGGGAAAAAATACAGTGGAAGCAAAAACTTGGCTTGATAATGAGTTTCCGGACTCTGTATTTTTTCCCTTCAGAAAACAGTATTTTATCAAAACACGAAATTCCATTTTTTCCATTTTTTTCACAATAACAAAAGTTGCTTCACAAAAGACGCTCTATCTCACAAACTAATTGACTTACAGACGTCAAATTTTGACACGAATCATTTGAAGGTTGGTACTATATAAAAATAATATGCATTTAATACTAGCGACGCCATCTATGTGTCAGACCGGGGACTTATCAGCCAACCTGTATGACGAAAAGATACATAGCCATGCTTAACCATGTCACAGAGAACTTACGCCTGTTAATTTTACATTGGTAAATAATCTACAATAAATACATTGATAAATGAATAAAAAATGATGCTAACAACGTTCATTATGAATCTTATAGATAATATTTGATTTCACTTAGTAGTCGCAGAAACGAAATACTAAAAACGGTCAAAGTTTATCATGAAACCCTAACTAGTAGGAGGGTCGCGATGGTGTGCGCGGAAGGATTAGAAGTGAGGCTATCTGGAGCCGCTATCGGTGCAGATCTTGGTGGTGGTAGCAAATACTCTAGTGGCAATCTAGAGGACTGAAGTGGAGAAGGGTTTCAGTCAACAGTTGTTGTACATGAGTCAGTCGATCCTAAGCCTTAGGCGAAAGCTTACGTAACATATTGTGTTTTTTATTAAAAAAAATATTTATTATATATATATATATATAATATATATATATATTATATATATAATAATATATATATATAATATATATAATAATATATATATATATATTATATTTTTATTTATTATTAATTAATAATAAAATAATATTTAATAATAATAATAAATAAATAATATTAATATTATTTACAATATAATAGGCGAAAGGGAAATTGGTTGATTATACCAATACCTGGTAGCGGATTAGATATGCTTTGTTTTGATATATATAAATATATTTAATTATATATTAATATATCTATATAAGTACGGGCCTTTTAAAAAAGTGCGTCAGGGTAACCTAACATGGCTTGGAGACGTTGTCGGAAGATCTAGGAAGAGTTTTCTTTTCTAAGTAATCAGGTACCCTGGAATTCTCTAGCAGAAAGATAAGGTATAGATTACGAAGAGCATCATATTTTTAATGATGTCTAGATTGTTCCCACAAACCTTGAAAATCCAAGTGAGGGCCACGTTATATTTTCGCACCAGTTCGTACCAATATCCGCAGCAGGTCTCCTAGGTTAGAAGCTTCTAGTCGATAGAATAATATAGGCGAGGAGGGTTGTCGGCCAAATAGATCCGTTACTTCGGGATAAGGATTGGCTCTGAGGATCCAAATATATTATAATTATCGAGATATATTATAAAGATTCGTTAGAGCGTCAGAAAATTTTGTGACCTAAATTAATTTATAAGAAATTAAAATACGCAATTTGCATAAATAACATGCATTTAATAATTGCATTTTAAATTAACTGTAAATATACTAAATTCACAATTCGGTTAATAGTGATGAAGCTGGAGTTTTCGGAAAATTCGTTATATAATCGGTCCAAAAACCCCCCATAATATGCAAATTACATATTTTTAATTTCTTACAAATCAGTTTCAATCAAATTGCTCTTGTTTCCAGCTAGACCGTAAAGCTACCTCTAGAACAAATTTAGCTGAAGTAAGTGTACATGTATACTTTTAAACATATCCCAGTCAAATCAACTTTAATATTTTGTTTTGTTATTATATATTACGATTACGATTGCGGTTATGATTTTTATCGATTTTCTATACATCAGAAGAATTATATTGATGGAAAATTTTCCAAATTCGCGACAAAACTTGATATTAACTTTTGCCGAAATATATTCAGCTATAATATCTATAAATAAACAAGCTTAAATAGAAAATTAATAAGTACTTACTCATAAAAAAAGTTAAACAATTACGGTACTTATTGTAATCATGTAAAAACGTTTCTATTTTCATCAATAAGTAAAAAAACCTGTTACATTGTATGAATGATAAAATAAATAATTTACTAACAATATTTAATTACTATTTCTTGTGCCTCTAATTGTTTTACACTTATTTTAGAAGGTGCATTTATTTTATAATCAATAACAAGTTATATTGTTTACCTACAATAATGACATTGATTTTAATTTGCAATACTTAATGCTAACTAATAAAGTAAAATTGCCCAAGGATACACATTAAGTCAAAGACTTAGTATTTTGAATTTTTTACTGATGCACGTGTCACACACACTGTTATTGTCAGAAATAAAATTGATTAGTAATTAATAACTCAAGGTCAAAATTATAGATCTTGAGGTAGATAAAAAATGATGTTATTTGTAGCAGGATTTGATAAAATACAACTTCATGTAACTTCTTATCTTTAGTTTATTTCGTATCTGTGTACAATGAAATGTGAAAGGTTTAATAATGCAAGCATTGAATTTCAAAGTTCATCCTTGCGTAGTAATAAATTGATCTCTGGTAAGAGGTAATACTTCACAAACACAAAAAAACGAGATTTAAGTAATTTTCTCTCAAACATAAAAAAGATGCGTACATAATCGACCAGTTTTACCCGACACCCGATAATACTAGGCAATCGTCTTTTGTACTGTTTTTCAATTTGTCAATAGATTTTTCATACTTACAACTCCGTGTCTTATCACAACTATCCATAGTATACTTTTTTGTTTATTTTTTGTTAAACTAAAACGGTATATTATCGATTGAAATAACCAAACATACGTGTTATTTTTACTTTAAAAAGGTCAATACACTTTTATCTATATGTGTTACTTGTTTCTCTTACCTGTAAATCAATTTTTATTGCATAGATTTAAGACATTTAAATATTCATAATTCATAACAAAAGAAGAAATATACATAATTTTTTATTTATTATGGTTTCCTATTGTTTTTTTATTTCGATAGTTTGTGTTTCACTAATTTTATTTTAATTAGAAATTCAATTTACAATTTTAAAGGATTGAAATTAAGGATAAAGATTTAAAAAATTTTTAAAATGAATTAAATAATTATAAATTTATTTTTGCACCACGCGATTTTCCATATATGATCTTAAGATTTTGCCCTTTTGCAATTCAAAACCTTTCTACCAAGAAGTCTACTAATCGTATTTTTTAACAAATTCTTTTTTGTTGGAGAAACAAAATGACTTTTGTCTGAAAAATTTTTACCAAAATATTCGTCTAGGCTTAAAGGCCAAAAAATTTGCAAATAAATAATGCTATTTCTGCGTCAAAGAATAAGAATAAAAAATGTACGTTTCAGCAGCGTTCTACTTCAGTCTTTCAGAATACTGAAAATTTTTTAAAAGCTAATACCTATCACCAACGAAAAATTTAGAAATCCTTTATCACCTTGACTTTCAACATACATAATAGCAGTATTAACGAAGGATGCGTGAAGTTGAACAGTTTGTTAAAATTTATGTTATTTCGACCCTTGTTATGAGAAAATTTACATTATTTTGACCCTGCAAGCTTTTTACTCACTCAATAACAAATTTTGTTTTATTTCAGTAGTTTACATGGTTATTATATGTAAACTTCTGTAATTAATAATCGTATATTTCAAAATATTGGAGAACCAAATTAACGAAATACTTTGTCTGCGGATCAAGAACACTGGAATTAAACGACGCTACAACTTTCACAAAGCATATGAGGCACTCACTGTTCATCTTGGTTCACAACAGGAAATTCAAAATAATTAACATATGCACTTTTTAACGAGTCCACAAGGGTCTTCCCTTTTTTTTGAAAATAAAAACTGTCTACAAACAATCAGAATTTGGTTTACTCTCGACTTAATTTAATTTGAAACAAGATATTTGTTATCGCCCTATTAGCTCAGTTGGTCAAGGCGTAACCAATTCCGTCCGCGGTATGCTAAGGGTAGCGGGTTCGATTCTCAGCCGCAACAAAATTAATTTAATTAATAGTTGTGATGAGCTGGTGTAGTGCATGATATATGCATGAAGGAAGAGCACTCAGTCTCTGAAATGAGGAGCTGATAAATGAAATTATCAGCGGAAAGGTGGTAAAACAGATATATGGTATAAGATATTTGTTTTTTGAAATGATATTTTATTTTAGTAAATAAACACAGTAGAACACCAGAGTAGAAAAAAACTGACATATTTAGTAGTAAAAAACTGAACACTTTTAAGGTAGATATTAACATAATTATGTACATTTCTTTCGAGATATATAAAAAAGATAGAATTTATAAATTAGTCTTTTATTATTAACTTCTAACCAATCAAAATCCAACAAATTATAAAAAATTAATTACTAAGCTTCTTACACACACTTAAACTTACCAGTACCACACGACCGCTTAATCAATGTAATAAAAATAATTACCACTTTGTAATCAATCAAAATAAGAAAGAAGCCAACACAAATAATTTCGACCAAATTTTGAATGGCAGGTGTAGTTATTTTATTTAAAGAAAGGGTATTGTTACGAAACATTATTATTATTATTATCAAAAACATATACATATAAATGACGTGATTCACTTTATAGTAAGTAAATCGAACCCGGAATTGTGTTTTGATCGTCATCATCATCATATGTCAGAAAAGCATGCAGCAGCAAGACCAAGAGCAGCAGCAGCAGAAGCAACAGCCGCCAACAAGCCAACCATTGGACCAAGACCACTCTCTTTGAAATAATTTACTATCCGGTCAATATAATATATAGTAATGTTATTAATAGAATATAATAACATACTTCTTCTACCTACTCAATGCATATGTACCGTTTATATTTTATTTTTATACAGTATTGGACATTTAAATTCCATTACCATTTTTATAATACCATGTTTATATGAAATATATCATAGTATATTTAGTTTAGTCCCAAGTTATGCTTAAAAATATTGATGCTACGAAAAAAATTTTGGTATAGGTGTTCATAACATTACCTGATTAGTCCATTTCCGGTTGTCTGTTCGTCTGTCCGTCTGTCTGTCCGAACCACGATAACGGGACGTAAAAAGTGAGGTCGAGTTCGTAAATGAGCAACATAGGTGATTTGGGTCTTGGATCCGTAGGACCCATCTTGTAAACCGTTAGAGATAGAACAAATAGTATGTATTATATGGGAATATCAGTTATGAATGTGTGGCTATCAGAGTGGATACCTTTGCTCACTTACATGAAGTCAAAAAAACAAACGATTTCGTCATCAACACTGTCTATACATGGTATTTCAACAATTAACTCAGTCGATTGTTTATTTCCACTTGTTTCTTAATTATTCCAAGACACGTTCAAGAGATTCGAGTACATTTAGATTTAAGGAAAAGTATATTTTCCACAAGCTTAAATTTGTGAATATATGTTGAGCAACATTTAAATAAGTAGATAATCGTATAAAAACGGCAAAAAACTTTTTTCCGACGTTATAATTTTCGGATTGTTCGGCAATGAATAGGACCACCTATTATGTAGAGTATTCGACAAAATCATTTACTATCTTAGCAGAAAATGGTTGAATCTCAACATATATATTCATCAATTTTACGAGGGCAACTAAAAATTTAACTTTGTTTGGTCTCAAATTTCTTTTTTCAATAATCAAGTGATTTTCAATAATCAAGTGTAAAGATCACTTAATTTCTCTCGTTATTACTATGCTTAAATTCATTGACCAATACTGTATAAAATATAATCTCTCGCATTGTATATCATTATTATTAATATTTTACTATAGCAATCAATTTTTATATAAATTTAAAATATATATAAAAAATTTTAAATTATTTATTCCATAATAATTAACTTTACTATACTATATGTAAGTAAAGTAAGTATTAACCGAAGAAGTTACAGTTCATAAATTCTGATAAAAGCATGTATTTTGCCATTATTATTATGATTATTTTTTAAAATAATGATTGATATTTATATTTTAAGTAATAAAATAAAAATTAGAAACAAATATAATTTACTCTTTATCTTTCAATCTCACCATTATTACAAAACAATCTTGGAATTATCGATGAATTAGGTACTTATTGATTGATTATTTCCTTACCTGAAACAAAAAGAAAAAAAAATTAATTAAACTTTAAGTCGTTAATGAGTATTTGGATATATGTATTTCGCAAGTTAGCGAAAACTAATGAAAATTAATTAAAAATATACAGGGTTGTTCAATAAGATGTTAGCACTTATACGATGGTACATAATTTGTAATATTCTATCGTTCAGCCAAGAGAGGATGAAGGTTGCAGCTTTAAAATATGAAGAAGTTTTTTGATAAATATGTATAATTCAAATTATAACAATGCCTATATCTTTGGAAGTTTCATTCCATTCAGACAATAATAAATGAGGCCGTAAAAGCGCGAAGACATACGTCAATAATCGATATACATATGTAAAACAAATATTTCATTTAAAATTTTTCAAATCAAACTTTTAAATTCGGATGTTAATTAAAAATGTGATTAAATTTTATTTGATGTTAAAAATAAATCAAAGTAATCTGGAACATTTTTCAGCAAATTACGAACAAATAAATAATCAAATAAATGATCATAAAAATTTGGATGCGGCAAACAAATAATTTCAAATGCCCATCAGAAATTCAATAAATAAATATTGTATAAAAAATAACATTTGACATATTTGTATTTTCTAATATTATCAAATAATGTTTGCAAAATTATTATTAGTACAAAAATGGGCTCTATAGCCTAAGTGTGTCCTTCGTGGACAGCCAATATAGCCTAACCTAACCTAATAACCTATTATAGTACAAAACATTTGACATTTTCGGTACCGGAATTGACTGCACATATGCTCAATTTCTTAGCAAACTTTCATTAACTTCACTTCTAACTTACAATTAATTTTTTGCTTGTTTAAAATAATCGTATAAATTAAGATCCTATAGAATAATGTAATAATGCCATAATACATGGTATCATAATATAATTCGAAGAAAATAAAACGAATTAGAAATTTGCATGTTAATGGAGGCAATAAAAAGAATTTACTTAGGAAGAAATTTGCATGGTAATGGTACACATCTGGTACCAGGTACCAGGTACTAATCACAATAATATAAAGAATGTTAAACTGTCGTCAAAATTCGATAGAAAATTTTCTGATAATCTAGACAGTTTCCAAACATGTTGATTCCAAAAAAAAAAAATATTTCCTCGAATATCCCTTTTAGAGTTCAAAATTTTTGGCTAATATCAGAAATTTTTTCAGAAATAAAACAAAAAAATCGTTTATTTGCGGAAATGAAATATGAATGTTTTAAACGAATTTTTATAAATAAATTTTTGAATTGAAAGTCAAAATTTGAACTCAAACTAAGTCCTAAAGAAATTGGTGCAAAAAGATAAGGTTTTTTTACAACAATTATAGATTCAATTGCAATGTGTAATTGTTGTTTTAGTAATTATACGGATAAATAAATTTATTTTATAATTACTATTGAATTTTTTTTTTTCATTTCATAGTTATTATTTAAAATTGTTTGCATGGAACTACGTTATTCATTGATAAATCATCAGTTATTAATTGTACAGGAATGCAAAATTTTTAAAATATGTTACATTTATTTATATTTTAAAATTTTATTTGACGTAGTTATGTATAAGTATGCATTTAAAAATTAAATTTTTTTATGACGTATTGTAACGCGCATGATAAAAGGTACACATGGGCTGCATTATATATATGTGGGACAATATCTGGAACAGTGTTTTAAAATAATTTCTATTAAAATGAAAGAAATCGATTAATATTTATAAGATACCTGAACTATTTTTGTTTCATTGCTCTACACTGAACCGACAAAACTTTGGAAATTAAAATAATTATTTATGGCAGCTTGTGAGGATAGTATAGTCATTTGTGATGCTGACCCAAATCTTTATTAAATACTGTAATAATAAAGTTATTACGAATGAAATAATACAGTTATTAATTTGGTTGGGTTCTTTTAAAATAGAAATTGTATTATTCAAATAAAATAATAAAGATTAGAAATAAATATATTATTGATCTATTATTAATGATTTTAAAAAGTTTCGCTTTCTATTCAACTTACCTACAAATGTTTTATTACTACATCTGTTACACACAGTCGAACAAAAAAGTAGCAAACCTATTCTATTCTTCTTTTTCGTATTTTATGTTTTCTATAAGTTTGAATTTTAAGAAAGAAATTATAATTCATGCACACTAATATCGAGAAACCTCGATCGTTTCTATCGTAATTGAGTAATTTCACTTGTTTCGTGAAGTGTAATAAAAGAACATCTCACGGTTTCAGTATTTCATTTAGTCTCACTTAGACCTATATTTTTAATGCAAGCATGTTTCGGTAGCCGGTACCTATTTTCCATACACCTCAGCGCTATTACTACACAGAAAAAATGATTTTACTAGCTAAATATTCGATTTAAATAATCAGGCCAGATTTATGGTTTTAAATGTTATTATAATTATTGCATGTATTAATAATTTTTAAAATCAATGGAATTATCTACACTTTAATTTAGGAACGAACATCCAAATTGGATAAAAATCTATTTTTTCAGATTTGTTTAACTTATCTTTTTACACCGATTATTTAAAATTGTATTTTTATTATGGAAGCGGAGGTTGAATATCTTGTTCTTCGTTGCTCTTCCATTTTTTGTAACTATGTTCTTTATCGCACGTTTCTGATTTGTTTGCAAACTGAGAGGGTATGCCAGAAAAATCGCAAAAATTTTGCGTGTAATAAATATACATTATCTCTATGGTAACAAAATATAGTCAAAAAAACGACACCTATGTATGTAATAATAATTAAAGCGGTACAATTTATTTATTGATTCTGAACATAAATGGCGTTTTACATAAAATTTTGAAAACATGATCATAAAGTTGATTTCTTTATATTTTTATAATAATAATTAATAAAAAAAATATCTATTTTCCTTTCTTTATAAACGGAAACTTGAAAAAAATTATTAAATACAATTTTATTACCATTCCTACATTGTGCTAGTAATTCAATAAAACATAATTTATATCGGAAAGAACATAGTTCCTACCGAGGTTCGAACGGCACCTTTCGTTCTTTTTTTGAGATTTAAAGGGAAAGACTTGACGAACTCCAAACTATAGACAGTTAAAATGTTCATCAAAAATATTTTTAACCATTTCGATTCAATTAGTCTTACCTAAATAAAAAAATCAATTGATATTGATCAGATTATATTTGGAAATCAACGATGCCACAGGCAGATACACAGACAAAAAAACAATTTTCAGATTAATTTTCGAGATTTTAAGAGGTTCAATTTCATCTACAATTGTTCAAAATGATGTGATTTGAAATCCATAATTATTGCAGTTATATTTATAGTAAATGGCACAATTTTCTGTCAATTTACAATATCACCGTTTTACAAGTGAAATTAATAAAATTAAAAAACCCTCGACAAATTTTTCGGCCACGAAACCCTAAACTCTCATTTGAACACATTCAATATATAGAACACTCTCCATTAAATTACCTTTCAAACAAATCCAAAAAAATCAAAATCGGTTCATCCGTTTAAACGCTACACGGCCACAGACTTACGACATAGCGGTCAAACTGAATACTACAATAACACCCCTTTTTTTAGTTCGGGGGTTAAAAATATACTCAAATTAATGTCTAACTGGATATCAGCAAATTTAAGGTTCTAACTTTAACTATTATTTTTTTCTTAAATTTTAATGAATGGAAAAGGATGAAATGACTGAAAAAGCAGATAATCAAATACAATTTTGTTACACATTGTATAAATAATAACAATATCATTGAACAAACGCGTATTCTATTTTAAAAATGGTTAGAATATTAACATTATAGTTTTGGTATCTTTAAAAACACATAGCATAGCATAGCAGACTTATAACAGACATATTTGTCGTAACAAATATAACCGTTTCAACATCTATATTTATTGAGTGAATGAAATTGTTAAAAGATAAACAGTACGTGAATCAGAAACAGAAGAAAGGTCAATATCACATACATACCACACTTTTTTGTTGCAATTCAACTTCCATATATTTAAGGTTATTCTCTTAACGTACGTAATAAAAATTTTTTTGAATCACAATAAAATATATTCATTGACGCAAAACATGAATTTCAATCAACAAATTTAAATATTTAATAGTTGTCCAGACAAATATGATGTGACCTATTGTTGAGAATCGCTAGTTTAACTATTGCGGTCATCATACTGTTATTTCGAATATGGTCATTTTGGAATCTGGATTTAAAAAAAACTTGAATCATGTTCTTTATCGCACGATATTTGTTTGCTGGTTGGGAATTAAAACCAAAAAACTACAACAGCCACCAAAAAACGGCATCTATAGGTTACCTAATTAAACTAAAACTACTCAATCGATTCAGGTTGCCATGAATTTTGAGAAAATGCAACAATTTTTTTATAATTAGTATTTTTTTGTAAAATTTTATGTTTTAACATTTAAAAAAATTGAGTTGTGAAATTTATCATAAGTTCAGGAAAAAGAGATAATTTAAAGTAAGTACAATGAAATTTTTATATTATGTCATAATAAATATCCTAATCAAATCAAACGTAATGTACTCACATATTGGGTTGACAACTAAATCAGAAGAATGTCATTTTTAAACTAATACTACAAGTTTTTCATGCAGAACAAACTAAAAGTAACTATAAAATTAAATTTTTTATAGAATCAAACAAATATTTGACTGCTAAAATTAATAACTTAAATTTTCAGAAGCGCTACATTTATAATGTAGGCTCTCGACCTTTTTTTTAATCTTCGCCACGCGTTTGCTTGCAAAGTTTCAGCTCGATTGAATCACGGGAAAGGATTAAAAATCGATCCAAAGTTTATTCGGTAGGCAAGCAGACACGCAGACCAACGAGTTAAAAGAAAGTGAGTACAAGTAGGAAAGTATCAAATGGGTGTATATAACATTGGATAGATAATTAACGGATTTTATTTACTTTGCGATGTTATTTACTGTTTGGTATTTGCCTATTTTCGATACCCTTTGGTGTTCGCCTTAGTATCTGATTGCAACTATATAATAATTAAATAGTCACCTATATATCAGAGAACACACATATTTACTACTGCACCTCATTTTAGACCAGACTTTTTTAACACGCTTTTATTATCTTGGCTTGTATATAAAAACAAAATTCTGGCTGGCAATTTATGTGCTGTTTTAAAAACTGCTAACACAAAAATACTTTTTTCCCTTTTCCAAGGTAGAAGAAGGTTTTTTGTGGAAATCACTATGTCAGCATCGATTGTGAACGCCATACTGTGTACAGTAATGAGGGAACTGTATTATTAGCAATAGTTATGGTAAACGAGTTAGTATGGGTGTCCGACCCATACTGTTTAGTGATGAACACTTCTGATGGATAGCCTTATTCAATACTGTAATATAAGTTTTGCTAACAAAGGTACTACAGTGTCTATCTCTTTATCATACCAGCATTGTAGTAAACGAAATGCATTTCTTAACGTTAGATAACGTAGTTTCTGGCATTATATTGGCGAAATCATAAAAAGGTATGGAATTTTGAATATTCTCTTCGTAGCTTTTCCACTTTTTTGGAACTTTATTCCATATCGCATTTTTGCGTAACAAATATAATTATATTATCCCTATGGTAACAGAATATAGTGTAACAAAAAAACGACACCTTTTTAATAATAATTAAAGTGGTACAATTAATTAATTCTGAACTTTGATTACAACAGGGAAGTATTTTGTTAACGGGGTTTTTATCAACGTCATTACTTCTAACATGAAAGACTGAAGTGACTATGACAGTCAAAGTTTTCAAAGAATAGTAATTTTAACATGTACGTATAAACAATATATTAATAAAATATGTAGCACAAATTAAAATCATATGTGAAAAGAAAACGTGAGAAAGTAATTTAGTAAGCATATAATTTAATGTATTAATTTGATACTAAATATGAATGAATATAACTTGGTAAAAATGGAAAAATTATTTGAAAAAGAAGAACAAATTTAGAGATATCATTCTGATTTAATATATTGATAACTTTCATTTTTTTTATTAATAAAAATAAATTTATTTGAATAATACCTATCATTGTCCGTTCGTATGTCAGTCTTGACCACTACTATCACACATGTGTGTTTACATTTTTATCACGTTCTATTTTACTGCTAGCGGCTAGAAATCAATGGCTAATTTCATATGTATAATTTTTAATATACAAAAATTCAATTAGTTTTGGTGTTCCTTCAAGGGATTTTTTTCAACTTTTTTTAGTGATTACTATTATTATTATGTTTAAAAATGGCAACACTTTCTTTTATCAGTGAAATTTTCAAAAATGAATTTCAAAATTGATATTGTTTGTTTATTAAGAAAAAATTTGCATGAATTTTTTGAGGTTATTAGATCATCTAATGCAGAATATACCTATGATTTTTGTTTTTATATGTTAGACGAGGTTAGGAATGACTCTGTAAGAGCTGACTCTTCCTAGACAGAGGAAACTCTTACTAAAAACATCAGTAACAGTTGATTGAAAATGTGTGAACACACTTTGGTATAAAAATGATAATCTACATTAGTTTACTTCTTTTTGTTACGTTAAGGAAACACTGACACGATCGTGTGTCTAGTGTGAGTCTCAAGGTTAGAAAATTTGGAGTAGATAAATAACGTGGCCAGAATATTATAAGTTTTTGAGGAAAAATTAGTAGATTTCCCCATGGTTACGTAGATTTATTGATCTACGGGTTGGTCATGTCTTTAATGGGAACAAGTTAGGACGGATCTGCGGGTTTTTTGCCTTTTGGTTAAACTTGTGATGACGTTCATCCACTGATCATCAAAAAATCTGAGAGTTACTCAAAAAACTTAGATAATATTCACGCTAATCATTTACTTCAAATTATGTTAGTGTGAAACTGACGCTAAGCACACGATAGTGCCTGTATTCGCTCCGTGCGTGAGTTTCGTTTCCATGGTAACGATACACTACTTTAATTATAGAATTGTATGGATGCATATATAATTGTATGGATTGCATTTAAGGCTTACATTGAAAATTTAATATTATTGTTTCACAAATTTAAATAAATAATTATGATAATTTACATTTGAAAAATAATATTTGTGCAATTTGATTTCTTATTTTCACAATTTTTAATGCATTAAGTTTAATTAAGTCGTGTTTTACAATAATTTTAATTTGACATTTCTATAACATTAACATGTAAAGAACTGCAAATTAGTAATAACAGCCCCTTTTAACGCCAAAATTTTTCACTGGAAGCGATGGCATCGATTTTATCGTCCCTACCATGACTACGCACACAACGAATAACCTCACTCCTTTCTTTTTACTACACAGTTTTATTTTTATTATTTTTTTTAAAAACCTTTCTGTTAAATATTGCTCTCTTAAAAACCTGAGCTTTAGTCATTTGTTGAGTAAAAATTGAGAAAATTAAATATTAAAGTCTACAACCTAAGTTCTAAATAGTTCAAACATCTTTTTCTTATTTTTAAATTTATTTTATATACAGTTCCACTGCTCCATAAAATGCAATTTAAATAGGATTGTTTTGTATTCAAAAAATAACTTGCATTTACATAAATGAGCGATAAAATTTTCTTATATTTGTTTACAAAGGTAATTACAGGTAAAAAATTAGGTATATTTATATAAATTTAAATTATTATTGGGAGTCATTAATATGCATGGATTGACTGTAATTTACTTGAATAATAATAACGCAAATTGATAAATATATAGGTATACTACATATACACTATACAGATAGGTACAGGGCAGGTTCAACCGGATATCCCGTTTATTAGTTATGAAGAGATGTATAAAAATACAATTAACTACATGCTGCATGTAGCTTCTATACAGAAGCTGAGCATATTTATTTATATCTAAAAATTACATATCATTTAAAAAACTAATAGGTACGATAAAAATGATTCTCAACTAGTTTTTAAAATATTCTGACATCCAGAATAAATATTTCAAACAATTTATTAATAAACAGATTCTCTTTCATTTGAAAGAATCAAGTTGAGAGTATAACAAAATGAAATGATATTATAGTTTTCCGCAGAAATGTGTTGCAGAAAATAAGAAAGGTCGTAAAACGACACAATCTTGTTAATCTAATGCGTAACTATTCGTGTCAGCAGTCATGGTAGGTACAATAAAATCGATGCCAGCGCTTCCAGTGAAAAATTTTGGCGATAAAGGAGGTTGTTATTACTAATTGGTAGTTCTTTACATGTTAAGATTATAGAAAATGTCAAATTAAAATTATTGAAAAACACTAATTAATTAAACTTAATGCATTTAAAATTGCGAAAATAAGAAATCAAATTGTACAAATATTATTTTTCAAATGTAAATTATCATAATTATTTATTTAAATTTGTGAGAGAATAATATCAAATTTTCAATGTAAGTCATAAATGCAACCCATACAATTATATATGCATCCATACAATTCTATAATTAAAATAGTGTATCGTTACCATGGAAACGCCTCCAATAAAACTCACACACAGTGCGAATAGTATAAAAGTTGACGAGAGATTAAATCCCGAAAATATACTATTGAAAATCTTTTACCGAAAGAAATACACTTGATACGTACACTCTCCAAAATTTCTATGGTAATTCCACAAAAAAATTTGACAGCTGTATCGCAGAACAGTCCAGTACTAAGTCGTTGTTTCTGAAATTTCTTCGGGCGGCCATACTGCATTGACTCGTCTGCCATAAGTATTGCTAATGTTTACTATTCCCTCAATACAGTACACAGTATGGCATTCACACCGATACTGATAATGATATTCACAAAAAATTTCTTACCACCAAATAAAAACTTGCTTTGAAATCACTAAAAATTGTATTGTAACCAAATTGTGTTACTTTTTTTCAAATGAGTTTACAAATATTTCTGATAGTGTACAGGTAGACCAAATTAACATAGCATACAGGATTTGATGAAATATTAATCATCCACCCCATTTTATCTTGTCTTTCAAAATAATACATTTTCTTTATATATAAACATTTAAAAATTGAGTTTGTCTGTCTTTTTTTTTTAAATGTTCTACTAAAAAGTATGAAACAAGAAGACTAATTGCTTTTACAGCTATATCTGTCCCGGGTAGAAGTTGATATACACCCTTTACTACACAGTTAAAAATTTAGGCTTAGGCTTGTGAGATCTGGGCTTAGGGCGCGCGGCAACCTGGAAGGGGCAACAAAATTTAAAAGTTATTAATTATGTTTGGAAGAATAATATATTTTTATCGTAATTGAAGTTCGTTTGTTATTGATAAATATAAACTGACAAATTGTTTGAAGATTTTGACTTCCAAAATTTGTATCGAAATTCATAGAGCCTAGGGCGCCATTAATTTCACCCGTGCTGGTACACCACACGATCGTACACGTACTGAATTGATTCTAAACTCTATTCAGGCTCCGTATGTGCAAACGTATTCATTAATATACGTTCTGGTGAGCCAAGATAAGTCATCTATATAAGGGTACGTACACAGACCTACTATAAAGAGAGATATTTCAAAAAGCTTAGTGCTTTACATATCTTAGCGAATATTTATTTCTATGATTGCAAAAGGAAAATATAGCCAGCTAATATGTATATAAAGCTCTTATACATTAATTTCGCTGTAAACATTTCACAAGCCTATAAAATTTAGCATGTGAAATATCAACACATCCGTCTGGTTTTTTGTTACAACTAACGTGTTCTCTCATTATTCGAAATATCATCCCATACAGCATACACAATAGATATAATGTTCATTGATCATAAGATAACCGGAACAGAGTAGTCTATATAGTTTTTTTTTTAAATAACAATAATTATGATAATGGAAGGTTATTACAAAACAACAATTTTTATACATTGTCTGTAATTTTGTCGTTCAATTCATGTTAATCAGTCAAATGGACACACATCACATTACAAATATGTCCATATATACTTATGTTGTACAGGGTGATTTATACTCTAGGAAGATTCTTATCGCAACATCACAACCAGTGGCGAGTTGAACTTTTTGAAATCTCTATGCTGATGATTCCATATTTCTCTACTCACGCGTGTAAGGATACCAATCTAATGATTTCCGAAATATTTTTCAGATTACTAAAACATTCCTTTCGGCACAGTATTAAAAGGAGCCCCTTTAGGATTAAATAAACATAGCCGCTGTTGCTTAGTGCTATACAACAGAAGGTATACCATAAACAGACCGCAAAAATCAAAGATAAAACGCTACAAAATGTTCGACTTTTTAAACAAACAATTTTTCGAAATTCATGACATATTTCCAGCAAGATTGCTTGTACAATTTTTCTACAGCCAATAATTTTTGCGTCTTTTTGACGCGTCATAACGTCGTGCACCCGTCGTAAAAAATTGCATTCTCGTTGTACAGCTGTCATAAAATCTAAAGAGAAGACCTAATAATCCTCAACCATAAATACCTTTAATAGAATCTTCCAATAATAAAATGATTAATAAGAGTAAGAACCAGGAAACATACAAGTTACACGTCCAATTAAGTAATTCGTAGGGGATATCGTTATTCACAGTTATAGCTTTTATTCAAAATATGTTTTACGAAAAAAAGATAGTAAAATATAGGTAGATGCATAAGTATATCACTACCGTGATAATACAACCTTAATTAGTCGGGCACAACGGATTTTAATTGAAAGTTTTTTTTAAATTTTCACCGACTAGTTTTGAAGAAATCTATGAAAACAGATCCATTCATCTACCGTTTTACCATAAAACCAATGTTTATTAAATATGTCTACTTTTGAACTGATTTAATTATTGAAATAATCGAGCAACCACCCCTTTCCTCTTAAAATTTTCAGAGTTGATTTAGACTTACTCCAACTTCATATAAAAAAAAACTCAAGATTTTTATTTATAATTGCCTTGGTGTTCGTACATCCTTAAAATCCCTTATAATATCGATATACGTCTGCTATAGACGTATATCTCTGAAAAATGGAGGTTAAACCCCATTATTTCTTTCTTACGAGGAATTCAATCATCATTACAATCAATCAAAGTGATTTCTGATTGTTTACAGATCTATAGAACCTGGACTTGTTAAAAAGTAATCAGTAACAAAGTTTTTTTGTTTTATAGGCGCAACTAGGACACTGAATTCTATCAATCGCAATGAACAAATTTATCCAAAGATTCGCTCCACAAACTGTATACGTAGCTGTAACTATCATAACTGAAAATAATAAAAATTATTGTTATTAATAAATCACAAATGTATACATGAAAAAAAAATCATATATTGTTTATTGACACAAAATTATTGTTATTGTTATATTGTTGTTAAACAATAGAGAAATATGTCACGGTATATACATTTAATTTTTTTTGTTTAAGTGTATAATAATTAAATTAAGGTTTAGTTCTCCCTAACGTAAATCCGTTAGTAGTAATCATAGTGATTTGTATTATGTCCTACAAATACCTTAGTAATTTTAGGTTTATGAGCTATGAATTATTGCAATGTTGTTTATATCCGGATAAAAATTCATTTTTACTATATACAATAGGTCGATTATTCCACACGAATTCAAAAATTACCATATCCCTCTTTTTTATTCACGTTGATATGTTTAAATAACATAATTTTTTTAATGCAATAGAAAAATTTGAAAAGGTTCAGGACTGATTTATAGACGTCATTGTACGTGTGTTATAGCTGATACGTATTATAATAGTTTGGATGGATGGATGAATGTTTGTTACTCAATCACGCCTGAAAGGCTGAACGGATCTGATGGAAATTTTGCACGGAGATAGATATATAGATTATAGTCTGAAATAGTACATACTACTTTTAATCCAGATTAAATGTATGGTTCTTGTGGGATAGATTTGTTTTAGTTTTTAATAGAGCAAAGGATCGATTTTTGCATAGGTAGTGGTAGTTTAGGGGTCAGAAAATAACAAAGGCTTATGTTTGTCCCCTAAAAATGCACGGTTCCTATGGGATAGCATACTGGAAACGTGTTTTTTAAAGGATTTTGTAAAAGTTTGTGAAATAGATTTTTAGGGCATTTTTCTCAAGAAGGCTTGATTAATTTACGCAGTAGGAGTGGTGTCACGGGTAACACCACTCTCTTTTAATAAGGCGCAGTCTAGTACCTACACAATACTTCAAAATAGATTAAGGCGCAGATAGTGCACAATACTTCCAAAGAAAAGTTTGGTCTTTTATTTTACCAACATTATTCAAATTTAATAGAGAATTTCTGTGAGCTGCGTTTTGCCTTTGGTCGAAATATATCCCCATGAAGATGCATCTTAAACAACAATTTTATTATGGGACCTAAAGTAAATAGATATCGACAAAATATAGAAAATTTTTATTGTCAAAGCTAATTTTTTAGCTAATTGCTTGTTCGCTAAAAGTTTCTCGCATTATCCAAAAAATAAAGAAAAAATTGTATTTTTATGAAAAATTTTTGTCTTAATATTAATTTAAAAAAAAAATTCGAAAATTTAGTATTATAATGACATGTAGAGTTTTATCCTGCACTTTTACAACAAGAAATGGCTTACAGTTTAAATTTCTGAGACTTATTCTCATATTTCTGTATTAGTGTATGAAAAGTCTCCACGGGAAATTTGATCTGATTTAGGAAATTCAGGTAGAAGAAATGCGAGGTTTTTTAGAATTAAGTACCCTGGCGTAAATTTTTTTTATTTTTCACTTTTATGGATAGAATCTTCTTTTAGTTCCAGTGACTCAGGAAAATATAACGATTACACGATATATTAGCTCCAGAGGATGTGTGATATTGCCCATGTTTAAATTTTGACACTCCCACTTCTATAAAAAAAAACCGATTTTTAGACTTTTGAGTCTAAATGGGCCAAAAGCCATTTTCCATATAATTTTGTACGTTGTATGTTTAGTTATATGTTATACAACTATCTCACATAAAAATATATTGAGATTTTTATGAATAAACGGAAAGGTTAAACTGTCTTAGTGTTTAAAGCCATTAATTTTTTTTCGGCATCCACATCAACTGCAAATTTTAAAGCATACCTACTTAATTTCTTTAAGACCTAGCCGCCAATATAATTATTATTCTAATAAATAATATTAATCGCCATAAATTTATCTAGTTTAACTGCGCACTATAAATAAATTAACTATTTATGAATTTAAACTTTTTATAATTAATATTTATCGATGATTTTTATTGAGTATTTTTTCTTCAAATAAATTTCTTTCACTTTAGCAACAAGTTTATAATTGATTTAATGAGATATTATTTTTATTTTTTTCAATTTTAATAAGATGTTTGACTACTGGAAAGTTTTTGATCAATTAATAAATTAATATATTTATTACACTAATGATAATATTATTAAAAATATTATCTAAGCACCACATAACATCCATATACAGTATAAATTGTCTATGAATACGCTGTGAGAATAAGATCAACATATAATTTACAGATATATGATTTCATTCACAGTGGTTAAAAAACACCACCACAAAAGTTTGCACTTTTTTCAGGACATCTTAAACTTTGTGCTTGTTTTAAAGACACAAAAAAGACAGTCGACTCTTGTACGATTTATTTATTTCTGTCAAAAAGCATTGCGTTGGAAGCTTGAATGCTATTGGAATATTTTACTAGATTTGTTTTCTAACCTTAAAATAACACGTTATTTTAATTTAGAATTAATAAATAGCCTCTGAAATTATTTTATGTTTCGTACATAGAGGTAAAATAGAAAACTCAGGTAGAAAAAAACTATTTTTAGTAAAAAGTATCCTACTTATATAATTAATTAAAATAAAATGTCTGCACAATAATTTTTTTAAATAGCTTCAAACAATCAGTTGTACTTAAGTGGATAATTATCAAGTTAATTGAGCGAATATTAAAAACAATTGATTTTAACTCAAATAATAAACTAACTCTAATGGAACAATTAAAAAAAGAATCTTTGAAAAGCGAATACACAACATATGATTAGAAAAATAATAGAAAATTTTCAAGTAACTTAATTGTAAACAATATTATTAAACTTAATTTTACTGGCTAGAAAAATTGAAAAAGACTATTTGATAGAGACCTGCAGGATTTGGAGCGGGCTTTGAAATCGTAAAGTAAGTTTAGTATAAACTAAATAGGAGGAATTATCTTAAACAGTACAATATATCAGCTGGAATCCTTTCAATGCCGGGTTCTTAGTAGAAAATTAGGTTCCAATATTAAAATAATATATAAAAATTTCTTAAAAGTTTTGTTTATTATCAAGTTTTATTAGCGGCGGGCTAGATTGAGAACAAGATTACATTTGATTTCCTTTGTTTAATACATCTAATCTTATGATTTTTGCATCTTTGTCTTTCACTAAGTTTTGAAAATTAAATGTTCAAGAAACAACTGTACAATTATTGCTGTATTTTTTAACTTTTTATTTTTATAACCAAGATAGAAATTTAAAAGAATAATGAGAACCTGGAAAAAATGTGCACAATTCACGTATCCAGATATAGAGCCGTTATCCTCACCATAGTAGGATTTCATGATGATGAAGTCTTTTCATCTAATCACAGATAACGTAATAATAATGACAATTCCTCAATACACTTTTAGTCGACAAAGCGTCCTTTTCTAGGTACAGGAAGTTAAAATTTTAGCAAAAAAGGATATTATTGTTAATATTGGCAGGGCGAGTGCTTAATAAAATTAGAAATTTGGTACGCAAAGTTGTTTGCACACTTATGAGTCTAAGTCTTAAATCATGATACTCTTTCTTCAAAAATTTCAACAGCCTATCTAGAAAAGGGAGGTCTTCCGAGTATAAGTGCATCGGGTTGTCCTTATTTACTTGTCGTTAATAACGATATATACCATTCGATGAAGATCTGCTTTTATAACTTGAGCCACTCTGTATTGTCATTATGGTTTTGACGCCTTCCAAAATCAGTCAAAGTTGTTTGAAGTGCCATCGCATTTTGACGCAACTCAAATATTAGATTAACTTGGCAAGACCGATATCGCAATAATAACCGATACGTATAAGAAATAGTTAACCGATTCCCATTGATCTTAATGATAAAAAAATTACTAAATAGGGTTTAATGTTCTAGGAAATTTTTGTAAAAATTAGTTATGGATAGAAAAGATAAAGAATTAGAGAATGGACTTACTTTACGAAGTAAGAGTGATATATGCAGATTAAGAGAATTTAAACAAATGCATATGATAGATAAATTGAAATGTCATGAAAGGTATTTAGTTTTATAAGAGAATATTTAACTAAATAAAACTAGCTAGCTTACACTATCAGCAAAAGACATACAAGCAAGTGTTTGTACTGTTTTATTTGTAAATATTGTATAAAGATGTGCATTGATGATGTTGCAAGGCATTGGATGTACTTATAAGAAGAAGAAGTGCACGGACGGTCTATGGTGAATGAACTTTCTTGAAAAGAAAGTAAATTGTAAAAAGAGTACTTACCTACCTAAGTAAGTAAATAGTTTTTTAATAAATAAAGAACATAATTGTCTGTGTATAGAATAATTCTAAACATTTTATTATTTCAATATAGTATCAAATAAATAAATATTTTATTGAAAAAAAGTACAGTTTAAGAGTTTAAAAACACGAAATATACGAATTTATTCAATGAGGAATAAAATCATATGTTTTATAATACTGAAAATATTATTATTTTGTACCAACTGCAGCTTTTAATTAATCCACAACAAATGAAACTGTCTATACATGCGGTATTTCAACAATTAATTCAGTCAATTGTATGTTTTCATTTGTTTATATACTAATTTTCAACCCTTTAGCTCAATTCGAAGTAGCTGTACAGATGTTCAAAACAATACAACTGAAATTAACAAAATTTAAAAAACCCCGAAAAATTTTTCGAGTACGGAATCCTAAACTCGCACTGAAACATATAAGAACACTCTCCATGAAATTTCCTTTTTCCTTAAAGCATTTACTTTCCTTCGGGTACGGAATCCTAAACTCGAACTTGAAACAAAGCTAAGAACACTCTTGATTAAATTATCTTTTTTTAAAGGAAACCAAAAAAATTTAAATCTGTTCATCCGTTTAGGCGTGACGATGCCACGGACAGACCGACAGACAGGCAGACACTTATAACACCCGTTTTATTTAGTTCGGGGGCTAAAAATATCAGTCAAATACCTCGATGGAAAAATAACCCACAGAATCTGAAAGAAAATTTAACATTTTTACTAAAAATTCAAAACGGCAATAGTCGTTGAAATAAAACGTCGGATTGGTAGTTATTTCCGTGATTTTACGTGTAAAAATATTTTTGTGAATTCGAAAAACCATAAAATTTGCCAAACATTCACCAAGAATTTTTTGTTTTGATTTGGAATCTTTTAAATTACAATCCAAAAGTCATGAAAGTTAAGTTTTTTTTCAGGAAATATAAAGATAATTACAGATAGTAAAATAAGTTTTATAACTCGAACTTTGTTGATTATTTAATTTATTTGAAATACGCTATATTAGTTAGGAGCTCATATGAAAAGTGCACTGTATTTGAATTTGGGACAATTTTCTCTATTGTCTACATAAGAAAGTATCATAATGAGAAAATTATTGTTTATATAATATTAGATGAAGACATTTAAAAATAACTTTATCTATTTCCAGAAAGCTAATTTAGGTAATGAAATAATAAAGTCATGGTCTGATTAGTTTTAAATTCTGAACTATTATAGTTAACTCAACATGTAAAATAAAATTTAATCAACAAATACACTGTAATAAAAGTACTAGTTTCAAGAAAATATGTTCTTAACACGATAGCAAATAAATATTTTCTCTTCAAGAAAATATTATTAAGTAGTGAAATACTTATTTTTTTGAATTAAGTATTGAGACAATATTCACTTGTTATAAGAATACTAACAGCCAACACTAATTCAGCCATTTACTTCAATCAGTAATTTATTTTTACAGTGTATACATAATTATATTATTGGTTATTTAAAAGACCAAGATAGAACTTTATTATTAATTGATTTATATTTTTAACCCCCGAATTAAAAAATGGGATGTTATAAGTTTGACCGCTTTGAGTGTGTGTCTGTGTGTTTGCCTGTCTGTGGCATCGTAGCGTCTAAACAGATGAATCGATATTAATGTATTTGGTTTCATTTGAAAGGTAATTTAACGAAGAGTGTTGTTAGCTGTGTTTCAAGTACGAGCTTAGAGTTCCGTTCTCGAAAAAACTAAAAAATTGGCGATTATCTTCAAAATAGATTCAGTTAGGAAAAGGCATGACGTATAATTTTAACATATAAATAATTACTATTGAAATGAATGGTCAAATAAACATGGCTCAATTCATTTCGAAAACTGAAATGGTAAAATAATTAGGTAATTCAAAACAATAATTCAAAAAAACAAAGTCAACTTAAATAATTCAATTTCAATAAAAATATTTTCAAAAATTTGTCCCACAAAATGATTTCTCTCTGAGTATCCTTTTCATCTCATCTGATGTCTTTGACCATTACTTTGATATTGATTAAAAAAGGAGTGACATAAGTTTTTATCTGTGAGTCTGTGTGTTTCTTAGTGACATCGTAGCCCTTAAACGGTCGAACCGACTTGATTGAGAACATTTTATAGCTAAGTTTCCAAAAATCGGTTTACAAAAAATAAATCGCGGGTTTTGTAATTTGTCGGGGGTTTTTTAAATTTTGTAAATTATTTCACTTGTGTTGGTTAATTAAAAGCCTAAGATAGAACTTAAATATTAATTGATTTATATTTTGTACAATAATTATAAGACAAAATGGAAACACAAAATTTATCGAAATAAAAAACGAAGCACACATGTTTATTGAATTGATATTCTATTTACGTGTGGTAGTTGGCGCCATTTATAATTTACTATGTAGTTAACAAATATAATTTAACGGACTATGAATGTATTTAGTTAATAATATTCTATGATGAACTCCTCCTTGTTTTTTTTACATGTTCTCTTCTGCCATTAATTAGTTGTTTATTTTGATTTTTTATTTATTATTTATTTTGAAATTATATAATTGGATATCATCGAATGAGTAATAGTCTTTAGGCTAATAGTTTAACATAAAATCTACAAACTCTAGCATCTCATTTTAGAATTGAGAACAATAATATTTTTCCTATGAAAAGTTCAACTCTTTCCGCATAGTTAACTGTGCGACAGGTAGTTAATTGCACAGAATGTATATTAAATTTACTTGTCGAACGCAGAAAGTAATTTGAGTTCAATAAATTTTAGTCCAAACCCTTCTTTTTAGCAAACATTTTCATCTGAGACCTATATCATGGAAGTGCATAAGAAATACCTAGTTCGACATCTTGTCCGCCATATTGGATTTAGAATAAGGTCACTTAGCGAATCATGCATGCATTATAATCTAAACTAAACGTGTAAAATTTTTAGTGTTTGCTTTAAGCTTTACTTGCAAGGCTTGACCCGTTAGTAAGTAAAAAAATATATAAAGTCATCCCAAATTGGAAGAAATAAATCCCTGTATACACAAATTATAATTCCTAACGTTGACAAGAAACCTTTTGTATTTTCGAAAAAACTTAAGGATATGACAAATACAATTTCATCAATGTTAATCTCACGGCTGGATCCGACAACATTACCAAGAGATTTGTTCAATGTAGATATATTTCTGTAGATGTATTTCTTATAACTTGAAATTGAATCGATTTATTAGATGTGAGACCTCAGTCGTTGCATAGGCGAGTTTCAGTGGTTATACAGATATGGAAGTAAGAATAAAAAGTTTGAAGGTAAGCTTCAAAAAGGTGTAAGAGTATAATAAATAATATTTCCACTCCTTTCAAAATTATAACCATATATCTAAGCATATCCATAAGTATATAATAATTATATTTTATATTCAACAATTATAATAACAATACCAATAAAATTATGATTGTAAATACATATAAATAAACGTTATTTTTTTGTAAGAAATCTAACGGTATTGAACAGATGACACATACCTTTATAATGATGCTATTCATATATTCAAAAATTAAAAATTAATTAAACATTCATGATTCCAATTCAAAAAATATATATGTTACTTATAATGCGAAATTTTACGATTATAAGAGGAGGGAAGGGCAAGTTAGAAGGAGCGGATAAGACAAAAATCAAGTAAATGGAAATCAACGAACATGTCATTTCGACTCCTTACTATAACAAAAACATTTCTGCAGTCAAATTGATTGAAAAATGAATTAATATAACTAATCTGTTTTGTCGATATCTACGTCGAGGAATTGATTGTAAGAATTGATATTTATTTTAAGAAAAAAAGATAAGATCACAGGTGAATCGGAAAGTTGGAAATTTGAATTTTCGGGTAAGATGGTATAAGATATTCTGAAAAATATCGAGGCAGCATCCATAAAATACGTGCCCCGAGGCATCAAGAGGGAAAAAGGACTAATTCAAAAGCAACGCTGAGCTACGTGAGGGGAGTTTCAGATTGGTAAAACTAGCGCGTTATAGCCTTCAACTCCCTTGCTATCACTTATCCCCTTTCTATGACACTCGAAATAGGTGTAGGGATTGTTTCACACAGATAAAATATAAATATAGTTTTCAGTTTTTTTTTTTAAATGTAAAATAGTCATAATTCATTGAGTATATCAAACAGATGGCCATGAATTGTATTTTTACCATTTTTACATTTTAACGTTTACCATTTTTACTGTAATCTTTAATATCCCATAGATGGCGCAGTAAAATGTCAGACAGACTTTAATTAAAAAAAATATATATATATCTTTATAAAATATAGCTGATGTGACTCTGATGTATGAGTTATATTATTGTTGAGTTACAATCAAATCCATTCGGGGGTTTATGCGTGAAAGCGTTACAACAAAAAAAGAAACCAACAACCTTACTTTCACATTTATAGGGATAGGGATGAACGCTATATTCCTTCATATTGACTCCATGGGGTGTTACTGTTTTGGGAACCAATATTAATTATTTATAATTACATAATTATATAAATGTTTAAGTTTACTTTTAAGAATAAAATAAAAGATTTATAATATGCTGTTTTTTCTATCTTCAGTAAGTTAAGCCGCCCATCTTGCCCTTCCTTCCCCTGTCATTTATTTATTATTGAAGAATTATAATATCAAGCGGTCAAAATGACAGGCATAAACAGGCTTAGATCTTAAAAAAAACAACAATAATTTATCAAATGACTAGCCTATTAAAAGAATCGGCTATTTTTCGATGGACGACAGTTCGTTTGTATATTTGAACAGTATTTTGCATTTTGCAAATTACTATTCTTTCCTAATATGTTCATTTGTATTATTCAACGCCTGCTGAACCACAGTTTGAATCTGTTATCGTTAGCCAGGTACATAAATTCGACAAATAAAAATGTAATTTTAAAATGATTATTTTTATATACTAGAGCCTAAATGGCCGAGCTTAATTGAGTACTTGGAATTAGGTTGCGGGTTCGAATCCAGGCAGCGGCAGTGTGAACAATTATAATTAATGGAGGTGTAGAATTGACCACACTGTCGTCGCTTGGATAAGATCGAAGTAACCGATTCCACCTACATCATAAATATAATTGTAAAAATTAAAGTAATTTAATAAATAAAGATTAACAAATAATGATGTGGGTTGCCTATGTGATAAGGCGTATGTCAGAAAAACGGAAGTTAAACCCCATTATTATTATTTATATACTAGTCAAGTACATGATTTTCCAAATTTTAGAGTATTGCAATGATGACAGTCCAGAGAATAAAGACGCTGATATGAATTTAATTATGCCAAGGCATAAAACGGTACTTGGTGATTAGCAAAGTTTAACTGTTAAATATGATATTTTTTAATTCTTTTCTAATTCGATCATATGCACTTAGTTGCAGTTACGTTGCAAATTTATTCTCTTAACTTTAAAATAGAACGTATAGGTATTTCATTTGATAATTTGTTTCATTACTTACCTTCCGTAACTAATCTTGTGGAAGAAAGACAGCATTCATAAAATTTATTACGATATTGAAGATAAACAATAATCTTATTATATTAATCAAATGCAAACAAACGAAATTAGATGATGCTTATTGAACTGAAATATTATTAAATCGATTGATTTAGAATATTATTTAATTTTATATACAGAATGTGCGATTTACATCTAGGCATATAAATATTACGAGTACGACAGAATACATACGTTAAACAATGCATCTAAGTGAGAGGTATTATATACATGTGTTGAAGCTTCAATATGCGTTGAGATAGTTGTAAGACGCTTGGAGAGTGGGTGGTTCTTAGTTGAATAGATGAACTACAACAGATAAGCCACGATTCAAGTCACTTCTGCAATTTCATATAGCACCTATAATACCTCTTACTTAGATGCATTGCTTAACGCATTTATTCTGTCATACTCGTGACATTTATATGCCTAGATGTAAATCGAACATTCTGTATATAGACTGTTGGTTACCCGACATGAAATCTCGTTAAATCAAGAGAGAACTAGACCGAGAGAAAAATGACATTTTCCCTGTTACACATTATGCAAGGTAAAAAATATTAGTGTGAAAATGAACGGAAAAAATTAAAAATTCTGGCGTTTATCTTTGCATAAATGAATACTTTGTTTATGTTTCATTGTTTTTTAACTTCATATATTAATAATTTTTCCTATTCTATTCAAGCAATAGCGATATGGTGTGCGTTCAATTCCTCTTTTTCTGTTTAATTTTTGGTTTCTTTTATGTTAATATGGTAATTATTCCTATGCTTACACAGTAATTGTAGTTATTCCTTTGGCAAAGATATAAACACGGGGAAAGTACCATATAATAATTTTTCTTATTTTTTAACTTAATTCTTCCTATATTGATTAAGTAAACAATGGAATTTTTCCAAAGCCAGGGTAACAAGTAAGTTACAAGTACATATATATCGCGATAAATACGAAGCATACCAAATTTCCTACCAGAATTTAAAAATATTATAATTTCGTTATTTATAGACCTTCAGATATTAGCTCCTTCTAATACAAATTAATGCATCATATTAGCAAATTTATCATTTTTCTTAATAAATAGCTCACTCGTAACAGTCAGGGATATATACTGTTTCATTTAGACTTTTTGTGCGGGGTGATAGGGAATGAAATAGAGTCCTTAGTTTTTTTATACCAGCTCATTTCAAATGGACAAACAGAAATCAAGAAAATTTTTTTAAAAGGAACCTGTTATTTTTTTTAGCAAATTGTCATTCTTTGCCGCAAAACAAGCAATATTAGTGAGAAGTGTGTTTTTTCTAAATCTCAATTTTTGGTCCCTGATATTTTTAATTAGAAAGTATTGTATAAAAAGCTAAAAAACCGTAGAATCAGTTATCGAAAATTGAAGTCTAGAAACAAATTTTTAACAAAAGTTTCTTTTTATAGGGCAAAGAATAAGAATCGTATACAAAAAATATGTAGTTTCATTTAAAAAAAAATGCCTGTCTTCAGATCTGTAGAGTACCCAATAAAAACTATTCATCGGAGTATTATAAATAACTAGCTCGACCCGTGAGGAGTTCCGCACTGCGATACTTGAGGCTAAAAACAGGCTAGAGTACTAATGCTGTATTTGTTACACAATGAACAAAATTAATCTTATTTCACTAGCTTGTTTTTCCTAAGCGGTATATTTTTAGACCACGAGTCTATTATTCGTCATATGCCAGCAGAATAAGCTTCATACTTAGAGGTAATTCATGGAATTTATCAAAGGAATAAGAAAGATCTTACTACATGACAAAAACATAGACTAGAGAAATAAATAATAGTACATAAGATTAAACGTAAAATATTATAATTTTTCATTGTTTCTCAACGTCCTCAACTCATCCTGAATAGATTCCACTATGATATTATTGTAAAAAATGTATAATAATTGTCACCCTCTTCCATAAACTTTCCATTATATAATCAAACATAAATGGTACCTACTTATAGAATTAATTTCACAAAGTCTTTTATTTACATGATTAGACGGTTTTAAATCATTATGTATATGAACAAACAAGTATGGTTGTATTACAAAGTATAAAATGAGTATAAATTAAAATTTTATATAATGCATGCGAAGTAAACTTTATACTATATAATTAAAAATAATAAAATAATTAGTTTCCGTATTAATAAAATGTCAAAGCTTTTTGTTTTTGTTTTTGTAACATTTCTTATAAATCATCCTATACTTTTGTTTTGTTATGTTGTAGGTATATCATGTTATGTGCTATTTGTAAGTATTGATTAATCTTTAGAGTAAAGGAAGGTGTAGTACCAAGAATTAAAATATTAATTTATGTATTGTAACTATATGTACTTTATCGCACAATATTTGTTTGCTGGTTGCGAGTTAAAAAAAAAACTGAAACAGACACCAAAGACCGACATTTAGGTTATCTAGGAAACTGCAATCTTTTCAATTGATTCAGGTTGCTATTAATTTCGATAAAATACCAAATTCTTTTTATAACTGTAAATTTGTATTTTTTTTCTAAATTTTATGTTTTATCATAAAAAAAAATTGAGTAGTTACCAGAAGTTAAAGAAAACACAGATTATTTAAAATAAGTACAATGCAATTTTTATGTTATGTCATAATAAATATCCTAATTAAACCAAATGTAATGTACTCACATATTTGGTTGACTACTAAATCAGAAGTATGTCTTTTTTAAACTAACACTACAATTATTTCATACCGTAAAAACTAAAAATAGCTATAAAATTAAATTCTTTTAACACCTAACCAAGTATTTGACTTCTATAATTAATTTCAAAAATTTTCAGAAAAATATCTTGTTGAGGTACTACATCTCACCTTTATAATATTAGTAACTGTATTAATCTGTAATAATAATGATAAGATATAAGGTATATACTTCCTAGTATTATATTTTATCAATCATTATCTTAATTAGTGTTCCATAACATCAATTATAAGATAAAATAATAATTATACATTCAGAGATATAATGTTTATGTTTTTTACTCTAATTTCAATGCTGAAGTAAATACAGAAGAGATGCTATTAAATTGGCACTTTGATAAGTATAATGAAAGAGTTGCTTTCTTTCTCCGATTCAAGGTGTGTTACTACAGTCAAGTATTTACGGATATCTTTTGATTATTTTTTCTACTCATTTGGAACACAAAACAAATGAATTAATATTAAAAAAAGGTACTGGGTAAGGAGAAGGGGGGTAGTTAAATTAGATGTATTTAAGATAAAAATATCTTTAAAATAATCAAAGTATGTACTAACGGTTCACAGTTAAGTATTTAAATTCTCGCTGAAAAATTAAAATGCACTCCTTTATTTTTCGTACAGCCTATATAATTCGAATATCTTGATTGTGCATCTTTCAATATTAAGATTTTTAACCTTATAAGGTATTAACAAAATAATACACATTTCGACTATTTGTAAACGCACATGGTTAAAAATCCAAAATACTCATAAGTGTAGTGGTACCCACTTAAATAAAGCCAGCCAGGTACAGGCACTACTTACTTAATAGAAGGTTTGGTTAAATACAAGAAAAAATGACGTAATATATGTAAGTAGAATCCAATGTTGTAGTTCCTCGTCTTCAAGCATAAATATGTATTATTAATATTAATATAAATATATTATGCTGTTTACATTAAATATTTTGGCTTCTGAAAATGACGAATAATGTAATGGAGAATTTTAATACATAAAGATCTTTAATATGATGTTGATTTCGAAAATAAGTTGACGTCTATCAATACAATTTTGAAAATAAAAGCTCCGAGTTCAAAAATACACTATATGTCTACCAAAAAATGTTCTATCCACAAAACACAATAGGGGATAATCCTGATGTGAATTGGCCATGTTACCCATAAAAATGTTAAACTGGACTTGATACCATGACAAAGTTTGAAAGCGAAATTAAAATTGATTAAAAACGAAGAAGTTAAAAGCAATCAAAGATTGCATTCAAAGGTTGCCCATCGCCTTTCAGCAATCTTGCATTATCACTTCTATTCGTGAAGTGAGAATTTTGGATCTGAAGTGCTAAAAAAAAATTTAGTTCGATCCCCTATTTTGATTGTATGTGGCCAGGATTTGTGAATAAAACAAAACTACAACTTTTTACAAACTTTTTGAAGACGGGCAATATAACGGCCATGATAGTTTCAGTTTTGTTTTTGTTTTTCAGGTTTTAGTGAAGAGCAGTACATTAAATAAAAAAAATTCAGTATAATTCAAAATTTTACCTTAAATATCGATTAGATAGTAAAAGAAATACTTATGTCCTACTATAAAATGTTTGTGTGACTGCATGATTGTTCGAGAATCACACAAGAACTACTGAACCGTTTGAAAAATCACTTGTTTACTTACTACCTTTTATCTTGCTACGATGAATTCAACCGAAGATTTAATGATACAACCATGATTTCTCGAAATGAGGTTTGAGATTATAGGTCGAAGCTAGACCAAAAGCCGCGTTATTATCTAATGGTTGAAACAAGGCGAAGGATACTTTGTAATGGTTTTTTTTTTAAGATTGGTATTTCCCAGCTGCTCCAAGTATCTGCGACAGGCTATGGAATAGGGTCACAAAATATTCATCCAACTATTTGCACTCCAAATATTTGTTCATGGTACAATTCATATACATGCGGGTTTAAAATAATCTTTGAATCATTTTATATTTTAAAACTCAAACTATTTGATGTATACAAGAATATACATTTGATTCGGAGCATTGTTTTGTAAGTATGTGTCTGTGCGTAGTTATTATATAATAACAACAACATAACCCGCCTATTTAATTTGGCTGTCTTTTTGGAATGTGTTCCAGACAAGAAGACTAATAATTTTTCTACATAAAAAAATGCTTACGTCTATACATACCTACGTACCAATCTTATGTGAATAGAATTTTATACAAAAAGGATTGAACTGTTTTTTGGTACAGTTCAAGGTTTTTTAAAACAAAAAATTTATAAAATAATTTCATTCGACTTTGAATAAGAGGAAAAGAATCACGAAAATCAGATTTGGAAAGAAAATGCAGCATGGAAAAAAACGAACTGCCAACCTTCTCCGATTTTGGAGTCGGTTAAAAAGAGCGATAGCTCACATGCCGAAAAGTATTAGGTTCGATTTCCAATACGATATGTATTTAATTCGTACAATGCAAATCACAAGTAATTTAACTTATTTTTTTAGTCCAAAATATGGGTCAGAAGTTCGCTGAAATTTAACACCATCTCGTATCTTTTGAAACGATAATAAAATTCACGATTAATTCAAAAAATAACGATTAAAAATGGTTTATTTGCATACGTAAATTTTATCTTGAGCAGTTTGAAATTTACATGTACATGTTTAAAGAACTAAAGATCATTTGAAAATTAATTAAAAGATATGCTTGCGGAGAAAATTGTTGAAAACCAAATCCATAACCAAGATAAATAATACTTGCTTGAAAAATATTGAATCATTTACATTTAACACTCTTCTTACGCGAGCTGATAAAGTTCCCAGAAATATGTATTAAGCCCGACACCGTCACACATATTGTTCAAATAAAAATGGAGACTTGTAATATAAGTAATTTAAGTTTAAAAATAACATACACATATGAGTTACACAATTTAAATATTATCTTGAGTTTCGTTAATTAAAAGTAATTTATTATTCCCGCCAGACTGTAATAAAAAAAAAAAGAAAAAAAAAACAAATTACCTACACCAAAGTTAAAACTGTTAAAAAAAATTAATATAATTCTATTGGTAAAAATAACAAAAATTGTCTTTTAATTTCATTTTATACAAAAATAGGTAACGATTTTAACAAATAAACAAAGAAAATAAAACCAATTATAATTGTACTTAAAAATGAAACTCGTGAGTAGCAGAGCTCCATCACTTCAGTTATATTTCTTACTCGTTGTTTATATCTCATTATAAAATGCTTCTTATTGAAATCAGGTTTTGATGTTGTCATATTTGGAAAACATAAAATATCTACAGGGTAAGGAGGGCGGAACAATTGACGCCAACCTTAAAGTTTTTTTAAACTGGATTAAATTCAGATTTAATTTTTTAATCCTCTTCCTCCATTTAAAGAAAGTCTTGCGTACCTCAATGCCTTAAAAAATACGAAAAGGATAGGGATAAAAAAGGAGCCACATTATAGAACGTTGAAATCCCAAAAAAGAATAGCCTAGATCTAAACTTAATTATACTATGTATATGTAGTATCAGAAATACTAAGTTTAGTCTCGGGTTTGTAACGCTTAAAAATATTGATGCTACAAACAAAATTTTGATATAGGCGCTCATAGAATCACCTAACAATAATCCATGTTCGATTGTCCGTCTATCCATCTGTCGACACGATAACTCAAAAATGAAAAGAGATATCAAGCTGAATCAAGATCTTGGGTCCGTAGGATTCATCTTGTAAACCGTTAGAGATAGAATTAAAGTTTAAATGTAAAAAAAATGTTCCTTATTAAATAAACTTCTTTTGTTTGAAACATTGCGTAAACATCAATGTTTACCCTTGAGGGCGCAAATTAGCTTAGAAACATTATATACATAGTATGAATACATAGGTACCTATTGTTTATATTTTAAATTTATACCTTAAATATATTATGTATGTGTTTGTGTATCTTTCTTATACTTATATGACGTAAAAAAAAACGAATGCGAAATCAACACTATCTATACATGGTATTTCAACAATTAACTCAGTCAATTGTTTGTTTTCACTTGTTTATATACTAATGTTCAACTCTTTAGCTTGATTCGAAGTAGCTGTACAGATGTTCAAAACAATAAAAATGTCAAAAACTGGTTTTTCCCATGGAAAAACACTTAAAATAGTTGAAATGAAACCCCGTTTTTTTTTACATCGTTCTGCTTAGTCAGGGTGTCATTTAAAATATTTATAACACATCCCAATCCTTCCCCGTTGACCTTTGACAGAGTACGTAGATTTATATTTTCGTGGAAAATATTACTAAAAATATTAGATGACTTGTTTAGGATTTTGAACTTTAAAAACCATCAACACATACCTACATAGGCACACATCATCGCCATCGTCATGAAATCGTAATGCCTTGTGATGATTTGAATCCATCTAAGTTTGTTGATTATAATTATGTATAATATGTTATTAATTTCAGTTTGTGTTTTTTTGTTTTCAAAACTTTTTCGTGCACAAAATTATTGTGATTAATGAAATTTTTTTTATGTACAGAGAGTTTCAGGTAAAGAACGAACTTTTAATTAACATAATTCAAATTTTCCATATAGTGATGAAATATATCTTCAGATGAAAAATGGAATTTAACTCCATATAATATTACTAAATATTACATATATTATAACTCCACACTTCGCTGTGGAACGGACATTATGGTTGCATGGAAATAGATGAGAAGTATCTAGTAAATTTTATGAAATTTGATAAACCCCCGATAAAAGAGTTCACAACTTTTAAACGGCTGAACTTATGTTCATGTTTCTTTTATGTACACATCTTGCCATTATACTTGGTACCAGACATGGGTAAATATGAAAATATTCGATCTTTCAATCATCCTAACTTTAACCCCCCCTCCCTTCCGTAAAACAAAAAAAAAACACAACTTTGTAATAAGTCATTTAGGCAAACATGGATCTGTATTTGTCTATAAAATATTATGTACATTGGTTTTCTATATACAAAATTTGATCCTCACTTCCACCCCCTGGAAAATAAATATAGATAAAAGTCATCCTCAAAGCAGTTTTAAAAAATTGGAGCTCAATCAAATATGACAATTTAAAATTCGGTAATATTCGTTGAAGTTTAAATGTAAGATTGTCTTAAGTTAATTATACCTAAAAACAATAACGTAAACACAATATGCAACATCTTGAAACATGCAGTATAAAATATAAAATAGTAATAAATATCTTTATTGTTTTAAATGTTTGGTTATGATTTTTTATGCTATTATTTCGGGTCGCACATAAAAATCAAGGTCCCTCATGTAGTAAAAACTAATTTATCACTCATTCAATACAAATAAACACCATATTTAGATTGTAGAAGATTTTCTTCAAATTCGCGAAATCTTTCTCAATTATTTTAACATGTTTATCAAGCTAACAGTACACGATTGATGTGGTTTCAATTTTAAATAAAGATTAATCATATTTGCATACAAGTGAAATTTACAAAAGTTAAAAAACCCCCGACAAATTTTTCGGGTATGGAACCCTAAACTCGTACTTGAAACATAGCTAAGAATACTCTTCTTTAAATTACCTTTCAAACAAGACCAAAAAAAATATCGGTTCATCCGTTTAGGCGCTACGATGCCACAGACAGATATACACACAAACACACACGCATAGCGGCCCAACTTATAACACCCCTTTTTGTAGTTCCGGGTTAAAAATAGAATATGATAGCGATTTAGATAAGAACTTTAAATTATCAGAAAAAATGAAAAGAAAAAACTGAAAAGAAAAACTGACTTTAGAAAAATTACTTAAAGTTGAAAAAACAGAATTGTTTGCAAAGCACTATTTTTGATAACAAACCATTGAAGTAATGGTAATACCCATACTTAACAAATAAAATTGGTATACATAATGTCGCCTCAGACTATATTCTATTATATTATTGCTACAATATTTCTTAGAACAACTTTTTTCTAAAGTTTTTATTAAATACATTATCTAATGTACCTAAAATATAATTTTGGATTCGTGACCATTATTTTGTCCATATATAAACAAAAAGTAAGGTTTATAATAATACAAATAAGAATTATATATATTTTTCATCTATTTTAATATAAAAAAATTTAAAAATCATGTTTTGCCCACCGTCTTTTTTAAGTATATGCATAGAATACTTGTGTAGTCTTTAGTAGCCTCTGGTTTTACGAACCGCTATGCTAAATTTTTTTTTTATTATTATGGTATCAAGTTAAGAGTTTTTTTTATAATATGGATTCTATGTATTGAAATACACAAATTAATTTAAAGATATGATGATTTGTTTGTTGTTTTACAATAGTTACTAGACCTTCAAACCAGCTTGAAGTTCCCTCATGATCAATGCTAGAACCTTTAAAATATTAAGCAGACAGTTTTTGGTTATCCGTACAAAAAATATTGCTAAGTGTGTTTTGGAAAAAAAAAAACTTTTGTCTGAAGTGGGGGATAGTAAAAGCATTTAGGTACTTATAAATATCCGGGAGTTCCATTTGCGAACTGCAGGAGAGCAAGTTGCTCCTCAAAGATAATATCTTAAAAAGGGCCTATCTTAGAAGGAGGGAGGAACGTACTTGTGGTACTACAATGGCCTGAGTATAAACGCAGGCGTTCCGAAGACCTTATATCACTTCCAAGGGCCTCTGTTCCCAAAGTTGTTGTGGCTATCAGAGGATACTGGTTGGGCAGCAGGCATGCAGAACGCCTGCGCCTGGCAGTGTATCCCGACTACTGCAAAAGCTGTCACAGTGGTGAGGAGGAGGAGACAATGTCTCATTTTCTCTATCAGTGCCTAGCTCTTGCCATGAGCAGATGGACTTACATGAGCCAGTCTCTCTTTGACGACCTCTCCGTCGACGTCAAAGCTCTTCTGCTGTTCTTAAACAGCTCCAAATGTTTCATGGAGTAGTGGCCGGAGATGGGCCAACCCTTTTTCGGTATCACAACGGACTCTATGGTCTAAGTGTGTCCCACCTCAGGACTGCCACTCTAACCTAACCTAACCTATTTAATTACTAAATATACTGAATATATACCAACTCGGTGGTTTTACCAATAAGCTTGTAGTCTTACTCTTCCTTTGGTAGGCAAAAAATCATGATAATTATTAAAAGTTTTTTATATAAATCGAAAGATATTCTGGCAACACTGATGTGTAGTGGTTTTTTGGTATTTTCTATCGTTTGTTTAGTTTGAGAAAGTTGGCAACACTGAATAATTAGCCTAGACGCACCTTGGATAGAGAGAGCCGCCTCCCTCAAGTGTATGCTTTCTATTAGCTTCCTAATATGAGGCCTTCAATGCTGAAGTACAAAAGTACATTTATATAGGTGTAAGATAAATGCTAAAGCAGAGTGTAGTAGGGTCGCTCATCTTTGGTTATCACAGAAACTTTGTAATAACTCTTCAAATAATTTGCATTTTTTGAAACAGAGGCGCTAATTCTTGAAAACGAATTATAATCGTATTTATAATTAAAACTTCGGAATCAGGCGAGTTAATAAAAATTGTGTGTTAATAATATATTTAAAAAAAATTGTTCTGGAAATAGTTCTTAGCCGAAAGTTATAGGAATTTAGTTTAAAGTTAATTTTAAAAAGAATCGACATATAACTCCCAATAATGGTAGACAAGTGATGCCTTAATCTCAATAGGAGTTCTAAAACCATCTTATCTTATAGATTTGCTAGAGGGATTTGGGCCTACTCTTAGTAACGTCGAAAATATCGACCCTAATAAACAAAAGAGGAACAAATTCCAAAAATGAAAAGATATAGAAAAATACTGGAAAAAGGTTCTTTACTTACAAAGTGCCTAGCTTGCAATTTTTAATCAAAATATGGATTCTATATGAATGAAATATAAAATGAGCTTTAAATAATTGATTTATTCCGAATTCATTTGGATTCTGGAAATATTTGCTTGTTGCATGTTTTAAAAGAACAAGTCTGTAATTCTATATAACTTTAAATTTTACCGTTATCGAAATGAAATGAACACGTTGTCTGATGCGGAGGGCTGGTGGAAACTAACAAACGTGATCTTTCAACGATACTTTACCAATTTCCAACTAATTATATATGTAGATATTCAAGGAGTCAAAAATAAATTGTTTACGAATGGACGGTTGAACAACCTATTAACATTCTTGAACAAATCACATACATTCAGAGTGATACAATATAGTTATTAAGTATCTGTATATTCTGTATTTCTATGGTTAATAAAAAATGAAGAAAAAAAATTATTTATATCAGATAACAAAAATTTTTTGATACATAAATCAAGAGCTTATTTTAAAAATAATCTGAATATGTATATATTCAAATATATAAATTTGTTTACTATTTAATTTATGGATTAAATACTTTTAGCATTTAATTTTTTTTATTCAGAATTTTTCGAATTAAAAAGATACCCCTGCCAAAATAAATCAACACAAGCAATCCTTTTTTGTATGTTTTTGAAATTGATTTAAATGCAACTTCCTTTTTATTTCATTAGGAAATTTAAACCAAAATATTTTTAGTTTTAAATAAAAATAAACATTGACGTATATCGAAAGAAATTTTTATATGTTCCAAATTTAATTTATTATACAAAAAAACTTTTAACAAAAAGAAAACCGACTTCAAAAGAAAAAATTTTCCATAGTAAATTAATATGCACTAAAAAGTAAAAAAATAATGATAATATAATGTGGTTAAAATTATTGTTATTTTTGGAGTCGGTGTCAGCCAAGGAAACAACTCTGACAGAACAGTTTGCAACATTAGCTTGGCTAACACCGACTCCAAAAATAACAATCATTTTAACTACATTATATTATCGTTATTTTTTTACTTTTTTGTGCATACTAATTTGTTTTGGAAAAGTTTTTTTTTGGAAGTCTATTTTCTTTTTGTTAAAAGTTATTTTTTATTTTGTGATTTTTAGTGAATCTGAAGTACACTAACTAATTTTTTCAGTAAAAGACTCATCAAAAGAATCATCGAAATCGGTTGGCGTAATATTGACTTATTTGTCCTCTTGTCGTGCATACTTTATGCAAATATAAGACTTTTTTTTATGGTTTTCTCATGGATGCCGTTGTTAGAACTAGACCAAAATAAAATAAGACCACACGGTAAGCACCAGCTTTCAAATAGATAAAATCATCAAAATCGGTTCACCCAGTCGAATGTTCTGAGGTAACACACATAAAAAAAAACAGTCGAATTGATAACCTCCTCCTTTTTTGTTTGAAGTCGGTTAAAAATACGAAAGTTTATTGATTTTAATGCGAAAGTTATTAATTTATTTTAGTTTTATTCAATTTTATTTTAATTTTGATGTCTTTAATTGATTAGTTTCAATCAATACTAAAGGATATTTTCAATTTATAAGCTTCATTTGATTTTTGCGTCAACTATTTAGATTTTATTTGCACAGTTTAAAACACAAGAAAGAAACTTCAAATAAAAAAATTAAAAATCAACGAAGACATTTTTTGTAACTAATAGTTTTGAATAACGGAGGACAGAAGACTATTCTATAACTATGACTACCTAGTGTTTTTTAAACAAGCACTTTGATGTGAGGAAGATATGTCCAGACTCTAGAAGAGCTATTTGCAGAAAACTTCACGCACATATTTTTTCTAACGACATGACATTTCTAACGACATGACACTCTCAATTAAATTACCTTTTTTCTGAAAACCTTTTCCAAACTAAGCCGATCTTGAAGATCATCGTCAATTTTTGGAATTTTTCAGATACAGACTCCTAAACTCGAACTTGAAACATAGCTAAGAACAATCTCCATGAAACGACCTTTCATAAGAAAGAAACAAAAAAATCAAAAACAAAAAATCGGTTCATCCATTTAGGCTCTACGATTCCACGGATAGACGGACGCACAGACAGCGGTCAAAGTTTTATCACGCTTTTTTTTAGTTCGGGGGTTAAAAATATGATGCCATATGGCTAAGTGAAATAATATTGAAATTACTTGAAACAAATGAATAATGAGTTTGCACCTTTTAAAACTTCATGGTGGTAAGATATAAAAAAGAAATTAATCATTCGACCAACATCCGATTTTTTATTATTAGAAGCAAATCATAAGTTATTCAAAATACCTCGCTGTGAAAATACGAACAATTTCAAACAGATTAGGTAATATAAAATTTTAGATTTAAACAAGGAAATAATATCAACATTGAAAATACAGTAATTGAACAGAGAATAGGTATACCTTAACAATCGATATTAAGGTATACGATATATGTATTAATAAATCTTACGTTAGTTCATAAAGATACCCATAGAAGTAGTTCAGTTTGAAATCTAGACAAGCCTATAATAACTTTAAAAAAATACCTTTAATTAATTTCAACATCGAAACGTATAAACATTAAATTTTTTATAGTTCTTTTTTTTTAGGAAAGATAAATGCATTTAGTTATTTTGTGTTATGCGCATACACGCAAACTAAAGACGTTAACTTCGTGTAAGTTTTATATGGTTTGTATTAGACGAATCAAATATTAAAAGTCAAACTGTTGTATCCGGCATTAGTTTCATTAATGCATTTTATTTTATTTTAAAAAATAGCCCAAAATTGGGTGATTGAATTTCATAGTATCATTACCGATATCTGCATTAATACGTGGGTGTTAAATAACCAACCACCAACAAGTATTCTAAATCTAAATTTTCAAAAAAACAAAAATCCTTTTTTAAAGGTAATAGTCATTACCCACCCGTTTCACTGGATAATTTCCTTTCAGTTTGCTTGGTCTGCTGACTATTAAAGGCAGCCTGACGGCTCAGAATGGTCTCTAAGCAAAATGAAAGCTACTATCATTGACTCCGCTATAAGATCTGTGACCATTGGAAAGAAATAAAATTTCAGTTGAATATCAATTGGCTTTCCGACAAACCATTAGTGATGGACAAAATAAAATAAGTTCTGGTATTGTAGTCTTAGTTCGCGCTAGATTTTTTTCATAAACATATTAAAGAATACTTAAACTTTGCGTTTTAGGAAAAATTTTAGCTGGACAAACAAAAACATGATAAATTTAATGAAAAATATTACCTTTTTTAACAGCAAATATGAATCACAAATATTTAATTATATTAATAGATAACATAAACATAACATAACATAAACATTAAATATTTCGTCTTCAATATAAAGAAAACAGTTCTTACTTAATTGCACTAACAAACACAGTAAACGTAAATTGAATGACACGGCAAATCGAAAGCGACAACAATAATAACATGCATTCGTAAGAGCAGGTGGATTGCACTTTACAAAACAGGTGGTGGGCAAAGTTGTGGTAACTCAAGTGACCTATTTTTGCGATGGAGTGGTTATCTAACTACACAAAAAAACAAGTTTCAATGCAAAACAAAAGTGTTTAGTTTTCTGAAAATTTGTCTGGAAATTTGGTATAAATACTCCATTGTGCGTACCTCAGCTACTGTTTTCACATTTTATCCAGTATTATAGTTCAAATATTCCAATTAAAATATTGAATCATATCGATTGGGCTTTATCAAAACTTATGAACGTTTTTTTTTTTAAACAACAGAGTTAGAGTAGGTAATCTAAATGAAGGTATGTAGGTACATTGTGGTATGTGAAACATTTTACATGTATACTGCATTAGAATTTAAAAATTATATACTGTAGTATAAGTGTAAGCATGGGTATTATGGAATAGAGTTTGCTGTTAGAGAGTAGAAATTACGGTACCCAAAACCTACTCAACTTAATTCATGTGAAGACAATGTAATAAAATATCACATTCGAACAATAATCATTGTAAATATATCAAAATTGTAGATACTGTGTGTGTATATATGGATACATGAGGGTATATTCTACTTCAAAAAAATGAATCCATATCAATCAATGATTTGCCAAAGGTAGCACAGGACTGCCGTAGGTCCTTAAATGAGCTGGCGGAACAAATGAATGTGAACCTGGTATGTCTACTGGGACACAGGGACATTCCAGGAAATTGCGAAGCCGACGAGCTTGCCAGAAATGGCACATGTTGCCGAACCAATGTTTCATTTACGAATTGCAAGTTGCTCCTCAAAGAGGAAATCTTAAAAAGGGCCAATCTTAGATGCAGGGACTGAACGCCTGGGCCTGGCAGTGTATCACGACTACTGCAGGAGCTGTCACAGTGGTGAGGAGGAGGAGATAATGTCTCATCTTTTCTGTCACTGCCTAGCTTTTGTCATGAGGAGATGGACTTACTTGAGCCAGTCTCTCTTTGACGACCTCTCCGACACTCTCTTGCTGTTCTTAAACAGCTCCAAATGGTTCATGGAGTAGTGTCCGGGGATGGACCAACCCTTTTTCGGTATCACAACGGACCCTATGGTCTAAGTATGCCCCACCCCAGGACAGCCACTCTAACCTAACCTAACCTTGATCACCGTCATCACTATAACATAAACATCATTTAATTCTTTCTGGATGTTAGTGATACTGTGGAAATTAAAGGTATATCAGACAATAAATAACTGGCTCTCATGTTTTCAAGGGGAAGGTTCGGGTCATCTGGGTCACATACGCACACATGTATGTTGATATCTGAAAACGAAAAATTTTTTTCCAATTTTCAGTAAAAATACAATAAGAAGTTAATGTAAAACAAGTGAAATTTACAAAATTTAAATAACTCTTAACTATTTTGACGTGTACGGAACTCTAAACTCGCATTTGAAACATATCTAAGAACACTCTCCATTAAATTGCCTTTTTCCAATCCTAAATTCGCACTTGAAACATAACTAGGAATACTCTCCATTAAACTACCTTTTAAACAAAGGAAATACGATAATAATAGATCAAAAGACGTAATATTATATTAAAAAGTTGTAATTATAATAAAACGTTGGAATTGAAGTCTTTAAACCTTGGGGTAATATCACAAAGTTTAACTTTATTTATTATTTTCGGGACTGATTTGTACCTCAATTTGGAAGGTTAGTTGTTGAAAATATTTGCAAATATTTGCAGATGATGCGTATTCAAAAAAAAAAAAAAAAAAACTTGGAAAACAAATTTGGAAATAAACTGACTTGAAAAAGCACATAAGCTACCTTGTCCGAAGGTTGAACCAAGCTGATTACCATACAAAAAATTTCAGAAGAGACGTAAAATTGGAAGCAGTCTTAACCATGTAATAACCATGTAGACTAAAGTTACTGACAGTGTATCACTCCCTGCTAATGGATGATGTACATAAACATAGCAGCAGGATCATTGTTTATGATTATAAACATACATTTACATAGAAAGAGTAGATTTAAGATAGATGTTTGTAAGTCCCATACATTTAAATTTTTATGTATGTGAAACTTTTACAATGCGTTATTATAACAATAAAATAATATGAATAATTTTCTAATATAATAATAATAATAATAATAATTTGATTTGAAATATCAGTCTTGTTAGGTATTTGATTGTTATGTTATATTTATTTGCTTTTGGTACACAAAAATTAAATAGATACCAATTGAACAATAATTGTCTTTCATCACTAAAGTGTATTATGACATATATTACATCGTCTATAAAATTTATTTTGAATGTTTCTGGAATATTTTGTTAAAAAACTCAAGCAATAATGTTACCACTAAAACTAAAAATCGGATTCTTTTTAAGATTGACTATTTTTGAAAATAATATGACACATCATGATATAGGAACGACCAAATTTTCGTCATTTTTACATTATTAAACATTAGAATTGAGCTATATATATATATTTCAATATAAATGAGATTAAAAATTTTTTTTTAGACAATTTTTTAAAGTAATTTTTCATGCCGCTTAAGTATAGACTATAAATATCAAGCAATTTTACCGTTTTAAAATCATTTTAGTGTGGCTGTAATTTTAATACGATTTAATTTGTTAATTAAAGCATGTAGTTTTAGTGTACTTCATCATCCCCATAATCTAAGTTCAATAAGGAAAGAAGTTCAACCACCTTAAACCTCTCGAATATATAACTAAATGTAAATAGTAATATGTAGTAATATCTTGTTTACACCAATGTAAAAGAAATTCTTAAAACAATTAAATTTTTTTAAACAAAAATTTGCTAGTCTTCCATTTGATAATCTACGCTTAGGTATAAACTAAGTATTGGTATACCAGTCTGATTTCCAAAAACAAAAACATATTTTCTTTAACGAATATATTTTTAACCGACTTCAAACCAAAAAGGAGGAGGTTCTCATTTCGACTGTATTTTTTTTTTAAATGTTTGTTACCTCAGAACTTTCAACTGGACCAACCGATTTTGATGATTATTTTTCTATTTGAAAGTTGGTGCTTCCTGCGAGGTCTCATTTCAATTTGGTCTAGTTCTGACAATGGCATCCATGAGAAAACCATACAAGTCCTAAATTTGCATGAATATCACGCCAACCAATTTAAGTAGTCTAATATTTTTTATTTCATTTTACTTAGGAGAACTCACAATATTTTTTAAATTGGTTTTTTTTTTGTTTTTGTTAAAAGTTTTTATTTATGGTTTGATCCCGTCAATCCATTCACAATAGTTTGAATGAACTAAAAAATAATAATTTTTTAAGACTCACGCAATAATTTTTTTACTTTTTAGTGCATATTAACTTGTTTTGGAATAGTTTTCTTTTTTTTGAAGACGGTTTTGTTCTTGTTAAAAGTTTTTTAATAAAAAAGTTATTTTATACGGATTACTCATGTTTATCAAATACATTGCACAGTGAGCAATAACAGAAAAAATTTATTTCAAACTAAATTAACCTCCTGGTGATTTAGTAGATGAAACAATTTTTATGGTAATCTTCATGAATACAGACAGACATTTTAATGCAAAATTCATAATAAATTAAGAGTTAATAAGAATGTTTTTATTGTTGCCTTTATTACCACCGTGCAGTATGAGTATTGCATTTATAAATAAGAGTGAGAAAGAGATGTTAATGAACCCGGAAAATGATGATATTAGCTATTTATATGTATATACGCGCGCACAATGTTAGATATTGAACTATTATATAATCATAAAAATATATTTATGAAAAAAAAAGGTGGCATATTATAAATTTTATAAAACTTATTCGTGTGGTTTGATGTTTTGCCTACAATAATAATGTTGTCATTGCACTCACTGATAGGGTGTCCGTGTAGGCTTACATTATTACATTATAGCACGAGTCTATGCAATATCTTTAGTTTTGTACGATTCCTATAATTTAAGTGATTATACTAAGATTTTAAGTATACCTACACTTTTTGAAATTATTTGCAACAAGTTAAAAATTGGTACATACATATTCCGAAGATAGACTAACAACCAGGAGGTCATTATAAGAGTGAAGCGTTTTGGATACGGAGTCAAACAAATTTTCAAATGTGCCACTAGCCTAAAATTGATGAGTTTTCTTTTTTTACATGTCTCACCAAGAAAAACGAATCTGAAAGTATTTGGGGCTCATCTATCTGGTTTTTTTTTATATTCTATCATAACGCCAAAACAAATTTGAATGTATGAGCTATCGTTAAAATCCTTACATCATCTCGAGCAACACTGACCAAATTAAATATGGCGGCTCCATTTCTAAAATTTTATAAATTTTTTTAAAGAAGGATTTCTTTTTATTCATATGTATTTCATAATAATGGTTTTAACATAAAATTTATAATAAAATTCAAATTAAAAACACAACTATCCAGCCAAAAACTAACTAAAAAGTAAAAAACAAGTTTCATTAGGATATTTATATACCAAGCAAAAGGTCACTCATTTATTCGCTGACTAAACAGGTAAATAAAGTTGTCATGGCGGTAGGAGTATGGTTCTGTGAAAAACTTTTTAAATCTAAGAGGTACTTCGATTGCAATGACATTTTTATTTTTAACTGTTCTGTGAAAATGAGTGACCTTGCATTAATTAATAAAACTTGTTTTTAACTTTTTAGTTGGCTTTATGGCAGAAATACTATGAAAATATTTTGTAACCAAGTTATTTTTGCGTTGGTTTTTTCTATTCATCTTCTCACCAAATTGTTTGAAAATATAAAGCATACATTCGTATATTAGAAGCTAACCATATTTTAAAAAATTTTCGAGCTTCCTTATTTATAGACAAAAATTCGAATCACAGGAGCTGCATTAGCTTAGCAAATTTCCATGTTTAACTTCTTAAATTTCTATTTTGAAAACTAAGCGTAAATTACAAGAGTACTCTTTTGCTTAAAGCTGATTAAAAAATACAACAAAATTTTTCCTTCGAAAAAATATCTCCATTTCTTTCGGAAATTTGCTGAAACGCCTACCTAAGGATTACATCTATACAAACTTTCGACTTGTTGCCATCGATATCCAACCTTTCAAATCTTTCCGACATCCAGAGTTCTCAAAAAATACGGTCATTTTCATTTCCAAGTTTCCCAAAGTGTTTCATTTTGCTTAGGACACAAATAACTAAAAATGAATTGTTTCATTTTGCTTTTAACAAACACTAAAAATACATTTTTAAAGTATCAAAACATGTGTATTAAAAAAACAAAAAACAAAACAAAAACACAACTGTTTTGGAATTATCAATTGATAGCAAAAATTGATTTTTTTTACAAAACAGACATTTCCACAAATGTAAGCTGTTTTTGCAAAGTACAATATGACGCGTATTTTATTTTTGAAATAATAAATATTTTAAGAATCATATTAATGTATGTTTAGATTAAAAACATTATTCTATTCCACACATGTGAATATTATTTATTATGATCAAAAATGAAATCAATCATTTTAAATAAAAATTTAATGGTAATTTATTATTCTTATTATATTTTATTTTGTTCATAAATGGTATTGTACACATTTGATAATATTTATATCTTCAACAATTGGAATGTATAATTTGATTTTATTATTCGAAAGAATACGTAAAAAATTTTAGTAGGGCGTTATTTCATTCCTGAAATAATGCAGGCATAAACATTTTAATTTATAAAAATCACGTGAAGGATGTGTTCTTAGCTCGTAAGATATGACAATAAATTTCATGTAATACTGTTTTAATCTCCCAGCTTAGATTATTTTTCAGCATTAAAAGTGGTACAATTTAATTCAAAAATTTTAAAACTCAAAAATCTAACTAACTAAGCGTGTAGTCGAAAGACTACAGGCTAAATAATATTGGAGTAACTTCTTTCGATACTATATACCGTAGAATCTTAAAGGTTTATTATCAATAGAGGAAGGGCTAAAAAGCCAAATACAAACTAATGAAAAACATCTATAAAAGTTGAGGCTTAATTTTCATACATGAAACAATTCAATAAAAATCAATGACGTTTTTAATTGTAAAATTTCCTTGGTCCAAATACAATAAAATATAAAATAATTCATTTAATATCATTTAATTTAATTAATTTTGAATTAATACCCTTTTTTATGTGGAAATGAAGTTCTAATTATAATGAAATGACATTTTACAACTTTAATTAATGTCAGTGCTGTAAAATATGATCTTGAATTTATGAAAAAAATAATAAAAATTGAAGGTTTTTGTTACATGTGAAATTGTATATCTATTACATATTTACGCATAAAATGTAATAGCCTTTCATATTCGACCCCGTGTGTAGGCAATGACTACGTATTTTATTGAGATTATCTAAGCGCTCGATCAGTAATAAATCCAACTAAGACATATGATCAATTGTATTTCTTGTGAATTACGAGTAACAGCTCTTTGTTCAAAACAATTTCAGAATTAAAAAAGAATGAAAAATGTGTATTTACAGAGTAAATGAGGAGAGCCTCTAGGTAAAATAAGCACTTAAAATTCCCTGGCGAATAGAAAACCCTCTACGAATTTTAACAGGTCGATGAAGCATTAATAAAATAGGCTATTTTTTGCATTGAAAATATTATAAGTAGAACCGTATAAGCTTTTATCTATTATTACCAAATTTTTTCAACTAACTATTTTACTTTGATTATTTTTATGAACTAAAATTCAATTGTGACTGGCTAAATGATCTGACGTCATAACTTTTTCTTATTGAAAGAGTCCAACACGTCTAATTATTGAAAATATTTTTCCGACAAAATGTTTTTTATGTCCGACAAATAAACATAATTTACAACACTTCCTGTTTGATGGAATTTCAAATTTAAATGCGAGGATTATATATTTTTTTATAACAAACATAATATATACTTAGAATAAATACAAAAATTCTTGCCTACACAAGTGACTTATTATTTTGATGTTTTATAAATGGATATTATACTTTAGTATAGAATTATCTTATTATACAAAATAATCTCCCACCAAATAAAACAGTCTATTTAAATGGATCCAATAAGAATATTAGTTCAGCAATAATGACATTGAATATATTAATGTAGCTATTACTTTTAAAAACGCCCCATGGACGTGCTATGCTGAAATATCCGGTATATATAGAGTTTTTCAGCATGGTTAGCCAAAGGCGTTTTTTAAGGAGTCATAATATATTTACATTGGAAAGTGTAAAAAACAAATTTCATGTTTATACAAGCTCCTAATTTTGTTGTCAATAAAATCATTGTATAAATTTACTATTGAAAAAAAAAATGTTTTATTCTCCCTCTAACGTTTTTTTTGCAATACTAAATTAATATAATAGTTTTATTTACAACAAAATAATGACTTGTATAAACATGTTTGTTTTCTACACATTCCAATGTAAATATATTATTAAAATAAAGTTTTATGTTATCTTATGATTCCTCCTTAAAAATAACACCTTAGCCTAGCTATGCTGAAAAACCCTGTATAAATTGACTTTGAATGCGGTATTAACATACCATCTGCATCGTTTAATAAACAGATAAATCGATCGGTCGATTACACCAAAGCACAATAATGGTGTATTTATATTTATTTAATGTTCTTTATACTTACATATTTGTATTGATTCGTGTAAATGTCTATATGAACACATTTACAATTGTAACGGATATTTTAGCCATTTTTTATCAAGTTGTAATAATGTTTGTTGTATATGGATTTCTTACCTGTAACAAAAATAAATATATATTAATACATTATTTGTTTATAATATTATAATGTATAAGTATTATTATTACCATTGATATTATTGATTGCATAACTATTCATAATAAATATTGGAAATACCTTTAGTTATATATATATATTTGTTATGTTATTATATTACATAATTATAATATTTATATAGAGTTTTATCATTCAATATAAACTATCGGATGTTTATTGAACACATAATGCACGTTTACAAGAAGATATGAAATATTTATATAACAAATATTTCCAAATTCTATGATAATAAAATGTACAGAGTAGGCCAAAGAAGTGTAGGATTATGAAAACGCTGTTAAACGAACAGTCTCTATATTATTTTTTACCGCATTAAAAATTACGTAAAAAATATTAATGAAAAGTATATAAATTTTATTTTCAAGTGAATTTTAAATCGTATTTTTAACAAAATTAAGCATTAAAAGTTATTTATAAATTATTTCGGTATAACTAATAACTTGCGACTATGTGAGTTTACCTGATAGAAGAGTATCAGGAGATAGAAATGGTACTAGGATTACAGAATACCAACAATTGAAGCACTGAAAGAACGTAATTGACAACCGGTGGTTATTGACAACCTGCGGAATGTGAATTCGTCTGGAAGAATGTGTACGTACTCTAAATGGTAATTTTTCATTAGAGCTATTTATTGAACTCAATATTTTCATTTAGTTAATTTTCATGAATGTTTTTTTTTAATATCATTTAACAATTTTGGTTGATAAAAACAAAATGTAATTTATAAATTTTTGTATGTACTTTAAGATGGTAAACCATTATTTGGAAGAGAATTTTTGTTTGTTTTTGTTGATGAATTTTTTTTTACAGCGATTTTAAAATCATGCACTTCTCTGCTCCGCTTGGTATACAGAGTATTTACAAGACATTTTATCAAAATATAAATTACTTGCATTACAAAATACAAGCGCATGAATATTTTGAACCATTTGTGAAGTTAATAATTATGATTTTCAATTTTAAAAGAAAAAAAAATGTTATCACTGATTCATTATTATCCAATTCCAATGGCACTTTCACGGGAATGTTCAGTATTTTTTTAGGGGAATATTTTAGAGTCTTTTAACAAATGATTTTTACACTTGCGATTTTGATGGAACTTTTTTAATTCGAAATTTTAATTGGGTTTTTTCATTTGTGAGTTTCTTGGGATTAAACTATTTATAACAGAAACATTTTCAGAACTGGAGAACAGCTAATTAAATACGTTTACCTTTTTGCTAATAAATACGCAAACGAAAGAAAGCATACCAGTAGTATTAAGTAGTTTTTCCAAATTAATCATAAAAAAGTAATTGCTCTAATTTGTATACTAAAATAAAAATTGATTATTTTCAAATACAATAATTGTTAGTTAAAATGGCCATATTGTACCGAAGAAAATTCTCTTTGAAATACTACTCAGTCAATATTAGAAGTACAATAAGTGGTTTGCATGAATAATAAAACCACCAAAGTAAAAAAAAAAGTTCAAAAATGGTCATTGTTTGTATATAATACGAAACCAATTTTTTCTTAAAATTCTCACTTAAGATTGCTAACGCTGAACAGCTTTAGAAAGTTGTTGATCAACAATCGAACAATTACTGAAATTGCTTAATTAAATGCATCTGTATGATACTCTCATGCTCTTATGATTATTTTGAATTTTATTATAATTTAAAAACATAAAATATTTTTTAATATGCATAACGAATTGAAAATTAGATTTACTGATATTGAAATATAAATAACTATACCAATTAAATGAAAGTGAAGTTATCAAAATGAAGGTAAATATCTAAATAATAAATTTATTTATTTTTTTATGATAGTACGAGGGTGCACGGTATGTGGTAAATTCTCAACATTATTCTCAAAAAAAAAACTTTTAAATATATAATAAGTATTTACCATCAGATGTATAGATAAAATAGTATTATTATAAAAATATATGAATTACTCAAAAAAAAAAAAACAAAAAAAACAAAAAACAAAAAAAACAAAATGAAAAACAAAAACAAAAAAACTTAAGATATTTGAATTTAGAGGGAAAGAAGGGATTCTTGATTACAATATTTGCTTTGTTATCTCTTGGAAAAATGGACAAAAGTTTAACCCTATTCTACATTTTTTTATATAGTGACATAACCCTATCGAAGAGTTATAAGCTCTATTTGGTATTTAAGTAGCTTTAATTGTGGAAAACTTTCCACATGTCAAATTCGCTTGAATTTTACATGCGGCCGGCAAGCGATACGCCGACAATAATAATATGAGCTATAACATAATATCCATTATGTTATTTTTTGGATTGGATAGTGCTATATTACTGTATAGACATTTCTAGATATTCACATTTTAAGGTAAAAAAGATTTAGAGGTGTCGTGAGACACTCGGCAGGAACTATATTCCTTTCGTACTTTGGTACATTATAAATATAGCGCTTACTTTTTTTATTTACAAGCTATTTTTCTGAAAATTTCAGGTATTATTTTAGAAGTCAAGTACTTGTTTGACTTTTAGTTTTTACTGTATGTAATAATTGCAGTATTACTTTAAAAAAGACATACTTCTGATTAAGTAGTTAACCCAATATGTGAGTACATTACGTTTGGTTTAATTAGGATATTTATTATGACATAACATAAACACTCCATTGTACTTACATTAAATTATCTCTGTTTTCTTTAACTTCTGATAACTTTCACAACTCAATTTTTTTAAATGATAAAACAAAATTTTGTTTCCTGGGTAGCCTAAATGTCGGTTTTATATGTCTGTTGCAGTTTTTTTTTTTTTTTTTTTGATTTTAACTGCCAATCAGCAAACAAATATCGTACGATAAGGAACATAGTTTCCATAACGTTGAGAACGAAGCTTGAAGGTTTCTATTGAACTAAATGCAAATCAAGAGGGATAGCAGGCTATGGGTCAATAGAAACGTTGGGGAATTTTTCAGCGAAGCGGACCAGCAACGGTTACTTAAATTATAAACTAAAATAAATTGGGTACCTGTTTGTGTATATGCTGATATTTCTACGTATAATAATAGGTTACAATGCTAGGTAAAATAATTATAATGATATTGTGATAACCTTTGTGTAATTAAATTTGAAGTTTGATTCTATAGTTTGGTTAATCGGATTTTTTTTAAATACAGGCAGTTTTCATTCTCAATACTAGTTGCTTAATTACATAGGGTATTCAAAGTTATACACTCCACCCCTTTATTTTATAATTTACCACACATTTTAATAAAAACCCAATAATAGAGGCGAATTACTTTATAAAATTGTGTAAATGGTATCGTTTATTAGTCTTGTTAGATAAACCTCGAAAAATTTCTACTTACGTTCCATGTTTATTCCTTGCTGAATTAATATCTCTCAATGCGCGACGCAAAGTAGTGGTAATGTGTTTATCAGTCTATTTAGAGATCAAACACTTAGGCCGACTTTAATGATTCTAACTTCAATCGATTATCTTAATCTTCCAAGTGGTAAAAGAAATTCAACATGGACCACCAGACGCAATATAGTGAAACAGAAAAAAAAAGTCGGCGAACTATGTTAGGTAGGGTATCAATATGAATATGTATTTAACACACAAATTGATTGACTTAAGAATCATTCAAATCGACCAACGCGTTTCGTCTCTAAGGCGCTTTAAAGGACCAAGCATACGTACATATTTGAAAATTCTAAAACTTATTAAAACACTTTATAAGCATTAATTTCCGTCATAATTACTGTTCTTGGTTGCATTTAATATCCCTTTTTTTCTAATACTAATAATCTAAGGAAAAAAAATACTTAATGCCTAGAAAAGCATATTGAACTAAAATGACAGGTATTAGTCCTCGAAACAGTATCTTGAGAATTGAGATTGCTTTCATAAACATCTTTTAGATGAAATGTACCTACCTCACCAAAATAATTACCCAATGAATTAAAAATTACTTATAACACAAAAATGATAAATTTAAAAAAAAATTACCGAAACTAATTTGAAAAATCATATTTATTGGAAATAAAATTTTAAATTTGTTGTATTTTTGGAATTGATTTATTAATAACACCAACCAACCAAAGTTATATTGATAAAGAAACGTTTTTTATAAACAATAATTATGTAGATATTTGACATAAATAATTTTTTTTACAAAATTAATAAAAAAAAAGAACTTAATTGAGTTATTTGTTTTGATTAAAAAAATGAAATAAATGAAGCCGTAACACACTTAACTTTTAAAATTAAAAAATAAATAAATAAAAATGAAATAATTAGAAATATGTGTTTATTAAAAACAACGGGTAATCAAAATTCATATTTTATTTTTTATTTGTGAAATAATATTAGTAATCTTCTAGATATGGCCCATACTTTCAGTTCTTTACAAGACTTTAGTCTTTAAATATTACTCCGAATTGCCAAATAAAAAAATTTTTTAATCTGTTGACAAAGAAGGGTGATTAAATAGGAGCAAAGTAAACAAAAGAAATAAACAATCATTATCATTAACAGTATAATAAATAAGCTATTTGATATGGCAGATACAGCGGCTAATAAAAACTATCTAACTGCGTCGCCTTTACTTTAGTCTGCACGAAAATTTTTGGTTAGTTTCTGAAAATATTCAGTACGGTTTCAATAAAATTTTACGTTTTAATTTCCAATTCATTTATTTTCAATATTCAATGAATAATTTATCACGTCAATCCCCGCAATTTGAAGATTGTTCAAATTGTTTTAACTTTTGAATGGAAGGTATTTTGGATGAGAACGGTGGTAACAAAGTGATATTCAGGTAAAAAATGAAGTTATTTGCATGTCTATTACACTCAGAAACAGGATCTGTGAAGCTTTGTTGGTAGTGGACTCACTTTTCGCATTATCGATAAGATCTTTGGTTCTTGGTCTCATTTTCAATAGCGATCATGATATCCAAGCTGCTTCCGTGGGTAGATAAAATTTTGTGGAACTTTGGCAAAACGTCAAAGACTTATGTTTAAATCACTGTGACCTATAATATTTTGAACAAAAGTCATTCTTGAAACAACCGAACTTCTTAAAAAAAAATAAAATTATATATACCGATATTATAAGAATAATATCGATAATTCGATATTTTCGATAATTCGAAATCGATAATTTTCAAAATAATCTCGATAATTTTCAAAATATGCTAGATCAGGTTCTAAAACCTTAAAAAATTAAACTTCAAATACGTAAATAAAGTTTAATTTTCCAATACTTTGGTATAAAATGGAATCATTAAAATTTCTCCTATTGCCGATTATGGTCACTGATTTAAAATTGGATGAGAAGGATCAAGGGGTTCATCAACTATAAGTAGTTGATGTAAGTAATATGCAATTGAATCAAATCAATTTTAATTCATTTTTTTAACAATACATACATTGTACATAACATGTCATAATAATAGGATAGAGCAAATAATGAACAGTGAGGTTGGGTAGGCAGCTATGAATTCGTTAGAAAATCACTAATTTCTGTCAAATAAACTTTCTCTAGAAGTCTGTTTAATAGCAAATGCATGTGAAACTTCTAATTTTTTGAGTGTATAACTTTTATGGTGTATACACAGAAACACACAAAAGTACGTGCCAAAAATACGCACTATTAAAGATCAAGCAAACATTGAATTCATGGTCAATTGATTAAAAATGAAACAACTGTATCTAATTCTTATACCACAAAGAAAGTTAACATATTTTAAAAACATGAAATTATTCAATATTTTTGCCGTTATAAACTACAGAAAAAAACTGAAATCCAATAAGCCAAATAAGGAGCACAATACACGTTTAACTTCATAGATTAAAGAGAGATAATAAGATGAAGTACACAGAGAATAATTAGCAAAATATAATTACTTTAAAAAAAAATTTTTAATTAAAAAACTTAAATTTTTTTTATTAATAATTACAATAATGAAAGGAAATTATTTAACATAAAAAGGTAGGTGCAATAATTAGGTTAATATGGCACAAAATTTTGTAACACTTTCCAAAACAAATAATATATTGGAAATAATATTCAAAATATGTAATAGCCATCATGTTTGTTATTAATAATAATTATTCTTATGATGTAATTGAAATTTTTATTAATTTTTTTTATATTTCAATAACGATAAAATTTTCATATTACAAAAAGTTCAATTATAAATATTTTTATTTTTTATTATTACGCACAAATTTGTTTTCTGTAATTGTAATTGTTATCGTTAAAAAGGCACGAAACTACGAAACTTAAACTCTTTTTCACGTTTTTTTCCCTAGAATTTTAAATGTAGAAACACATTCTCAATTAATGTAAGAGAAAATATTCTTCTAAGCACTTAAGTTTTATTGAAAATTGTTCATTTTAAACCGTACTGGAAACTGAAATTAATTAATAATAAATAAATTGTGCTTAAGAACTAAAAAAATTGTTAAAAACAAATGAAAAAATGAAGAATTCTAGCTACCTGAATTCTCCGAATTAACCAAGTTAAATGAAATAAAATTTGCATAAAAGTAATAGGCTTTTGTCCACGAAACATAAATCGGTTGGATAAAAGATTCTAATGATTAATCATGATATGTATATAACAAAACACAAAATAATTATTATTATTTTTAGAAAATAATGTTAGTAAAATTTTGCATCCTGTCACTTGAGAGCAAACAATCAGACGTATTGTAAAAGTATTAAGTCACGTCATTTGAAACGCTATTTAACAACATTACATTTCAGGTTACTTGATCACAACTACTTTACCTTAAATACACAAAAATGTTTGTTGGGTACGTCGCGTCATGATGTCATTCAAGATGCCATGACACTCTAAACTGTTTTCGAAGTAAATTTGAATGGGTTTTTGAAAATGAAAAATATGTATGTAACGTATAAACCAATATTTCAAATTTAGGACAAAATGCTATTGGTATTTTTATTAGAACCTAGTTACAGAGTAATTTCAGCGCGCACCTCGTACGATAAATATCTTAAATTATTATTTAAATTATATAAAATTTCAAAAACCAAAACATTTAAAAAAATCGATAAAATAATAATTAAAATTTTTCTCATTTGAATGTAAATTATTTACTAGTTTCTAACTACAATAACAGTTATTTTTACGTAATTTTGAGTACATGAAATTCCTTTTTATCGATTAGCATCCCTTAGGAAGCTCATTTCAAGATTTTTAAGTAGTATATACGATTGACTCAAGCAAAAATATTTTCTTATGGTTTTAGTTAAAAGGTTGAATTCATTGGATACTATGTTTAAAGTATGAATTATTATGTTATGTTTGAAATATCAAATTTCTCGATCATTCGGCTTTAGCCCACTTAGCGTTCTATAAAAAAATGTTAAAGCTTTATCAAGGAGAGTTTAATACGATGAGCTTATGATTTTGTAATGAAAAATTTTACAATAAAAACAAAATTCAATTAATTTTATAATTTCAATAAAAAAATTGCCATTAACCCTTACATTTTATAGAGTTTGCGACCTTAAAAGTAAATTGCAAAGATGCATTAAAAAATTATTGTTATTTTATATAATTCATAAATTATTATATGTAATATTATATAATTGTTTTCTTTATACATTTTAATTTTTTTTTTCATATTTTAACGGTTAATAATAAAATATTTATTGGTCATTAATTTTAATAGTTTTTCTAAATACAGCATAGAAAGCAGAAACTTTAAAGAAATTTCATGCCACATTTAATATAAAAACTATGAATTTCACTTTTAAGGAAATGCATAAAAATGTTAATTTTTATTCTATTTGGTTATTCGAATATGGAACGCATGTAATTTTGTGTAAGGTCAACAAATATTTTCGTTTTTTCTAGGATGGAATTTCAAATTTTCTTGATACTATAAAAAGATTAACGCGACTGTACTTTTTACGTCCTGATCATGCTATAAATATTTCAGCTTGATATCTTTTTTCGTTTTAAAGTTATCGTGCGTACAAGCGTTTCAAACTTGGAACTAAATTTAATATACCTTGATTTATTTGATATATACATGGTTTAAAAAGGAACATGAAGAGGTGTACGGACTTGAATAAAATTGATAATGAAATATTTAGAAAACATTTAAATCTTATGTGATGTGCCTTTTCAACCAGTCTGATCTTTTGACTTTTACATTCACTTCTTTGAATAATATTTATTTATCAAGTTTGGACTAATGGAGTTTTGTGCAAATTATATTATTATGGTAATTTTCAATATCTGATTTGTAACCAACAAATAGATAATGTACCGTTTTAAATCGTTTGGTAATGGTCTTATTCAAACATATAACGTTTCATTGATGACTAATTATTATAATTATAGAAGTATTAAAAATATAAATTGACATCTTATGTTTAATTGATTTGAAATTAATATAATTTCTTAAATATAAGTGCTCACTCATATATGAGAACATTAACATTTTATTTAAAAACATCTGAGTACCAAGTTTAATATCAAAGTCATTTTTCAATGACCAGCAGTTTTTACAAAAAAAAAGCCCTCTATATTTTGATAATCGTACAGATGATGAAAGTTAAGAATAATTTCGATCAATCAATAGTTTTCTACAATAGGGTAGGTACGAGAAGGAAGAGAAGTATAAAATAAAAATTTTACTAGTACGCAAATTTCTGGGAAATAAGTTTGTCGTCTATTAATTATTTTATCACAATGATGGTGCCAGGAACCAGATTTTATTCAATAAATTTTCTCCTTTATGTATCCGAGTGTTGAAAATCAATAAAATGACGCAAAGAATGGAGAGTGGGGTAAAATGATGCCGGATATGAGACTTAATTCGATGTATTTTCTCCCTTACATGTCTTCGAATGTTAAAAGCCAATAAAAATTCGCAATATTAATATAATTAATATTAATTTTTTAATATATTTTAGTGTTCTCCGAAACCAAAGGGGAGGAATTTATAATCTAATATTTACAAAGCTAATAATTGTATTCTTTTCAATTGTACATAAATTTGCAATTTTATATACATTGAAACGGCTTAAATCGGGTTTCAGCAAGCTGTGAACAAAATCCTGAATTTGTTGCATACTCTTTTAATTATCTACTTATTCCATAAATTACTGCTGGTTAATGGAGCTATTGCACATACATTCATAAAAAAAATTCATTCAATAAAACATTACTTAAACAGAGGATGTGTGAAGGAGTGATCTAAATGCGAAATTACAAGAAAAAAAGCTTTTACACAACAAAATGTTATACATCGTATCAACTTACAATTTCAACACAATATACATAGTGTGGAATGTGGATTTTCCGTTAGCACATGATCCGTTTCGAACAAATTCATGGCGCACGATAGGTTGAGTTCAAAACTTAGTTTACAAAGAAAGGGAGTGTAATAAAATTAGGTTTTAATGAGTTAGTTGTTATAATAATATAAGTACCCAAATACAGTTTTTTTGTAGTAATTTTTTTATATAGGTCAATCCTTCACAGACGAAACACATTCTCTGTTTAAGTAGTATTTTGTTGCATTAATTTTATTTTGATGAATATGTTTTTTGTTAATTTATTAATATAAGAGCAGGTTAATTATCTCGTAAATAAGGCCTCAGATCCAAATTTGAATAGTCCGATTTGAATAAAATTTGATATGAAGAAGGGTTTTGATATTTCAAAGGTCAAGTTCGTTAATGAGAAAAATCAAAAATATGTAATTTCTTCAATATCTGAAGGAATTCGCTTAGCTAACGCAGCTCCTACGTGGCCAATTTTTTTAATTAATTAAGCGTGCTGATTGTCTCAATAAAAAATAGGCTTGGTAAACATATTTTTATCTAGTTTGTACATATAATGTGTATCTAAAAAAAAGGGACAATCGATGTTTGTCCTTGGAACCTGTAGACACGCCTCAATATATACAGCAGAATGCATAGCAATTAATGATGCCGTCGATATTGCAACTAGGAACAAAAACAAAAACTTCCTCATATTTTCGGATTCTCTGAGTGCTCTTCAGTCTCTCCAAAATCCCAATATGTCAATTAAAACAAACTTTTACATCTTAGAAATCAGAAAAAAAGTTTCCGAATTTTATAAAAATAATATTTTTCAGACAAATATTAAATTTGTTTGGATACCATCCCATATTGGCATCGAGGGTAATGAGAGTGCTGATCTCTACGCCAAAAGAGCAACTGAAAATAACCCCGAGGAATATTTACTCCCATTTACCGACATAAAATGTTTTTTAAAAAGTACAATAAAAGCGAGCAATAATAGAAAAATAGAAACAATAGGCGAAGAGAAGGGAAGAAGCTACTTTCAAATATACCATAATCAAAAACCTAAGCCGTGGTTTCACTCCAGTAAATATAAAAGAGAGCAAATTGTGACAATCAATAGATGTCGCGCTGGGCACTATAATCTGAACAGTTCACTTCACAAAGTGAAAATTGTTCAAGACCCACATTGTAACTGTGGGTATCCAGAACAAACTCTTAATCATGTGGTATGGCAATGCCCCTTATTTGAAAACAATAGACGGAAGTTGATCAACTGCTTGACGAAAGATAAGATCTGTCTGCCATTGGACACTAACTCCGTATTCGCTCATCCTAACACCAAAGCAGTCAAACACATATTAAAGTTTCTGGATGATTGTGATCTGAAAATATAGATAAAGCGCACGACACAACATGTCTTGATATTTTTTTTTTGTTTAACGGTTACTTGTACAAATTTGCACATATAATAAAGCTCATTTACCGCTCCTTTTTTTTTGGACAAATTAATTGTAATTTTGTGTTGTAATTTTGTATTGTAATTATGTATTGTATTAATGTATTGTAGCTTAATAATTTACTTGATGTAAGTTGAAAGCTTAATAAAAAAAAAAAAAAAAAAAAACCTGTAGACAGTAGAACTACGGATAGTTAAATATCTAAAATTCATTAATTTTAGAGAATGCATGATAAAAGCAAAATTGGGAGCATAATTTAAGGGCATCAAGGATATTGAATTATATACCAATAAAAGTGACGCAACCTGTATATTAAAAAAAATTCTCTTTAAAAGCCACTTGTGATGTTAAAATTAGCATGTACAAAAAATAATCAAAGCCGTATACATAATTTAATGATTAGTCATTTGATCGATTAACAGTAGATAGATATAATTATTGTGGTATATGGTCAATAATATAAATAATTATTAAGAAGATTATTATTAACTGCTAACCACTGGGCTACTATATTGAACTGTACGCATATATATTTTATTTATTATATTAACTACTGGAATTTATATTTAACATTCATTAGTCAACATAAAACACTTCTTATATTTACATAAAATGTAAATTTGGTTGATGTATAAATTCTTTTTTTAGTCAATCATTCGCGGAATACAAAATGTGGTCTCATGATGTCATACTATATATTCTTTAGAGATGAACTTAATATTATTAGTAAATAATGACAAATGGAATCGATAGAATTTACTTGCTAATAAATTTGTGGGCGTCGAATTTAACAGACCATAAAATATAAGAGAGAATCAATTAAACATTTGTATTTTTCCCCGAAGTCTGTGTAATACGCATTCATTCCACTCTTTATTTAATAATTATGGGCATATACGATTTTTTAAAGCAGAACATTTTTATACCATGTATATATGAAATATACATAGTATATTAAGTTTCGTCCCAAGTTTGTAACGCTTAAAAATATTGATGCCACGAACAAAATTTTGGTATAGGTGTTCATAGAATCACCTAATTAATCCATTTCCGGTTGTCCGTCCGTCCGTCCGTCCGTCCGTCCGTCCGTCCGTCTGTGGACACGATAACTCAAAAACGAAAAAAGATATCGATTTGAAATTTTTACAGCGTACTTAGGACGTAAAAAGTCAGGTCAAGTTCGTAAATGAGCATCATAGGTCAATTGGGTCTTGGGTCCGTAGGACCCATCTTGTAAACCGTTAGAGATAGAACAAAAATTTAAATGTAAAAAATGTTGCTTATAAAAAAATAAAAAACTTTTGTTTGAAACATTTTTTTGTAAACATCACTGTTTACCCACGAGGGCGTTAATTAGGTGCAAATTTTATAGTATGTATTAATATAGGAATATCAAAGTGAATATCTTTTGTTATTTACGTGACGTCAAAAAAAAACAATTTAACCAAGGTTTAAGGCGAAATTAGATTCATTTTCCTATTTTACTATTTATAATTTCAAAAACAACTCTTTGAGTAAATATGGTTTTTTCAGAATCGTAGGAACTGTTTTAACAAACCACATTTTAAGGAAAACGATTAAAAGTTTTTATCTGAGTATATTATTAATATATACTTGATTTCGTTAAAATCGCAACAATTACAACACATCTAAGTCACATAAACACTCATCACATGTAATGATAATCATTTTATTAATCATTTACAGTAGAAAAAAAAATTATTAATCATGTGAAATCTGTAAGAAAACTTTTCATACAAGAGACAGTTTTACAACAACATAAATGTAGTAAAACCGAGGAAAAACCTGATATTTGTAATAGAACATTTTATAATAGAAGCAAAAAATTCTTAATAAATAGGGTCTATGAATAGTTATTACTACACTGTATCCGAATGACTTAATGTGTTTCGGTTTAGAAGGATGTGTTGTCGGTTTATACTTATTCGGTTTTCTCACTCAAATCCCGGATAAGTATAAACTTTAATTTTTTTTAAATGAATTTATTAATATGATTTTTTGCAAATCAATTAAATTATTTTGAATACGCATTTATCTTGGAATAAGTTAAATTTATTTATTCATTAGGTTAATATAATTTTCTCACTGATATTGGCTGTTTAAATTGTATGTATATATATCGGGTCATATGGCGCAGTGGTGAGCGAGTCCGACTCGTAGTACTAAGATCGTGGGTACGAAACCCACTAAGGTAAAAAAATTTTTTTTCACCTACGTTATTAATTTAAGTTTGTGTAACAATCCCACAGGTGTTTTAGTCATTCAAAGTTTTTCATTAGGTTTGTACAGCTTTATCACCGATAATGTCTCTTGATATTGTTTCATCATATAAGAGGTGTCGCAGCTCGGTGTTAAGCGGGTGCGACTCGTAGATCGAAGGTCTATGGTTCAAAGCTCGGGCAAATAAAAATTTTAAATTTTTTCTCTACATTTCATGTTCTGATTTATTCAAATTAATTTCATTAATTTAAATGCGTGTTAAATTTCCGCGCTTTTTTCGGGTGTGGTCAATCAAAATTATTCATTAGGTCAGTAGTGTTTCATCGTTCATAGTGGTTAGTTGGTTACATTTGTGCTTTGTGTTTCACCTTCATTTGACTTCCAAACGTCAAATTTCATTTTCGAATTTGTTTCTGAGTAAGTTTTTGTTTTAATTTACATTTTTCTAATTCTTTTTTTGTACATTGTAAAATTCTATATTATATTTAATTTGTTTCATATTTTGTCTAAATACTTTTTTACACAAAAATTATGTTTGAGTCACTTGTTTATTTTTTCCAATTGAAATCACATTCTAGAATTAGTTGTTTTATTATTAGTGTACGACTACAAGTTTTTTTATTTGATTTCATTATTTTTCGAGCTTACATTTATTCCCAAGAGATTCAATCTAATTTATACAAAATTTATTTATAATAAATATAACAAAATGAATATGTACTATGGTTTCATAAAATTTTTTGACGTTAGTGTTATTTTAGATGTAGAGTTTACTAATAAACACACAGTTTTAATATTAATAATTATAATTTTTATTTAAGAACGTTCATTCATCAACTTAAGAAATAATTTTGAAATTTTTTTTTAAATTTTATTAAAATTTTTAATAATTACTAACTGATAAAAGTTTCAAGTATAGTTATCGATATAATTTTTGAGAAATATCGATTTATATTTTCCATTTAAACCTATGTTAAAAATTAATTTTTGTCACTTTTTGAATTTAAAATTTAACATTAATTACGTTTCGATTAATTTATATAATTGTATATTTTTTCTTTCTTAAATCATTTAAACTTTTTTATCATCATAATTATTTTTATTTGTCTACTTACAAGTCTCATGAATGTACGTCCTTAAATGAATAACTAAATATCTCTACAATCACTTGAACATTCATAATATTAATGAAATGTTTTAATATTATTGTTTTCATCAACAACTCCGTTACTAAATATCGAAAAAAATTCTATCAAAATAATAAATAAAACTAAACTTGTATTCAATTGATTTCAACACTCCGCTCAATTCAAACAAAACAGATTCCTATGGACTTAGCAAATTTGTGAAATTTTTGATTTGATAAACCTTTGGTACAAATATCAGCCAGTTCATTTTTTGTAGGTATATAATCAATTTTTTTTTTAAATTCTGATCGAATGAAATGTTATTTAAGTTCACGTACATGCGTGAACCTGTTTTGCTACGTGCGTTCATAGGGAAACAGTATGTAACTTTTAAAGAATTTTAAATTAATAGAAATTTTTTTGAAATTCTATTAAAAGTTTAAATAATTATTACCTGGTAAAAGCTTGTAAAAAAAAGTATTGGTATCGATATAATTTTAGAAAAATATCGTATTTATATTTTCCATTTAGTCCCATATTAAATCTTACTTTTAGTCAATTTTTTAAACTTAAAATTCAATGAAAATAATTCGATAACAGGTTTTTTTTCTTGTCTTAAATCATAGAAAATCATTTAAACTATCGCATTACCATATTGTTTTTTATTTCTCTACTATTATCGTTGACGCATGTACGCCCTTCAATTATTTGGAAATAATATATTTTGAAAATCTAAAAAACAGAATATTGCTGCATTAGCTAGCTGCGGTTTGTAAAATGAATGTTTTAATATTATCGTTAAACCAGTAATTTTTGAGGATAATCAATCAAGTATTCAATAAGTTAAGAATTGGGAAAGTAAAAGAAGTAAACATATTGGCATTAAATACCATTTCATTCGATCAGAATTAAAAAAAGATAATTTAAAAATTGAACATATACCTACAGAGAATCAATTGGCTGATATTTGTACATACACTAATAATAAAATTATTTTTAATTATTTTAATTATTTATCACTAAAATATATTTATTCATTAGGTTGGTCCAGTTTTACATCAAGTCGTGTGGCAGAGAGTATAGTGAGTCCTACTCCTCTTACACAGGTATGGAGTTCAAAATCCAGGTAAGTAAAATTTTTATTTTCTAAATCTCATGTGATAATTTATTCTTAGTAATATAATTAATTTGAGTGTGTGTTTTACTATTCACTATGAATAGCTTATTTATTTGACATTTATCTATTCCCTTCATTTGAATTCCAAATCTTAAATTTCATTTTTGGGTTTGTTTCTAAGTAAGTTTATGTTAATAAAGGTAAATTAAGATTAAATGAGCCATCTTTAATTGTTTATGCATAAATATTATTGCAAATTAAGCAATTTTTAACTTTTATGCCCAGAGATATTTTTGTTTTTTTTCAATTTATTTTACTCTAAATATCAGTTCATTAATTTAAATTTGTAAAATCGGTCTGCCCTATATCCTGAGAAGCGACGTTGACTAACTAAGGTTAGTATGATGTTTCTCAGGAAAAACTCGTTCGATTTGTTGCATGTGTTATAACACTATGAGAAATTGTGTAGTCAAAAATCAATTTTTTCTCGTTATGTCTGTCTATAAGCCAAGCGCCTCGATAGGGGATTGTATCAACTCATGATGACGTTGAGACGGAACTTGCAACGTGCGCAGTCATCACTTAAAGTGAGTTAGGTATATCTAGACAGATAATGTACGGAAAAAATGATCTTGATTGCATGGATTTTTCGCCTGTGTTATAGCCTGTGATATATTGGATTGGTTTCATTCTGGGGTAAGTCTACTTATAACTGGGTTGAAAAATTGCCTAATTTTTCTTTTTAAATTTTTTTTATTTTCTTTTTTAAATATATTATTTTAAATTTGTAAATTCGGTCTGCCCTAAATTCTGAGAAGCGACGTTGACTAACTAAGGTTAGTATGATGTTTCTCAGGAAAAACTCGTTCGATTTGTTGCATGTGTTATAACACTATGAGAAATTGTGTAGTCAAAAATCAATTTTTTCTCGTTATGTCTGTCTATAAGCCAAGCGCCTCGATAGGGGATTGTATCAACTCATGATGATGTTGAGACGGAACTTGCAACGTGCGCAGTCATCACTTAAAGTGAGTTAGGTATATCTAGACAGATAATGTACGGAAAAAATGATCTTGATTGCATGGATTTTTCGCCTGTGTTATAGCCTGTGATATTTTGGATTGGTTTCATTCTGGGGTAAGTCTACTTATAACTAGGTTGATATGGTTAAGTCAAATGGACCTTCAGAAATATTTATGCATAAAGGTTATTGTAAATTAAGCAATTTTTATTTATTCCTTTTCTTTTTAAAATAATTGAATTTTTTTCCAGAGATATTTATGCTTTTTCATCTCCGACATTGTCATTTGTATAATTCTGTGTTTGTGACTTGTAAAATTCATATCCTATCCTAGAATTATCTTTTTTTATCATATCCTATCCTAGAACTTTCTTTAATTGTTTATGCATAAATATTATTGCAAATTAAGCAATTTTTAACTTTTATGCCCAGAGATATTTTTGTTTTTTTTCAATTTATTTTACTCTAAATATCAGTTCATTAATTTAAATTTGTAAAATCGGTCTGCCCTATATCCTGAGAAGCGACGTTGACTAACTAAGGTTAGTATGATGTTTCTCAGGAAAAACTCGTTCGATTTTTGCATGTGTTATAACACTATGAGAAATTGTGTAGTCAAAAATCAATTTTTTCTCGTTATGTCTGTCTATAAGCCAAGCGCCTCGATAGGGGATTGTATCAACTCATGATGACGTTGAGACGGAACTTGCAACGTGCGCAGTCATCACTTAAAGTGAGTTAGGTATATCTAGACAGATAATGTACGGAAAAAATGATCTTGATTGCATGGATTTTTCGCCTGTGTTATAGCCTGTGATATATTGGATTGGTTTCATTCTGGGGTAAGTCTACTTATAACTGGGTTGAAAAATTGCCTAATTTTTCTTTTTAAATTTTTTTTATTTTCTTTTTTAAATATATTATTTTAAATTTGTAAATTCGGTCTGCCCTAAATTCTGAGAAGCGACGTTGACTAACTAAGGTTAGTATGATGTTTCTCAGGAAAAACTCGTTCGATTTGTTGCATGTGTTATAACACTATGAGAAATTGTGTAGTCAAAAATCAATTTTTTCTCGTTATGTCTGTCTATAAGCCAAGCGCCTCGATAGGGGATTGTATCAACTCATGATGACGTTGAGACGGAACTTGCAACGTGCGCAGTCATCACTTAAAGTGAGTTAGGTATATCTAGACAGATAATGTACGGAAAAAATGATCTTGATTGCATGGATTTTTCGCCTGTGTTATAGCCTGTGATATTTTGGATTGGTTTCATTCTGGGGTAAGTCTACTTATAACTAGGTTGATATGGTTAAGTCAAATGGACCTTCAGAAATATTTATGCATAAAGGTTATTGTAAATTAAGCAATTTTTATTTATTCCTTTTCTTTTTAAAATAATTGAATTTTTTTTCAGGGATATTTATGTTTTTTTTATCTCTTTCTTATATTTTAGGAATACCTGTCCTGTAATTTTTTTTTTTAGGAATTGCGATAATGTTATCCAATTTGTCATGTTCCGGTCACGACAAATTGGATGATTATTTATCTTTTTCTTCTGTTTAAATGTAACCGGATGCACTTAAACAGAAGGAAAAGATCGTGGATTAGGCCTATAGGGGATACCACGTAAAAAAAAACGCGCTGATGTATCCTACCTCAATGGTAGTGTGGAAATGGATACAAAATTTTTTTTAACGATTCTCTTTTACAGAGGAAATTTTGGAATACAAATGACACTCTTGACTAAGAAAATATTACAGAATATTCTGTATTTATTAGAAAAAAATTCATTGAAAATTGAAAAGTACGAAGAAAGCGGAATGTTGTAGAATGTTATGGAAATTTTGAGGAAAATTGATACCTCTGAAAATTTTACTAAATAGGGGATCGGACTAAATTTTTTTTATCATTTCAGATGAAGAATTCTCACTTTACGAATGGACAAGTGAAAATGTTTACTAGTATGCAAAATATGAACGTTATTCTGACGTTATTCAGTTAAATATGTCAGATATGTATGTATGTGAAATGTGACAGAGTTATCAACACTGCCTATACATGGTATTTCAACAATTAACTCAGTTAACTCAGTTTGTTTTCACTTGTTAAAATTGAATATTTCTTGTAACGGATAGAAAAGAATGAACAATAAAATTAATGTGACATATGTAACCTAGCTTATTTAAATACTTAGAAATGAAATAACACATAAAAAATTATCATGTTAAAGAGACTTTCTCATTTAAAAATTGCGAAAAAAATATTAGTTCTTTAGGATGTTATTGTATATGTTTCAATTTTATTTAAAAAAAATGTTATGACAATTTTGAATCATTTTGACAAGTATCAAAAAAGTACATTGGAGCTGATGTGACACTTAGCTGGCCTCCTGTTACAAATTTTTTCAAAATTTAAAATTAAACACGTCTTCCTAAAAATTTCAAAAGCGTTTAAAATATTCCTATATCCATTTCAAAAATAGTTGAAGGTATAAAAAAAATAAAAGTTATTTCCGAACGTACCTAAAACTTCTAGAGAGATTATTAAAGGCAAGCTTTTACTCTCAAATTCGTACTCTTAAAATTCTACACTTAAAAATAACCAACAGTCGGACCTACCAAATTTTGATCGTGCGCTGAACTTCTAAAATTAGTGTATATCGATATGACATATACTTACTCTACACAAATTAACATGCCCCAAAGAGTGCCTTTATCATATATTTTCGTGTTTTTATATATATTATACTTTTTACGACTTCTAAATATCGCTTGTCACATTTATTAATTTAAGCATTAGTTAAGAAATTCAGCTTTAGAAATCCACTAAAATAAATATCTACAGTTATGAATGCCCTAATACACCTACAATAGAACTAACGCGATAAAAATGTACCATTGTCCAAATTATAAAAATGCATTTTAAAAACATACATCAAATCTCTGATAAAATCATCAAACACAACAAATTTGTATTCAAGTTTTGAAAAGTTAAGTGTGCCGTATACCCACATACTATGCGATTCAAAATATCTTTCACGCATAGAAATTCAGATTTCCATTCTAAAAGATTTCACACCGTTGAATCATTTTAACGTAAAAGCCCTTCTTTACTTTAGGATAATCCTAACAAAATCCTCCATCTTAAAAGATCGTAGTTATAAAATTGCACATGAAATTGAAGGAATAGATCTGATTTTTTTTCAAAAAGTCATCGAAAATTTCCTCGTTTAAAGCGGCCGTCGTGGCAAAGCAGCCTTGTAAGACCATACCCTTCCATTTTTCCACATATAATAGGTAGAGTAATATTTTTCAAAAACAAGTGAAAACAAACAATTGACTGAATTTATTGTTGAAATACCATGCATAGACAGTGTTGATGACTCATATCATATTACACACACATACATGCCACACATACACTGATATTCCCATAATTACACACTATACAATTTTCACCTAATTTGCGCCCTCACGGGTAAACTGTGATATTTACGAAAAAATGTTTCAAACAAAAGTTGAGTATTTTTTTATAAGAAATATTTTTTACATTTAAACTTTTGTTCTATCTCTAACGGTTTACAAGATTTACCAAGACCCAATTGACCTATGTTGCTCATTTACGACCTCGACCTTTCTTTTTACGTCCTCAGTACGCTATAAGAATTTCAGCTTGATATCTCTTTTCGTTTTTGAGTAATCGTGATGACAGACGGACATACGACAGACGACAGACAGACAGACAACCGGAAGTGGACTAATTAGGTGATTTTATGAACACCTATTCCAAAATTTTTTGCTTAGCATCAATATTTTTAAGTGTTGCAAACTTGGGACTAAACTTAATATACCTTGCATATTACATATATGCATGGTATATCAAGTAAAAATGAGACTCATCAGATGAAACACTCCATAAAATACACACTCGAAGGAAATCAGATTTTCAATATACTGTATATTTTAAAATTAAATAACAAGTGAAATTCACAATATTTAAAAAACCCCCGACAAATGCGATTTATTCTTTGTAAACCGATTTTTGGAAACTTAACTATAAAATGTTCTCAATCAAGGCGGATCGACAGTTTAGGGGCTACGATGCCACTGAGAAACACACAGACGCACAGATAAACATTTTAGAACTTATAACACTCCTTCTTAACTCATTATCAAAGTGATGGTCAAGGACATCAGATGAGATGAAAAGGATACTTAGAGAGCTATCATTTTTTGGGACAAATTTTTGGAAATATTTTAATTAAAATTGAAATATTTGAGTTGAGTTTGTTCTTTTGAATTATTGTTTTGAATTACCTTACTATTTACCACTTCACTTTTCGAAATGAATTGAGCCAGTTTTATTTGACCATTAATTTCCATAGTAATTATTTATATGTTAAAATTATACGTCATGCCTTTTCCAAACTGAATCGATTTTGAATATCATCGCCAATTTTTTAGTTTTTTCGAAACTGTAAGCTCGCACTTAAAAGCTAAGAACACTCTCTGTTAAATTACCTTTCAAATGAAACCAAAAAAATTAAAATCGGTTCACCCGTTTAGGCGCTACGATGCCACAGACAGACAAACACACAGACACGCATAGCGGTCAAACTTATAACACCCCTTTTTAATTCGGGGTTTAAAAAGGTAATTTGTAAGTGAATATTAAAATTTTATTCTCATTAACGTATTTTTTAAATACGGACCTTTAAAAAATAAATAATAAACCTACATTTGTACCAAGACAGTTTTTTAAACATTGTTAAGACCGCCAAGAAAGTATAAAAATGTTTAAAGGTACCTACATATAAACGTTATTAATATGAAGATGGATTAGAATTCTAAAATTGTTGATCATTGATTATATTGATATTTTAATTGGCTTTATTTGTGTGGAATCTGATTTAAAAAATTAACCTACAATAAACGCTTGACAGAACATTATTAAGCATTTTATTATTGAGGTTAGTTTATATTTAGAATTGAAGTTGTTAATGCATTTTAGTTTATAAAAAAAATAATTTGTCTGTTGATTGATCGATATAACCAAATTAGAATTTAAAAGACTAATTCTTTTTTTTAATAAATTTATTTTGTTTGTAATACAATTCGCACGGTTAGAGGATGGGCGAATAAAAATTTTCAAGTAAAGAGTAAAAGTTTATTTCCTATAGAAGTTGATCCAGAAGCTCTACAGCGTGGCATCATAGTACGGGTTTGTCAAATTTGTTGACATACTGTATGATATTAATTACTTACATTTTATATGGTATTTCATTAAATTATACTTAAGTGTAAATTATACATTGAACTGTCACCAATTGACAGATCACGTACTTATACGTCATCAACAGAGAGCGCCAAAAAACTGTGTTTAAATATCTCAAAATTATAATGTATTTTAAATATTTTTTTACATTTAAATACAGCATTTTTAAACAGTATTTATATTTTTTACTTTGTTATAACGGTGTAAGCAATGAATTGAAAATATAAAAAAAATACATGAATATTCCCTGTTGATGCTTATATTCAAATCATGATTCTTGGCATGAGTGTTTGCCCAGCCGCAGTTGGACTCGTGTATCATCTTTATTTTAGTTTGAAATGTGATTTTTGGTATCCCATGAAATAGTTTGGGGCCGTTTAACGGAGTACATACAGCTATTTTGACTTATTTATCAACCAGTTCAGTCTCATTTATTAACCAACGAAACGAAAAAAGGGTTGTTATAAATTTGAACGCTATGTGTGTCTGTCTGTGGCATCGAAGCGCCTAAACGGATTAATCCATTTGAATTTATTAGTTTTATTTGAAAGACTTTTTAATGGGTAGTGTTCTTAGCCATGTTTTAAGTACGAGTTTAGAGTTCTACACCCGGAACAACTAAAAATATGAGATGATCAAAATCAGTTCAGTTTGGAGAAGGCTTCAAGGAAAAAGGTAATTTACGTACCCTAAAAATTTTTCGGGGGTTTTTTAAATTTTGTGAATTTTAAACTTCACTTATTCCTAAGTGTCTGAACACACAGAAAATATTGACTTTGTTATGTTTACCCAATATACATGCACATGATACATTTCTCTAAAGGACGCAAAAACACCTTCGAACCAAAATCATAAATGTTTTTTATTATGTCTCTTAACTGTATACTTACAATTAAAAGACTATAATTCAATAATTTCGTACTAGGAAGTTAATAATAATATTTATTAAATTTCGCCTAATTTTTATTATAATTATAATTTTTGTTCCAACCTATATACTTCTCTAAATACATAATACTCTACATACCTTAAATTACCAAAAATATAAACAACTAACTAATTATAATTGTCTCATATTTAAATAATATAAAAATATGATACACGACATGCATTTATTTAATGTTTTTAATAAAGGTGTAGCTGTATATAAGACTCATTAAGTGCTCATCGAATCAAAAACCTGATCACGGGAAGTTTTATGGGATTTAATAATCATATTATAGAAAGTACAAAACATAAATATAAATATTTTATTAAATGTATTAAATTATTAATAATTTAATTATGAACACAGAAACTCTCTTTCTGTACTATTTACACACAGTTTCACAAGAAAAGCTATAATTTTCTACCTCATAACGCGCATTCTTTTATTTTTATAAATATCTTCAATTATAATACTTTAAACTAAAATTACTTGTGCAATTATATTTATAAAGTAAAGATATAGTCAAATATTATTATAGAAAATAAAGAAGATAACGAAAACTGTATTATTATACCATGTTTATATGAAATATATCATAGTATATTAAGTTTAGTCCCAAGTTTGTAACGCTTAAAAATATTGATGCTAAGAACAAAATTTTGGTATAGGTGTTTATAAAATCATCAAATTAGTACATTTTCGGTTGTCTGTCCGTCTGCCTGTCAACACCATAACTCAAAAACGAAAACTGATATCAAGCTGAAAATTTTACAGCATGCTTAGGACATAAAAAGTGAGGTCGAGTTAGTAAATAGGCAACATAGTTCAATTGGGTCTTGGGTCCGTAGGACCCATCTTGTAAACCGTTAGAGGTAGAACAAAAATTTAAATGTAAAAAATGTTCCTTATTTACAAATAAACAACTTTCGTTTGAAACATTTTTTCGTAAACATCACTGTTTACCCGTGAGGGCGCAAATTACGCACAAATTTTATAGAATGTATTATATGGGAACAATACAGTACATGGTATTTCAACAATTAACTCTAAAATGAATTGTTTGTTTTCACTTGATTGTAAATCGAAAAAAAAAAACTTAAAAAATGTACTTGATCCTTGATGAAAAGTATAAGAATGAAGAAATGCAGTTTCTCGGTTAGAGACAATATATTTCTATAATCTTTTACTTATTGCCTTAGATTTCAAACGCCAACCCTAGTGAGGCAGCTTCTTAAACCGTGGGTGTAACCACTTCCATATGTTATCTTGAGTTTTCTATTCCCACCAGGACAACAAAAATTAATTTAATTAATAGTTGTTATTGTTTACCGAGTGAGTGTCGTTACTGTCGAATTGTTCATCCTTATAATAAACCCTTACGCAAGTATGGGTTTTGTTATTTTGGATTTATGTTCATTATTATTATAAATTTGAAATAAATATTCATCTTAGAAGTAAAGTTTAAACTTAAATGTCGTTAATATAAACTTGAAAAAAAATTTTACGAAGATCAAAGGTAGTAAAATTTATTTTCTACAACTTTACTTATTATAAGAATTATGATTTGACTAATCGAGATACCCTAAAAGCTACAAACCTGCTTGTCATTTTGTTCGTGATATTGTTTTGTATAGGCACTCATGATGTGCATAATATCAGAAATCGTATCCGAGCCTGAGGTTATCCGCAACAAATAAAATAGCCTTATGCATATCCGTTTTTTTTTCGTGGGATCAGATAGGGATCTTTAGAATGATTTTTTTAAATTTTATAACAAATACAAGAAGTTGAAACCAAATTGAAAATAAATTGGCCATTTTAAATTGTTCGGGTACAATTTTATCTATAAATAAAAATTCTGACGCATCACAGCATGCAAGGCCGTATCCATATTAATATATCCGCGGATGTACATTTTTTGCCCATCCAGCACATTACTGTTAGATTAGGATTAATTGTTAAGTTAGCTAATTTATTGTATACTTTTTTTATACTTTTTCATTCATTGTTGAAATCCATATTCTTTTGAAGTATAATTTTAATGGCAAAATAAAACTTATCACTTGCAACGAGTGTAAAACGAAATTAATATTTTCCAATGGGTTTTAATCTGAACAAAAAAACATGCTTAAATGATAGCCTTGATGTAAATGCTTGATGTAAATTAAAAATTTATCAATCAATACCAATAGGTACGTGATTAATGCATCAAAAATCGTTTTTACTTTAATAAGATTTTTTTCTAGATTATTTGAAAGTCATGTTAAATATAATTGCATTTACTTGCATATAGCATATAATTAGTGAAATGCGCTTAATAACTGGTAAACATTATTTAACGCTTTGGTAAATAGAAAGCAATTGAAACGCATCTAAGCAAGGTTTAAATTAAGTAAATAAATTTGAAACATAGAATATTCATCGATACTTCGAATCCCGGCTTCTATTTAATTTAATTTCTAATTATTTTTATTACATATGAGAACCGTAATACTAGAGTAAGGTTATCATATTATGTTATGGGGTGTAATATGTTAATATAGAAAAAGCTATTAAAAATATCCAGTTTGATGAACTTTGGCATATATAAAGATACAAAAAAATTCATCATAACTATTAACTTTCAAATTTAATACACAATTTCGACGTGAATTTATTGTCACGAAGGTTATAGGAACTCATTTTTCTGATAATTGCATGTTTATCTACAATTATTATTAATGTAAAAATGACCTTGTAAAGTATTGGTCAAGTACATTCGTATTGAACCTGCATATATTTTTAGCTAGCTACTAATAAACTTGAGTTTCCACCTTAACATTAGTTACCATATTAGTCTAAGATGAATTGGCGAACGACTAAATATAAGTATTACATCAAGACCTTTCTTCATTCAGAAGTTTCTGGATTTTTTATACTTTTTGACCAGCAATCAAAAGTCTCACATTTGTTTAGTATCTGTCAGCTCCCGATAAAAAAGGTGAGTGTTAAATTTTGAAGCGCCTGCTTGTTTGTGTTTCTGCCTACGGGATCACAGCATACATACAGATATTCATCAATTTCATATTGGTTTAATCGGGATACTTTCCACCAAAACACCACCACCGAAATAAACCGACATAGAATTATGATATGACAAATTTAGAAAAGTGTTTCTGAAAACGAGTTTATCCACTATTGCTTTATCATCACCATCTTCGGGAAGGTTAGGTTAGGTTAGGTCCATTGTGATACATATGTGTTTTACCACCTTTCCGCTGATAATTTCAATTATCAGCTCCTGAATTTCAGAGGCTGAGTGCACCTCCTTCATGCATATACCATGCATTACACCAGCCCATCACAACTATAAATTAAATTAATTTTGTTATGCATTAACCAACTAAGCTGGGGGAAGGAATGCAATAAATTTTACGTTTTAATATGTTTTTCATGGTAAAGCACACGAAAATTGAAATTTTAATTTAGGCACTTAAATTGTAAGTTACAGGAGAGCATGTACATTAAATTATTAGTTCAATTAGAGAATAATATTGTTTATTTATGCGCCAATTTGTGCTGGGCTATTTGAATCTTACAAGTAACAAATCCATACATTAAGAAGTAATCGTTAGATAGCTACACAACTTATAAAAAACGTATATAGAAGAATATGCCACAATAATCAACTTAATAGAAAAACCGGTGTACTTGATGGCTAATTCTCTTCCGTTCTATCAATAAGAGAACTAACCAATAATCATTATCAAACAATAATACTTAAATAGTAATTTTATTTTATATTTTAGACTATGTGTAATGTCAACTTATTTAATAAAGTGCTGTATATTTGAAATGGTACAGTTAAGCCTATGCAATTGTAGAGGCATGCCAAGACTTGGTATATGCCTTATTTGGTCTTTGGTATGCTTTATTAGCATTTGCCAAGACAATGAAAAGGCCTGGTAATCTAAGGCTTGGTGAACCAATTCTAGCTTAGCCCCATCATCGTCAGTCTTGTCAGATGACTATGATATTTGTTAAGGTGTTTGTTTCCCTACAGTATTGTAAAAAAGTTTTGGTTTTATTGTATAAAAGTCATAGTACATACATATAAACCAAATACATGCTTTCTAGTCAAGTAATATGTTATTTTTAGCTTTACAATGCCACGCAACTACAAAAATATATAATATATTGTGTGCATATTAACTTAATAATCTTGATATCTCTCTTCAATCCTCAATATAACTATGGTCGCCTCTGTTTATGAAATGATGGATCTTAAATTCATAATTAAATTAAAATTTTGTTTTTATATCATCGCCAACCTTTTTCATATTTTTATGGTATTATTATAAACTACAAGATTGTCTAAATATTTTAGATAGTTTTTTACCACACTCTCTAAATTTTTCGATATAGAAATATTCAATTGAAAAGGATAACATATATGATTCATTATTTTTTCAGCTAACTTTGAAAGATAAAGAATAATAAAAAGCCCGATGACCTAGGAATTTTTTGTGATTTTTGAAACTGTGTTAATCAAAAAATGTATTTATAAAGTTTTATTTAAATTCTTAATATTATTCAATCCTTGCATATCTCCTTAAATGGTAAGTTGGGCGGTGTTTACATTGCCTGGCAAAATTCATGGTAAGCTTTTTAAAAAAAGTAGCTTTAGGCAAACCAAATTCTGTATGATTTTATGTGCATTCGTGAGTTCGTTTGTCAAAGTGATTCTATAGATTCAAAAATTCTATAGATCTTATTTGTGTTGGAAAATTCGTAACATGTAAAAACAAAAAATAAACGTAATTTGTTCCAAAAAAAACAACTTCTGGAAATTTTTTAAACCGTGACCAATATAATTAATTATTTTTGAACGAAAATCAATGAATACTAATATAAACTTTATTTTGTTATTTTTTTGGAATATATATTTGATTAAAAATAAATTATAAATTCAAGGTGATATGATTTCTTAGAATTCTGTTTGGATGCAACAAAAAAAGTTACATTATTCACTATCTAGCAACATTCTGTTAAACAAATTCCTCGAAGTTAATATTCATATAGACTACACAAAGATGACGCTATTCATCGAATTGAAAATTACTTTCATTACTTTTATTGTGTTTTCAATGCCAAGCATGTCAAAACATTAAACGAGTACCTATTATTGTTAATTACCAACTCTCCAGTATAGAGGAATTCTTACAATCGACCCGAAAGTCCAAATAGAAAAATTTTCAGTATCACTTTTTACGTTTCATGGTCAAGGCAACGTATAACCACACCAATTTTAAATTGATGTGTGTGTATACGCATGTTTATGTGTGAAAGAAAATAGCGATCACGGATTTGTGCCAATCGTTGCGTAATAACACTAAGAAATGTGCTAAAAATAAAAACACGCATAATTTTGAGAGTTGAAGTGGCTTTAGGAGAAAAATAAACTTGAAATTTTTCTGTAAATATTAAGAAACTGGAAATTTTGATAAAATTGATTAAATTAAACATTAATTTATCCATTTTTCGATAGTAGATTTTAATTTCAAAAATTTTCAATAATTGATTACGAAATATTTTTACCAGTGCCGAGTATTAATCTCAATACCTCTTACATAGAAAGTGCGGTTTTAACCTCTAAGCAACACATCTCTGTTCAAATATAATGTAACGTTTTACACCTCGTAGGTTTGATACAATAACGCATCACAAGCTGAATTCTTTGAAAACTTTGGAATACTTTAATGTTTAATGCAAAGGTACATTAATTATTCCACACAAAATCAATTTCAAATCTAGATTTCCAAATATGTTCACAACTAATATATATAATAACGTCTGTTCACAATGATTGTCCATAGATAACACATTTTCATAAATATCGCTTCGATGGCATACCATGTAGTATTTTTATTATTTGCATAGCTACCTTACATGTAAGGCTTAACTGTATTCGTCTACACCAGACTTGTTAAAATAATAATGAATATGGCAGTATTTTTGGCTCTTAGGCCAAGTTATTTTAATCACCTGGGAAGTTAAATATGAAAACCATAAGGGTCGCACTCACATGAGAAGCTTGTTTTATTTTAAAAAATCAGAGTGGACAATATCGCCCTATTGTGGGCGCTAGAAACAAACATAAAATATCGGGTAAAATTTTACATATAGGGGGCGCTGAAAAATAATTGATTCTCGAAATAATAGAAATAATAGAAGGGCAATAGAATAAATTGAGAACCTCTGGTGTGGTATTTCATATTTTCAATAAGGTTTGTAAATTTTCTGTAAAAAAAATTAATGAAACAAAAAATAATAATTAACTATAATACCTGTCTAAATAATTATAAACTCATTTATTAAGACATGTTTTTAGTTCGAGACTCAAGCTGTTTTAGTGAAAAAAAATATAGAAATTATATATAATTCAGTATTAATCATGTAAACGCGTAGGTTCGTTTCGGTAAATGATGATAAGTCGTCAATATGCAAAAAAATGAAGTCTGCACGGTACAGTTTAATTCAGTACCGTTTGTATTAACTCTAAACTTAATTGAAATAATAAGGTAAGTTAAGTATATTAAAATAATTAAAAGGACTCTTTAATAGTTCGATGACTAAGATGGTCCGATGACCCGATATTGGCATTAAAATTGTTGCATATTTGTACAAAATTATTGATCAAATTATACAACTCGTTGCAACAAATTCTTACATTAAAGCTACATAAAACTTTTCCTACGTTCCTTGAATTAAATGACCAAATGAATAACAAATTCCCCTATGACTAATAAAAATTATATGAAGGTATTGTACCAGCAAAAATTTTTTTGTAATAATATATTAAAAAAAAAAAAACAACAACAATATACGTTTTAATAATTATTTATAAACTAAATTTAATCATTAGTTTATATTCAGCTTGATCAGCATATGAAGTTTTTATTTCATCGTTTTCATAAAATATTATAATCCATTATTATTGCTATACATTAATAATAAATACCATAGTAATCAACACACAACTTTATCCATACTATTTTATACCTATATGACTATACCTACTACTACTAACCTTCAAAATTCAAGGTGAAATTTATTCAATTTGCAAACTATGTAAAAAAATTTATTTAGTATTTGCAGCAAAAATCTTAAAATATTTAATTTTTTAATTTTACAGGATTGCCAGATAGTAATGTTATTAATTTATTATAATTTTTAGTCGAATTTTTTTTAAATCTATTTTTGTAAAAAGTATACAAATTTTCTTCATGAGAAAACTAACCATATATTCGATCGATAAAATTAAAATAGAAACACAATCCATTTCAAGATTGGAATATCCCAAAAATTAGTTTTCTTTCCTTATCGGAATCTGATTTTCAGTATTTTAAACATATATAATATTCGGCAGTCCAATTTAGAATGTCATAAGCTAAACGACACTTGGAATAATTCTGCTCAAGTTTGAATAAATCCATCGTACATTTTTTCATTTACTGGCTGACTCTAATTGAGTACCGCGTCTATATAGTATCTAAGCAGCTGAAATTTTGCACGAACTATTCTCTTATCTTAAGAATAATTATGGATTAACATATATAAGAATATTATGGACACAGAAAAAACAAATTTATTGGCATAAGAAATTTCTTCTTGAACCAACAATATTTTTCTATTTTAATAGAAAAAAAAAGTTCTTTGAGAAATTCAGTAGACGCAAGAAACTTTTTTCTTGTCTGAAGAATATTTTTTCCTTCTTTTCGATGGGCAAAGCCAAATATATTATCTTTCTGCAGAGTTAATAGGATCAGCGAAAATTTTACAATAAAGCCAAACGGTAAAAGTAAACAAAACCATAAATAAATTCATGTAGGTAGCTTTGATAAATTCAAGTTCATGTTTTTACTTTATCTATGACTTTTCGCACAAAAAAATATTTAAAAAAAAAAAAGAAGAAAATAGTTCTTTTCCAAGATAAACAAATTTATGTTTCTAAAAACTATCAATTTTCATAAAACATTGATAAATTCAATGAACATTTTCTTGTGAAATCTTGCTTAACTCATTTAAATGCAAAATGGAAACCCTATTTTTAAGCAAGTCATGTGAATAGTTATTATTATTTACAATAAATGCAGCAATTTCCCATTCCGTTGTTTTATAAAAATTTTTGCTTAGTGATCATTTTTTCATTTTATTTAAGTTTGTAAGATAAATTTTATTTATCTTTTCAATGTATTTATTATCAAGAAAGTTTATATAATTTAGTACACTTTAAGAGGAAGTCTTTATAGTTATAATAATTATCGGCTAAATAATAATTATATACAGAGTGTCCACTTGAAAGTTGTAGAGAAAATGGTAAGCAACAACAAAAAATCTATGTTGTCTTGTGCCAAAGAAACCTCATCAACCTGTAATATTTATTGTATATTGGACGTTAAAAAGAAGTTAAAGCTTTTAAGTTTATTTTTTTTATTTTCGATGGCATATAACAAGTATTAACTTGTTTCAATATTGACAATAACATAATAAGCTTTTTCAACTTTTACGATTTAACGATTTTTAAAAACCCCCCTTGTCACAGATGGTCACATTTTTGAAGCCCCCCCTCCGTCCTTGGAGTGACGTCACATAATTTATATTTGATATAAATTATTAAAATAAAACAGCAGTTAAAATTTTTTATTTATTAATTAAATTCTTAATAGACGCGCATAAAATTATAACATAAAACAGTTGTTTCTTATATTTTTATTTAAGAGAACAATATATTTTGTTAAATTAATTTCCATATTATAATATGAAAATGATTAACCAGTCAGTGCATCTGTTTTTGGTGACATTCTGTATTTCTCACCGTCAATTATATATCCATACTATTTTAGATATGCTATTAACACCAAATTACCTTCACATAAAGTATTTAATTTCAAATATAAATATAATAATAATAATAAATGTAACTAAATACTGTTACAAGTTTAGACTTTAGAATCATAATATTTATTATATATTTATAGAACATGAACAATTATGTTTTTGTTATGTGTTGGGCACTTATTTTTGTATGTTACCTGTGTTTTGTGTTAAATATTCTTATTATGCATCTTTTATTATAATTCATATTATAAATATTATGTTTAACAATAATAAGTGGAAGTACAGGAAAATCAAATTGATGATGCTAGCTATAAAATCATTAATTATATTAATACTGCTTAAATTAATACTATTGATGCTAGAGCCTTAGTGGGTCTTAGGCGATAGACTTTAACCGTTTGTATACTTAGGCTTCGGTTGCGAGTTAGAATCCAGGCAGCGGCAGTGTGAACAATTATATATAATGGAGGCAGTAGAATTGATCACATTGTCGTCGCTTGGATAAGAACGAAGTAACCGATTCCACCCACATCATAAATGTAATTGTATATATGGATGTAGTTAAATAAAGATTAATAAATAATGTTGTGGGTGGCCTCTGTTATAGGCGTCTATATCAGAGAAACGGGGGTTAAACCCCATTATTTATTATTATTAAAACTACTTAGATTGTAAGTACATAATTTCAAAGAAAACTGCGAATTATAATATCAGAAATAATACAATCCCAGCGGGACAACTGATCTAAGTTCCTCCTTTCGTATGAGTATCCTCTTTCGTACCAGTAAGTAAAAATGAACTGTACTGATGAAAATACTGAGCCCTATCACTACCACAAAAGTTCTCTTGGTATCACAACAGTTACGAAAAACATACAATAAGACGTAATACCGTATACATGCTTCCTTAATGTGTTTCATGTAAATATATGTCAACTTAAAATATATCACGCCCTCTTCCTTCAAAAATTTGTGCTAAAATACTAATTTTTCCGCGTGATAGTCTCAAAGACTCACATTTTTTAAAAACGATTTTTTAACAAATATTGTAATGAAAAAATTTAAAATAAATCAAATATTGAAAAGAGTCCCTTGTTTCTAGTCCTGTTGCTCCAGAATGAGAGAGCAATATTTTTCGACTGTGTATGGATTGATAGATTTAACCATATGAGTGATCGTTAGATGCGTCTTAATTGTGGTAGTGATACATGATTTAATATCTACCAGGAATGACCCTAGAGTAAATGTGTTATGTAATTTAAGTGTAAGATTTTAAACCCAATTTTCAAGAAAGAATATGTTAGTTTCAAAAACTCTTATTTATATTATATTATGTATAGTTTGAGAAAAGTTCCAACAAGACAATAAACCAAGTTTTTCCACAAATCACCCCATAGTCAAACGGAATTTTAGAAAAATGAGACACCTCTCAAACCGGTAAAATCTTTTGTTTAAAATGCTAGCTTTTTGGTTATTCAATGCATATTGTATTTTCGATTTCAAAATGCCTTCCTATAAAAAACTAAAAAACAGTGAACTTTCAGAAATTATTTAAAAACGTACATTTAACATAGAACAGGAAATGTTTTTTAAATAACTTTTGGCGCTTGTTATTTAAATACTTTTGGTTTCAAATTAATTTTAGTTTATCATCATATCTTTACAGGAAATATTTGTTCAATAAAAATTTAACATTTTTGGTTAAAATAATCGATTGAAAATTACCGATAAACATGATATGAAACTACATCGAATTATTGTAATAGACGAACGAATACGATAAATACGAACAAACTATATATATTTTGAACAAAAATGATAACAGGTTTTTCTAGTTACGTATAATATCACTAATACCACTAATTTAAATTGAAAACTAATATTTTAAAATATCGATTTTATATTATGCAGGATTTAATAAAGAATATTATTTTACCTAATAGGTGTTACTATGTGTCTTATATACCAGGTGTCCATTTTGAATTGCCAAGTTGAAAATTTCTTCGACGGAATTTCTTCTTAATAGATCAGGATATTTAATATGACATAACATAAAATTTCCTTGTACTTACCGATCCCTATTACATTTGACTTCTGATAACTCACAACTCATTTTTTTGAATGAAAAAACATAAATTTTGGACAAAATCATACAAATTGACAGATGTTTTTGCATATTCTCAAAATTCATGGACAGCTGAATCGATTAAAAAGTTTTAGTATCCTAGTTTACCTTCATGTCGGATTTTGGGGTTCGTTTGTAGTTTGTAGTTTTACGTCCCAACCAGCAAACAAATCATAACGTGCGATAAGAAACATAGTTCCAAAACTTTTACTTGGCACGTTTTTTTTTAACCGTTACGTTAAAGAAATTTTCAGGTGGATTATTTTAACTGGGACACCTGGTATAATGTTAAACATATCAATAGATGCGTGGGTTGATGAGTCTATACGGACGCGACTTTATGTCCGTTAAATAACATAACTTGAAATAAATGAATTTCTATATATGTATGTTATGTTTAAAAATTATAGCACTAGACGTTTAGCTGGAGGTCGGTCGACGCTCGTACATATTATTATCATTAACCAAATGTACCGTTTTGTTAGGCTTTGATCCAAGGAGTTGTCGACATATTGTGAATAGGCTAGTTAAGGTAGTCTATGTACTAATTTCAAAAAAATTACATGGTTTATTGCATTTGTATGTACACTGAAGTTCAAACCTAAGAACATTGTGTCATTTGTATAAATATGATTTATATTAAAGCGACAATTCAACGAAACGTTTTACCTGAATTTTAGACGATTTATAAAAGTAAGTATGAAAATAAAGAATATTGAAGTATAAGTCTTGATTAAAGTGTCTAATATTTATAAATTTTTTTTTCGACTACCTAATAAAAATAGCCATTGAGAAAGTTATTGAAAACTCTAAAACTCTAAAACTTTTGGAACTAAGTTTAACGCGACTTGCCATGGTGAGTAAACTGGAAGAAATCGTCACGTAAGCATGTGAGATATGTTCTGTGTGTGTGTGTGTGTGCCACATCAAAAACAAATTATATGTATAATACAGATTTAGAAAAGTAAGTTAATACAATTTTATTAATATAATAAGTATTAATTTAACGATCACATTGTTTTTGAGCAAGTTTCGTAAGGAATTTCATTCCTAACGGGGATCCCACGACAGCATTTTTTTTTTACAATAGCACTTACTTTTAAATTTTGTCGATAGCTCTTTTATTTATATTTTCAACATGCAACCAGCAACAAGGCAAAATAGTTGAAATAAACTTGAGCCTTCATTAAAACTCCACTTTTCTTTGTCACAAAAGCTTTGTTAATATCCTCCAAAACGCAGATACAACGAATCAAAGAATTTTCGTTTTCAATGTGGTTTCATGGTTATAAAGGATGGTCCAAATTATTACAGCAGTAATGACTGAATACTCTTGTAGCTGGGAAAGCGTACCTTTCTATATATAGTATGTTGAAATTTTAGAATGATATTTAGAACGCCAAATACTTCACGGTGTTTAACACTACCTTTCTCAACACTTTTTGTGTCGACGTATTAATTCAAATAAAACATAAATATGCAGTGCATTGATCAAATGCAATTTTAAGCCAGTGCCAATCACCAAAGGCTATGCGGTCAAGTAGATTATTTCCCAAGAAACCAGAAATTAAAAAATCCTACGAAACGGTGATTTTCACCACTTAAGAATAAGTAAGAAAATGCCAAAACGTTACACTTTTGTGTATCCAATAATATATTAAGATAAAAATAGTGAAGCATAAAAAAACATGAAACTTGTTCAATTAGTTAATATAAAAAGATATTTTGTTTAATTAATTTAAAAATAACTGTACATTGGCTGCTGTGTGAGATAAAAATACAGTCTGAATACGTCGTTTTAATGTTATAGTACCTACTTATTTTGTTTTTTCTTTTGTTTTGTTCTGATAAAGAAATTTGGCGGTACGTGATTGCAATTTAAAAAAAGTCATGACTTTGATTACACAAAAGTTACTGAATTGGATGTTTATGTTTGTTACATTGTCACTTTATCTCATGCTTCTAAAAAAGTACACAAAAACAATTGAAAATAAACAATTGGCTGAGTTAGTTGTTTAAATACCTTGTATAAATAGTGCTAAATATCGGTGCTTGTATATAAACATTTTTGTAGGATAATATCAAAATGCTATAATACTTTACGATTTTTTCGAAAACATTTTTAGGCGGGTTTGGTATGAAATTAGTATCAATCCTACCTTCATATTTTCAAATATCTATCTATCTTTTATAGTTTTGGAGAAAATCTGTCGGAAAACAATGTTACAACTTAGGAAAAAAAAATTTTCTAAAATTGCGATTTATTTTTTCATAATGGAACATACTTTACATTTAAATTTAAACTCTTGTTCTTCCTACCTGTTACAAACTTAAGGCGTAGAGTACTGAAGTTACAGTCCTAGCAAGAGCTTTTGTAAAATCTAACTTTAGAATACATCTAGAAAAATGTTTAATAGAACATGCAAACGAGGCTTTTGAATCTAGCTAGATTAATTCTTATACCTTATGAGACATTACGGCATAATTTACATAACACTCAGATTATAGCACGGTCGAGCTAGTTAGCTGTTGAACCTGATTCCATAAAAAATGAATTTTTCCTTGTTTTGGTCAATATTTAATACCCAAGATTGAAATGATGAAAAGTTTCATCAAAAATATTCAAAATTGCACTTGTCTTGATTTAGCTTATTTCAACTCAAAACAATCTCCGCTTAGGATTCAGTCAATATTGATCCAGTTATTACTTTCTAAAAGGGAAGCTAACAAAAAAGTCGTGGTTTTGAAGTTTTCATTCTCTAATTCCGGATAAGGCTGAAATGGAGATGATACGCTTCGTTTAATTAATATTCTATTTCTTGATTGATGAATTCCAAATAATATATGAATTTATTTATGTTATTTTCAAGATATTCAATGTCTTCAAAAATAATTTCATGACCTAACTTCTTAATCAAAATTGAAAACAGTAACCCCTTAAAAGACTTGGTCAATAAAAATTAAAGATGCTTATATAAATACATACTTGAATTTTTTTCACTGGATAAATTTAAAAAATGATTCTTACCTGAAAAAAGAAAAAATAAAATTAGTACATCAAAACATATTTAAACCAAAACCAATAAATCTATAAAGGTACCCTTAACTAATTTATTTTCAAAAAAATGTTTAGTCGATTGAATTGAACCGTAAACTAATTTTTTTTTAAAGTTAATCAATTGATGACGAGATAAAAATTAATATTTTTTTAAATATTTGTTAGAAAAACTTAATTTTATAAAAGAAAGATTCTCACTCTTTTTAAATCTTTATTGAGATCAAATTCAATGATCGATCCACAATTGATTAGATTTTCTAAAAAGGTTTTTTTTATATATTATTTAAGATATTCAGATGCAATGATTTTAGGGTTCAGTATTTTAAAAAAATAGATAAAATTTCCTACTCCTAAAACAAATGAACCTTTTCTGCGGCTTTAACAGTTTCTAAATGTAAAGTAGGTTTCTACTACTTGGGATTGGGTGTCAACTACTTGGATTGCGTCATCAACACTGTCTATGCATGGTATTTCAACAATTAACTCAGTCAATTTTTTGTTTTGACATGTTTACAATTATTATGAGCCGAATTATATGCTACTTCTAAGAAAACAAATTAATCTTAAATACTATTTTGTAAAAAAAATATTTAATGATGTCATATTTTCTTAAAATCAAATTTTAGAAAATCATGTGAATCATGTCTGGAGATGGCGCCGTATTATATTTGGTTTGAAGATATCGGTTTTACGACATAATGATTATCTCATTGCTAAACTTAAACAGATGTAGTGTTTCATTCAAAATTATTATAAAGTGAAGCATTTTAGCTATTTTTCGAAAATTATATTCGTTTTTTGTTTTTGCTTTTACAAAAGGCTTTTTAAGAATTTTAAAGCAAGTTTTTTCCAAATCCCTGAGTACGAGAGTTAGCAACGTTTTCGTTTCGATAGTTACTTTTAAGAAGGCTGAGAATTTTTCATATTTCTTTATTTATTGATCTTACATAGGGATGAAGTCATTTTAAAAACAATTTTGTCGTGACGTTAGCAGCTCTTACACCATTATCATAAAAAGAATTATTACTTAATAAAACAAAATTTCAGATTTTTGTATAAATCATTGTATAACCTAAAATAGAAGAATTTTTTTTCTTTTCATAATTTTTTATTTAACCACAAATAAGAAGGTTAATAATAAAAACACAAATTATTTTGAAAGTATTATATACAGGTCAATAATTATTAAAAAAAGAATAATAATAATAAATAAAAAGAACTATATATTCTCTGAATGAGGAAATAGTTAGTTAAAAGTATTAAATTTATTAATGAATCAATTTAAATATAATTTCAATAACTTTTTTTTTTATTAATAAGTTTTTAAGAAAAATGTAACACTTCTCATTGAAAACGATAACCTCATTCTTTAGTGTTAAAATTCACTTTAGTGGTATTTAAAATAAATATATGGTAAATAAATCAATATATTTCGCATCATTTGAAAACAATGAGATGATAATGATAATTATTGCAGTCCGAGAATGAAAAGTAAATTTAAGCAACGGTATTTTTCAAACTTCCATTTTTATCTAAAAATGAACGGGCAGCAATTTAACAAACAATTGCATCTCGAGTCTCGACCTTTAATGGATGTTAGCAATTTTCTAATGAATCATATTCAAATTTTAAATGACATGAAAAATATTTTCTTGGGAAGATTTTCTTCTGAACATTAGTTCAAGATAAAAACTACTTTAACAAAGTTATCAACAAAGAAAGTCGGGTTTTTGGGATATCTGTATTTATTGATTTAATGAAATATTCAATTAATGGCTTTAAATTGTGTATTCACCCCGAAAACTAACCGAGCGATAAAAATGATTAGTATAGTCGATTATCGTTAAAACAAAAGTGTTATATGATATATCTATTACAATTTGGTTAAAACTTAGAAATATACAGAATGTTCGATTTACATCTAGGCATATAAATATCATGAGTATGACAGAGTACATGCGTTAAGCAATACAGCGAAGTAAGTGGTATGATAGGTGTTATATGAAATTGCAAAAGTGACTTATATCGTGGCTTATCTTATATAGTTCATCTATTCAACTAAGAAACTCCCACTCTCCAAGCGTCTTACAACTATCTCAACGCATATCGAAGCTTCAACACATGTACATAATACCTCTCACTTAGATTGCATTGCTTAACGCATGCATTCTGTCATACTCGTGATGTTTATATGCCTAGATGTAAATTGAACATTCTTTATATTTCAATTAATTAAATTCCTCGAAATTTTTTTATTCTCTATGAAATATGTGTCATCTTGTTTCTTAGTACCTATACTTGTAATTAAAACGGAAGTGGAAACATACCAAAGTGAAAATAAACGTTTCGTTATAAAATCGTGTATCTAAATGTTTTTTAAATGAATTTGTGAACAGTATAAAATGAGGGCTTAGAATCACGCTTTTTTACGATAATATGACTTTTATCTTAGTATTCTCAATTTTGTTTTTTTTTAACTTACAGAATCACAAATTTGATTAAACACAATTAGCTCATAAGTGAAAACTTTTACTTTTCTAATACTGACTTATAGCTCCATCAGAAAGATTAAATTAAGGATAAATGCAAGGATTGAATTATACTAGGGAATTATTATAATAGGGGAAGAAAACTTTATAAATATATTTTTTGATTAACAAAGTTTTAAAAAAATTCCTAGTTCATCGGGCTTTTTATTATTATTTTATCGTTCGAAGTTGACTGAAAAAAATGATAGAACCTTATAGGTTTTTCAATTAAATATTTCTATATCAAAAAATCTAGAGAGTGTGGTAAAAAACTAGCTAAAATATTTAGACAATCTTGTAGTTTATAATAATACCATAAAAATATATGGTTGTCGATCATATAACAACAAAATTTTAATTTAATTATGAGTTCATGGAAGATCCATCATTGGATGAATAGAGACGACTATAGTTAGAGTATTGATGATTGAAGAGAGATATCTATATTATCAAATTTATAAGCAGCACTTGCACACAATATATTAAATATTTTTATAGTTGTTGTAGTTGCGTGGTATTGTAAAGCCAAAAATAACACATTACTTGACTACAAAGCATGTATTTGGTTTAAAGCATGTATTTGGTTTATATGTATGTACCCTTCATATAAACCAAAACTTTTTTACAATACTGTTGGGATACAAGCACCTTAAATTGATTGACTAAATGATTTGAAAAATAGATAATTTACACGAGCGTAAGCCTTTTATTTACAAGAGTAAAGCTCTTTGATTATACAATAAACAGCGGAATAATAACATCGAATAACTAATAAAAAATATGTTATAAATCTTTGTATTACAATAAATTATTTTTCTTGGAATTATTATCCAATCAATATTTATGTAATAAAAAGTGAATATCAGATATAACATAACATATATAGTAAATAAATAGCCATAAGCGCAATAATATTATTATTATTATAATATGTATTATATTTCAATAAAATAGATGAGCTATGGAATTCGCACTATCACCTTTTTCTTTTGCATTTATTATAACAAGTGATATATTCAATACGTTCTTGATAGGTATCTATTATGTACATAAATATGCATATTTATTGCAAGCGAATTATACGTTAAGACAAAATATTACAAACTGGCAAGAAAATGGGGCGCTATTCTAGTATGAAATTTAAAAGGATTAACTTTTCAAAGTATAAAATAAATATAATACTATTTTGAATTATGCAAAGCAGGATCGTTTTTATTTGCTACTTTTACACGCTCTCGATAACATATTCAAGCTTGAGTTTGTTCTGTTTGAGTTTGATTCGCTAGCAGAGCCTTTTTTAGCACTTATTTTTGAAGTCTCCTTTTTTTATATAAATAGATATTGATACTATATCAGGATAACCGAATGATTTAGCCAGAAGCATCTGTTTGTTTTTCCGAATTCATTCAGGTCTACAGTATCTAGTTTCAGTAATTCTGTTAAAGAAAGGATCAAACATGCTGCACCTTTAACGGAAATTAACTAGGCGGCAAAAATGTGGTAAAACGTAATACATTCTTGAATTAATTTTTTCATTGAGAAAAATCACTTCAAATTTCATAACTGACTTGCTACAGTTACTTGCATATAGGTCGATAGATACATTGTATTAAATACCAAGTGGCCAAGATAAAAGTGAGCCGACTAATACTGTATGTGATAATTGAGTCGAGGGCTCGAGAGGGATCAGATGATGAGAGGCTTAGCGACCATTTCGTGTTGTCTTTCGTGGTGGTTGAGAATAGGGTTCTCCATAATCATATAAACAAAATTGTTTATTTATAAACTTATTTACGATGTAAATCGTTTAAAAATTAAATGTAAGACAAACACAAACAACACAAACAACTTCACAACAAATAAACTGCCAAAAGTTTTCAAAAACATGTTGAAATGTGCTAATTTGTGTATCGAACGAAATTCATGGTGAGCACTTCCAACATCTCCTATGAACTAGGAATGAACAAGCTATGAGAATGATCATAGACTTTTTTTTTGTCACTTATAAATGAAAGAATAATTCATCTAAAGTATATTTAAGTATTTGTTTTTTAAAATTTTTAATTTAATTTTTTTATTAATTATTAATAAAACATAATTATATTTTTTGAATAAATACAACGGTAGTGACGTATTAGTCTCCGTTGAGGCAGTCAGCCAATCGGTTTCTATGAAAATTAGCGTTATAATATAGTGAAAACCAGCTGAGAAACAAACCAATCATCATTAATCATGTTACATTATCATTTCTCCGTGCGATGGCGTTACGAAAGCGAGGTGTTGACGTTTGAATTTATAGTGCAGAAAAACCATTTTCAATTGTTAAATTACATGAAAAATAAATTTTTAAATTTTTCTTAATAATTTTTAGTAATTTTTCGAAAAAATAAAATAAAAAACATGCAATTTCTCTATTCATACAATTCTGTATTTACTACTTTTAAATAAAAGTTATAATCAGGGCTACTTTTATCTTCGTCACTCTGTATTTTTATACTCATATTTATGGTATGGTAAGTGAATGAACGCGTTAAAGATGATGATAATAATGATGTTTTTACGCTTTAAGGTAAGGTACACAAGGTGATCGTCGATCGATTGATCTTTCGAATATTTATTATTAATAGGAAATAATAAAATCACACATATAAATTATAAAACATAACTCATGATTATTATGATATTTAAGATTATAATACTGTGATGTGATGTGAGTAGGGATACTTATTATTTATATTTATATACATTATATGTTAGTTATACCATGCATGTAAACTTTATTATGTTGTAATAAAGCAGTAATGTGATTTTATTGGATTTTATAAAATAATTTGACAAGCATCTGCAAAGAAATTGTGAAATGCAACATTCTCATAACATAATACAGTAGAGGCTCGATATTCGGAAAAGTCCCGTAATAAGAAGAAAATTCCCGTAAATATACCGTATAAATATTTCATATATTTTAATATCCCCAGGTACGTTTTGGTAAGTGTAAGAGACCATGTTATATAGCGTTGGCTACGCTGACTTCAGTCTCAAGTCAGCAGGACCATTGTTTTTCGGAAACGGCTATGGCAAAAAAATCAATTCTTTGGCAAAAAAAATAGCAAATAATTAGCAAAAAATATGCCACAAAGCCTGCTTTGGTAAGTGTAAGAGATCTGGAGGTATATCGTGGCTACGCTGACTTCAGTCTCAAGTCAAGGACCATTGTTTTTAGAAAACGATTATGAAAAAAAAAATAGCAAAAAATTAGCAAAAAAATATAGTATAAGTTTTATTAGAGTCCCTATGACTTGACTACGCTAACCTCAGAGGCACACACATATGTGTATGTATTTACTATTTACGTTCGAACAAACATACCGAAACTAGTCAAAATGAATTCAGAGATGCAAATTTCAATACGAAAAAAAAATGTTTGTAGGAAACTTAACGTTTGTTTTACACTTTGTGATAGAGTGGCTACAATCTTCACAAGGTTTACTTTTAACTGATTTTATATAATATTCTTTTTACATTTAAATATGTTTGTTTATTTACCTATATACTATTTTTAACTTGTTATTTTTAGCACTTAACAATTAACACTCACTTGTAACGATTATATGAATAATATGATAATTAGCATACCTATTTTATTTGTTAAAAAAACATCTCTTTATTTTATATATTTTATGTTATTTATTTTATAGAATATAAATTATTTTTCTGTAAAAGGAAAGTTCAATTATTATTTTTAATTTTATTTTTAGAATTTATTATATACTCTACGGACGAAAAACATTATTGGTAGCCATAAATGGCCATAATATGAATAAAGTTAACAATAAAATGTAAAAATTGTTGAAAATAAAAGCTTTTAGTAATTTTTCTTTATTAAAATAAAGCAGCAGGTTATTTTATAATCAATGTCGATCGATTCTACCTACAATATGAAGAAAATGGCATTTCATAATGAAAATCTAATCAAATTCTAATCTAAACCTAATATGTAAGCGGTTTTTGATATTTAATAGGCTTAAATCGTTAAAAATTGCCAAAATTAAAGCGCACAAAGGGGATTTACAAGCAGAAATAATTTCAGTAATTTCTCGATAAATATAATTATTACTAAAAGTGTATTATTGGTTGGTTACTCGAAATAGTTGTCCACGTAATACTAAAAAGTCAATTGAGAAGTCAACTTTTCTCGTACTATATTTGAGCTCCTTATTTATTTTGAAAACCGAATTCAGTGATGCGGTACATCCGCACATCAACACATCACAACTATTTAATTAAATTAACTAGTGTTCGTCCAATGGTTGAAAATCCACAATCATTCCAAAATTTTTTTATTGACAAAAGCTCGTCAAAAGATACTAACCAAATAAAAAACAAGTAAAATTTACAAAATTTTAAAAACACATAGAAATTTTTTGGGTGCGGAATCTAAGCTCGCACTTGAAACGTATTTAAGAACACTCTCAATTAAATTGCGTTTATCCTTTGAGCTTTCTAAAAACTGAACCGATTTTGAGAGTTATCGCCTATTTTGTTGTTCCGGGTACGGAACCCTAAACTCTCACTTGAAGCATAGCCAAAAACACTCTCCAATAAATTACCTCTCAAACGAAACAAAAAACCAAAATCCGTCCATCTGTTTAGGCGCTACTATGCCACAGACAGACACACAGACAGAGAGACAGACACACATAGCGGTCAAACTTATAACATCCCTTTTTTGGTTCGGGGGTTAAAAAGAAAATCGGTTGACAAGGAAGATAGAAAAAGGTAGATATTGAACTGTTAGGTTTTAGTCCATTGAGCCAATGAAAATATATGTCACACTATTCCAAACGTAAATAATCAAATTTAATACAATTTGCCTCCTGATGCCTTAACTATAATTTACACCTAACATAAGATTTACACCTATTGGAATTATTTTTATCGCGTTAGAAATAATTTGCATTTATATAAAGAAATTTCTATTTTTTACGATAAACTTTAAGCTCTCTATCCCCAAACGTAGCAGTGCTGGTGAGTTCTACGTGAAGAGAGTAAAAAGACAAATACTTTCTGCATCATTGCACGTAACCTAAGTTATTATTTAGGACATTATCTAGCATTTAATAAAATTGAATTTAAAAAATTGAATACGAAATAAGTAAGTATGTTAGCTTTCCCATAATATATTATGTATTATAAAAGAAATATATTTTTTTATCTATCTATTGCATATAATAAAATATTATTATCATCGACAAATATGGAGTGTGCCAATTTCATTGTAAAAGCTAAAATATTTAGTAAAGTAAATAAATATATAAATAAAATACCGCACAACACATGATTTTAAAATGTAGGTGAACAATTGTTTAATAGATTTGACCTTTGATTGCAACAATAATAATAAACTGCACACACATAACAATAGGAGGTGTACAAGGTGTCTCAAAAACGAGCTTCAAATAAAAGTTGAATAAATTTTAAATCGAAATTAAACATATATAAATATATATGAATCGCCACGATATTGGGTTCATTGGAAAGTTAAGGTAGTACCAGCATGAAATCACTTTTCGACAGATTTGGCCGAATTTTTTTTCTCGGGTTTATAATAGCTTTATTTATGAATTCCTAAAATTTCATAATTTTTGACCGTTTAGATCGCGAGATATTTAAAGACAAAGTTCGCGATTTTGAGGTTCATGTCCCATTTAAAGCATGTAAAATGTCCGGTCTCTCCAACTATTTTTTATGATATTATTATATATTGAAGAAAAAGTAGAAAAAAATGTTTATACAATACAATTCTAAAAAAAAAATTTAGAAATTAATTTTCACTTTCGAGATATTAATTTTGACGTAAATTGATCGAAATTGGGACGTTGGCATAATTATTTCCCATTTTAAACGGTCAAAATTTCTGAAACTTTGGGAATTAATAGTAAGCATTATTAAATTCTTAAATTTAATTTTTCGTTAAATTCTGTCGAAAAAAAAATTGTACCATTGCTTTAACATAGAAACTGCAAATACCATGCTGGAACATCGTTAATGTTATGCCATTTGTTTGAAAAATACGACTTTGAACATAAAACTATAGTACTTGGGACGAATGGAGCGTATAGTGCGCATGATAAACACTTTTTTATTTGCTCTCAACTTTTTACTGAAGGATTAACAGGCGCACAATTTTATATAAAATATGTTTGGTCTTAATAGTTGGAATATAGCTTGATACCCACCCGCTTCGCTGGACTTAAAAGTAACGATCACCCCATTATAGTCTCACCTCGCTTGCTTTCGCTTATCTCCCTTCTATAACACTCGAAATAGTGATAGGAATTGTTTTACAGAAATAAAATGTAAAAATACCATTTTTTTAAATGTTATATAGTATTAATTTATTGAGTGTATTAGAACACTGTGGCCATGAGTTGTATCTCGTTCACCATTTTACACAGAAATTTTTAGTTTATGGTTCAAAACGATGCACATATATGGCGTAATGAAATGTCATTGACCAAATTTAATTTTTAAATATAATTTCATTTAAATCCATTCAGTAGTTTTTGTGAAAGCGTAACAAACAAACAACCTTACTTTCACAATTATAATATTATTTTTCGAATTGTTTTTGTTTCAATACATGCTTTTTTCCTTAATCGAAGATAAAATTTAAAAAAAATAAAATAAAATCGGGCCATCACATAGCGGTCATACTTATAACACTTTTTTTTTTTTAGTCCAGGGGCTAAAAAGCAGTCCTTGTCAAACACTGGCCCTTCAACCATCTCAATAAAAAAATCATGGCAACGATCGTTATTTCTTTGGAATTTTTCATGAAATAGGGAATTTCAAATGTTTAAATGTTGCCCACAGTCAAAAGAATGTATTTTTTGTTTTCTTCTTCGTGTTCAATATAAATCTTAATTTCCCAGATAATAATTTTGATTGAATCACTAAAATTTACACTTTTGGTACGCTTTGTAAAATAGCATGAGATAGAATAATAATACATAATGTATGCATCATCTTCATATTTGGAAAGGTTAGAATTATTTATTCATTTTATTTATTCGTCGGTGACATGACATCGCGTTTTCAGTATTATTATTAGATAAAATCATCGTATCTTTATAACCATAGAAAAATGATTATACTTGTATGGACTTTAAGCGAACTATCATTATTATGATGATGAAGTAATTGGTACACACAGTTTTGGTTTTATATATAAATTCAAATGATCAAATTAAATTGTTCCAAAAATAAACAAGGAAGTTAAGATTAAAATAATTTTAGGGAATAGTAAGTACCGTAAATGAAGGAAAAGTAGTGCGATTATGACATTTAAAAAATTACTAAATAATTTAAAATAGATAAACTGAAATATTATCAATTTTTTCAAATTTAGTAATTTAAGTTAATTTAATTCAATAAGATGACTTCTGTCTCGGCGTAAATATTTTTGGGGTTATTCACTATATGACACAACATTGTCAGGAATTTGAGCCTCTTCCTGTCGGATCCACTCATTCAGTGCTCCAATTTGGTTTTGCTAAAGTGCTTTCCCAGCGAAAATACAATGCAGCGTTCTTATCGCTTCATTCTGACTGAATGTACGACAGAAAAATTGTCCCTGATTTCCAATACGATTTACGTGATTAACAGTTAATTGACTTAAAAACACAATTAATTTTCTTCAGCACTAAATTTTCTTAAATGCTTTTTTCTGTTTCAATCTTTTCGCCACAAAGTGGTAGTTTAAATTAAAAAATTACCTCGTTACTTTGATAAACGTGCAGTAAAGAAGTAATGTTTCCCAATTGAAATTTCGATGGTAAGTTTTCTTCGGATCTTTACGTTTTAGAATTTCCGGATCCCAAAAATATCGTTCAACCATTGTTTTGCATAGGTAAAGCGATTTGCATGTCTCAACAAAATGATTTCAAAACAAAAGAACTATAGAGCAAATTTCAATTTTATGTGAATCTGATTTATTTTTAGAGCCTTATGTTTTGATATCCATCAACCCTTAATTTTCCATCAACCCTTGAAAAGATAAAATTTAAATTCGCGAAATGCAGAGGAATTCGAGGAACCCCGAACAAAGTTCTTGCATAGAGAGTGTGTGGCGCTCACATGGTTTTTTCGATTTCAACCAGTCTTGTTTTCTATTAATTATTTCAACCACCATATATGCTTCTTTAAAAGTAGATTTTCGCGACCTGTCCCTATGTATGGTTAGATCAATAAAACTACGCAACGGATTTTCATACGGATTTTTAATAGATAGAGTGACTCAAGAGGAAGCTTTATATCTATAATACATGCACAATATAGTAGAGAAAGACTGATAATTTTAGAGGTTTCTAATGTGATGTCGATAATAAACACATTTTTTACAAGCTTTTATTTAGTTTCATCTGTCCCGTTGTCTGCCTGTAATCAAGTCTTGCAAGGTTACCGATTGAGCTGAAATTTCGCATGCACATTAAGTTTGGATGACAATGCATGGTAATGTTGTGGCGTCCTGATTTTCCCATTGCTTTCACCATATTTGATATAAAAGTAAGTATCAGCAGCATTGCACCCATGCGAAGCCCGAATGGATTGCTAGTTACTAATAAGCGACTAAAATTATTATATCCCCCACCTGTGTATCACATATCACATCTATTCCTAGTACCTCAACAGAACCACAAGAAGATACACACATATTTGTTTTCAACGATGTACAATCATACTAACTTGTTAGTTAAAGTTAACTCCTGGTTAGAAATCAATGTAACGGAGAACAACATAACAAAATATACATATGTAACTAGTAACAAATACTACAAACACATCATCCTTACCTTACCTTGTTGCTCGTTGGTAGGTAAGTTGTGGCTTAAGTTAGTATTATAAAATAAATACTACCAACCAAGTCTTGGTGTCTTGGTGGATTGGATATATAATAGAAAATAATATCTATGTGACTTGTAAAATATACCACAGTTGGTTGTCAAAGGTCATATCGTGAAATCATCTTCATCATAACATATATAATATATTCCTTATTATAATATGTTGTCGCTGTTAAATTAATATTACATATGGACTTGTTATTCATCTGTTTATAAGACAACCATAACGATTTTAATATTATTAAAATTATTATTAATAGTTAAAACAGGTTCATAACGAAAATAAAAATGTCTTCAGTTTTTAATTTAAAATAATTAAATTATGAAATTTATTTTAAGCTATCCTATCTATTTTTATATAGCCTGTATATATAAAATGATTAAGTTCAGTCACTAGTTTATAATGCGTAGAAATATTTATGATACAAAGAAAATTTTGGTGAAAGTGTTCATATATTCACCTAATTAGTCCATTTAGGTTTGTTTACCCGTGAGCACGATAACTGAACGACAACAAAGATATAAAGCTGAAATTTGTACGTTGAAATTCGGCTTTGATTTCTTAAATGAATTGTATAGTTCAATTAAATCATGGGACAGCAGTACCTAGAAAAGACACGATAATTATCTCGTTATAGCGCCAATTACGGGCGCTATTATTTTTATTTCCATTTTCTCCAAAACTTGGTTAAAAGATAAAATTTTCAAGGTAGCTTCAAAAAGTGAGGTTATAAATTTTTATTTCATTCCAAACCTATCGGATAATATAAAAGAGACAAAAAAATCTATTTTTGAGAAAATATTTTTTTTAATCAGAAATTCATTTCAAAGCGTGTAAAAACGAAAAAAAAAATTATATACGAAATATAAAAACGAAAAATTGTTAGGTGATTTGTTCTTCACAAATGTTTTTGATATACAAACTTATTTATTTATAAAAAAAAAGAAAATTAGTGAACGTACACGCGTTCTTCCGCTTTTCGCCATATATCCTCTACTTTCCTTGTCCTCAATTGTTCTTATCCTCAACTGTGGAGAGCACAATTTCATGGGTTATAATTTTTTGGTGCGGCTTCCTAATTTTTGTAGAAAACTGGACGAACTGTAAATCTAAACCATTCTGTAATCAACCTAAACACATACACAAAATTTCCTCAAAATCGGTCCTGCCGTTTAGGAGGAGTCACATACAGACGCACAGTATAATTATATATTTAAAGATATTTTACGATATACGAAATTTAAACCTCTAAATTCTTTCCTGTAACTCCCATTGACTTAAAAATTTGAACACCTCTTATAGGGGGGCAAAATATATATGTTGAAAATCACAAGGGGAATCGATACGAAAATAATAGAGGGGGGAACTATACGCAAAAAAAGTCCTTGAAGAATATTTCGGAAAGTCAATACTTTCTGAGTTATTGGCGGTTGAAATTCGTCACTCGGCACCATATAGCTTTTGATATAGAGGGTGAACAAAATTTTCCAGTTTTTCCATCAGACTTCTATTTTATGTGTCTTTATCAATGCTCCTACCTATAATTAGTATGATTCTTACAAAATTTAAACCGTGCTTAAACTTGAATTACATTTTTGCTGATTTATTTTTTAAATTTAAATTAATAGTACAAAGGTATAATAAATTAGCTTATAAAACTTCTGTTGCTATATTTAGTCCCAGGTTCATTCAAAAATAGCATGACAACAAGAATTAAAAGCTATAAAACTGTACAATTTATTTTGAGAATAGTTTAATGGAATGTAGATAGGCTATCTATATCTAGCACAAATCTTATGCTAAATAAAAATGGTTAAATTAAATTACTGGCCTGTATTATTATCGTTATGTACAAACATATAAATGACAATATTATGGAAACTACTATGCCATAAATTTTTCAATAAATTGTTTGCTGAAATGTTAGATCTAAAGATCTATATCCAAAACTAGATGTAATTATTAGTGACAATTTCACTGCATATATTCAGTTGTGGTATTCAATGTTATTCACATATAAAGAGTATGGCAAGAAAGAAATCTAAGAAGTAAACCGTAACAACATAAATAAAGAATTAAGACAAGCTAAGCTCTAGTAAGCTTAAGTTAGTTAAAGAATGTGTCATATGAACTAAAATAGAAGAATTTGTGTCTTCTATGCACACATTTTTTTTTTTTAGATTTTGATATCTTTATGATTTAAAAATTGTTTTCTTCTGTGCAAATATTTCACACTAGCTAGTTAAATGTATTACGAAATTTTTTTGTCAAGTACCCCACCTGGTGGAGTTGAAATTCAAACGCCTTTATTTCAAATAAACCATTTTTATTTGTTGGAATAATTGAAATTTGCAGTTCAAAAATCAGACTCTGAAGACATTTTACATTTGCTACAAATATTATCGAAGAACTCTAGGATATTTCGAAATAAATTTCGATTTATGCCTCAATTTGCTAGATCAGTTTTTTGTATTTTATAAATACGTATTTCGACTACCAAGTAGTCATCGTCAGTAAGAATTAGCTAATCGTGATTACTCTTATCATGAATGTTACTTTTTGCTAATTTGGTGGCGGACTGCACAATGATACTTTCATGTACCTATAATTCATACTGTTCACAGTATCTGTCAGATTGTAGTCTCAGTGGCGCCAGCCAATCAACTTATATCAGTTGACTAGTGCCTGGCCAATGAGCATGATACTTGTGCGCAAGCCTATTCGAGTATTTTTTGACGTTTAAAATAATAAATTACAAATCAAACTTAAATTAATACTATAAATAAATCATGAAAATAAGTAATCTTTTATTTTTATTAACCATTTTAGAAATTCAATCTCGATTTTGCAATTTTTAATAAATCCGAATGTGGAATATGTCGCTTGTCCAAGTTCATTGTTTCATTACCCAGCTTTTGAATTGCAGATGCCTCCATAAGCGTCTCTTTCGCAAGGATTGGGTACTGATTTTAGGAGTTTTAGGTTTGATTTATCAATTTTGTGGTCGTTTTTGATAACGTGATTCAATATTTTAAATGGCCAATATGTTCTTTAAATTTTGTGATAATTTGTCTTCTACTTTGACCTACATATTCCTTAGAACAATTTTGACATCCAATGCAATATATTCCCGATTGTTGCTCCATGTAGATTTTTTCTTTTGAATTTCCAAGTAATTGTTTTAATTTTACAAAAAGCTAAAGGGATATTTTTTGAAAATTTAAAGTATTAATTTTAGAAGTCAAATACTTGTTTGATTCTTTAAAGAATTTAATTTTATAACTACTTTTAGTTTTTACTTTTTGAATTAATTGTAGTATTAGTTTAAAAAAGACATACTTCTGATTTAGTAGTCAACCCAATATGTATGTATATTTGATTTGATTAGGATATTTATTATGACATAACATAAAGTTTCTTTGTTTTATTATGAGTTATTATTTATTATGAGTAAACAAGTTTTATTGTGAATAAAAATTCGTGCATATTTCCTACTGTCCTAAGTATGTGTATGATTGATTGATTATAAAACATACAATCATTCTCTAACGCACTGTATTTATATAAATAATATAATATATATTATTATTTGATATAGATAATATAAAAGTCGTCACCGGTATATATTTTATTTATACGTGCAAGAATGTGATATGCAACAGGTTCATGACCCAAACATAACTAGAACTTATCTATTTACTCTTTATATTACACACAGCAACCTACGCCCTTCATAAATGTGTAAAATTACATAAATTCTTTTTATATTATTTATATTACAATCTTTATCATTCTTATAAACATATGTTTCCATTTTGTTTGAATTTTTTTCATGTTTTTCTTTTTAACTTTAAAATATAATAAATTTTATTGTTATTACTTTATTGTTAAAATATGGAATAATGATAAGGTTTTGTCTTGTAAACTTTACATTGTTTATATTGTATAAATTGTTTGAATTAATAACCAAAATTTAAACGGTATTAGGGTAAGATGTAGTAAGTAGAGTCATATGTACCTTGAATATTTTGTCGTTCCTTTGAAGATATTGCCCGTTGTTGGACATAATGAATATTGAAATGAAGCTATTTTATGAAAATGCAGGTAGGCTTAAGATTGATTGTCAATGTACTAAACTAAAAATAAAATTTTTGTTCGAAAAAAGTAATAAATTTGATTTCTATTTACAAGCTGACCAATAACTTATGAAAAATCAATCTCTACTGGTAAATAAGTTGTTATACCCCTTTAAATGTTATCCATAATGTTCAGTTTGGAGGACCTAAAGTTTCAAACACGTAAAATTTTGTACCTGGAATAAAAAATACCATGGACACATGCTAATATGGATGCACTTAATATTAAAATTGTTATTTTGTGTTTTATGGATTACCAAGTAAAGATAAATTAAGTAAAAGAAGGAAAAATAAGTCTCATTCACTTCGAATCATTAAAAATACCAGTTAAAACTATTGCTGGAGCCTCAAGTAGTGGATGGCCACATACATTTTATAATAGTATTTCTAATCACATTTTATGATGCTGTTCCTTACCATACAGTGAACTGTAATGATCAAACTGTAATGACAATCGGTGGTGGTGATTATAATTAAAGTTTAGTATGTCCAGTAGTACATATGATGTTGTACCATGGTTCACACATAAGGTACCACGTTTCACATGTTTTTATCGATAGTTGTTTTATAAATACACATTACTTACCTTTGGCAGTAATTTTACTATCAAAAAGGTTTCTTATAGCTTTTGTATATTACTTACCAAATGATCTCTGCTTTCCCCAACGTAACAATTTCGACTAATATGAAGCTATTTATCACATTAAATGCAGGTAATATACTTCAAAAAATCAACGAAGGCTTTGGAGAAGCTATATTGGAATGAATTTTTCGCAATTTCGAATTCTTCATGCTTTGAGGTATTTAATCAACCATAAAAAAATGGTGTGTCTATTCCTAGAACTGTTGGTAAAGTTTAAGTTCTAAAATTTTAGGACAATAGTCTGTAAGAGTCACCGAGAAAATTATGAACTAAAAATTTGGATAATGGGTTTTTTGAATACCGTGAAGCACAATGAGTAACAGACTTCTGATTCAATATAGACTAATCTTAAGAATAATGATGTGAATGACTTCTGTTAGAGACCATAATATCTAAATGTCGAAAGACTAACCTAATTATTGTTATTACCGCCAGTGGAGAAATGGTCACGTTTTGTTTTTACATAATAATGAAGTTATATTCAAGTGACATTATTGACATAAATATTTACAAAACAAATTACAACAGAGTTTTACTTAATAAGTACAATACTCGTGTACTTATTAAGTAAAACTTACTTTACATGAACTAGGTGGGTTTCCAAAACCTTATCAGATAAGGTACATGCATTTTTACAGTTTACTCCATATAATGATACATACTCATTGTCAAAGACATAATTGAAATAGATACTCAAAGCAAATTACATACTCGTGCACACACTAAATTAAAAGTAGGTGTAGCCCATATTCGATATAATACGACAATTGTTTATTTATCAATGGGTATCTACTACAATTGAATGGAATCTTATTGTTGCAGCACAGTTTTTAAAAAAAAATTATATACTTAGTGTACTAAGTAATTCAATAGCTAAACAAAATTAATTTCACGTTTAACTGAATCTTAAGAAATATAAGTTATTATTTATCACCATAAATACAAAAGATGAATTATGTTGTTTTTTTTTTCAAAATATTTTAAATTTTGATGCGCCTACTTATTAATAATGGAAAACAAAACAATAATATCGATACTTGTTTTCATTGAGTGCTAAAAAAATAATTCAATACATGACAAGTGCATATTAAGAAAACATGCATGAAAAGATTTGTAAGCTATTTATGAGCTATAAATTACAAAACGTGACGGAAGGTAGGTACTATTGAAAATAATATTTTGTACAATTGGTAAGAAAAGCTATATTTAGAGCATAATTTCCAAAACTTGCGATATGATGAGGAGAGAGAAGACTGCTAATGAGTCCCCTGCGTCCTTGTCTAATCTACATGTCATTGACTACATATTGTTTACATTATTGGAGAGACACAAAATCTCTATGCATCATATGATTATGACATATGACTATAACAAAGACACAGAAGAATTCACTGGCAGTCTTCTCTCTCATTCGTCATATCGCATCCACTTACAGGCGCTAGCTAGCATATCCTCCGCGTTCTCTATGTATAATATTTTTTGATTTAGAATGATTAAAGAACAAATATCGTCACTGTAATTCCACAACGTAGTATTTCAAAATTGAAATTTTTTATTGGCTTTATTTATGTAAGGTGTTATTCGTTCCTCAAACGCCCATAAATTATTATATTTTATAATAGTCACGAAAACGCACAAGGAACGAAAAAATTTTAATTTTATCTACTTGTGAAAGAACTACAAAATTTCATAGATTCAGCATAAAAAATTGATAATATTTATGTAGTAAAATTGAAACTAATGATGTTGAAGACATCTCCATATTAGATTTATACAGAAAGTGTGAAAAAAAAGAGATTTGGAGGTGGTGCATATTTGTTCTCTACCATTATTTTAACTCAACATTACTTAAAATATTTTTAAGTCAACATTTCATTTTATTTGGCAAATATTATCTACATTTTGTAATGCGTTCACTGTTTAGAATTTTGCTTTTCTAAACGATGCTGTAGTCATATTTTAGTTGTTTTAGCTCATTTTTATGTTTATCGTTATTCTTTGATGTTATGTCGCAACCTAAAGACTTGTGTGATATGTGAAATGTGTTGAAAGATACCTATAAAAGTATAAACATTTTTATTTAATTTGCGGCTGTTACTTTTGTGTTGATTTATTGTTTTTGACTACTTTATGTGTCTAATTTTTTGTTTAATAGTTTGGTATTTTATGAATTGAACACTAAAAATAATGACTGTATTGTTTTTATCAAATTTCAAATCATAAATCAAACGACTAATGTCGATAAAACTTTTGTTACCTTTGTTGTCATTCATTTTTTATACTGGGTGATATTTTAAGCGTTTCCATCATTATATTTTCCACCAAACGGAATGAACAGTCAAAAATCGCAAAATGTTTACATGGTCAACTTTGATTTTTCAAGTGGTACATATATATTTTTTGTAGCAGGCTTTAGTTTATTGCCGCTATTTTTTTTTATTAATCCAGATCTAAATTTTCGACACCTTTTCTGCATATCTTAAACAAGAAGTAAAGCACATAATATGACTTAAATCAATCAGTACTTTATATTTTTATGAATATCGGAAGCGAAAAAGTGCGCTTCAGATACGAATTCTTTTAAATTATTTTAAACACATAGAAATCAATAAGCAAGCAAATACAGCAATAATTTATTCATAAATAATTAAATATAAAAAAAAATTGAGAAATTAAAAAAAGAAATATAACGGTACTTAGTATTTAAAATTTTGTTCCAAAATGTTCATTAAAATACTCAATAAAATATGTACAATTACTATCAAAAAATTTGAAACAAATATATTTGATTATTGACACAATGTCTAAATTATTTTAATAAAATGATTTTTATTCATTGTGTGCATTGTCCAAAAAAAATCACGCACGGTGCGAATAGGAAGTTTTTGTAAAATATATATGAACTTGATAGTCGAATAATGAAAACTTAGACTAATGGTAAATTATATTTAAAAACATAAAGGCCATCTTATAAAGAGCAAGCCACTTTTTCAGCAGATTTTTAGTGTTAAGTAGAGAGTTCTTTCAAGTGTATGTTCCTTAAAGTACTTTTAAGCTCGTATTTTGAATTAATTTTTGGTTAAGTTCGTGATTTAAACAAAATAAAAATTAAGGGTTTTTATTTTTGTTAAATGCTTAAAGATTATAAATACACCGTAAAATAACACGAGCCTGAATATTGTACATATTTAAATTATATTTCATTTGGTTTAAAACAATTTATACCAATGGACTGAACCTATTCCTAGGTTCAAGTGGTAGGTACAGTCATTAGTATACATTCTTAAGTCAAAATATGGATAAATTTATGATCAATTTAGTCTAATATTTAATAACATGTTACATTATTTAGTATTCTCATCACATAAATTTTACTATAATCGATTCACCTTAAATAAGGTAATAAACCAAAATTTATAAATAACACCTTTATTATTATAGGAAAAAAAATACATATTCGAAATGAAATAAAACAAAGTATTAAACTATAATTTGGTTATGATTATATGATTTTGAAATACAACGTGTTCATTCACACGCTAGAGTTAACAGTGTTTTGATCTATGGGTTGTACACTAGTTTATAGTTTACATTTTTTTCTATGCAGAGATAACAGAATCTGCCCAAAAATACAATGATGGATTTTCAAAGAATTTGGAAGGTCTTTTTATATAAAAAATATCATTTTTATATATCGGTCCATATGAATGTATGAATAGATAGGTATCGTCAAAAAGGTCAGAAATGAAAATACATGAATTACACTGACAAAAAATTGTTAATACCAACCGATATGAAGTTGTCTCAACCTCATTGCGAGATCAAATATGGGGAATTGTGAAGTTGACACAAACGCATGAGTTGTTTGTATAAAAATAATATCTTCTTTTGATTGGTTCTACCATTTATAAATATTATAACAAAATAGTGATGAGTTTATCCAACTGCGCTATACTTTCTGTAAGTTAGTAACAACAATCTTCATGTAGTTGGTTCAGTCACATATATCATAACCAAATCCTCTATTTAAAATAAACGAAATCTTTTAATTCATCGATTCGCTATATTTACACGATTATAAATTCCAACTAATTACAATTTTCTTTTCTATTAATAAAATGTACGGCTTTAAACTAAAATCAATCTTTTTCATAGAAGTAATGATTTTGTTTATTTAAATTCAGTGATTTTGTATCAATGAATTCATATTTTAAATTCAATCCCATTCTATTACACATACAAATATTTAGCCGTACTTGTTCCAATCGTTAGGAAATTTGTTTGAAAGTATTTTTAATATGACAAGGCTAATTTCGGAATGAGGTTGTCATTATTTAAATTTTTTTCAGTGTATTTTAATTTCATACAGTAAAGAATAATACAAATTTGTAAAGCGGGCAGAGTCTGCAAATCTCTAGATGTTTTTTTAACTGACTCAAAAATGACACCTAAAACTTAAATGCCTAAGTCCCGAATACTCAATCTTCAACGAAAATAGATTTTAGTAAGTTTTCTAAACTGCCCTGAATATATTTTGGCTTTTTTTTTTATAAATATACAAGGAAGTCATGTGACACAGAACGTTTTTAAAATAGCTCTCTTAATTCATCTTTTAACTCAAAAAAGAACGGATTTTTGGGTATAAATCGAGACAAATGCATTAAGATCGCAGGTGGTACTTTTGAAGTTATTTCGTTTGCACCATTTTGTGTCACAGCCTACTTTTGCGTGGAAAAAAGAATCTTTATTTCGCAACCACTTGACTAGTCATGAGATTTGAAGATTACTTTTAAAATGGAGTATCAAAATAATAAAAGTTTAAATATATACATTATCAAGTTAGCGAACATAGAGTGACGGACAGGCTAAAAAATTTAAATGTACACTTATATAAATACATTTTGACTAAATTATGACCATAAAGCCGTTAGATAATTCAGTTGAATGTATCATTAAAATACTAAAAAAATTTAACTATCGATTGGAATATTTATTTATTGAAAATTAAATTAATGATATGAATTATTGTATTTTTTTTTATAGCATAAATATTAACCGGTCATTTAGATGGTACTTTAAGAATAATATTTCAAAAGAAAAATTCTTCCAGCATAAGTTTATCAACGTTTCTATGTTTTTACTTTAATATAACCAAATCCTAGCAAAAAAAAATAAAAATTTAAAAAAAACCAACAATTTAATCAATTTTCCGTTCATATAAACCCTATCGCTTTACATTTTCGTGCATACCGATTATTGAGAGTGTAATTGGGATCTATGAAGCTTAAATTCAGTTATTTTGACGATTAAATGATCATTTTGAGGAAATAACCAAAATCATTCCAAAATAAAAACTTTTCATAGAGAATTTTAGGCGATAGCTCAAAGACCCAATTGTTAAAAGAGACTTTTGTATATTTTGCTTAAAATTAACTTATACAGGGTGTCTAATGATTCGATGATAATAGTTTAAGAACGTATTCTTTTACAATTAAATTTAACCAATAAAGTAAAAACATTTGAGTTGGGTGCAGTATAGTTTAATGTTTTATTAATTAAAATATTTGTTTTAATAATGTAATTAAAGTTTTGGTTCAAAATGTCGCCTGCTTCATAGCATGTCGCCCTGGTAGCTCAGTTGGTTAAGGCGTAACTAACTCCGTCCGCGGTATGCCCAGGGTAGCGGGTTCCATCGCAACAAAAATTAACGTGATTAATAGTTGTGATGGGCTGGCGTAGTGCATGGTATATGCATGAAGGAGGTGCACTCAGCCTCTGAAATTGAGGAGCTGATAAATGAAATTATCAACGGAAAAGGTGGTAAAACACATGTATGGTATCACAATGTGCTCTATAGCCTAAGTGTGTCCTTCGTAGGCAGCCAATATAATCTAACCTTCATAGCATATTATTGTTGTCTAATATTTGAAGATGCAGCTCTATGAAGAGGATCTAACTCGTCTCCTATTTAACAGTTGTAGTCATAACATTTGAAATATTTGATCCATAAAATTTTATATTGCCCCACGAAGAAATTCTTTTGATCGGCGCTTGTCTAAGCACATTCGAGATATTTAACTGATATAATCAACCCCGTCAACTGGTACATTTTATTATTTATTTTTTTAATTTTACATTTAACAAATATAAAATATTTAAAAATAAAGATGACAAGTATGTTGGTATTAGTTTGTTTACACGTGACGCAGATATTATGTATTTTTTGTGATAAATATTATATTTTGTCTGTGATAATGCAAACCATAATAAATAAAACAGAATATTATAATCTAAAGTATATGTCATCACATATCCAGCATACTTTGGAGTGTTCTGTTACATAAATTGTACGTGTTGTACACTCATGTTCAAAAATCATTCAACATAATGCTCTTTCATTATATTGTGATGATTTTAAATTCCAATCCAAACTTTTCTTTCCTTAAGGATCAAACTTTTAGATTTTAAAAATAGTGTAATGAAAAATTGGCCAGCGGAATCGGAGCCACAAACCAATAGCTTTTTTCGCCAGTTTATGGTCCTATCGTTAGTGATTAGGTCACCGCTGAAAACTTTACTGATTAGAGTGAAGTTTATTCATCTTTTTCCCTACATATTTTTTATTGATATATCAGCCAATTTCTTTCGAGAACTGACTCGATCTCAATCTAAAGATCGATTTAGATTTAAAAATTCGTAGGACATTATAATAAAAATAATAAATATTTCCAACAATTAGCAGCGATTGTACTAAATTTGTATTTGGATTCTAAAAGCTATCTCCACGGTTTTTGCTATCTTTTACACGACTTTTTACAACGACTTGAGCAATTTCTTAGGAAAACTTGACTATATCTAGGTAATTTTTTTTTTAATGAGCAATTTTGTTTTTCTATTTATTCCTGGATTAAAGAATCAGAAAACTCGTTTATTAAAAAAAAATCATTTCTCGATTAAGCATTTGCTTTATGTCTAATTGATTTTATGTTTTCCCTTTTTGCCACTTGATACATCAATTCAAAAGGTTTGTTGACTTTAATGTTCCAAAATTATTCCACAGTGAAATTAACTTTGGTTGTTTTTTTTTTATTAGTAAAATCATATTTCAAAACTTTTAGTAATGATTGTTGTTCAGTCTTAAATATAAAATCAAAGAATCAGTCAAAGCTATATAAACAGATAAAAATTTGTCGCGATAATAAACGTATCATAAAGAAACTTTAATTTTCTGAAGTCTGCAGATTATAAACTGGAGGGCTGGTGTCCCTAGTCGGTTCAATTTTTAATAATACGAGTATCGATTGTACTTATATTTAGTATTTTTGATCTATTGGTAGATACTCCGAGCTTTTTTTACTTCTCTATTTTCAAGTAACATATTACAAATAATATCATATATTATTATAGTTTAAAAAAAAAATGTAAAAACATATAATATAACAACAGTCAACTCTGTCAAACTGATAAAATTGCATAAAATATGATCTGTTATAAGCTGTGCTCTTGATTAACTGAATAATAATTTATCTGTTATAATATTTAAATATTACATTGCATATGCAATTTATACTTTGTTTTGTGTAAATTGTCTTCTAAAGAAAATAAGTCCCAGTTGAAGGTTTACAGTAAAAAAATAGAAATGACATGATATATTAAAGCACAATTTATTCATTATGAATGAATTATAATTAGATGCCGCCCTATTAGCTCAGTTGGTTAAGGCGTAACCAATTCCGTCCGCGGTATGCTTAGGGTAGCGAATTCGATTCCCGCCGTCGCAACAAAATTAATTTAACTAATGGTTGTGATGGGCTGGTGTAGTGCCTGGTATATACATGAAGGAGGTGCACTCAGCCTCTGAAATTGAGGAGCTGATAAATAAAATTATCAGCGGAAAGGTGGTAAAACACATATATGGTATCTCTATGGGCTTTATTGCCTAAAAGTGTCCTTCGTGGACAGCCAATATAACCCAACTCAACCCCATTATAATTAAATCGATTGTAGTGTGAGTGAGTTGATTTTTTTGCTACCGTACTTCTTACCATTCTATTGTATTTTATTTTTTTGTTAAATACCTTCATTTACAAATCAAGATTTGTACCGAAAAGACAAGAAAACGAGTTAATATACAGCCAATAAAAATCATTGCATTCGCATTCTATAATAAATAATTGGACGCAACTTCGATCAAAATAATTAATCTATTATACCATGTATATATGAAATATACATAGTATATTAAGTTTCGTCCCAAGTTTGTAACGCTTAAAAATATTGATGCTACGAACAAAATTTTGGTATAGGTGTTCATAGAATCACCTAATTAATCCATTTCCGGTTGTCCGTCCGTCCGTCCGTCTGTGGACACGATAACTCAAAAACGAAAAAAGATATCAATCTGAAATTTTTACAGCGTACTCAGGACGTAAAAAGTGAGGTCAAGTTCGTAAATGAGCATCATAGGTCAATTGGGTCTTGGGCCCGTAGGACCCATCTTGTAAAACGTTAGAGATAGAACAAAAGTTAAAATGTAAAAAATGTTGCTTATAAAAAAATAAAAACTTTTGTTTGAAACATTTTTTTGTAAACATCACTGTTTACCCACGAGAGCGTTAATTAGGTGCAAATTTTATAGTATGTATTAATATAGGAATATCAAAGTGAATATCTTTTGTTATTTACGTGACGTCAAAAAAACGTCAGATATGTATGTATGTGAAATGTGACAGAGTTATCAACACTGCCTATACATGGTATTTCAACAATTAACTCAGTCAATTGTTTGTTTTCACTTGTTTTAGTTTTAATATTAATCCATTTACGTTTTGATAAATAATACACTTATCAAATTATTAAAATTCTGTGATGTTTCATTAATGATAAAAGACTGTTTGTTACATAAATATATCATAGGAAAAAAATGTATTCAAATACATCATAGGCTAATAAATATTTGATTAAAGATAAGTAAAGTACAGAGTACTAGTTTGTAACTTAAGTATTTAAAAATATGTCTATCTTTACAAGTGGCCATAACATTATATTTTGTTCACACATTTAAATGATGATAAAAATTATGAATATTTAAAGAAGAAATATACTTCATTTATTTTATTGACTTTGAATAAATACTATATTTTATTTACAATTGTAACTAATCAATACAAGTGAAATTTACAAAATTTAAAAAACCTCCGACAAATGCGACTTAATTCTTGTAAACCGATTTTTGGAAATTTAGCTATAAAATGTTTTCAATCAAGCGTTTAGGGGCTACGATGCCACTGAGAAACACACAGATAAACACTTTAAACTTATAACACTCCTTCTTTAATCAATATCAAAGTGATGGTCAAGGACATCAAATGAGATACGACACTTAGAAAGCTGTCATTTTGGGACCAATTTTTGGAAATATTTTAATTAAAATTGAAATATTTGAGTTGACTTTGTTCTTTTAAATTATTGTTTTGAATTACCTAATTATTTTACCATTTCACTTTTCGAAATGAATTGATCCAGGTTTATTTGACCATTAATTTTCATAGTAATATGTAAAAATCATATGTCTGGCCTTTTCCAAACTGAATTTATTTTGAAGATCATCGCAATATTTTTAGTTTTTTAGGGTATATAATCATAAGCTACGAACACTCTCCGTTCAATTACCTTTCAAATGAAACCAAAAAAATTAAAATCGATTCATCCGTTTAATCGCTAGAATGCCACAGACAGACAAACACACAGACACACACACATAGCGGTCAAACTTATAACGCCCCTATTTTTTAGTTCGGGTTTTAAAAAAACTGAGGGCTTTATAAGTTTATTCATACCTTCACAAATTATCATGATTTTTTGAGTGATTGATAATTTTATACTATACCTTCCGTTCTTTTTAAAAAAAAAGTTTTTTATCAAAATCGGAAACAAAAGATTGCAGTCGTTGGACTCCCTTAAGGAAGTTCCTTTACATCCAAAACTAGTTATGCATAGCTATTTTTTATGTAAATGGTATAAAAATGCAAAATTCGTATAATATAATAAATAAAAATAACATAAAGTGAGGTTGCCATGGATATAATACACACACACACACTTACAAATCATATCTCACACTGCTACGTTATGAATTCTGCCAGTTTCGGAACTTCGCACAGTGTTTCGTCTAATGCAAGCTAGCGGGACAAAATTATTTTTTGACTTATTTTTATTGTTTATGTATTTTCTAAGTATATTATGCTATTTTAAGAAAGAAAAAACATAATTTGTACACATTAATGTATGTAGACCGTAGATCGGTATTGATATCACAATTTCGCACGTGTCATTACCATTCCCGGGGTGAAATGTAGGTAAACACGCTGTAATTACCTACATACGTACCTTACTTACTAATTTGGGTAGAATTTATCATTTATACTTCCTTCAGGTAGATTATAACATTAAAAAAAAAAAAAGAAAACATATGAATTGTCAAAAACTATATTTGATTCGGTTTCAATATTTTTTCAAATTTTTATATATTAAATTAACTAAAATATGGTAAAAATAAAATAAATAAGCTAAAGTACTACGAAATTATTTAGAAATATAAAAAAACTTAAAACTATGTAGGTTAGTTGCTAGAAATATAAATCTTAAAACGAGTAACATATACTATATTAAAAAAAATACATAATACTACATTAAAAATAAAAAAAATAAATATTAAAAAAAGTTAATCAAGAAAAAATGTAAAGTTAATAGTCGTCATAAGATTCTTCGTCATTACTATCCCATTCTGTAGAGTCTGACAACAAATAATCCTCCTTATTAATTTCGCGTACTAATGACGTGGATTTTGATGAAATTGAAGGTGGGGCAATTAACGGCAGAGTCTCCGCTGGCAAAGAAGTATAATTCTTCCGTGGTAACTCTCTAAATGCGTTTATTACAGGATCGGAAGTAATCAGAAGCATTCTCAATAGATCTGTATTGGAGGCAACACGTGACCTCTTTCTGGTGTTTTGCTCACTGAATCTACGGCAATCTTTATTTCTTACTTCCTGAGCTTCCTTGGATAGCTGCCCAATTGGAAGAAGACAAGATTAATGACTTCTGTACTGTCTATAAGACTTCGTCTGTAGCGTTGCTGTTCTCGAATCTCTGCTTATATAGAATGTGCCCCGAACTACCATCACAGCCCCATTCACTTATCAAAATGTAGGATGAACGAGGTAGCACACTTCTGATAACTTCCGACTGAGCTGCAACTTAGTTCACTTGCAGATCGAGTTTCCAACAGGTCTACTACTCTTGGTCTCTTTGTTTTCATTGATAAGTCATCAAATGACTTTTTTAGTCGGCCTATATTCTGACCTCCTGAGGTCGTTGCAGATGTTGAAGGGCACGGCTGGTTTACACATACAGTTAATTCCATCCCGCACCCATCCAACCAGTTCTTATGTTCCATTAAAAATATTTACCTATTGCATTTTGATGATGCCCACTTTTCACTAAATTTCGCGGAAAAACTTGAGATTTTCGTCTTGAGTTTTCTTGTAGATTCTTCAGACATTTTATTCAGGCTATGCTTATTACATAAAACATCAAAAATGCGATGAATTCTTTCACTTTTGTCATATTTTAGCCATTCTTCGAAAAAATCCGATTTCGTCATAGTTACGACTCGCTCTGAAAAAAGGACAATATTTTTCCTTGCGGGGGTTTTCGGGCCTTAAAATATATATGAATCTTTTCTTAAATGTTTGAAGTATAATATACAGAAAAATCTAGCTGGATACATGTGGATACAAAAAGTTGCAACCCTTTAATGTTTAAATTTCACAAAAAATATTAAGTATTTCTATGATATTAGTCTAAGCCATGGTACACGAAAAATGTGAGTGATTTAATTATAAAAAAAACATAAAAATAGAGTACATACCTTCAACTAAATGATCCATCACGAAAATCACTTTCCACTATACCACAAATTTTAAGATATGCTATCGAAAGTGTGAAAAAAATTCAACCGATTTGCAAATGCTACACTACCTTTGTTATCACTGTACTTTGAACACAAACACCTACCTGGGTGGGATATTTAGCCCAATGGTATCTTCGAATTTGGTACCTACAAAGGGTTGTTAACATAATGTTCTTATCATTTTTTTGAAATTGCGTTATGACTTTTGTCCCGCTAGCTCCATTTAAACGAAACACTGTGCTTCGTTAAGAATTAAAATTGAAGCGTATTTTTCGAAAAGAAAATAATCAAATGTAGTCGACTCAATACTTTTTCAGTTTTGATCGATTGATTCGTAGCTGCACTAAACAAAACATAATTGATTGACACGTTTTAAGCTACCAATATGAGCTAAAGTGGTTATATTAAATACAAATTGCAATTCAAAAATGCTGCTACCAGCGTTTACTTTAACATGATCTCTGTCTTTTTACATGTTTCTTTTATTATAAATAAAACAGAAACAAAAAATATAGATATGAATTCAAAGTTTCAAGTTTACCTTTTTCGCTGAATCATTTAGCACATTTTATAATATTATTTACATGGTTAAATATTTATGCAAATTTTATACAATTCAAATATTTGTAACGTGGACAGAACTAAAAGCAACATTATTATATTATAGTACAGAAAAAAACTATTTTCTTGCATCCAGAAAATTTTACATTTTTAAACATCAACTTACTTGAGATTTTACTGAAGGAAATATATTTCTTCACGTTCCAAAAAAATATTCGCTTTTAATTCAAACGAAAAAAGGAGCAAGAAAACATATAGGTAGAACTGGTGTATTTCAGCATCAAAAAAGAACACCGAAAGTTCAAAAAAGAACTCGGGTTCTTTTAACCCGGGTTCTTAAAATCCTAAAACTCGGGTTCTTAAAACTTTTATCATTTATTTAACATTTCTCAGAAAAAAATGAGGTTTTGTAAAAATTAATACTAAGTTTCTTGGAACATCACTTTTCTCTTAGCTATCACATTAGAACTGTTAAACGGGCCACAATTTGATCGCACGTTGCAGTTGGAGTACGACTCATCATCATAGAGTTCTAGCAAACGTGCGTTGAATAAAACTAAGTAAAGATCGAAGCTTATAAAATCTCAACCTGGCTCAGCTACGTAAACGTGTTATCTTTAAAAAAATGTGCATAAGGTTATAAGTAAACTTAGAATGCAACACAGAAGTCAACGAATTAAATGGAAAAAAAGAGATATGTCTATATATTTTCAAAATAAATTATTTACTTAAATTTATTTAAAATATAAAATTTAGCGATAAATATTTTTATTTTAATTAACCAACTTTCATATTAAAAAAAAAAAAATTAATTAAATTTCAAAGTACTTAAAACAATTTGTATACATTATGTTGATTAAAATACTTTAAGCACAAGATTATAAAAAAATTAATTTCTAATCAATATTATTATTATATAAAAACTATTTAACGTAAACAATCAATCAAACATTATCAAATAATCCTGAAATCTAATTAAATTGATAATTCTAATTCACAGGATGTTCTTGGCTTTGAAAATAATTTATTTTTATCCTATTTTTATCAGTAAAATTTAAAATGAAAATTATGTTATTTATAAAAAAAAAAATTCGCTATGTATGTATTTCAATCTCCAAAAACTCTTAGTCTGACCAATATGACCAATTTAGAAAAGTTCAAACCTTCGGATAAACTTTTTTAACATACTATTTGATTATTAGAATATTTAAAAGAATTAATGCCAAATAATTTGTATCTAATCTTATGCAATAACATAGATTTACATGTAAAATTAATCGATTGTACTTAAAATAGTTAAAATTAGGCATACCACAGATACCAACTGCTGTGTAAAATAAACAACTTTTTTCGTAAAATGTAGAGGAGATACGGTTAAACGGAGCTGATAATTAAGTCGTTAGAACCAACAAATCTTCACAGTGAAATTTTTCTTTTGGAATATGTTTCAATTGTTAAAATTAAGAAACGAATGTGCAGATAAATTTGCAAATTGAAAGTAACAAGATTCGTCAAAATTGGTCAAGGATCGATACTTAAGTGTGCGTAAATAATACATATCTACACCAATGGAAAATACTTTTGTTTCGAAAAAAATTTCCGACATCATAAAGTTTCCACTTCCCTAAAGATTTGTTTCAAAGATTAAAAGATGATTTAAAAAAAATTAAAAACAGAGTCAAAAAACCAATAATTTACAACTGAACTTATTTATTTTACGTATTTCATAAATTAGGAATACTATCCCATTTTATATTTCGAAATGTACATTTTCTGAATTTCAATTTATATTCGTATAAGAAATTTGATGTAGCCCCATCACATTAGACACCAAATTTTACCAGCTTGACCATATTTCCCTTATTTGTATAGATATCGAAACAAGAAATGATGGTAGTAGTTGTATTGCATTCATTGTCCATAAAGTTTTAAAACACATTAAATATTTGTATATTATAATAAACTTACATCTATCTAATCAACAATTAATTTGAATAAATATATTAAGGAAATAAAAATATTACATCATACTATTATTTTTTTGTTTATGAACAATTCAACATTCATTTGATAATCCTATGATAACTCATTTTAACAACAGGACAAAAATTTGAAGGACTACGCGAACTCAACTATATACAGGGACGGATTCTTAAAATTTCAACTCAAAATACACTGTACAAGAGAATAAGATGATTCTCGATATAGAAACGAATATTCGATATTAGGCAAATATCGAGATTTGTATTCATCGATTCTTTTCTCGATTCAGACATTTTCAAATTAAAATTAAAATGTTGATGCACGTGCCAAAAAAAAAAAAACGCCATTAAGCCCTATGTCTATATATATTAACAACCGAATGTAAATGGCCAAGCATCGATGGTGTAGCCGAAATTAATTTTGACCAGCGTTATTAGAAATAGGTAAATAGGTAAATATATTAGAATAGTCACTTAGGGTAGTTCCTCCGCGACAGTCCAGTCAAAAAGTTTTGGACTAATACTATCATTCAGCGCATTAACTGTGCTATGACTATACCATATATTATTTTCACAAGACTGTAGTTCCTCACTACTAAATCTCCTATACGTATACACACACACACTATGAAATATACCTCTAATATTAGTCTTTATATCCTCTACACAAAAAATCATCGCTAAAACGAGTTATTTATTTAAGTTTTTTATCGAAACTATATGGTAAATAATTTTTATTTTTTTCTTTATATTTTCTAAATATAGTATTCTACATTATATTAGATTTTCATAGAGATGGTGAACGTCATTCATTGATAAATAAATATAAATTTGTCATTTTTATACGCTTCTCCCATGTACACGTACAAATTGCGTCACTTTTAATTGCTTATATCTCATGTATGACATGGTAAATCATCTTCTAATTTTAACAGCATGTGTATTATGAATTAAATATTTTATATTCTAAGTTTTGAGAAATTCTTGAAATATCACTTTCGTGGAGGTACTACCTCAATCACACAATTCTATATATCGAACATTTCTGCTTCACATCTATGCTTAATTGCTCTAATCTAATTAGCCTTAATCTGCGAGAAGTTTGTAAATTTTGTAGCCATATTTTTTTGAAACACCTGGGAATATACTTTGGTTTTTATATTAAAAGATTATTTATTCATAAAAATCCATTATTGTTACATTTATGAAAACAAAAAATTAAACTGAAAATTTAAAAGAGATTGATAAGGTCATACTTTTTACTGCGAAGTAGATACTTGAAAGGGAATATAAAGTAGTATTATCATATCGTAGTTTGGTGTGCTTATAATAATTTCAATAAGCATTTTCCATTGAATTTCAAAAGTTATCTTTCAAAATTTTACAAACATGATGCTTTTCTTCTTGATGATCGTACATTGTTTAAATTAAAAACTAAAAAAATTTTTCAGATTCAACTTACGGTAGTATGAGGAGCTCTAAGGCAAGTTTAGACTTATGGTTGAAATTAGTTGTACCTTATTTCCAACTTTGATGATGAATTTTCTTATTAGTTCATGAATGTAGACGAAATATAAGAATACAATTTTTGGATATCTGCGCCTCGGTGTTGATATCGAAAGCTAAATAATTAAACAAAATTTTAAATTTTCGATATTTTAGAAATTACTCTAGATATCGAAAAATTTTATTCTTACTTTTCGTCTTATATTGTCAAGTTATAGCATAATTCGACATCAAAAATGGAAAGTATTTTTTTTAAATTTGAGTCCCCACTACCGTGCTTATACATTCTTAATTAGTCGGGAACAAAAGGTTTTTTTTCAATAATTTATTAAGATATTAACTTTAATTTAAACAGTTTTTTTTTAAATTCCACCGACTAGCTTTGGAAAAATCTATGAAAACATATAATCACACTACCATTTTCCAATAAGACTCATGTTAAATATGTCTCCTTTTGAAATCATTTATTTATTTAAAAAATCGGGAAAACCCCCCCCTTAAAATTTTCCGAATTAATTTGAATTTAGTCCAACATTATATAAAAATGTTCAAGCATTTTATCCAAAATTGTCATGGCGATCGTACATCCTTAAGTAATTTAATTAATCTTTAAAAGCATTCTTACCGAAAAATGTAACAAAATCAAATGTTTGAATGCTTACCTGAAACAAAATAAATGAAAATTAGTGAAATCGGAAAATATGTTTCTTAGAATAACGAAGCTCATGTTAAATAAAAAAATAATGGAAGTTTTTGGCATCTTGTGTATTTTCAAACGATACACTTTGTACTAAGTTAGTTACCCTGGTCAATGAGAATGAATCATCCAAGTCGTCGGCAGATTTACCAGGTTTGCGGTAAATCTAACGGTTTTTACTAGTTGTAAATTTTTAAAAAGTCCACAATTTTTATAAGCTGTAAAGAATATTAGATTTTGGGCAATTTTTACTAGTTATACGGTCAATTTAAACATACGAAGGTACAAAAATTTGCACCCGGCTGAAATTTGATACGATTGATCAAAACATCATCATAAATTAAATATAAGATGTCTTTATCCGATTCGAGAAATGGGAAATTTACGCGGCGTCAAAGGTCACAAAAACGAAGTTCAGATAATTAAATATAAAAAATGTCTTTGTATTTTTTCTAAGAACCACCGTTTCCGAGGTATATTGATTAAAAAAGTTGGAAGTTTTGTAATCGTCATATTATGATTCTATGGATGGACATATAATTCTATGGCTTGCATTGAAAATTTTATAATATATTCTAACAAATTTAAATCAGTAATTACGTGACATTATACAAAAAAAAAAAAAAAAAAATTTAATACAATTTCGTATGTTAAAGTCAAACCACCTGTATAAACTTAAAAATATTAATATAATTGTTACCCGTCTATGTGAGATTTTATATTTTTATCGAGTCCATGGTTATACTTCTATAACCATAAATTTTAAGTGGCTAAATGATGAGATTTATTTTCGTGTTAAGTTTTAAGTCACACTGGTCATATCAAGAAATAGTCTTTTGCGCACAATTGAGATGATAAAACAGTAACCAAATAACAAGTGAAAACTTAGCCAATCAAAATTTAGTATGCTTAGAGTTGGAATAATAAAGTAATGGGATTTGTGATCATTCTCTATTTTGTTTTGTCAAAATCAACAGTCCAAAATTCTTAAGCTCTATTTTATCATGAACAGCAATATGTAAAATATTTTTCATAACTAATATATACAAAAATTTTAAAAAAAATTCCATAGCTTTCGGATAAAAAAATGGATTATTTATTATTACTACCACCGGAAATAATATCAATAATTTTAAGGTGAATGTCATAATTTGACATATGATTCTTTAATTATTGCTATAGTAACACAAATTAATCTTTCACTTTTAGAAAATTATCAATAATCGATTTAATGAATTTCGCCTTGGCAAATAAACGATATGAACGTATAATCGAATCAGACGCAGTATTAATGCGACGTATAATAACATTTCAAAATGTCAGTTTTATCAATTCGATGTCTTTACAAAAACGAAACATGGACTTAGAATATACATTACGACAACAAACCAATTCTAAATTACAGGATTATCTACGATGGTAGTTTGATAAGAGGTTTCTTCAATTTCTATAACATTCCTAATGAAATAATCTGAAAACATGATTCAGAAAATAGAATTTTATCTCGAAAAAGAAGAATTTTGATAAAGTCCTTTGTCAATTGTCTAATCTGTCGTATTTACATAAAAAATAGAAAAAAGTAGCAATAATTTATTTTTTTTTAAAATACGTTTTCTTATAAGCCTATTTTACTGGATTGTGCCGAAATTTTCTAAATTCAAAAATGGCTCGGAAACTCTGAAAGTTGAAAGATTGGATATAAGATAGTAATAACATTCTACAGCCCCTTCGAGACGTTTTTCAACCTTTTCCAGATTATTTAATCAAAATATTTTGTATCTACATAGTTGAATTTATTGGTAAAATTTTCTGTGCTGTTCTTGAGGAAACAGAACAAAATGAAACATAAAAAATACCCCAATATAAGTCCTAATGCTTTTATGAAAAATTATCTTCCCTTACATAATTTATCATCGTGACTATTTTCCTCGAAAGATTAATAGTTTCCGAACTTTTTTAAATATTAGAACTTTTTTTAGCTTCCAAAATAATCGGAATTCTTGGTCTAAAACTTTTCAGTTGAAGAAAGAGACAACAGTAGTAACAACATCAACAGGTACACGAGGTCATCGAACAAATTATGTATTATTTACACCAGAATTTTCATTTAAAAGAAAATGGAGATTTCTAGAAGAGGGTTACGACGCTGATGATGAGAGTGATTCGATAAATCCAAGAAAACGGATATGTAATACAATTTATGAATAAAAAATATTCGACCAAAAGGAATATTGATGGTAATTAATTGGTTAACATTCATTAAAAAAAATGAAAAGATGCTATTGCTTAGAATATTCCGTTTGGTATGTTTCGAAGCCATGGACTTACACTATTATTTTATTTTACATTTCATTTATATAAACTTACTCGAACAATAAAAGAAACAAAAATATTCAAATTTTATTAATGATTTTTAAAAATCTGTAACTTTGTGAATAATGGTCGATTCGGAATAAAACAAAAATCATTTTTAAATTTTTAGTTTCAAAATGATGCTTTTAAGGCATCACGCTTCGCCAAGTGCATTCTAAGGTCTGATTCAATAGCTTCATTTTCGTAATTTTAATATTCTGTACAACAGTTTAGCTTTGAGATATCTACTATTGAATGAAAAGTCAAACTTCGATATATTGATGATGTCGTATATCGGTAGACAAATCTTTACAAACGGAAGAAAAATTTTCAAGTAAATTTTCACCTTAAACCTTTCAAAATTCCAAAAACTATGAAATTATAAAGGTTCGGTTTTTGCCTTTTGAAACGTAATCATAAGAAGTGGTACAGTACAGGCATTATATTTTGTACGGAACTTCAGAATCAGAATTATCCTTGTAAATATCCTTTAACACGTTAAATAATAAAATTAGTTTGAATTTATTTATGTCTTATTCGCCAATGAACTATTAAAAATAAATAGTATTTAAAGAGAATAATAAAACGAAAGAAAAAAATTTGCTTTGTCAGTTAATCACACAAACTTATTAAAATTGTAAAATAAAATTACGTGGACAGGTTCATTACATACATTCACTCCTTATATAGATAATGGATTTTGTTTTTATTGCTGATGCAGTTATAGAAAAAAGATAGATCATCTTCGATCGATGAATCAAATGATTATATATTATTTATTGTATAGCAATAAACAGTCTATAAATGAATAACAAAAAAGGCAAATAAACAAAAATCGAAAAATGAAACAGCATATATAATAATAATATGAATATTAATACTGGCGTTAATAGCGTCCTAATGGCCAACCAATTTTAACAAAAATAGTGCTATTATAATTTTTTACGTCTTACAATCAATTTAGCGGTATTAAAATCTTTCCCGTGTTGTTGCCAGTTATTATACCAATAAAGACATGAATATTTTGTATAGCAGTTACAAAATATTCATTTTTATACCTTCTTTTTTAACCAACTTCAAACAAAAAAGGAGGAGGTTATCAATTCGACTGTATTTTTTATTGTTTATGTGTGTTACCTCAGAACTTTGGCCTGGGAGATCCGATTTTGGTGATTCTGTTTGAAAGCTGGTGCTTTCCGTGTGATACCATGTCATTTTGGTCCAGTTCTGACAACGGCATCCTTGAGAAAACCATAATAGTTTTAAATTTACATTAAGTATGCACGACAAGAGGGCGAATAACTCAATATCACCCCAACCGATTTCGATGATTTTTTTTTAGTGACAAATTACTTAATGTACTTTGTAAAAAAAACTTTTAACAAAAACAAAACCGACTTCAAAAGAAAAACTTTTCCAAAATAAATTAATATGCACTAAAAAGTAAAAAAATAACGAGAATATAATGTAGTTAAAATTATTGTTATTTTTGAAGTCGGTGTCAGAGAAGCTAATACAGAGTTGTTTCCTTGGCTGACACCGACTTCAAAAATAACAATAATTTTAATTACATTATATTCTCGTAATTTTTTTACTTTATAGTGCATATTAATTTATTTTGGAAAAGTTTTTCTTTTGAAGACGGTTTTCTTTTTGTTAAAATTTTTTTTTTTTTTATTAATTGTTATCTCGAAAACTTTGTGAGTTAGGCGACAAAAATTACAATAATACTTTTTTCTTTAAAATTGGTCAGAAATGTCAGAAATGTTGTAATTTGCAAGAGAATGATTGTTGTATTTCGTGAATTTTTCGTATATAACTACAAAAATGAAATTCAAAGAACTTTCCTCTCAAATATTGTTCAAGAGAAAATCAAAATACATTAAAAAAATTTTTTAGAACGATTCATTAAAATAGCATTGGCTATTGGGAAGCTATTTGCGCCAGTATTATATGTATATGTATGCATTTATAAGAGTTAAGTCATTAGAATTAGAAGCATATAGCCAAACAAACCAATACATGGTTAGTTGGATGACCAATCACACTCACGTCTTTATACCTTGGCCATCAACCTTGCCTATGGCAATAATGATAGCAACTCGATTGAAGAAGAAGTGAAGAGTTTTTAAAACCGTTGTGTATGTGTACCTATGTGGCGCTTCCGTAATCAACCTTGGCCCCTAACAAATTCCTCAACTTGTGTATTTTATGAAGAAGTGTACATAAATTTATTTATAATACACTTTTATATTCCTACAGCGCAATACGTATATTTACAATTATTTTATTTTTGTTAAAAACAATTAATTTAAATTATGGCATACTTCATTTCGAAAATACATTGTATAAAGTTCGATCTAATACTTTTCATAAGGGTAATATATTGTTATAGAGAATGAAACTACAGTAATACGTCTTACACCGTGAGTGCAACCGAGTTGTTCTATACATCGTAGTTTGAGATAATTTGGAGATTATATTTGAGCAAAACATCATGAAAATGTGTTCTGTAACGCGTGAAAATCAATAAACTATACTATACTACTATACGTTTAATATAGACACAGGTCAATGATTTGGTAATCATTTATGGAGTTGATTGGCAGATATGGATATATCTCAATAACCTAGAGTTTCATCAAAAGGTCGTTACTTACCACATTTTTTACTCCATGAGTAATTCCGCGATATTATTTAACATCATTAGACTTTTTCATAACCAATGTCAACCACACACAAAGCAATGGAAATTTTTATGATATATACAAAACTACAATTGTACAGCAAGAGACGTATAAAGAGTATAAGATAGAGGAGTAGGCTTCTATTACCGGCAATGATAAAAAAGAGTGTACGAACCCTAACGCCTCTACTGATTGGGTCCAGTCAGAAACGCCTTCATCATTTTGTTTAACAATATCCTGTAGAGCAGTATTTTCGATCTAAGCACATCCGGATTATAAGTCCAGAACGCTTCCTTCCACTGCTTTGTGTAATAATTTCGTAATAACCGGCTCAGTGGTCGAGCGGTCTAAGGCGTTAGTCTTTGACTGGGAGGTAGCGGGTTCGAGTCCAGGCAGCGGCAGTGTGAACTATTATAATTAATAGCAGCGGTAGAATTGATCACACTGTCGGCGCTTGAATGTAACCGGTTCCACCCACATCATAAAAATGTAATTGTATATATACGGATGTAGTTAAATAAATAAAGATTAACAAATAATGATGTGGGTGGTCTCTGTATAGCCATATGTCAGAGAAACGGAGGTTAAATCCCATTATTATTATTATTTTATCGTAATAACATGTACTGATTATGTTGTAAATACAGTAGTATCAATAGGACCCAAATACCAAATGACATTCTTGCCTGTATACGCGACTTCTCTATCTTTGATCAAAACTTGGTGCCAAACACCAGTTTTATTTGTACAAAGCTATAATCTTAAGAAGAATAGGGTCCGGTATGCTTCTTTCTTACTGAAATGCCTTGATTCAATCTTCGTCATATTTCTTCATTATAGATCTTAATGTCCAAAAATATTAACTTGATAAATTCTCTGTCTAAATTTTCCAAAGAATCGGATAATATTAAATTAAATTTCATTTTTCATAATATTTACCTTAGTTAAATGAAATCAACGTAACTAACAAGTAAGGAAAGTTAAATTCTTTGGAATTCGCTTATATTATTTTTTCATCTAATTAATATGCAAACCAGCAAGCATTTCACTTTTACGTATCACTTGAATAAAATAAATAAAATATCCAGAAATTATTTTTATGTATTAGAAACCGTTAAGTATTTTTTTTTATTATTACAATATACAGCTGTTCGTATACGTATGGGTTTATACATACATACACATACGTGTATATCGGTAGTATTTATAAGTATACAACAACGATTACCACTAAACCACGTACGATAAACTTTATTATTTAATATTGTTGTTTAAAGCAACTTGTTCCCGTTTGGTCGTTTAGTTCTGTTGTAATGTAGAGTGTCTTATAAAGGGTTTCCCATTTAAAATAACAGAACATTAAACTTAAATAAAACAGATTGTGCAAACGATATCACAATTTTTTCTTAAAGAATTATATGGCAATATATGCCGAAAACACATACAAACTTTTCAATTTTTTTGATCAAAATAAGTGTCTAATTTGCGCTATTTTCCGTACACCTCCTACATACTGTGTATTAGGTCATATCGTCGAAAAAGCAAAGAATATAATCAAACGATCATTATTGGAATTAGAGGTTTGATCGAGTTTCCTAAAAAGTAAACACAACGTATTTACGCATAGGTGTCTCTCAAGCTGCGGGTTACATTTTGTTAAAATATCACACAAATTGCAATAAAATAATCTTTGAAACAAAAAAAAAATATATATATAAATAAAAAATTTCATGATATCTCTTGAATTTAAGCTTAAAGTGTTCTATCATATTAAATGAAAAACCCTTTATGTTGAATACTTATTGCTTCCATTCAATCAATAAAGTTACTTAAACTTCTGTATATCAATGTTTACCGAAAACAAAAACGATTTGAGATATAAAGGATACAATACAAGGAAAGAGCCTTTTTCAAATCCAGTTTTTGGAACCAATGAATCATTAAGGATTTGTTAATTTTCGTAATTTTGAGAATTTCTGGACTAAATAAAGTAGTAGTCTTGTTTAGTTAGATTTTGAGACAAATAAATTACTAACAGGCAGCGACTTGGTGGAAATGTTACTTTGGAGTAGTAAGTAGCATAGTAAAAACAATTAAATTCGAGACCCTTGAAAATGGTGAAATGAGGCTTGATTTTAGGGATTGAAAGCATTTAGAAACGGTTAAAATGACCTGTACAGAGTATGAAAAAAACATCAAGAGAGTTTTCGTTAAAAAATGACTCATATTAACAGGAAAATTAGAAAAATCTCAAATAAAAAATATTCGAGGTCGAGTTAGCTTTAAAGATTTATAACGTAGGTGATATAAACTATATGAAATATTGTGAGATATCGTTCCATATTCGAACGATGAACGAAGACAAAGATTAAACGTAGGTTTAATATTATTATCTTTACCATAAAGATATTAGCGTGCATAGCACAAGCTCAATATAACGTGTCATATTACACGTCACCACATACATCTTTATAAAATATACAGACAAATACAGTTAATTAAGGATGTATCAGCACTAGGGCAACAGCAAACAGCGCTGTTTAATAAAGGGAAAATTATTTGGTTTTTCTACTTGAATCGTTTTTAAACAACTTTCCAAAACAAAAGCGAATCGATGAAAAAACTAATTGACCATCCTGTTCGCCATGGGAACTGATTCTAGCGCTGTCTGGTGGTAGAAAATAGAAGCTGTCTATGAAAAGTCAAATTTGAACAGAAATAAGAGTACGAACGTGTCAAAAGTTAAAATTTATTTTTTTTATTTCACTCATTATCAAAATATAAATAAACAATTCAATCATAGCCATGCATAAATTTGACTTGTCATAGACAGCTTCTATTTTCTACCACTAGACAGCGCTAGAATCAGTTCCCATGGCGAGATTGGATTTCTAGTGAGTTACTAGGCAATATTTGTATGTATCACTTTTTTACAGTTATTATATATTTTAGCTTCATTACAGACAAATATATTTAATATTTATGCAAATTATTACCTACATGTGAAAAACTCTAAGGTAGTTTATTAAAAGAAATGGTAGAAGAAGAAGAAGCAACTAAATATCGAGTTTTCTTTGTGCGTACTGGTCAAAGTGATATTTCAAATTCACGCCATTTATCTGGCTGGTGTGATGCCTTTTTATCACAACAAGGCATACAAGAAGCCCATGAAGCAAGTCAAGAACTTATAAACAGTGGTTATAACGTATTTGACGTAGTATTCACATCTACTTTATCGCGTGCTCGAAAATTTGCACAAATTTTACTGAGAGATTTACACTTGGAAAGTATTACAACATATCACTCTTGGCGCTTAAATGAACGTCATCATGGGTGGCTTACAGGTAATATTAACCCAATTGGTAGCAAAATCTGCAGCCAATCAATTTTTTTTGGGTAAAATTTTATAGCTAGTTTATTTTGAACCCGTAAAAATTGAGTTTATACAATCGTTTAAGGTAATGTTGTGCTTAAAAACAGCATGATCTTTAACGTTTGTTGGTTTTAACATCAAAAGAACCGGTTTCTGCAAAAATCCATTTCCCTCACAAAAAAAATTAGCAAAAATAAAATGTTAAATTATTATCCTACTGTTTCTCGTGGAACATTAAATTACGCCCAACTTTGTATAGTATTTCAGTATATGTATGGTCCCGAACTTTTGTTATTAGTTTACATTTAAATGTCTATAATTACAGGATTCAAATCTAAAGACACTGCATGTAAATATGGTGTGGAACAATCTGTACATTGGTATCTATCGAAAGGTCAAATCCCAAAAATTACTAAAAATCATGAATATTATGCAAACATTGCGCAAACATCAAAAGAATACAAAATTCCCGAGCATCGTATACCATTATCTGAAACAATCGAATCATGCGCAAAACGTATACTGCCATATTGGGATTCTTTCATAGGTCCAATGATTCGAGCAAACAAACGGGTATTAATTGTGGTACACGAACATGCATTTCGAGGTTTTGTTAAACTACTTCAAAATATGAATGAGCGAGAAATTAGCCTTATTAGATTACCATCGGCAACAATTCCCATATATTATGATGTGAATGAAGATTTAGTTGCGTTTAATGAAATGACATTCATTTGTAATAATGACAAAAAACAGGCTTGGTTGGCAAGTCGCTGGGAAAATCGATCACGTCATATTGCGGAATTGAATTTAACATAAACGTAAAACCTACTAGATCGATTAGTTGGATTTCATTTTAAACATATATTGTATCAGTTAACTTTAAATAAAATATTACTCAGTAAATTATGTTTTTCTATTATATTTTAATTTAATACAGGCCTGGTTTGGCTGTGATTTTTCATCGAAGTTTCGAATTTTCTTTTCTCAAACAAACAAACAAAAATATTTGTTCAAAACGGTAAAAGTTATGTACCATGTTGAGTAAGATATTTATGAACCTATTTGGGTAAAAGGTCTAGAACGTTATTATGGCTAATAGTTCGTTTTGTAGTTTGTCAATAAAAAAATAACTTCCAACAAAAGTTGCAGAGTTTGATGAGGGACCTCATGTTTTAGCAGCTGATCAGATTGGACCTAGTTCTCCGGGTTGATTAAATAGTCAATTTAGACCCTAAAAGGTAAGAGATAGAATAACACTTGAAAATAGCAAGTTGAAACCAGCTTTCGAAGGAAATAAAAAAGTAATTATTGCTTTTAATCGAAACAAAACATGCTAGCTACAGAATTACGCTTTAGCTAAAGTTGTCAAGGACAATAGAGCACATTCGCCTTTGCCCATGACTTTGATTTATTATTCTAGTTTCAAATTCATTTAAACTTCAGTTTCAAATGACCTTTAAATTATACCAGGGCTTAAAAGTTATTAACACAGACGAATGATCCCTTGCCCTTGATAACTTTTGTCTAAAACCGCCATTTTTGTTACAAATATTGCTGCTTAACAACCTTTGTTGATACAAAACAGGATCACTGACATTGATTGATATGCTAAGTCAATACATTAGAAAAATAAAACGGTTAAAGTGCTTCTTAAAATAGCACAATTGTTAAAATAGGACACAAGTAGGTATCCATCGTTTCGTATGATACCTTTAAAGAAAGATAGCTTAAAATTAAGTGTTCTATGTATTAATTTTAACAATTGGTGAAAAAAATGATGGCTGAAGATGAAGAAACTGACATCAACCATAAAAAACCTAAATACCGTGTTTTCTTCATACGTAATGGCCAAACGGATTTTAGAAGGTTACATTTATTTTCTGGATGGTGTGACACATATTTATCACTGGAAGGAATGCGAGAGGCTCATGAGGCAAGTCAAGAATTCATAAATAGTGGATTCGACACATTTGACGTAGTATTCACATCAAATTTGATTCGAGGACGAAAATTTGGAGAAATTATATTGAAGGATTTAGGATTGAGAGATATTACAACGTATCATTCGTGTCGTTTAAATGAACGCCATCATGGGTGGCTTACAGGTATAACTTGATGAAATTATATATTTTGCTATCAAAAACAGAAAAAACCAAAGGTCCTTATGTTTTCAAACCAGTTCGTTTAAAAAAATATTTATTATATATAAATAAGTGAGAAACTGGATAAGTGAGAAAACTTCATAACTGAAACTTATGTTGAGGTCTCAACACTTTTACACTTAAATACTTCTGTTAGTGGGACGAAGCAAAATTCTATATCTGGGATTCGTTCTTTCGAATTTTATCGTCGTAGTTACCTTTATAACTGAGACAGCGAATGAATTTAATATGCATTAACCTCTGTAAGTGAGAACTGAGATAACATCGTTTTGTTTGTATACTTACTTATTCTTATTCTACCGGCAAATTCCGCACTTAACTAAATTTGAGCCTCAATGACCAACAGTATTAGTTTTGTTTTACGATCTCACGGACGTTTACTTGAAAATTGCCGAAGCAAAGGCTCCAATCGTTATCAAAATTGAAGTAAATATGCGTTTATGAAAGTGGGAAGACACGCGATGAAGGCTGTGTCGAATTTAATGTGCCAAAATCTACTTTTTATAGAATAACTCAGAATAAACATAAAATTCAATCACAATGTTCTCAAAGCCAATGTTCACAAACACAAATTTTGTCTGGGTTTTTTTTGAATTTTATAATTCATAGTGATATGCAGATATCACTAAGTATGTTAATATTTTCGATATTGTTCAAGTCAATTCTATTATGAAACATTATAATTACAGGAACCAGATCAATAGATGTCGCATGTAAATATGGAACACAGCAGTCAGTTCATTGGTATTTATCAAACTCTACAAATTTAAAAATTAAACGAAATCATGAATTCTATGCAAGTATTATACAATCAGCAAAAAAATATCAATGTTATAACGACACTAGTATACCAGAGTCTGAATCAATAGAATCATGTGCGCAACGTATACTACCATATTGGGAAAATTTCATCGGTCCTTTCATTCGACACAATAAACGTGTATTAATAGTGGTGCATGAACATGCATTTCGAGGGTTTGTCAAAATCATTCAGAAAATTGATGAAAAAGATTTAATGCATGTTAAGCTACCATCAGCAACCATTCCTATATATTACGATGTGAACGATGATTTAATTGCACTGGATGATATGACATTCATTTGCTGTAACGAAAAGAAACAAGCCTGGTTAGCAAAACGTTGGCTAAATCGATCACATAATATGGAAGAATTAACAGCAAGTGCCTCCAACAAATCTCGTAATGTATTGTTTTAGCTGTTCAAATTTAATAGAAAATTTTTATAATAAAAAAATGCATAACTTAGTTTTTTTGAAAAAAAAACATAGCTTTGCAACTTTTGTATAAAAATAGAATAATTTTTTTTTAATTTTTCTACGTAGTTTTTTATTAGTTTATGTATACAGAAAATTCCTATTACTTTTAGGCAAAATCGGTAGAAGGAAAGGGTTGTTTACAAAAGATCCAAAATTAAGAACAAATAAACGGTTAGAAACTTTATATAGATAAACCTCATCTTTTCTTCATTTTCTTTTTCCTTTCACATACACTAAGTTGAATTTAATCTAATAAAATAAAGACGAAGATAATTTGCTTTATGTGACAGTTAAAAATTACTATCATGGATACAATAATTAAAACACTTCATTTTACAATCTTTACATTTCAATGGGTATGTTTGTGTATGATAAAGTTGACTGAAGCTCCGATCCAATTTTTTTTGTAGACATAAAGTAATTTTTATGCTGATTTTTATGTAATCGATTAGGCGAAAACCCTGAATTCAATAATTCATGCCCTGCAAAGGTGAGTAGCAAAAATTTTTAGTAGCGCAACTTATTTAACAGCGAGTTAAATATGTGAGAATAAAAATATAAAATTGATATACATTGATATGAGTTGAAACATCGCCTCAAGGAAATTTGTTTGCATATGGAGAATTAAATAAATTCATAGGTACTCACACATGTAATTTCAATCAATCTTCTTTAAATTTGATAGTTTGAAGCAAGTAAATATTATTTAGGACAACAGATTGATCAAAAAAGAATTTCTTTGAAACCACGTGAAATAAAAAACTGCTACTTTTTAATATTCAAAACATTTGATTTATTTCATTTCATATTTAATGGCATTTCGATAAATAATTTTAAAATTTTGTACTTTACTTTGTAAACATAGAGAAAGTTTACATAGCACTCGCATATTAGAGAAAATGTGGGTGAAATGTTGATAGATATATTCAATCACAAAAATCAGTATAAAAGAAATTGAATTAAGATGAAAAATATGTAACAGAACTAATTGTTGAATACTCTGTTAACTCTATTAGCGTTTACCTTTTAAGCCTGAATTTTCATCCTCATAACTCCCAATTAAACTCTAAGGATAACAAACCTCAGACAAAATTTATTAAAAAAAAAAAAAAAAAATTGATACAGAAAACATAATTTACCCTCCATACTCGACCTTCTGATCTGCTTCTAAATTCGTTGTGTGCGTAGTCATGGTAGGGACAATAAAATCGATGCCAGTGCTTTCAGTGAAAAATTTTGGCGATAAAGGAGGCTGTAATGACTAATTTGCAGTTCTATACATGTTAATGTTATAGAAAAAGTAAAATAAAAATTTTTGAAAAACACTAATTAAACTTAATGCATTAAAAATTGTGAAAATAAGAAATCAAATTGCACAAATATTATTTTTCAAATGTAAATTATCATAATTATTTATTTAAATTTGTGAGGCAATAATATTAAATTTTCAATGTAAGTCATAAATGCAATCCATACAATTCTATAATTAGTGTATCGTTACCATGGATTATGTTTTTCACTTTACCACTTTGATTCATCTGCGCCATCACCAACAGGCAACTCCAACTCTTCTGTTACAAATACAACGATAGATTTCTATGTTCACGTATTAATTTTTAGGATTTCATAAGTTAGTTTTGAGAATTTATTCTTGAAAATACCTGACCCAAAACAATCACATTTTTTATTTATAACAATGTTTAAAAAATATTGACAGTCTAAAATTCTTACTATTTGTATTTTTTACAAACGGAATATAAAATGTAGGCCTTCTACAAAAATTATAATAAGGTGTGTCCCTCATATCTCCTGTTGTATATGTTCATCATTATTATAATTTTGATTTGTTTAAAAAATGAATGAAGAAAACTACCAAAATATAATATTTTATTGCACATTATATTCAAATTATAATAAATACCTACAGAATATTACATATGACCTCAAATTTGACCTACACTATATGTTTATTCTGCATGTACCATATGTATTACTAATATTCGCCCTCCTGCTGATTGAATATTTATCGGTAATAAATTATAAATCGATTATATCATTTTAATATAATGTGGCTATTAGTTTAAAAAAAATTTAAACAAGATGTTTTTTATTTATTATATGATTGTTAAACAAAAATAATTAGCACGATATAAAAAGAAGAAGACAGGCGTAAAATTTAAACATTAAACATAAGCGTTATTTTCCAAAGATCAATTATATGTTTAATCTTAGAAATGATGAAAAGGTTTTAAAAAGAGAAGGTAATTTCCATGATTAATTAATTTATGACAAAGTTTTGTTTGGAACTTCAGGAGGCGTTTAATTTAAGATATGTATGGCAATTTCTTTAAATATCTAAGTACCTGTAAATATAAACATGCATCTCAAAACGAAGTCGTTACAAGTGATTTTATAATTATGGTATCAATGAATCCAACCTTTCTGGCTCGTTGGCAGTACAGAGTAACAACCGATACAACCAAAAATTAATTAAATTGATTAAAAATCAATAATAGGCGGAAATTTTTTTCGGGTAATCAAGTAATTTGGAATGCATAGTGTAAAATTTTCCACTAACTAATCTATCACTGAGAATGGGATGCACCCGATACTCTCGGAATCTCTTGTTGATTTTCCTCCTCCGGAGTATGATGAGACCAATAATTTTCCTGGACAATATTTTCATTGTGCGACCGCTTCAACAGTCAGTTACAAACTAGTTCGAGAATAGTCGGCCGGCTGTTGGATAGTCTGCGCCCTGTTCACCAACCAAACTGTTTAGTTGGCTCGGTGTGCGCACTTTCAGCCCAACCCGACTAAACTATTGACCGATAAAAAGTCTGCAGTCTGCGGGGGCCCTAAATGTACAGCCAATAATCCTCCATCTATCCTATAAATATAAGTAGTTTAGCCTTAATCATTAATTGTGTTCTGTTGACCTTCCCACCCTTTTCCTGTTGACCTTCGATACAGTGAATGAGTCTATATTTTCAGGGTAAATATGACTTTAAAGCCTTCAATAAATTTCATATTACAATGTTAAGTTAAAGTGACTTATCACAATGCGATAAATCCAACTGCCAATTTTGAATGTACATATACTTTTTTTTAAATAACACATATTTCATAAATCTGATAAGAAGTTAATAGTTTTAGGATTAACAAAAATGATCGATTAATTTGAATAAGAGTTAAAACTGTTCAAATAGTCTAAAAACCATAAATCATAATATTAATACAAATATATATTTATATGGAAATTATCGATATATTTATATGTATTTGATACAAATAATTGATAAAACGTAACTACGTGGATTTTTTTGAGGGCTTGCATGCAAAAAACAAAGACCATATATTTATGTTTTATTATTTGGCCAGGTTCTAGGACCAGGTTAGAATTTCATAGTCATTTGCATTGCCAGACACTTCTCATATCAAATTAGAAGAATAGGAGAATTGAATAAAAAATGCTGTAGCCTTTATACAGCCTTAGATTTTGCGTAGATGCGTCTTCACTCACCGCTAATTGTCGATATAATAGATCGATCTCACGCTTACCGAATTCATGCACTTATGCACCAACAGATGACAATTGCCAGTATAGTAGATCTCATGCATACATGTGCTTTTCAATTAATGAATCTTTTTACAAACGAAAATATAAACGTATCCACGTCAAAGTGGAAGAATAAGTCAAAGTATCATTTAAAATCATTTTTGACCAGCACTAGTAAAAGCAAGATTCCGTTGCCCGACACTTTAAAACGACGTTTCAGAAGCCTGGCACCAGCTGCTTTGATAAATTTTGAGAAAGATGGTTTTTGCATTATTCATACTATACTCGTCTTATTTTAATAGCTTCCTCAATGAATATTAACCTTGCCAAACAATAAAAAACTGCTTAGGGCCCCTCAAAGACCCCGGCTATAAAAATTTGCGCACAGGAAAAAGTAATGAAGCACAATCTGAATAATAACCTCTCAAACTTTCAGTCGTTTTGAAATGACGACTCTTAAATAATACGCCTGATCCTGGACTTGTATGAAGATGTTTTATAGTTATTTTCATTTAGAGTCATACTTTCCCCGAAAATATAAACTTATGCACTATATCAAAGGTCAAGAATAACACAATTTATGGGATTATGGAGATGTCTGATACGTTTTTTCCCGCCACTAGCGCTTCAAAATCACTTTTTCGACGTTTTTATGACTTTGTACGTAAGTATGCGAGTTAGATTAGAGTCAAAGATGTGACATATTTTAAAATATTAACTTCCCAGGCTCCTTACCCTTTTCTCTGTTTTTAAGACTTTCAACATCTGTAACTCTACTTTGTAATTTTTCTACTTTTATGTTTTCTAAAACTGGAAAACACATAAATCTCATTCAATAAAAAGAATCTTTTAAAAATAAATAACTAGTGAGGGGGAAATGTTACTTTAATGATGGAGCTGTTGACGAGTAACTAAATATACGAGTTTAATTAGCTCGAAACAATTTATTGTTTCTAACTAAAATTAAATTTGTTCATGTTCAAGTTAAAATTTTCGTGCAGAAAGTTTTTTAAGTCAACGCCACTTTTATTTAAATATACACATCTATTTTTATAACCATAAGTTCATAATAGAAAATTTAAAAATATATTCGGAAACTTTTCACATGAATAAATTATTTCTAAGCAACCATGAGCCCCTCTGCTTATAATTGAATTGTGTACGCTTAACGAATTTTTTTAGTAAATATTGTGTAGGTGTCATTAAAAAAAATCATTTATTATAATATTCAATACCTATAATATCTGTGTAGGAAACTTATTGTGTGTATGAACTTCCGGGTTATTAGGGTTTAATATACTATTTAAACATACATTAATCAATAATATATGAGCTTAAAAATATTTTAATACTGAATGTGTAATTATTCATTGGGTAGTATTGTTGTAAACTCAATCCCAAAAATGTGACCTATATATAGAAACGAATACTTTCATATGTATTATTCGTTGCATGCAGACCGAATTTAGGGCAAAACGTGGAAATATTAATAATAAATATATATATTTTAATTTCAAAATTGTGAAAAATTATTATCAAAACGGTGAAAGTTTCGCAGCCACAGTTTGCAATTATGGGTCATCAAAATGCTCCAAATAAAGCTACTATTTTTAGCTAAATTTAACCAAACTTACTCTGTAAATGACGTGAAAGCATAAACACACGTTCGTATTACTCGCTCGAATGAAAATATCGCAACAGTGCGTGCAAATGATGAGGAAACTCCCACCTCATCAACTCGGCATATAACTCAGTAATTTGTTGTTTCCAAAACCACTCTGCATCGAATCTTAACAAATATTTGAAACTCCATGCGTACAAAGTTCAATTGAATCAAGAGCTGAAGCCGAAAGACCATGGGCAACGAAGAACGTTTGTTAATTGGATTTTGGAACAACAAACTAAATGGTGATTTTTCAACGAAAAACATCTTTAGTGATTAGGCGCATTTTCATCTCGATGGCTTCGTTAATCGTCAAAATTGTCGCATTTGGGGTTCCGAAAATTCACGAATGATAGTTGAGAAACAAATGCATTCAAAATCAAGAGTTTGGTTTGTATTTTGGGCCGGGGGCATCATCGGGTCTTTTTTTTTTGAAAATGAGGTTGGCCAAGTATTAACCGTGAAAGATGTTCGTTATCGTGAAATGATTTTGTACCAAAATTACAAAATATAGATCTCATCAGTATGTGGTTTCAACATAATGGTGCAACATGCCGTACAGCCAGTAAGCGACACACTGTATGTATAGATAATATAGATTTTGAAGAAACCTGATATATTATCGGAATTATATAAATTCAATTGAATTTATTGTGCGAGTTTTTTATTAATCTTTATCTGCAATAGTTTAGTAATAGCCTATAAATTAATCATAGACGGGGTCAGTTTACCACAAAAATAAAAAGTCTACTGATGATACAATATGCAATTCCCACCTAAATTTTTCATGTAATTATTATTATTTTTTTGCAAAATTAAATACATTTTATGAGTACGATGATATTTTCCCATCACACCTGTATGAGAGAATACATTCAATAAGTGCACCTATGCGAGATAACCTAACTTATGGTTTACTTTAAGTGCATCATCATCCATATAGTAAGAATATTATTTTTACAAAGCTACATAAATCTTATAATTGTTATAAAACACTTTCATCTTTTCCAACCACAGAATACGTACACACTTAAGCAGTGCAACAAAATAAAAACATTTTTCTCTTCCTGTTAACAACAAACAAACGAACGTATTTATGTTCATACTAGAGTGATACCCACCCGCTTCGCTCGGTTTAAAAGTAAAAATTGATACAGATTGCTCTCGCTTATCTCCTTTCTATAACACTGGAAATAATGGTAAGGATTGTTTTACACAGGTAAAATATATGCATGGTTTTCTATTTTTTTAAATGTATAATGGTCGTAATTATTCATTGAGCATATCAGAGAAGATGGCCGTGAAATATTTTATATTGACTATTTTTACAGAAATCTGTAATTTATGGTAATGTCAAATGACTACTTTTTCAGAAATCTGTAATTTATGGTAATGACTGATTAAATTAATTTTTAAATTTTTTTATTTTTTATTAATATATCATTATAAATTATAGCTCATGTGTTATATTGCTGTACAGTTTCATTAAAAACCATTCGCTAGTTTTAGCGTGAAAGCGTAACAAACAAACAAACATGCTTACTTTCGCATTTATAATATATAGAGAATTTCTTATTCATATATAAACCAAATGGTATAAATTTTTATAATAAATGGCAGTAAATTTGCAACGGCAAGTGTTTTTAATAAAATATACAAACTCATACCAGCATGTATTATTTATGTACCTGTCATAAATAAATCAAGCACAAAATGCATATAAAATCGTGTCATCCTTTTTTTGCATATTATAATGGTTAGTTCACATTTATAATTGATTTTAGTCGATTATCTACACAAAGTGACTGATATTTATTCATTAACAATACGAAATTTATTCAAAATATCAAAAAGGTATTCAAGATTTAGATAGACAAATTAAATCTTAAATACATACCACTTCCTTAAATTATAAAATGCAGATATTGTTAATCAGATATTCGGATTATAATCTATAGTCATTAGGTCGTTATTCAGGTGACCGATTTGGCTGGCAAAGCGAGAGAAGCTGTGTTTATCTATACACTTAACACTTATCCGTTACTAAATATATACTGTGCCCAAAAAATAAACTGACATTGTATTTATTTTGAAAATTCTTTACTTATTCTTCCAAATCAATTTCATCCCCTTCAAAGTAATCCCCTCCCGATGCAATGCACTTATGCCAACGGATTTTCCAATCTTCGAAATACTGGTTGTAGTCACTTTCCGGGATTGCCTTCAGTTTCGTCTACGCTGCGGCTTGAATCTCCTCTATCGTATCAAAACGGTGTCCCCGGAGCGGTCTTTTGAGCTTGCTGAACTGCCAGAAGTCGCACGGCGCCAGATCAGATGAATACGGTGGTTGCGGAACGATATGGGTTGAGTTTTTGACGAAATGATCACGAATTATGATTGCAGTATGGGATGGTGCATTATCGTGGTGTAAAAACCATGAATTGTCTTTCCACAATTCCACAAATGACGCATAACGTTCAAATAATATTCCTGGTTGACTGTTTGGCCGGGCGAAAGGAATTCACAATGCACAACAAACGCGCGCATAAATTCAAATGTCATCTTATTTTTTGGACACAGTATGTATAACTTTGGAAGATTAATTTTTATTTTATACTTTTAGGGAATTTTAATAACAACTATGTTGTGTTTAAAAAAGTTTTTGGAACGAAAGATTTTTTAAACAAAACCGACTGAACCTAGTTCTTCGGGTTTCTTTAATAGCCAATTTTGATCCTAAACGGTAAGAGGTTAAAAAATTTCAATTTTGTTATTTTATTTCTATGGTGTTAAAATATCTATTGATTTAAAACTGCTACTTGATTTTAAATGAAATGATTTCGATGAAGTTACTTGGTCAGACGCTAAAACTTTGGTAAACAAAAACAGCTGTTTTATCGGAGATTATAGTTGATATTGTAATACTTGTTAATTAACTTAGTTATAATACTTGCGTAGACCACCGAATCACTACCGGCATCTAGTCCTAAAAGAAACATGATTTGTGACATTTTTTGTGTATTTTTTGTTGTTGTATTGATTATTTTTGCTTTGTGCAAACCTATTTGAAATAAATACTATCAAAAAATTTGACAAACATTTGGTAAATTCTTTGGAAAGAAAACAAAACAGCATGTGAACTGGTCTTTGTACTTTGAATAAATAAATTTTATTGTTTTATGGAAGTTATTAGTTGATTTAAAAAACGTTACCATTGCATATTAGTATTAAGTATTGAGTACGTATTGTGTATAATTGATAGACGATGATAGTTCGATAGTTTTTTCAACTTGTGGTAAAACCAATTAAAAAAATGCAATAATTTATTATTTTGATGATTGTTTTATTATGCTTTATGTGAAAAGTAAAATAAATTTTATTGTTTTTCTTTGAATATAATAAATATTTATATTATTCAAATTGTAGTCTAAGAGAAATTGTCACATACGTCAATTATAACAATTTGTAATTTTTTTTTTGAAGTGTAATACGCCGATAACTAATCAATTGGAAACATTCAATAAAGCACTTTGAGCAATATCCAAGGACTCAAATTTTATTGGGAATAGAATCTCGCTTAAATATTATGCAAATTGTAATGTTTTTTTAGTTTAGACACCCTGATCAAAAGTTTTAATACGCACGATACACAGGTAATTTTTTATACAGGTATCCAGCAAAATTTTTCAAAAACTGATTGGAAAAAATCAACTTTCGTTAAAAGAAAATTTTTCCAAGACGTCAAAGTGAATAGTACAGAAACAAGTGAAAACAAACAATTGACTGAGTTAATTGTTGAAATAACATGCATAGACAGTGTTGATTTCTCTGTCACATTACACATACATACATGTCACACATATATAACTGATATACCCATATAAAACATACTATACAATTTGCGCATAATTTGCACGCTCACGGGTAAACAGTGATGTTTACGAAAAAATGTTCCGAACAAAAGTTGTTTATTTTTTTATAAGGAACATTTTTTACATTTAAACTTTCGTTCTATCTCTAACGGTTTAAAAGATGGGTCCTACGGACCCAAGATCCAATTGACCTATGTTGCTTATTTACGAACTTGACCTCACTTTTTCCGTCCTCAAAACGCTATAAAAATTTCTAAGAGCCTAAATGGCCGAGCGGTCTAAGGCGCTAGTTTTAGAACGTTGGACTATTTAGACTTAGGTTGCGTTGGTTCGAATCCAGGCAGCGGCAGGAATATGTAAATATTCCTGCCGCTGTATAATAAATATGTTTGAAATGGAATAAATAAAGAATAACAAATAATGATGTGGGTGGCCTCTGTGAGTAGGCATGCGTCAGAAAAACGGAGGTTAAACCCCCAGTATTATTATATTATTATTATTATAAAAATTTCAGCTTGATATCTCTTTTCGTTTTTGAGTAATCGTGATGATAGACGGACAGACAGACAGACAACCGGAAATGGACTAATTATTTTTAAGCGTTATATACTGGAGACCAAACTTAATATACTTTGTGTATTTCATATATACATGGTATACAAATTTCTATGTAAAAAAAATTGCTTGCTGTTCTTTGTGGAAACTTTTTTATCCCAAAACAAACAAAAATGGTCATATTGTGGGAATTTTTATAAAATTACTTTGAAGTCCTTTCAATTATTAAGATTGTGTGCACAAAAGTTTAAATTGAGACTAAATACACCAGTTGTGAGACCAAAAAATAAGAAAGTATAATTTTCCATGAATATTACCACTGCTCCTGGACTATTATATGAAATAAAATAATATTATGATTGTGAACAATTTGCTAATTTTCACATTATTTTGTGATTATTATTTTGTTAAGTAGATGTGAATTATACTTTAGACAGTTATTTTTTTAGCTATTCTTAATGAATATCCTTCTTTAAGTAAACTATTATAGATTTTTAAATTTAGTAAATGTTATCGAACAGTCCATACGTTAATTATAGCTCGTAGATCATTTACGATAATTTATAGAAGTCCATTAACCGACTCAGTAGCTTAGCAAGTAAATTCGTCTTTATATGTTTGGCTACTGATTGGGAGGTTATGGGTTCGAATCCAGGCAACGGTAGGGTGAACAATTTTAATTAGTGGGGCGATAAAATCTTTTGCCATAAAAAACATCATTATTATACACTTCTCCGAATTCATCACATTTTGGCAAATAATTTATTAAATCTCACGAATTAACTAATATTCCTCACTAATGTAACACTCCTAGAATAATTAAATGACTTTTCTTAACCCTTATTTAAATAAAATAGTTGTTCCGAAAATATTGGAATGATAAGGTTTAATTCTTTTTATTTTCTTAGTTTAAAATATACTTTCTAGAAGAGAAACTATAGCTCCATGGCAAGTTCTGGGTAACCACGTATGCCATAATATATTAACTAAACATTTTATTAAAAATAAAAGAATTGATCTTATTTTACCATTTTTAGCAACTTCCAATACGCAAGGCTTATTCAGCAGATACATACCTGAAACAAAACAACAAAAAAAAATTAATTTCATTCAAAATAAGCAAAAACAAATATGGAGTGAACGTCATACTATCCCTTTGTTCGGTCAAAAGAACGCAAGCGGTTAAATTTGATAAATGAAAAAATACTCCAATTTGTATTTTGATTAAGCATCAAATATTTTTTTTCTTGCCTTCCAATTAAATTAAAGGATCCTTAAACAATATATGGTCGTTCTTTTTGAGAAAAATTGAAAAATCTTCTGTTTTAGCTTTAAGGTGCATATGCTTATTTCAATTATTATTTTTTTACAGCTCAAATGGGTTTACCTAACCTAACCTAAGTATAAAACGTTACTTATATATTATACACTTGATACACGAATGTATAACTTACATTTTCTGTCTATGGTTTTCCGTGGACTTCCATTAACGTTAGGCTAATGTTGGATTGGAAAAATTCCTTAAGTCGGCCGTAGGCGTATATATTTATGTGTACGCAAGCAAATCAACTTAAATTAGTAACTATTGAGTGCCATTAAGAAAATAAATCTAGTAAATACGTAATTTTAAATTTATTAAAGTTGAGTCAATTATTCACGCAGGTGTATAAAGTTAAGTATAAAGTAAAGGTGTGTGGTGTTAACAATTAACTCGACAGACACATACAGTACAACTAGGATCTCTAGACAATTCTAAAAAGGAACAAACAATATTGTTTTATAGTAAAATATATGCAATAGAACATACTTGACAGTTCTAGAATTTGCTAGACTGTATGATAACAATTACAAGTAATATATATGCAACAGAACATACGTGACAGTTCTAAAATTTGCTAGACTGTTGATTGTAACTATATAAACAGGGCACAGTATACAATACGGGTGAGTTTACAATACAGAACGAGTGAAGTGAAGAACTCATATATCAGCATAACATTAATATAAAAGTAATGTGAACTCATTATGTTATTGTGTTTGTATGCAGTAAAAACTTAACAATAAAAATTATTTGAGTATAGACAGTTCAATTTTTTATTACACAAATTCGATTACGTTAAGCCCGCTACAGGTGAACATTAGGTATATATTAAATTCGATTCGTAAATAAAAGCTTCGTAAATTTTATGTTATTAAGTCACTACTCATAGATGAATTTCTATAGCACCTATCACAGTGTTAAATTTAGCACGACATTATTTTATAAACAAAACTATACACAATTAAAAAAAAAATCAAAATTATGTCACTACTGTAATAAAAATTAAAAATGACTTTATTAAAAAGCTACTATTTAAATTATATCATAAACAAATAAGTTCTATTGTATTATTGTATTTATTTATATTTATTAATAATATAATAAAGTAAATAAATAAATACAATTTAAAATGGTTATTAAGTTGATTCATGAAATAGAAACTATCACGAATTTAAAAGTTATAATAAAATAATATAATATAATAGTCACAAACATGTAAACATGAAATTAACACCTACAAGGAAAATAACTTCTTACTCTTAGTCTTAAAAAACAATCATAATTTTATTATAACAAAAGATATATATTTTATAATCATAATAATAATAATGGAATATTATATATATTGGGTAAGAGAAATTATCAATTATTAAATTATGATTTTGTAACAAAATTGCATAAATACACTCACCGTCACAAAATTTCGTTCAAATAAAATTATCAAAAAAATTGACGTTATTTCAGAATAACTTGATAGTATAGCTCATTTGAAAATATACACTTAAGGTGGTTGTCTTTGTACAATATTGTAAAAATAGTGTACTACATCATATAGCAGTGGTATGTACGTATAGATATGCTTAGCACACTCAAATAAGTATTAATTTTAACATGCTTTTAACTCGACTGTCCATTTATCACGTATTCTGTATGATAATAGCATGCTAATAAACATCTGTAATTCTGTATATAATAGACATCTCTCTTACACTACTTATACTCTTAATATAGTTGTTTCTGTCAATAAAACTTTTAAAAAACTTTGAGTAATTATATCTCAAGAATGAAGCGGTCAATAAATAGTTTTGGTTTTTTTTTAAACTCACATGCACAAATTCATGAATGTTCAATTAATTTTTTGAAAATATCTTAAATCTAGTTTATTTCTAGAATTAAAAAACTTGTTAAACACACAACAATACGCATCCTTTCCTATGCTCTCAATGTTAATTATCCGAATTTTAATTGTATTAAACTCGAGTTAGAGACGGTACATACACAAATTGAGAATTTTTAGTCGATATGTTCATAACAAAACAACAACCTTAATTCAAAAGCATTCATTTCGCTTTGTCAGTTAATTAATCGCTCAAAAAGGCTGCTATAAAATAAATTTAGCAATCGGCGATCACTTTTGCAGATCATTAAAATAAATGAACAATTGGTCCTATCCTGTCAACCCCCGGCAGTTATCTTGGACTAATGTCACTTTTGAAATAAATTTTCTAAAATTTGAAAGTGCTTTGCATTGTGCTGTATACCGTCTATTTGGACGAAATTCTTTGTCCATGAGTGTATAGAAAAATAAAATATTTCATTTTGTATAGATTTGATACTTTATTTCGATTTATACTTACAACTTACAAGCTTTCACCTTTAAAAATAAAGACAGAGCTAACAAAAGAGTAGCTTTTTCAAGAAATGGTATGCCTTTTTTTCGGCCACACAGTTGGCCACATTCTTAGGATATCTGTATCTACACATCTAAATATCTCTTTTTGTAGTTAACCAATAAAAAATTTCTTTAAAAAAAGTTTCAGAGTTTGATGGAGGCATAATGTTTTGACATCAGATTGGATATAGTTCTTCAGGTTCCTATAATAGCCAATTTCGATCCTAAATGGTAAGAGATAGAATAACACTTGAACTTGACTTTTTGTCTAAAACATTTTTTCGAAAATCGTCAGCTTTCGGAGGAAATTCTACTTGACAATATATCATTATTGCATGTAATCGAAGAAAACACGCTAACTAGAGAAAAATGCTTCAGTCAAAAGTTGACAAGGGCAATAGAAGATAATCGCCATTAATGACATATTTTTAAATCGCATTTTCTCTGAAAGCTAACGTTTTTCGAAAAATATTTTAAACAAAAACTGTTAGTTTTTTATGAGGATCTACTTTCCAATTGAAAGTGTTATTCTATCTCTTACCGTTTAGGATATAAATTGGCTATTAAAAATTCCGAAGAACTAGGTCCAATCTAATACTAGAACATATGATGCCCCCATTAAACTTTTGTTTAAGTTATTTTTTGATTGGTTAACTACAAAATCAGATATTTAGATGTATTGATTAACTTGGCCCACCCAGCATAATTTTGGTATTTATTATATTTAGATTTCATAAGGATACGGTTGTATATTTGAGGTAGGTATTGAGAAAAATTGCATTGTTTTATTTAAATACTATACAATCAATCGTTTTACTAGCCGATTATAGTTATTCTGTCGGCATATATCATGCCGTAAAGTAATTTTAAATTTTTCAGTGTAATTTAAATAACGATGTACATAAGTATAATATTATAAATAAATAAAATAATTATAATTAAACATGTACACTCGAAATCACAATAAGCGACTCCACTTGAAATATATCATGGTAAACAACTCAACAATTAAGATCTTATTTTCTTATATGTCTACTGTTAATTTTAGCACTATTAAACAATCAAAAATATTTGAAACAATATTTTGATTTTCTTGGGAGTGGAGGACTCAAATAATGTGTATTTTGGTTTTAATTTTTAATTTAATTTTTATTTTTTGTTTTAATTTTTTAATTGTTTGGCAAATTAAAATTAAAACAAAAATACACTTTATTTGAATCCTACACTCCCAAAAAAATAAAAAAATTATCAACTTCCAAGGACAGAGACATCGCTTTTCATTTGAAACAATGTTTTTTCGACAAATTGATTTCAGAATTACAGGCACCTTTATGGTGCAACTGCTTATAAGGTTCATGCATCGTCATATACTGAACAGAATAAAAGCATCCAAATGTTAAACGTTAGTTTATCCAAATCGTTTACTTTTATTGAGCAGAAGAGTAAATTATTATATTAACTAAATTACTTATACAGTAAATGTTTAAATCGAATATTTTTCAATTCGATACGGTATTGTCACAGTTAACGAACGCCATGTACTTTGTACAAACAACAGTATAGACCATTATTAAATATTATAACATACCTACATATGTAAATATTTTAATAAAATTAATTTTCTTAGCAGTGCAGTGGTAGGAAAAAAACGATTATTTTATGATCATTTTATGTAAGTACAGATATTCACATTCAGATGAGTTCATATTTGTGATGCCACTATGTAAAGTTAGAATAATAAACAGTTAATAATTATACTTATGCTAGGTCCACACGATACCAACGTCACACAGACTTCTATAGAATTTTGTCTGCTCAAAAATCAGTGCAAACAAAAGTCGGTATGATGGTAAAGTCTGAGTTAAAAAAGTCTGAGCACGAAAATTGGAAGTATTCTAATGATAAGTCTGCCGTACATTTCGTCATCATATTTACATGAACATTTTTACTCAGACTTTCAGTTTGTACAGATATCTGTACAAACAATAGTCTTTACAGATATCTGTACAAACAATAGTCTGTACATATGTATATCTGTACAGACTGAAAGTCTGAGTAAAAATGTTCATGTAAATATGATGACGAAATGTACGGCAGACTTATCACTAGAATACTTCCAATTTTCATGCTCAGACTTCTTAAACTCAGACTTTCTGTACAAATAATAGTCTGTACAGATATCTGTACAAACAATAGTCTGTATCGTTTGGACCCACCATTTTAGTTACTAAGATGTATATTATCGTAAAATTATTAGCATAAGTGCATATTTTTTTACAATTTACAATGACAAAATTGGGTGAAAACAAAGTACAGTGCAACCTCGATATAACGAATCTGAAGGGAACCAGTAAATATTCGTTATATCAAGTAATTCGTTAAACTGAGGTTTGTTATATTGAGGTTAAGTTGGTCTAAAATTCGTTATAAAGAGGAAAAAAGTGTCGGAACCTCTCGCGACATGAATTACATACTATGGAGTATACTAACTGTCATATATTGGTGGGACTTTATACGTTATATAAAGGTTTTGAATTGACGAATTTCGTTATTTAGAGGTATTTAAATTTTTTATGTAGTTGAAAATTCGTTATAAAGAGGCTGTTCGCAAAAAATATTCGTAATGTAGAGGTATATTTTATATTGACTCTTATGGACAATTCAAGGGGATTGCGAAAAATTTGTTAAATCGAGGAATTCGTTATATTGAGGTTCGTTATATTAAGGTTGCACTGTATAACGAAGTTAAAGGGACATGGCACTTATTCTATGGAAACTGGGTCTTGACCCCACTTGCTCATAATTTGTTATTTTGTGAATCTTGGCGTAACAAATAAGCGACAATGCAAACGATTACCCTATTACAGCGTATATAGGGGGTGGCTTTTTTAATTTTACATATGAGTGAAACTCGAGAAAATAAGTTTAATCTAGGAAAATTCTTTAAACGAAAAATGTTTACTTCAAAGGTACACATCTTACACGCGTATTTAATTTAATTGTAAGTTTTCTAGTTCAATTATAACCTCCCTCTAAGTCACAACTAGCAAACATTAGAAGAACACTTTAAATTAGAAAGATGTTCTTTATAAAAACGCAAACCGAATTTAATCGAATATTTTTGTAAACCGAATAGTATAGACAGTAATTGGTAGCAAAAACACCCTATAAGACCCCATAAGAAACTACAAATCATAGCTTTTTGCACGTTTCTTCATTCAATTTGAACAAAAATGATCTTTTTAGAAAAACAAGCCACTTTTATTGGAAAATTTTTATCGAAGAGTATCTAAATTCCATAGAAAAATACTTTTTGGGTAAAACTTTTCAGTACGTTTTGTCTGAAGAATGTTACCTATTTATTGATTACCGGTTATGGAATAGAGTGAGCTTTTCATTGAGTGATCAATTTTAATATCTCCGTAAGATAAGCGCTTATAGACCCAACATTTTTTATTTGAAGCATTTTTATTGATAAAGCTAATTTTTCGAATTTAAAGCACATGTTAACTTAAAAAATAAACACCTGTAGGTATACATAAAAAATCAAATATTTATAAAAATTAAACGATTAAAGCTTTTCATTGCACCTAACATCTTATAACATCGTTTTTGCTAATTTTTTTTTTTTTTTTTTTTGAGTGAGCAAACATACCCTCTAAAGAAAGAAAGTATCTCGTATACACATGAACGTGATATATAAGTCGTTACTTGTTATATAATTTAAGAACGTATTACTTATTGAATATTTATTTACTTTCTGTTGTATAAGTAATAATAATATCAATAATAATAATAATAATAATATTATTATTATTATATTAAAATAATAAAAACAAGAACTCTTTTGTTTGTGTGTAATATTTTATGATTATTATAAATATGATTTAAATTAATACGTGTATATGTAGGTAAAATTACACGCTGATTTTTTAAAAAGTTTTCAGCTGTTTTTCAAAAACGTATTGGATAATTAAGGTGATTGAAAGCCTACAGTATTGTATGAAGGTTTTGGTTTATTGATACGTAGATATAAACCATGCATGCAATACATGCTTTGTAGTCAAGTAATGAGTTATTTTTGGCTTTACAATACCACTCAACTACAAAAATATACAATATATTGTGTGCAAGTGGTGCTTATAAATTTGATAATATAGATATCGATAACAACAAAATTTTGAGTTCATCGAAGATCCATCATTTGATGGATTTGACTAAAAAATTGTCTAAATATTTTAGGTAGTTTTTTTATCACTCTCTCTTTAGATTTTTTGATATATAGAAATATCTAATTGAAAAGGATAACCTATATGATTCATCATTTTTTGAGTCAACTTTGAACGATAAAATAATAATAAAAAGCCTGATGTCCTAGGAATTTTTGTGATTTTTGGAAACTTTGTTAATCAAAAAATGTACTTAAAGTTTTATTGAAATCTCTAGTAATATTCAATTCATGCATATATCCTTAAAAAACACGGGCATATATACATATATAGTTGAGGGAAGGGAGGGGGCGTTTAGGAAAATATGAGTTAAGTTTTATTTTCCGAGGATGGCTTCTGGATCAAGCGATGGTTAACTTTGCTTATTAAAATAAACAATCTATTTTTTGTAGCAAATTATGATTTTTTTGCCTCAAAAGTAGGAACCCTAATTAAGATCTAGAAAAAATTCATACAAATTAGAATTTCTTGACGTAAAAAAAAAAACTCAATATTCCAATGTCTAAAAAAAAAATTAGCTAGTTACTTTTCAAAAATTAACCCTGTAGGTATTCAATGAATTTTAATTATGTTTACTAATTACACCACCTACCTACCTAAATATTTTTATTATTCAAATACCATAAGTAAAGTATCATGTATTGGTATGTATTCATTCATCAACAAATTTATTTGTTTGAAAATGTGCATTATCATAATATACCCTTGAAATATATTATTATTATGTTTTTATTGGAAAATTGATGCCTCTTAAATCATAAGTCATTTATAATTCTATATAAACATGGTCGTATCATTTGGACTTAATAATTAATGTACCGCTGATTTATTTTAAATATTTGTATCATTTTTATATTAATGATGAAAATAATATTTTCAGTTTTTTTTAAATCATGTTCAAGATTTCACAGTACTATTTTGGCAAGTCTCAAAAACGTATAAAAGCCGAGCATTCTTACACTCACCGGTCTACAAATGGCAGCTGGTTCCCTCTATCGTTCGCTAAGTCCGTAAAGAAAAGCGGGCTTACATTTTCCACTTCTATGATTTTTTTAATCACTTTACAATTTCAGATTTAAGATAAATAAATTTTTTCAATTTGTCACATCAACCAATGAATTATAAAACAAACAAGTGAAAACAACTAATGGGCTCAGGAAATTGTGGAAATACTATGTATAGACAATGTTGATTACGCTATCGTTTGTTTTTTTAAAGAAAGATAGCCACTTTTAGATAGCCACATATACATAAATGTCACACACATATAGCTGAGATATTCTCATACAATACATACAATATCATTTGCGCCCTCACGGGTAAACAAACATGTTTACGAAAAAATCTTTCAAACAAAAATTGTTAATTTTTTTATAAGGAACATTTTTTTCCATTTAAACTTTTTTGCTATCTCACGGTTTACAAGATGGGTACTTGACCTATGTTGCTCCTTTACGAATTAGACCTCACTTTTTACGTCCTAAGCACGCTACAAAAATTTCAGCTAGATATAATTTTTCAATTTTGCGTTATCGTGTTATCAGTCACACAGACAGACAACGTTTTCAATAAAAAAAAATTCAAACGGACAACTTTTTCATGGATGGCCTTCATTGATTTGAGATTAGTACTGGGAAAATTAAAATTTGTTTAATTATCACAATTATAGAAAATACATTTTACCGCAATTTTCCGTATGATACTTTTTCGAATTTCTTTTTGAATGGCGGATAGGTAAATATATTAAGCATCTTGAGCCACCAAATGATGGTATGTTAATCTCCATTTTGAGCTCCTCATTATATTATTTGCAACAAAATAGATTTTTACTGAAAATCAACGTCAAAAAGGAAGATTTTTTTATAAGCGCTTTTTATTTTCACCTCTTTTAACACCTAACAAATTTTCTGCCATATTTATTTATGGTTTTTAAACGGTAGACAAAGAATCACCGAGAATCAATGCGACAATCCTTGTTACGGTATTAGTCTTGAATTTTCTTATAATATGAATAACTTATCTTTATGAATCTTTCAAAATATATTTGATTATATACCAGAAACATAAAGGTTAAAAACCAATTCGTATTCACATAATCTGGAAACTCCAATAAGCGCCAATAATATTAAAATTGTGAAAATAAGAAATCAAATTGCACAAATATTATTTTTCAAATGTAAATTATCATAATTATTTATTTAAATTTGTGAGACAATAATATTAAATTTTCAATGTAAGTCTTAAATGCAATCCATACAATTATATATGCATCCATACAATTCTATAATTAAAGTAGTGTATCGTTACCATGGAAATGAAACTCACGCACGGAGCGAATAGGTATTAGAATTTGTTTTATTTCGAAAACTGATTTCATTTTATGCACAAATAAAGAAAAAATTGAAGAAATATCCGTTATTTAATTATAGGATGAAACTTTATATTTGAAAAATTGAGAAATAAACCAAATAGCTTATGCCGTTAGATAAACAATGTCATATATAAGGTCCTGATTATTGCGATGTAATTTGAATAGCAGGCGACTGAAATGATGGTTCGAGTAGTTAAATCGTTCTCTAGTATAAAATACGATCAGAGCAAGACTCTGTATATCATAGTAACGACGATAATTTTGCAGAAAGAAAGAATTAACCCGCATCTGGAAAAAAAGTTGAGCCTAGAATTTTCGTGTATATTCATTGTTCGGCCCTTCTATAATTCCATTATACGAGTGCATTTGGCAACTTTGCACTTGTAAAATATAAAGTAATCAAATAATTAAAAAATACAATATGTTTAACTCAAGATATAGAAAATGTTGTTTTGTATTTTATAGTTTATAGTTGATCGAACTTTTTGTTTATAATAATAACAATAATGGCATCTTATTATTGATATATTTGTCACGAATTTGTAATTTAGATAAATAATTAAAATGAAATTGTTATGACGTGATTTATATAATATAAATAAATGTATGAAAAATATAATTATCTAATATATAATATAATTTAATTTAAATACTTATTATATTTTCATTTATTATGTAAAAAGGTATTATTCTCTTTTACATTCATTCTATACCAATACAATAATAATACATTTATATAAATTTACCATAATGTACTATATTTATATGAAAAGGACTCCAAATAGAAATAAATGGAAAATTATGGACATAATACCTAATCGAGTAGCGAATTAAAAACCAAACTTTCAGATAATTTGTTTAAATATATCAAATTTAATTTAGTCTATTTATGTTTGTGCTTCAATTACGGGGAAGGGGGATGATTCCAACAACTTCAAAGGCCATTTCTACGCTGTTTTTTCAGATATTCAGTGCTGTCATGTCAGTCAAATTATTGTATGATTGAATTAACTAAGAAATAATCAAAAAATTTGGTTTGAATGTAAAAACTTACATTAAAGCCGTTGAAGAAAACTAAAGAGAATTTATTCACCCTTGTAAATTGAAAGTTGTATGTGAGTGTGAAGTATTTAAGTGAGAACAAGAGGTACGTGATTTTGAACTTTTGATTCTCATAAACGAGTTAGAAACATAAATATACGAAGTAAAATTATGCAGGGTGCTTAGGTCCTTTGCATTTTTCGATTTGATGATTAGTAAAATTTTGTTTTTAATAATAAAAGAAGATAACATGTGACATTCTAACCGAACATGTTATATATGTATATAAAGGTACCTACATATATAAATATATAACTGATATTCCCATATAATACATACTATACAATTTGCAATTTGCGCTCTCGCGGGTAAGAGTGATGTTTACGGAAAAATATTTCAAGCAAAAGTTGTTTATTTGTTTATAAGGAGCATTTTTTACATTTAAACTTTTGTTCTATCTCTAACGGTTTACAAGATTGGCCTATGTTGCTCATTTACGAATTTGACCTAACTTTTTACGTCCTGGGCACGCTGGAAAAAATTCAGCTTGATATCTCTTTTCGTTTTTGAGTAATCGTTATGACAAACAGACGACAAACAGACAGACATGCAGACAACTGGAAATGGACTAATTAGGTGATTTTATGAACACCTATACAAAATTTTGTTCAGAGTATCAATATCAAGAGTTACAAACTTGGGACTAAACGTAGTATACCTTGGTATATTTCATATACATGGTATAACACTTTTCATCCTAGAATTCCATCACCTATTTACCGATTTTCTGTCAGTGTGATGACTTTTGGGATACTCTGTACACGTTTATACCTATGGGTAAAGTATAAACAATAATTAAAGTTTAAGGACAATAAAAAGTGACTCCAATATAAATAATTATAATAATATAAACAAATAATAAACAATTATTCTGAATAGTATGAACACCTGTTGTTTTAAATACTCTGTTATAGTTATTAAATGTACATATTTTTGAAAATATTTCCACCCGCAATTTATGTGCTAAAGAAACATGTTGACGACCTGTTGTGCTTTTTATTGCATATTCATATTTTTTTTTTATTTCTACTTTCATCAATATCAATATTATTTCACAGATCATAAAACGTAAAACAATGAATTTCATTTATAAGTAAACTGTTTAATATATTTAAAGTATATAAATCATTTTAATATTTTTATTGATTCGCGTGATTAATTTAAATAACAAGTCAAATAAATATTGATTGGTACAAAAAAGTCGCGAGCAGTAGACCTCCATCACTCTAGTCATATTTCCCACTTTTAATATTTCTTGCTGTATGTTGCATTTTATTGAAATGGAATTTTTGTATCCTCATGTTTTTGAAAACACGGAATAACTGCATGAAAGAGCGGTAATTGAGGCTGCTATGTTAATATACCTCCAAAGGATATTAACACTTACTTAATATATATATACAAACCGATTTCAAACTCTCTAGGCTAAGTAGTAAAAAGATAGTTTTCCTTTGATTATCTTCTCTTAATTACTGATATCAGCCCCACTCCCCTTCCATAACATTAATTCGCCTAGTAAATAGTGCTATACACCGAATTGCAGCTCATTTAAAATACAGGGAATTGCATGGGATGCTCAACAATTGCAGGGAAAAGTACAGGATTATTCAATAAGATTACCGTATAGATGGGAGGCATTTTGTGCAAAAATAAACCGTAAATAATTTGCAACATGACTGATAAACTGTAAACCACTACAAAGAAAGCGGCTCTCTACCTTTGGTATGAATTTGCAGTTTTATCTACGACACTAACCGAACATGTTAGCGCCGAAATTTAAACTTACTTGAACGTTTACAAAAATATCAGATGTTGAAAGTGAGACATTTTAGGAATAGGGCCACGCGGTAACATGTTTTTGAACTTTATACGCTTAAAATGATTTATAAAACATCTCCAACCTTCTCGCTGACCTTCGATATAGTGCATTAGTCTATATTTTTGGGGAAACCGGACTAAAAATATTGAAAAATATAATTAATTTGTGATATGAATTTAGAGCAAGGATTATTATTACTTTTTATAGGTGGTTGGTTGCATTCGATTATGAATATCGGTGACCGTGTCAGTTGAACTTTGACGATAAAAACTAATGAACCACTAGAAAGAAGTAAAGTAACGCCATGGTGGAGTAGAGTATTATTGACGAGTACAGTAACCTTCGGATGAAGTAAATAACATTTCTTTTCCTTCCATAAAATCTGAAATCGTGAAATATCAATATTGCAAAAAACGATCCTGATAAGATCTAGAAAAATCGATTTTATTATTTAGATTATTTTTTGAAAATCTTTTATAATCTTTCTTCTCCTTCTGTCTGTATATATGAAAGAATAACTGACTAACTGACATATCAACACACAGCCGAAGTTCCTGGGCCTAGCCTGGGTCCTAGCCATCAAAATTTGCATATTTTTTTGGAAATTTAACTGCAAAGGTGTTGAAAAAGCGATGACATTTTGTATGAAAATATGACGAAAAATAATAACATAGGGTATTTTCATTTTAGAAAAAGAATTAGCTTTCCGCACCCAAAACTTAATATCTGTGAACGTGGAAATCGATTTTGCGAATTTAGATTTTTAAATAAAAACAGTAGCAATTTATCAGAAAATTAATGAGTTATTAAAATTATTGTTGATTTTTTCAAAGCAGATTAATATGCATTTACGAGTACAATGCAACATAAAAAACGTAAAAAAAATTAATAGCAAAACTATTTGTAGTTTTAGTCATATTCAGCAATTTTTGTATTAAATGAAAACATTGCCTATTTAAAATCTATATTTAAAATGGTGAAGATGTAGTACCTTTTATCGTAATGTATATTGTACGTTTATGTTTTGTAACTCACTTTTTGAACTTTCACAATGGCAATAGTATCTGTTTATAACACTGTTATTTGAAAATTTTAATATTAAACGGCTATAATATCATAATCTATCATGGTTCACACACTGATGTCACTAGTATCACTACCATAAATTGTACATAAAAGAGCTCTTTTCAACATGCAATCTTTAGAGTTCAATCTAAGCAACACCACCATACAGTTATATGTGATTAAGACATGGAAAACCTTACCTTCTCTGGTAGGCGCCTTCTTCTCTGAGTGCCTAGTAACAGCTTCAACTGCTATTTTTGTTGATGCATAGTGAATGAGAATGAGATTTCACTTTTTCCATTTTTACTATGCTAACCTAAACATGATAAACTACAACTACTATTGTAAAATTTGATGCGCATCTATTATCATGTATCCGTGATGTATTATCATGTATCCAGGCTGCTTGATTCGAAGTACACCAATGTGCGTCATTTCAAACCTTAGCCTTCTCAATATTTTATGTTATTAAAAGCGATTTAGGCGGAATTTGATATAGATCACAAAAAACAATGGGCAGCTATTAAATAAATGAATTGTAAAATCAAAATTTTGTACTTTGAAACCATAGATCTCTATACAGAGATCAGTGATTGAACACTGAAAAGGTTATTCCTATTTTATTTATGAAATGTAGAATAATCATTCTCTGCGTTGCTTTCCCTCTAAAAACTAAACTTTATCTTCATAGAATTGTTATTTTATAGGTGTACCTATCGAGAAATACTCCTGGTACTACATCTTACCCTATATTATAAAAATGAAAATTATTTTCGCTTAAAAATTAGTTTTATTACTTTTAATATGCATTTTTATTATGGAAAATTGTAAGCAATTTAATGACTTACTATCACAGGAATTTTTATTAATGCTCTATTCTAATTGGTTGAAAAATAGTAAACCAATGAAAATAATTCATAATTACGCCTCTAGTTGTTCAACAAATTTGAGCAATTTTGTTGTGAAAATTACACGCATTCGCATTCAATGTGATAAAAAGCCCAAATTCACATAATATTCTTAAATTAGTAAAAATAAAATCAAATAAGTTATCTGGAAACTGCATGAAAAGAGATTTATTACTTGTTTGGAGTATGCCAAGCCTAGGTAGTACATTGAACAACTTGTGAAATTATTTTAGAATAAAGTGTGTTAGGTGACATTCTCTAGGAGACAAGAGTCCTCTTAATGATATCCTATTTGTGATTTACCACCTATTTCGTTGTTCATTTTAGCTCCTCATTTCGAGAAGCTACGTATATATGCTTCATTACATGAACTACATCACAACTACTTAAATTATTTGTTATGACAACAGCGGAAATAGAATCCGCTACTCTAGGTATATCGCGTATAGAATTGATTAAACTAATACTTTAACCAACTGAGCAGCCACTAGGGTTGCCATTCAATTGCTTAGTTCCACATAAATCTCTATTACTCGATCATGAGATAATATTTTAATTTTTAATAAATAAAAATCCATAAATATAATAACTTTAACCATAAATATAATTAAAATTTACATATGAGGCGCACCCGTCATAATGTTAATAAGAATATAATAATTAATAAAAATATATTATGATGATTGAAAAACCTACAACTACAGCTCGCATGAAGGAAATGTTATTTGTATTCTTTGTGTCCATGCAGGTACTTTTTATACCATGCATATATATGTAATATGCAAGGTATACTAAATTTAGTCCCAAGTTTGTAAAAGTATTGATGCTAAGCAAAATATTTTGGTATAGTTGTTCATAAAATCACCTAATTAGTCCATTTCCGGTTGTCTGTCTGTCTGTCTGTCGTCTGTCATCACGATTACTCAAAAACGAAAAAAGATATCAAGCTGAAATTTATAGCATGCTTAGGACGTAAAAAGTGAGGTCGAGTTCGTAAATGAGCAACATAGGTCAATTGGGTCTTGGGTCCGTAGGGACCATCTTGTAGACCGTTAGAGATAGAACAAAAGTTAAAATTTAAAAAAATGTTTGAAACACTTTTTCGTAAACATCACTGTTTACCCCTGAGGGCGCAAATTAGGTTTAAATTGTATAGCATGTAATTATGGGAATATCAGTTATGTATGTGTGTGTAATGTGATAGAATCATCAACACTGTCTATGCATGGTATTTCAACAATTAACTCAGTCAATTGTTTGTTTTCACTTGTTTATATTATAAATACAATCTGTATAATACGCCTTAAAGTTTTTTAATGTGTATGTGGGTAGTGTTTGGAGAGTGTTAATGTGTCTTATGTGCGACGGTCATACATATATCATAAACATGTTTTAAAATTATTTTACAGAGAGTCAAACGTTTAGATTTATATTGATTTCGGTGAACGTGAAATACTTCTGTAAACATTAAGAAACTAGAAACTTTGATAAGTACAGGAGAGTAACTTAAACAATAATTTAATCCTTTATCATTCATATCAGATGATCACACGAAAAAATGTACCCGACCACATGAAACCAACCATCGTAAACATACGTTGGAAATTTCGATTTCGATTTTTGGACCGAAGAACTTCATCATACTGGGACATCACAATCTTGATGAGAAAATCTATCTTGTTAAAAAAATCATGTATTTTAATTTAAGTCAAAGGAAACTGACTTAAAATATATTGAAAACAAATGAAAACAAACAATTGATTGACTTAATTGTTGAAATACCATGTATAGACAGTGTTGATTACGTAATATTTTTTTATCGCCATGTACGTAAAGAAAGATAGTCACTCTTAGATAGCCACACATACATACATAATTATCTAATACATACTATATAACATAATTTGTACCTAATTTTCACCCTCACCGCTAAACAGTATTGTTTACGAAAAAATGTTTAAAACAAAAGTTGATTATTTTTTTAATAAGAAACTTTTAAACTTTTTTTATTTACATTTAAAATTTTGTTCTATCTCTAACGCTTAGCAAAATAAAACTCAATTGACCTATGTTCCTATAATGCTCATTACGAACTCGACCTCACTTTTTACGTCCTTAACACGCTCTAAAAATTTTAGATTGATATGTCCTTTCGTTTTTTAGTTATCGTGTCGATAGACAGACGGATAGACAACCGGAAATGGACTATAATTAGGTGATTTTATAAACACCTATACCAAAATTATGTTCGTGGCATCAATTAAACGTTACAAAGGACTAACTTTAGTATATCTTGACAAATTTCATATATACATGATAAAATAAAAGCTTTTCAGATCACAAGTAAATATGAATTTATAAAACAATTGTGAATGATTTCCATAATTTCAATAAAAATCAAGGCGGATGTGGTTTGTAATAATCGTTACAAATACTGCATTAAATTAAAATATGTTGAATTAATCATTAGCAATTATAATTTATTGGAAAATAATAAATATATTTTTCAAAAATATTTTATCTTCCTTTTGAAATTATTGATATTTACATATTTTATGGCACTGTTTATAATAAATTTTAAGTACATAATTACAAATAATAATTTATAGCAATACTTGATTTTTATTGAAAATCATTCATTAATTTTCATATATAGAATATTTAATAAATAGCAATTAAAATTGCGTACGTATAATAATTGGTATTGTTATTGCTAAATGAATTATTTTTAAAAATTTTTTTAACAATTTTCTTTTAATTTCTTTTTATATAGACGACAATTTACGCGTGTATATGCACGTGATTTGTACGATAAAAGGGATACTATATCACTTCTACTGTATCCCTATTAGAATTTTTATACCATGTATATGAAATATACTAAGGTATACTAAGTTTAGTCTCAAGTTTGTAACGCTTAAAAATATTGATGTTATGAATAAAATTTTGGTATAGGTGTTAATAAAATCACATAATTAGTCCATTCCCTGTTGTCTGTCTGTCCGTCGTCTGTCCGTCTGTCATCACTATTACTCAAAAACAAAAAGAGATATCAAGCTGAAATTTTTATAGCGTGCTGAGGACGTAAATTTTTTTCCCGAGTTCGTAATTGAGCAGCATAGGTCAATTGGGTCATCTTGTAAACCGTTAGAGATAGAACAAAAGTTTAAATGTAAAAAATTTTTGAAACATTTTTTCGTAAACATCACTGTTTACCCGTGAGAGCGCATATTATACACAAATTGTAGTATTAAATGGGTATATCAGTTATATGTGTGTGGCATGTATGTATGTGTAATGTGACAGAGTACATTCTGTGTCGCACGCACGCAAAAAACGCACTGATTTTCATAGAGTATAGATGTAAATCCATGCCTTTTTTGACACAGAGATACAAATACAGACATCTGACCGAAACTAGTCAAGGTAATGATTAAAAAATATTTCCGCTGAAATCATCAAATTTTTTAGCGATTACAATGCTTCGTACACGAAAATAAACTCTTGCAAGTTGAATATACAAGTTGGATCATATATTATGACCTATATCTCATTTTGTAGTTAACCAATCAAAAAATAATTTGAACTAAAATTTCAGAATTTTTTGGGGGACAACATCGTGTTCCAACAACAGATTGGACGTAGTTCTTAAGTTATTTTTATAAGGTAACAATTTTAGAAAAAATGTTTTGAATAAAAATGTTAGTTTTTTTTATGACAATCAACATCTAATATGAAGTGTTACTCTATATTTTACCTTTTAGGATCTAAATTAACTCTTAAAGCAACCCGGAGAACTACGCCCAACCTAATGTCAGAACTTGATGTTCTGACATTATAATGATGAATATAAAATATCAAAAATATAGAGATGAGAATTTGTAGTATATAGAGATGAGAATTTGTAGTTTTCTAGAAAATACCTCGAAAATTTTCCAAATTTTCGAAAACTAGTACAAATAGCGGCTGAAAGGCGATGTAAAGCTGCTTTTGTGGTATATTATTTGCTACCTAATAGGTGAAAAATATTTTCACGTATTCGGTATTACGGAGGTAGCAAACTTTTTTGATTGTAACACGTAGATTTACACTATCCTAAGGGATCAAAATAACATACCAAAAAGCAGCTTTAAATCGAGTTTTGCGATTTTAGTTTGTTTTTTTTTGTAAGGTTTTTACTGGCGTACGTACAAAATTGTAATTCACGTAAAAATATATACAAAACCTTTATGCCCGCCATTTCCAAAGTGACAGACAAAATTTGCAAAAAAGTCTTTGGTTTTTGAAATTGTCTCCTTTGAAAAACTAACATGTACATTGTACATGAATATAAAAACAAAAATTCAAAACGAAGAACCTGACCTTATTTTAATAAACTTTAGTATACACTCCCAATACATACAATTGAGCTTATTCAGCAAATACATACCTGAAACAAAACAAAAATCAATAATACAAAAAAATTAAAAATTAGGTATTTACAGAAATCAATTTTATAAGCAATTATTTATACTATTTTTATATATTATGTATTAATAAAAAGTTCATTGTTCTGATTTTTGCTATACATACATATATTATGTGAGTAAACCATAACATAATCTTTACATAAAATTTCTTTTTTAAAGAAATAATTTTATAGTAAACAAATAATAAAACATAATATATTAATCGTAATGTTTTCAAAAGAGAAAACGATCCTAATGGACCCTATAGCCCCAATTTCCCTGACAATAAATATTACCTAATAATAAATATTATTTTTTAACAAAGATGTGCAGAAGAGAAGACTAAACAAGTGCTTTGTTGGCCAAACCTGGAATATTTTGTTAAAAATGAACACAAGGCTTTATTATAACATCAATTAACTGAGACAAATTTTTCATCCGGGGTACCCCACTCCTTCACACATTTAAATGTCAATAAAGCTAGCATCTGGGTTAAAAATGTTGATGAAATAATTTAAATGACATTAAAATGTGCGAAGGGGTGGGGTATCCCGGATGAAAAGATTCTCAGTTTCCTTATCTTATTAGAAAGGCCTGTGTAAATTTTTATCAAAATCCAGTGTTGTAGAGCGGAGTTATAAACAAAAAAATTTTAATACATATATGATACAGATTTCCGGCTGCTAGCTTCAGCTTCAACTTTCTTTAAAAAGTGGACGAACGAACCCACACACATGTGTTCACATAGATGTCAATAAAAAAAATGGTGCTAATAAATTGTCCTGATTGTGGAATGTAAATGTATGTTGAAATTTTCGATTAGAATTTTCAGACCAATTACAAGAACTTATCTGAAGGAAGGAAGTAACAATATATAAAAAGACACGCACCTCAGTGACAAATAGAACAAGCTAACAATAGTCAAAAATAATGATACAAATTATTCTCTAAAAGTTAATGATTTCTGAACAGCAATAGATTGGTATATTACTAAATCATATTTAGAGATAAAATATTTTTGAGTAATGAATAAATAAAGATTACCTGTCTCGTCAATCACATGTATTGTAAATTTATTACATATAAATATGGTTATTGTCCACTGTATAATGTTATCAAATATACTCAATTTATTCGATCATAATTTGTAACTATTCATGAACTTAACAAGTATAGATAGGTACAATAAAGTTAGTTCTATCTATGTAACACAATTCATCATTCTTATTATATTCACTGATAAAAATTTGTAAATTTACAGACTATATGTAAGCAAGTGAAATTTACAAAATTTAATAAATCCCCCACAAATTTTTCGAGTACGAAATCCTAAACTCGCACTTGAAACATATCTCTCATTAAACACTCTCCATTAAATTATCATTTTTCCTTAAAACCTTTTTCAAACAGAGCCTATTTTGAGCCAAGATAATAGCCAATTTTTATTTTTTTCGGTATGGAACCCTAAATTCACACTTGAAAAATATCTAAGAACACTCTACATTAAATTACCTTTCAAACGAAACAAATAAATCAAAATCGCTTCATCCATTTAGGCGCTACGATACCACAGACAGAAACCCCTTATACCACCTCATTTTTTAGTTCGGGGGTTAAAAATATTCCTATATTATTCAGTAATTCATAGAAAAAACACATTACGTGGTATTAAAAAGTTGAAATCCGCATTGTCTTGTTAACAAATAAAAGTAAAATCACGTATCAAGTATCAATCATTCATCGTATTACGAAAATTATTGTAAAATGTTTTGAAATATTATATAATAATAATAACAATAATAATAATGGGGTTTAATCTAAGTTTCTCTAACTTATACGCCTATAACAGAAGCCACCCACATCAATTTTTGTTAATCTTTATTTATTAAACCACATCTATATATACAAAGTCTACGTAGACAAGCGGTTAAAAGCTATCGTTTGAGACCACTTGGCCACTTATGTTCTAATGAAATTTTATATATTCCCAAGTGTAGTGTGAGTTTAAAGGTAGTATAATAAATATGCATATATTTCGATGATCCGAATGTGTATTGAATTATGAAATCATCATTATTTTCGCAGTCGGGTTTTTTATAATTTTTATTATTTACTTTATTTTAGAATTTATAGTGTCCTAGCATAAAATAACCATCTTATTATACCATATTAAAACTTTTAAGCAAATTTATTATTCCTAATTAAATTAAAACATACAACTTATATATATTTTTGAAGTTTCCTTCATTTGGGTACCCTACTCAATAGGTTTTGCTAATATTTTTTTATTAAAATATTACTATTTTGTTCCAAAAATCCGCTATTTTGTTTTTTTCGAACACCTACCTAAGAACACTTGGGTTTTTGAGAAAAATATAATGATATCTTAATTTTTGAAATCCATTGAGCCGTTTGGAAGAAAAGAGCTAATAAAGAAATTTACAAATATACATATATACATACAAAATACCCGCGAAAAACATCAACTGTCATCAAGTCTCTCACTGTCACTCCTTGACAGTGGGTAAAAACAACTACTCTTGCTAGTTAGTATCTTTAATTAATCGCTTGTCTCTCCTCATAATGTCGAGACCACCAAATAGATATGAATGGAACTTTCATTGGAAGGTTCAATACCTTTTTTAAACAAATTTTCTTGTTTACAATTGAAGCTTCAACAGAATTTTTACAAGAAAGTATAAAAACAAAAAACAAGACGAGAAAGTTTATCAAGTATTAAAAATTTACTGGAGAATAATTCACAATGTTTACTGTTGACAATCCATCCATGAAAAAAACTAAACATTCTATTCTTAAGAAGTCAATATAAATATCTGTATATAAAATATTGCTGATCGAATATAATTTATGTAGATGATATAATGTATAAGCGGATCTTATTGTGCAGTTTTGAATTATTGGAAAAATATAATATATCTAAAATATTTCTATAATTTGTCACTTTTTATTATTTTTTATCAGATTTGTTAGCTATACATAATACATATAAAAAAATATATTTATTATATTGTGAGTGACGTTTTGTCAAATATTTATAATGCAGTGAACTATATATAATGCAGAAAAATATGTTTTTCATTTTAAGATGATCGACACCTTCAAGACCTAATTATTTAATTATGCGTAATTTTTAAATTTCTGTTTTTGTTTTTTTAACAATTTTTAGTTAGTTTTGAAAATAATTGTTTTACGAAAGAAAAAAAAACTAGAAAAAATCAACGACAAAATTCGATTTGTATTCAATTCAAGTGTGCTAAGTGAAAATAGTTTTAGTCGTATTTTTGGAATTTGAAGACTTAATTTTAAGTCTGCTTAGGTTTTTACTTTGACATCTAAGTTTCTTCCAAGAGTTCAAAATTATTTTCAAAACTCTATCCAACAACCGGCGAATTTGTTACCATTTAAAAGACACAAACAAATCACTAAAAATGGCATTTATCACAAAAAAATTCATTACAAAAGAAAGATCCGTTAAAATTAAGTATCATTTTTCTAAATCGAAGAAAATCTTATTGATGTGTATTTGAGTGCCTTTACATATATACTTTAGGTAGTTTAATCCTAAATCAGAGGATATCTGGTTGATAAAGTAACCAAAGTAACATTCCGATATGGAAGCTATGAAAATCCAACTGATCTTGCACTAAATCAATGAGAAATTCGAATCACCACGTCTTTACAGGATAAACTATATTAACCATTACAAGTGTAGGATAAAGAGCAGTATCCAAAAAATTTATCTAAGTAGATTTAAATGTATTCCAATACTGTCTTAACATTATACAAACAGGCGTCGATAAAAGTTTCTTCCAAAAAAAAGTATTAGTTGAAAATAAATTAGATGTGTTTCAAAAAAAGTGTTTTACAATTAAAGAACGAGGTTTTAAATTTAACAATACTCAATTTTATCACCATCAAGTGTAAAATAAAAACTAAACAAATAGTAACTTTATAAAGAAATCCTTATTTATAAAAATAAAAAAATTATAATTAATTTATCGTCGATAAAATTTGAAATAAAATTGAAAGAAAGCCTTATGTTAAATTAACATTGTTTTAAATTCAATGAGCACGTTTTTCTTTTCATACAAAATAAAAATTATCACCAATACCATACCGAGATTCAAATCAAAGTCAAGATCAAACTTATTTTTGGTACTAAAATATTATTTATATTTTATCAAAGTAATTATAAATATTTTGGAAACAATAGAGGAGTAAAAATGATTCTTTAGAATTGATTTCAATTAAACAAACAAATTTTACAAAACCACCAACATAACCTCTATGTATAGAAGTTTGTTATTTGCGTTAGCTAAGCGAATTCCTTCAGAGATTGAAAAAATAACACCTTTTTCTTAAAATCGAATATTACATTTTTAATTTTTCAATAATTTGTATTTCGAAAACTAAGCGTCTAGAGAAAAAGTCACAAGAGTACTTTTTTCAAGAGTAATAATACTTGATTGTGAACAAACTTTTTTACACTTGATTGCGATGTTAAATAATTTGAATATAATTTTTGACATATATGTTCATTTGTTTTAAATCTACCTTTGTTTTTTCCCCGTAGATGTCAGGAATAGTTTCAGTCTCCAACATAAAATATTCCCTTAACATAATATTTCAGTTACGAATTTAAAGCTACAAGCAGCATACAACAACTGGATTTCATGTTACGTAGTAAAACTATAAAGTATCATCATCTTTCTCTTCTTAATCGTTGATTGGTTGGACATTGAAGGTGGAGTATTTACATTTTTTATGTCGGATCTCCCTAGTAGTAGACCCCGCGTTAATTACAGACACCGATGACTATATTGAATAGTTGTAATCAAGGATACCAACTTGAACAGCAACAAACTTAACCACAATGAATTATATTATACCAGGAAATATGTTTAAAAAAAAAACTTTAAATTCAAAAATATAATATTTATTTTTTGAGTAAACAAACATTCTAGTAATCACAGGATAGAGAATACCCTATCGGGTGCATCAGCTTTGCTAATTGTATTAAAATATTAATTGAGCAATTTTTATTCATTTATGAAGTAATTAACCTTGAGTTTAATCTGCAAATATAATTTTAATGAAATTAGCAAACTGGACTGACTATTCGAAGGAAAGACATCAGTACCGATATATAGATGTTGTCGAAAAATTTATTTCCTTCAAGGATAAATTTGGAATTGTCCAGAACTTACTGGATGATTTCATTACATTAATAATGGAAGAAAGTGAAATAATTAAATAATTAACGATGATAAAAAAAACTTGAATGTTAGATTTCATAAAAACTATCAAATTCAATTTTTTTAAGTTTTTAGGTAATAAACCGTTTAAGTCACTTTAATTTATTGGTGTTTATTCTTATTTTGTAATTATTTAATATTTGTAAGTAAACATTTTAAATTTATTTTATCCTGTATTAAAATTATTCGCATTGTTACAATTTCTTGGAATCCAGCTGCATTGATTTACTCAAATAATTTATTTTCATAATACTTATCAGTAAATTGCGTTATTATTATTCGCGAATCCAAAATACATAAGTGAACTCTACTAATTTAAATATGAAATGGAGAGGCGGATGTATTAAATAAAAATATAATCTTAGAACATAAAAAATAGCATAAAAGGTGAATTTCTATTAATTGATTTAAGTGCGAATTAGTGGTGAATAGAGATATATGTTTATACCCTCTTCAACCGCCATTTAAGTTCCACTTATAGTTAGGTAAGGTTGTCTTTTTAAACACAGATAATTTATAATCGGACTTAACGCATAGCATACTTTAATTTTTTCTTAGACCTTGACTTTGAAGTTCATGACCCATTTCCCTCAGACCCATTTTCTTTCTTAGTTTGTAGAAACAAACGAATTTAACAAAAATCGTTTTTGTTTAAATTCAAAACGTGAAAGTCAAAAGAAAATTATTTAAATATGTTGAATAGACCTTCAGATATGATTTTGTTATTGAAAAAGTACAATTTACTTTAACGACCTTTACAATAACAATTCAAAACTATTGTGAATTTAGAGACATCTATTTGAAATTCATATCTATTTGAAATCGTTTTTATGCAAAGTTTTAGACGACAATTCAGCATCGTAAAACAATTCGATTCACAAAATTCAAAAAATAAATAAATTAAGAATATATCTAACCAAAATAATTATTTTAATTTTGAAATTTAACTAAAAAGAAAAAAAAAATTATAATAAGTCATCTAAACAGAAATCTAACTTTTCTACTTAGACTTACCTTTCGAAATAGGAACTAATTCTATTTATCAACATAAAATTTTAATAATGAATTCTAGATCGGATTCAGCATTGAATTTCGATGCAACGACAAAAAAAAAAAAATTACGAAGGAGATCTCGGCCTATCTACTCAATTGTCCTGAACTGCCGTAGTGAATTAATTGAATATTTTTACTTAAACTATTGATTTTTTTATTTATAACCTTAATCTATGATAATATTATCTTTAAACAAGTGAAAACAAACAATTGACTGAGTTAATTGTTGAAATACCATGCAGAGTCAGTGTTGATTTCTTTATCCCATAACACATACAAACATGTGACACATACATAACTAATAAAGTATAGTACATATGTAAATGACTTTATAGGTTTCTGCATTACCGACCGACATTTAGTGTATAGTTTGTACACATACTATAAAATTTCCGCCTAATTGGCGCCCTCACGGGTAAGCAGTGATGTTTACGAAAAAATGTTTCAAACAAAAGTTGTTTAATTTTTGATAAGGAACATTTTTTACATTTAAACTTTTGTTCTATCTCTAACGGTTTATAAGATGGGTCCTACGGACCCAAGACCCAATTGACCTATGATGCTCATTTACGAACTTGACCTCACTTTTTACGTCCTGAGTACGCTGTAAAAATTTCAGCTCGATATCTTTTTTCGTTTTTGAGTTATCGTGTCCACAGACGGACGGACGGACGGACGGACAACCGGAAGTGGACTAATTAGGTGATTCTATGAACACCTATGACAAAATTTTTTTCCTAGCATCATTATTTTTAAGCGTTACAAACTTGGGACTAAACTTAATATACTATGTATATTTCATATATGCATGGTATAAAAAGAGGTTTTTTTGCCATGTGCGTTAATTTTTGGAACATAGTTAAACTCATCGAGATGATTTGAGTTTATTTTTGTTTTCTTTATAACTATTCATATATTTAGAATTTATGAATCTTCCAGGCTGGCAGGAAGGCCATTTATTTATATTTACACTGTGTTTTAATATGTGATCTATAATTTACGTAAAATCAACTATATTTGATTTCAGAAATATTTTTTATAATCAAACATTCCACTGATTGATATTGAGTATTTATACAGGGTAGCCAGTTTTTCACTCTTCGTCATTTTCTTTTTCTTAAGGCGCGAAAATTTGAAAAGTATTAAATAAACGTATTTAATCATTTTTAATCTAGTTTAGTTTGATTAAAATATTTTAAATGACGAAAAATTACAAACTATGATATTTTATGTGCCATGTACGAGAAATTTTGAAAAACTATTAGATTAACTTTATTATGAAACTTTTAAATTATCGGGTAACTATAATATTCAATTCAAAATTTTAAAAAAAACGAAATTTTTTTCAGCTGTCAATTGGGCTCAACGATTGTAAAATATTTTGTCCTATATATGGGACAAAAGTTATCATGAGGTTAAAAAATACAGCATCCTACTTTTGATTTTCAAATCCTCTAAACCAGTGTATAAAGAATAGTCGGTAGGAGGTTATAGAAAAAATATTTCATGAGTCGTCAGACCTAAAATTTTGTCAATTGCGTACTAAATCATGAGCACCAGCTAGTGTTTTAACATCATAACAATTCACCGTATTTTAAAAGATAAAATAATACTTAGCCGTAAGGATTACATGTACTATTTCTATGTGATACGACTTGCTTTGTCTGTGTTAAAGTACATGGTACATACAATACGTATGTAAATGTTAAAATGACCACACACGATGTGAAATATTAAATATTAAAATTATTTATCATCATGATATATTAATTTAAAAATTACAAATTATGTTTTTATCGCAAAACGCATAAAATATTTATTCTAAAAATTGTATTTGAATTCAGTAGAATATTCAAAATTGAATATTATTACATTACTAGCCACCAAGCATATTTTCGCTTTCGAGAGGGATAAATGAAACTAAATGATGTAACATGCACAATTTATACAGGGTTTTAGATCAACTGTGACTAAAACAAAGCCCGGCATTTTCGACATTATTATATCATTATAATGTCCAATATAATTTAATAAGCATCTTCATCAAATTAACAATTGCGTTATTTCGCTGCATCGATTAAATCTTAATTTAATTTGTGTTCTGACGATTGTTGCAATAACGACAGATCATCGTCCGATTCCTGGCTGTTATTAATTATTTTATTAAGTAAATATCTATCAACTGACTGTTAGTAGGTGTGCCTAATTTCGAGTAAATGTTAAAAATATTCAACTAACAAAGATATTCGCTATTAAAGTTGGAAATTTTTGCATGAGTTAATTGTACCAATTGACTAAAACTGACTCATTTAAAACCATATCTTAAAAACTTGTTTACAAAATTTGATCAAAAACAGCTTAATAACCATAATTTGTCACGAAATTTGTTTGTACCAAGAAAACGGTTCTCGGTCCTCTCATTATAACGGTAAACAAAATTTATAAAAATGCAACTGTGTGTATAAATTGTGTATGTATACATACGATGTATAAGTACTATGCACAATTACACGGCTGTTGTCTCAAAAAACAGACATTATACGTTAAGTAATAATATGTTTGAATAACCTTTTTGAAATCAATATAATCGAACAAAGCAAAAATCGAACTTACATTTCGAGCAAAGATCCTACGCACGTTTCAAGTAGCTTGATTACCACTTATCGTATCTTAGTTTCATAAGAAAAACTGTTTCATTCTTTTCGGCAATGGTCACACGAATGTTTTAACTATACGTTTCTTACAAATTTTGCATATCAAGCAAACAGCGTACGTTTGATGTAACTTGGTTCCAACGTTCCGCATCCGTGGTTGCACAAGAATGATAAGAAGAACTGTCTCATGCTTTATGACAAATGTCACAAGAACTAAAATTCATATAAACGTATTTTAGAACTAGTTAGTATTATATAGAGTTCTAGGCTACATTTAAACTTAATATTGCCTTCTGTGTGCCATTAGAAAAAATAGTGAGCCATATGTACACTCCTCTGTGTCACAAAAAATGAACGCATTTACATATATACTATATATGTAAATCTGTGAGTTTTTTGTGACACAGAGATACTTTGACGCATCGTTTAATCTTAGCCTTAGCATATATAGGATCAATAAACAAATAAACATTAATATTAAAACTTAAATTAAATTGTTAGTAATTTCAAAAAAATAAATGAAGTCTGGCTTAAAAATAGAATATCATTAATGAATGCCATGAAATGAGTCATCAAATTATTACAAAACAAACAATTATCAACAAAAACATTAAAAGTATCGTCCAGTATAGCGAGGAGTCACTGATTTAAAAAATATTTGTCAATATCAAGGCTAAGATAAGACTAGGCCACTACTATTCATACAGTACTTGGTTCACGATTGTAAACTTTGGTATGTTTCATACGCTTTAGTTTTAGTAGTATAATATTTTATATGCGTAGACAAAAATTATTAAAAATGTTCTTTCTGTATCTACCAAATTTTGCAACTCAGAGTCAGAACTTTAAATGATAATATTTAAATCATGGTGAAAGTAAGACTGGGGACTTTAGGAGCAGCAAGCTATGGAAGAATAATATAAGAATTTAAATCAGTTATTGATTCTATTAGATAGATATTCGATCCTTGTTAATATTAGTGCTCTATGTGATGTAGAAAAGTGCATAATATTTGTTTATATCTCCTCAACAAGTAGAAAAGAGGTGGGAACAATTACAAATGACTGAGTGGATTTTCTTGAAACTTAACCTAGTTTTCAAACAATCAGTTCATCCGTTCAGGAGCTACGATGTCACAGGGAGATACACAAATACGTTAATGATATAGCAAGATCTCTCCTTATTAGTCGGGAGTTGAAAATGAAATATAAAGTTCAAAATAATAAAAACTAACTCATAAAGACCAAGTTTTTATTAAACACCCTTTCTTTGTTTAAATTTTTTTCCATTTCTGTTTTTTCAACTATATTATTGTTGCCACAAATATGCCTGCAAAGTTTCAGCTCGAGTGGATCACGGGAAAAAGGTTAAAAAAGTTTACAAAAAAAACTGACAAAAAGAAAATCGACTACAAAAGAAAAAATTTTCCAAAACAAATTAATATGCACTAATACGTAAAAAAATAACGATTATATAATATAATTAAAATTATTGTTATTTTTGGAGTCGGTGTCAGCCAAGGAAACAACTCTGACAGAACAGTTTGCTACATTAGCTTGGCTCACACCGACTCCAAAGATAACAATAATTTTAGCTACATTATATTATCGTGTTTTTTTTTTTAGTGCACATTAATTTGTTTTGGAAAAGTTTTCCTTTTGAAGTCGGTTTTCTTTTTGTTTTTTCAATATGTAAAACGAATAAAACGTGTAAATGTTTTTTTTTTCGTGATTTTTAGTGAATATGAAGTACACTAGCTAATTTGTCACTAAAAAAAGAATCATCGAAATCCGTTGGCGTGATATTAAGTTACTCGTCCTCTTGTCGTGCATTCTTAATGCAAATTTAAGACTTTTATGGTTTTCTTATGGATGCCGTTGTCAGAATTGGACCAATGGGAGGAAAATCGGTTCATTCAATCAAAAGTTCTGAGTTAACACACATTAAAAAAAAAAAAAAAACAGTCGAATTGATAACCTCCTACTTTTTTATTTGAAGTCGGTTAAAAAGAAAAGGAGTCATCATCGCATGGCCTCCATATTTTGCATCGTTTTAACATGGTGACAGTATCCTTGTCTCAAATCGGTATCTGTTTTAATGGCATATGACGAACTATTACAAAACGATATATATGATGTCTCAGCACGTGCTGATAATTTTTTGTAAAATCATTAATCAATTTTTGTTTTCATTCATACTCATTGTTTAAATATTTACACAATAAGTAAAAAAAAAAATTATTTCATAAATAAATATTATTGAATAATCTGAACATGTTTTTTGCATTAAAAACATATTAATTCTAAAAAACAATTAATGTTTTCTGTTGTTTCTATTAATCGTTCCGTAAAAATATCAATATGTATAAACAAAACTATATTACATAAATATATCGCGATTGAAAAATTGAACAATTAAAAATTTGTTGAAGGTCAAATTTTTCATATAAATGTTATTATAAATAATTGTTTCAAATAAATGATTTATATTATTATTTGACAGTCGTGTTGTTAATATAATTATAATATTGATAATTAATCAATATTTGCGTAAGAAATTTCCGGTTATATCCATAATCAACAGATATATAACCAGAAAAATGAATTGGACAAGTTCGATCATTTTTATTCAGTTAATCAAATTTCCGTTGTTTATAACAATTCATTGCGAATTTTGAAAAGTGAAAATAAACAAATCGTTAAAGGGCGCTGAATATTAATGGATAAAAATGTCCTCTCTCAACATGTTATAATACTTTACGAAAAAAGAAAATCTCAAATCAAAATCAATAAAAACAAATTTTGGAAATTTTCACAAAGCTTCCAAAATAATTTTATCAAAAATTGTAATATATCTTTTAATTGAAATTAATCAATAAAAGCGCTTTTGAAAAAAGAGACTTTGAGGCATTGGGCCTCAAGTAAATAGTGCAATGAATAACAATGACTATCTCACTTATGAAGCTCCTTTTTGATTGGACATATTTAGGAGGCATTTCAAAACAACGATGGGGCTAACTACATTAAAGAACTAAATTCAGACGCCTATAATTGACTGCATATATCATTTTATTACATTTATGAGTCTGTGACAATAATAAACTAAAAATTGGACAGAAAATTTTACAATTTTTGCCAACCTTAAGCTTGTAGTAAAATTCCTAAGAATTAAAGATCTTTTCATTCATCTTTTTTTATCGATTTGTTGAAAAGATAAACAAAACAAACAAAAAATAACTTAAACAAGTGAAAACAAACATTGACTGAGTTAATTGTTTAAATACCATGTAAAGACAGTGTTGATTGCGCAATAGTTTGTATTTTGTTATATAAGTAAAGATACATAGCCAAAAATACATACATACATATGACACACGCTTAGCTGATATTCCCATAATGAATTAAAATGTACAATTTGCGCCTAATTTGCGCTCTCACAGATAAACAGTGATGTTTACGAAAAAATGTTCCGAACGAAAATTTTTTATTTTGTTATAAGGAATATTTTTTACATTTAAACTTTTGTTCTATCTCTAACGGTTTACAAGATAGGTCCTACGGCTCAATTGCCCCATGTTGCTCATTTACGAACTCGACCTCACTTTTTACGTCCTAAGCACGCTATAAAATTTCAGCTTGATATCTCTTTTCGTTTTTGAGTAATCGTAATGACAGACGGACAGACAGACGACAGACAGATAGACAACCGGAAATGGACTAATTAGGTTAAATCTATACCAAAATTTGGTTCATCGTATCAATATTTTTAAGCATTACAAACTTGGGACTTAATATACCTTCGTTATTTCATATACATGGTATACAAATATGTACTTCTGTGTGTAGTGTATGTATTACCTTTACGTCCAACAATGTACAGGGGCGTGACTGTTATGGCAAATTATGCAAGTATCTAAAATTATGTTTTTATGAACTCGACTATAATAGCCAAACCACCTTAATGGAACTTATAGACACTCAATAGTCCTTTCGCGAGATGGGGGGTTTCGTAGCATACAAAACTAGGTCGCTGATTTCGAATATGTGCTTCGATTTTACGTAAAGTGATGCAAACAAAAGTTATTATCAATTTAATTGTTAAAATCGCTACCCTGCGTATGGACTACAAAGAATATCATAATGAATGAGAGATTTAATGTGAAATTGGTCTCTTGGATCGATCATTTAGAAATAAATATTTACTTATATGATAATAAAGCGTATCGGTTAAATTTATTGGTGCATTACTAACTATATAGCAATTATCAATATTTTTATGAGTAGTTGGTTTATACCTATAAATTATTTACTTGTTTTTCAATAAATATTTATTTTTATGTTTATACTTTATACATAATAACTGTAGGCTTGTTATGAAGAGTCTTCTTTCTCTACTTACATTCAAAATTAAATTAATAGTGCAGTAAATATTATATACCTATTAAGTTTTCATATTTGTAACTTTTCTAGTCATTTCAAATTAAATTGTATGATGTATTTAATTAGCTAAAAAATTTTGCGACACTGTGGCAAAAATAATAAATGGCAGTACATAGTTGGTGTGGTACTGAATTCGTGTGAGTGCGACACCTGCAGTCCACTCGACTAACTTCCCAGAGGGGGGAAAAACATTTAAAAAAGGTCTTGTTAGCCTTCATAGATTATTCTTCGAACATGTACTACAGCTTATGCTGGAACGATCATTATCTCTATAGATAAATGATGTGTTTGATCCACTTTTCGGATTCTGTTTATTCAGTTTTTTTATTACCATTAAAAAACGGTTCAACAAATTCTGCTGAAACTCTTTCAGTTCTTAAATACGCGATTACGCGTCGAATAAGCCCAGCCACGTTTTGTCATAAGTGATTCGCAAGATAATCGAGGCGAAAGAATCCGAACGAACATACGCACATACGTACACACACTCTGACATCACATTGAAAAGTTTTGATTCGGATATTTAGGCCTTGAAACCGCGGAAATATGTAAAACTGGAGATTTTCAAAATCGGCCCTATTACATTAACTTCCTCTGGGAAGTTTAAAATTAGTATTGTCAAGAAAGCTTTTTAAGTGACAGATTTTGACAATAGGGTATTATCGTTAGTCAAAAATAAATCATGAAATTTGAAAAAAGTTAAAATTTATGTAAAAATATACTTAAATATTCTGATTTCGAGTCATAAAAGCACTTTTTTCTTTTAAAATATTAAAATTAAAAATCGTAATTTTTTAACTGTATATCACGTGGCCTAAAACGCGGGTAAGCCCTGCTGTGATGTCATAGCGGTATAGCCATAGACCATCAGTTAGTTTAGTGTAGACAGTTGGGTATAATATATACATAGATAAGTATTTATATTTATATTATAATCAGATGTCTATGAATATATCTGTCAAAATTATTTGTGTTATTTCGTATAGTGATACACATATTACGTCATCAAATTGGATGCCCACGTTTTTGACAGTTTAAAAAAGGTTTAAAATTTAATTAAGTTTTTGGCAAGAAAGCGTGTGTATTTTTCCGAAATAAATTTTTGGTGGCTTTTTATTAGCAAAATTTTGAAATACTTTTTCAAAAATAGTGGAATACCCTATTGTGTTAATGTCAGTTGAGAAGACAACTTTGGGTATCTTTTCCCGAGAAAATTCAGCAGTCCTAGAAAAATATTCGAAGGAGGTTTTACACTTTTTTTAAAGTCCTTTTCTATGATATCTGTACTTCGTACGCCAACGTAACCTTGAATTTTACCGGAAAGCCTCATCTAATTAATACAATACAGGATGGTTGAAAAATTGACAGAGATGAAGAGAAGACAAGTATTTAGCACGCTATTAATGAAATTAACAATTAACTTTTGAAAAGTTCAAAATAATGGGTGATATAACAAAGCGTGGAGTGCTCGATATCTATAAGTTAATTGTGAAAATTTATACAGAAGGCCCCCATGATATTTCACATTGAATTTTGTATTAACTTACTTTTTATCCTCATGTTAATAAAGCGTATTCTTTAGTTTTTATTAAAATATTTCAAATTATTTAGAATTCTTGTACAAATATCGAATTTAGAATTCTAATACAAATTCGTATCAAATACTTGTATAGTAAGAAACCGGACTTCGGAACGAAACTTCTCCTTAATAGAACTCGAAATAGATATTGACGTTAAATCTAAATAATAATTATGTAAATCTCAGATTTCAATCTGTATACATGGATAGGTTAGTAAGAGGTATGCTAATTTTATTCACTTATATATTTATTATTATTGGATTTCATATATGAAGTATAATCATATTCCGATTATAATCAATTTTTTTCTAAAAATAATAATAAGAATTAATCATATAATTTACTTTAGTTTCTTTTTAGGTCTTGTAACAGATTTTCTAAAGCGGAACATTTCTAATTTTTATATGTATATGACGAATCTGGTAGCGTAGTTTTTTGTGTTCTAAAAAAAGTCAAAGGAAAGGGGTAGGGATGAGTCATATATTCGTTTTACAAACTCCACATCACCCCTAAATTGAAAGGTTGAAACCTTTCATGTGAATGGAATGTGTGCCAAAAATAGATTCGTGTTAAAATTCAGAAGGATATCAAACTAAAAAATCATTCTTATATATCCAATCAATTAAAAATGGCTTTAATACGTTAAAAAAACATTTCTACGTTTATTGGAAGTCTCTCAAATTAAGACATTGACTAAAAAATGTGTTAGTCAATCCTAGGGAATGAGATCTATAGTTAAGCGAGATAACTCTAGAAGAAAGAGTAATTCATTCGCTATAACCGATGATAAATAACATCTGATATTTATAATTCATTCTTCAATTTTCTGGAATTAATTTTGTTTTTATCTAAAATTGCAATGCTTTAGGGAAGAAACTCCATAAGTGAAAAGAAGATTAAGGTTACTTGAACTTTTTATTATAAGCTCGAATGTACTTTTGAATTTATCTAAATGCAAAATATAAAACCTATAAACGTAGTTACCATAAAAATATTATAATATCAATATTTTTTTCCTATATACGACTATCATATATTGCAATTTATTACATTTTGTAGAGCAGATGTAAACTCCGCCTTAAAAAAATTCAGCGTCACTATTATCAATGAGCTTACTACAATTAGCTCTTGAAAACATTGGTTGAATTTGGAACGAAAATTAAATACTCTCTGACAAAAATAGTAATTAAAAAATTTAAAAATAAACTTTTTTACTCTGTAGTTATAATTGCCATAAAATTCGAAATTAGATGAAACAATACACCACTCGTTATGCATACACATCCAATCCACGTTTCGAACAATTATCAAATTTTAAAAATCTCTGTAAATTTTAAACTTCCAGAAAACAAAGTAATAATATAGGGTTGAAAAAAAAAACACTATTCACAATACTAAATAGGTTGTAGATACAATTAAATAAATAATTAAATTTGTTTATTTCAATTTTCAAGGCGAAAATAATAAATTTCTATTGAGAAATTTTAAAAATGATTATTTTATATTTTAAGTTTTGCATCATTATTAAAACATGTAAGAGATTGGTTTTTTCTTCACGTGATTGAAATGGAAAAAAGAAAATAAATTAACATTTAAACGATAAAAATCATATTGAACAATTTATTGTAGTTTTTTTTAATGATACAATACATTTTTATTTAACGGTGATAAATAATCAAAATAATTAAAAATTTTGAGTTCCAATTGTTTTTTATAATTAGTTTGATAACGTATTTTATTTTCGTATGCAAAATTCGATAAAATATAAGAGTTCAGTTTTCATATTTGATAAACTGTTGTACATTGCACGTGAAAGTAGACACTTCAAAAAACATGATTTAATCGCCACAAAACTATTTAAAAACTTTTTTTGTAGATGTAGTTATTGTTACCCATTAAGATTTTATTTCCTCGAAAAAATGGGAAAATCAGGACGTCACTTACGCATGAATTGTCATCCAAACTAAGTGTGCATTTAAAAATTAGGCTCGGGCGATTGATGATAACTGCTTCAATATTTAGTTGCAAGTTTCTACCCGGACAAACATAATTATATCAAATATGATGGCGGTGATGGGAAAATCAGGACGCCACTTACGCATGCAATGTCATTCAAACTAAGCGTGCATGCAAAATTTCAGCTCAATCGGTTGATGAAAACTGTTTCAAAATTGAGCTGCAAGATTTCATCCGGACAAACATACATGAATACATACGTACTTATGTTATATACATACATTGCAAGTTAAATAAAAGCTTGTAATAACTCATTTAATGTTCAATTACAAGCACATTGTTGGTATTCAAAATTATGAATTGTTTTTTCAGATACTAAAGATTGTCGGTGTGAGATTTCCCTCAATACTGCACACTTTTACTAACATATAAGATAAATAATTATTATTAATTACAGACCTTAAAAAGTATGGATTATCTAGAAATATCATTAAAACAAGTGAAAACAAACAATTGACTGAGTTAATTGTTGAAATACCATGAAAAGATAGAGTTGATAACGCAATCGTTTATTTTTTTCTTCTTATCAGTAAAGAAAGATACATACACACATAACTGATATTCCCATATAATACAAACTGTACAATGTTTCTTAACTTAATATACGCCCTCACAGGTAAACAATATTATTTACGAACAAATATTTCAAACAAAAGTTGTTTATTTTTTTGTAAGGAACATTTTTTACATTTAAACTTTTGTTCTATCTCTAACGGTTTACAAAATGGGTCCTACGCACACCCAATTGACCTGGGTTGCTAATTTACGAACTCGAAATAACTTTTTATGTCCTAAGCACGCTATAAAAATCTTGATATGTCTTTTCGTTTTTAAGTTATCGTGTTGACAGACAACCGGAAATGGACCAATTAGGTGATTTTATGAACATCTATACCAAAATTGTGTTCATAGTATCAATATTTTTAAGCGTTACAAACTTGGGACTAAACTCATTATACCTTGCATATTTCATATACATGGTATACAAATTTATTGTCTGAGTATTAATGTTTACTTGTAGCGATGCCAGTTTTCTTAAACATTTAAAAACGTTAAAGAATAAATTCTTTGGTTGTAATCAAACTAGTTATAAATAAGAAATTTAAATGGTATTTACAAAATATTTAAAATAATTCTACAAAATAATTAATTTTATGTATGTACATATGTGTTTTATTAATTTATTTAAAAGTAATTATTGTTTTATTAATTATTTAAAAGTAATTAAAAATTAAGTGTGAAATAAAGCATTTTATATAAAAACATAAATAAATAATTTAATGTATATGTACCTACTTATAGGTAGGTATATAAAATGCATATAAAGAGTTTTCCATTTAAAATAATAAGTTTAAGTTTTTGAACTTTAAACAAATTAATTATGTATGAGATATCATGAAAATTTTTTTTATTTGAGTATTTTATTGGAACTTCAGTTACATTATTATACCATGTAGGTATATGAAATATACAAAGATATACTAAGTTTAGTCCCAAGTTTGTAACGCTTAAAAATACTGATGAAAAGAACAAAATTTTGGTAAAGATGTTCATAAAATCACCTAATTAATCCATTTCCGGTTGTCTGTCTGTCTGCCTGTCTGTCCATCGCCTGTCGTCTGTCTGTCCGTCTGTCATCACGATTACTCAAATCGAAAATAGACATATAGCTGAAATTCTTATAGCATGCTGAGGACGTAAAAAGTTCGTAAATGAACAACATAGGTCAATTGGGTCTTGGGTCCGTAGGACCCATCTTGTAAGCCGTTAGAGATAGAACAAAAGTTTCAATTATAAAAAATATTCCTTATAAAAAAATAAACAACTTTTGTTTGAAACATTTTTTCGTAAACGTCGTCACTGTTTACCCGTGAGAGCGCAAATTGTATTATATGGGTATTTCAGTTATATGTAAATGTGTGATATATATGTATGCGTTATGTGACAGTGTAATCAAAATAAATTTCGATTTTTGCCCCAATTCCTAGATCAGTTTTTTGTATTTTTAAAATACGTATTTTCGACTACCAAGTAGTCATCATCAGTAAGAATTAGCTAGTGAATGTTACTCTTTGCTAATTTGGTGGCGGACTGCACCGAAATTTATTTCGACATATCCTAGAGTTCTCATTTATTATCTTCGATAATATTTATATTAGTGTAATCAACACTGTCTATACATGGTATTTCAACAATTAACTCAGTCAACTGTTTGTTTTCACTTGTTTTATAGCAATTTGTGAGATTTGAATTAAACTTGTTCAATAAATAATCGAATAACATGAAAACGTTATCGGAACGAGAAGTTTGATTAAGCATTCTTAAAAATAAGCACAAATAATACAATCGATTATATGGAACTGTGCGATCTATACGATCGAAAAATTGAATTATTCCTAAACATGACTCTCAGCGAGGCAAGCTACATTTGACTACTATCGAATATCACATAAATTACCTTAAAAACTCTTTTATAAAACAAACCAAGTGAAAACAAACAAATGAGTTAATTGTTGAACTACCATGTATAGACATTGTTGATTAGGAAATCGTTTGTTTTTTTACGTCATGTAAGTAAAGAAAGATAGCCACTCTTACACACAAATTAATAACAGTATCTTACAGTAAACGTATACTTAATAAAATGCATACATACTTTATAATAATACCTAATTTCCTCTCACGGATATTTACGAAAAAATGTTTCAAAGAAAAGTTCCAATCCAAGATCCAATAGACCTATGTTGCTCATTTACGAACTCAGTCTCACTTTTTACGTCTTCAGCACGCTATAAAAATTTCAGCTTGATATCTCTTTTCGTTTTTGAGTAAGACAGACAACCGGAAATGAACTAATTAGGTGGTTTTATGAACACCTATACCAAAATTATGCTCGTAGCATCAATATTTTAAGGCGTTAAGGCAAACTTGGGACTAAAGACTATATACCTTGATATATTTCATATATACATGGTATACAAATTTCATATTATACGTAATACACAAGTTTTTAAGTTTAAAGTTATATCATTTTAAATAGAAACCCTTTATATTTCGTTTACCAATACTTATATAATTGGTATATAATATATTGAAAATATTTTAAATATTTAAATAAATGTAATTGGAAATGTTTTAAAAAACTAATTGAAACCCGTTGAAGCAAACGTAGGACAGCGCCAACAAATAGTTCCGATTAAAAAGCATATATAAAAAGAAACCATAATTTGAATTGAATTATTATTGTTATATATTTATTTAATTCCATTGTATAATTACTTATTCATCGTGAATCAAAAGAATGGTAATTAGAAGGAACTTCAAACGTAACGTATTGATACAACAACATTAATATTAATACTAGTCGCATAAGCGCAGGTAGGTATTAGATATTTCGTATATAAGTAAGGATGAAATTCCCTCGGAACTGGAAAGTGGTTTCATTTACTACGTTTTCCAGTGCACATTCTCGAAAATAGTTGCGCAAGTTGTAGTTGCTAACACTGCGCCAGACATTTTTATAATTAAACAAGCGAAAACAAACAATTGACTGAGTAAATTGTTGAAATACCATACTATACAATTTCCGCATAGTTTGCGCTCTCACAGGTAAACAGTGATGTTTACAAAAAAATGTTTCAAAAAGTTTTTTTTTTTTTAATAAGGAGCATTACATTTAAACTTTGTTCTATCTCTAACGGTTTACAAGATAGTTCCTACTGGCCCAAGACCCAATTGGCCTATGTTTCTCATTTACGTCCTTAGCATGCTATAAAAATTTCAGCTCGATAACTCTTTTCGTTTTTGAGTAATCGTCATGACAGACGGGCAGACAGACAGACAACCGGAAAAGAACTAATTAAGTGATTTTATGAACACATAGTATCAATATTTCTAAGCGTTACAAACTTGGGACTAAACATAGTATACCTTGGTATATTTCATATACATAAACAGGTATTGAAATCATATAATGTAATTTTAGTATGATTTGTTTATGACTTATAAATAATGTAATTTTAATTTGTAGGTAGAAATTCGGTTGCATTACTACCATCCCTTGTTAAAATTCTCAGCAGCATTAAAATAAAGCGATAAATCCATTTAAAAAAATTTAAATTGAAATTTAACGACAATTTCCAAATATAACTCTAAAATTACTAGATTAATTGCGAAAATTTTTATTTTTCAGGAATTATAAAAATTGCTTATTTACCTGTTATAAAATTTTATTACGGATAATATTTGCGGAATTTATTTACCTTAATAAAGATTTTCGCGATAAAATATGTAAACAAATGTACAAATAGATAAAACCTTATTTACAAAATTTTGTACGTAATTATTTTTAATTAATATTTACCACAGAAAATTAACATATATTTCTTATCGTTATTATGTCATGACCTTCAAACAATTGTTGAAGAGACAATAAATATAACAATAGCTTCATTTAAATTATATATCATCACTCCAGGAGTTGGTGACAGCAGAATGAACAGTACACAGGTGGAATGGCAATGATATTTTATAAAACGATTATTTTAATATCGAAATTCGATGTTCCGATATATCAATATAATATCGAGACGGTGTTGAGCCCTTGAGTTGAACCTCTGGCCACTATGTATGCCTGTAGTTTACCGCGTGCGATTCAAGCAGTGTCTTAAAAAATAATCGCCAAAAACTGCTAAATGATCAGGATTTTCCTGATTTTTGTGTGCCAAATTTCTTTCTTATTCTAGAGAAATTCAAAAATCAATAGAACACTTTTTTAACTACTGCAATAATTTGATTAACCTATATAGGCCCATCTATTTAAGATGGTACAACGGATCGAAAAATTCCATGACTTTCCAACTTTGAATTTTATGCTCTATATTACTGTGTTGTTTGACTCCACGTAGTCTCTATATAAGGTGTCATTATGTGACACCTTATATAGAGACTACACAGCTATCACACATCAAGTGTTCGCTTTTAAAATTTGAAGATGAGATCAAGGTAAATCATAATGTTTCATTTTCTTACGTTTCTTTTTTTTTTAAATCTATTATAAAATCTTCCCATTTAAAACATAAGGTAAGTATATTAATAGTTTTTTTCTAATAAAATAAAAAAATAATAATTAAATTTTTTTTCAATTATCGTAGATATATAAAAACAATATTTCGTGAAGTGGAAACATTTTTATAATATGTATTTCTAATTGACCATAACAATTCCCGAATAGATGAGAACTACTATCAAAAAGGTTTTAAATTTTTTACCTATCTAAAATATATAACAACAGTTTTTTTTTTCTTCTGTTCAATTTCATATAAAGTATAGCATGATTAATATTATATAGGGTGTTCCAGTTAACTTGACCAAGCTGAAACTTGAAGAAAACGAATTTTATAAAATAATCCTAGTATGCTCAATATAACATATCCACCTAAGGGTGCTCAATTTAGCTTAGCTTCAGTGATCGGATTAAAACCGTTGTTTTCAATGTGGTATTCACTTCAAAAATATTTTAATAGATCATTAAAAATCCAAAAAAAAGGAAAAATCCATTTTATTGCTGGAAAGAACCCAAATTGTATTTCATACTTTTTAAATTATTCTGATTTCCATAAAAATTCTCTGTGATATTTCCTAGTAATTAATTATTTTACGGGTTTTCCTTTGCCGGCGATGTGTTTCAAAATTTGGCATACTCATTATTTTACTTTCGAACAATATTCTAATCCTACTTATATATTATAAATGGGAATGTTTGTCTGAGTGTTGACGAACTCTCTTGAAATTTTGTATAGGTGTGTCTTAACGCACATTATTCGGGAATAATAAGGAATAACTTAAGTCACTTTTATTTTAGAAAATTAATTACCAAAGGTTCTGCAACAAAAAATTAAAACCCACCAAAATTACGAATAAAAGGAGGGATAATTTGAGGGCAAGGAAGTGAAGGCTACAGCACAATGGTCTTTGTTTTCAAAATGAAAATTCCTAGCTAAGCAGATGGGTAACTGCTTGCTTAACAATAGAAATTCATAGATATTTTATTTCGAAAAAATAATAAATAATAAATGTTTAAAAAAATGTTAAAACATTTAATAAATGTCTTATCTCCCATGAATACAAGAACGCGTCGAGTTTTAGTATAAAAAAAAAACCAGTTATACAAATTAAATAATTACCTTAAGATTTTTATAATAAAACAGCCCTCTTAATAATAAATAATGAAGAGAGTTCCTATCATTCTGATATATCTCAATACGTATAAAAATTTTGAGTTTTTAACTACCCTCGATTTACTCAGTGCTACATCACAAGTGAATGAAATTTCATGATCTCAAAATCTATCATTACAAAAACAAAATAAAAAACGCAAAATATTGAAGTAAATAATTTTTATAAACAAGTATAAATCAACTACAAAGCAGAAATACTCTCATCGACATCAAAAAAAAGGGAAACGATGCCACAAAAGCTTTTATTTCCATATTACATGATTTTCCGACAGAAAAATTTAATGGCCTTTTCACCAATAATTTTACATAAACAAGTGAAAACAAACAATTGACTGAGTTAATTGTTGAAATACCATGCATAGTCAGTGATTTCTTTATCACATTACACATACAAACATGTGGCACATACATAACTAATAAAGTATAGTACATATGTAAATGACTTTATAGGTTTCTTACTTATTACCGACCGACATGTTTACGAAAAAATGTTTCAAACAAAAGTTGTTTAATTTTTGATAAGGAACATTTTTTACATTTAAGTTTTTGTTCTGTCTCTAACGGTTGATAAGATGGGTCCTACGGACCCAAGACCCAATTGACCTATGATGCTCATTTACGAACTTGACCTCACTTTTTACGTCCTGAGTACGCTGTAAAAATTTCAGCTCGATATCTTTTTTCGTTTTTGAGTTATCGTGTCCACAGACGGACGGACGGACGGACAACCGGAAATGGACTAATTAGGTGATTCTATGAACACCTATGACAAAATTTTTTTCCTAGCATCAATATTTTTAAGCGTTACAAACTTGGGACTAAACTTAATATACTATGTATATTTCACATATGCATGGTATAAAAATTTGTTTCCAGATATGTAGATCCCAAAAATCAAACTACTAAAATATGATGTGCCAACGTTCTATTGTTGCTAGTTTCGAAAAAAATTAAAAGCTTCTAGATAATACCAGACCGGCTCGCTGACTAGCTATAAAACAACAACTGGAAACTATTTACCAATTACCAAACCTTCCATTTCTTATAGTTTCAGAGAAAGCATCTGGAAACTAAATTGATGGCATACGCCAGACCAAATTTAGTTTACTATTTCGAATTCTAAATCGAATGGACAAAGGTGGTGATAAATTGTAGGGCAGATAAACTAGCAAGGTAGATGAGCTAGCAATCATCTGATAAAGATACTGCTTAAGTAAAATTAAATTATCTCGCAAAACACAAGAGCACTATCTACAGAGCCGCGGTAGATAAAGTCCCGTGGTAAATAAAGTTAAAACTACTGATTTATTGTAGCATAGAATATCTTATATATATATATTGGTTTTATAAAGAATAATTAAAGAAAATTGTGCAATCAAGGTTAACCTTCAAAAATGGAAAATATACGACTTTTACCTACTGCAAGGAGTGCCACGAGGAAGACGAAGCAAATGAATACCTGCTTTTCTACTAATCAGCGTTGGAAAATAAACGATCCACCATAATGATCATAATAAAGCGCGAGTTTTCTGAAGGATTTGGAAGAAACAGTTAAACAAAGGTAAAACAGTTTGAGAATGAGAAAGATCAGAAAGCAGATTATATAACTTCTGTTTTAATTACCCACGAGAGAAGGGATTTCACTTAGCGTATTCATCACCTTACCAAGCCTTGGAATTCTAAGTATTTTGAAAATTAAAACTCTAAATTTTGAAGTATAGTTCAAAATTCTTTTTCTTATTCGATTACAATAACTTCGATTCTAACGTAATCTTGTAAAAAATAATAAAAGTTAAAAAGAAGTAGTAATCGTTCGTTCTTACCTATAATAAGTAAGTACTATACAACAGTAAGTATGTAGTACTATCTTGATACCTTTAATACAAGAAATACATACACAGTACGTACACACACAATACAAGAATTCATCTCTTTTTGAAATATTCAAGATATTCAATATAATACCTTTAGCCATTTAGAGGAGTACATACCGACGAATCCGTCGGTAAAAGACTACTACATTTAAAAAAAAATTTATTTCCTTTTTGACGGGTATTAAATATTAATTTTTTGAAGAAAGTATAGCTCTTGAGATTTCTTTTCATTGTTTACCACATATTAACAATTAATTATTTGGAAAACTCCAAAAAGCCGTAATAAAAGCAAAAAAAGCAATGCTAAAAAATTAAATTTTAGCTTATCGCTTTAATAGCTTTTAGATTGTCCCATTCTAAAGGCTTATTTTTAACCCAAAAACTAAAAAAAGGGGTGTTATAAATTTGACCGCTATGTGTGTGTATCTGTCTGCCTGTCTGTGGTATCGTAGCTCTTTTTTAGGTAAAAATATTTCAAAACCTTATGTGTTGGAGAAATACCGAAGCCGAATTCGAATTAAGCACCCAAAATCTATAAGAAATGTTCTGTCGCATGAATGTGACTAAAAAAATCAAATTTTGTCGACCAGAGAATTAAAAATCAAATTTTTAGAGCAAAGAATGCAGTAATTACTATTCTGCATTATTTTTTAACAGAAGTTCATAGATTTAAGTGAAGCTCAATAGTTCAAATTTTGGGATTTTGCTCAAAAATTAAAATTTGTAATATCATGAAAATTGTGAGCTTTACGAAAAAATCGCTAAAAATATATTTGTCACAAAAGGTCCCAATAAACCTAAAATAACTTTATTTGATCCAAAAAATTGATATTTGACAACTGTCAAAAAGAAAATCTATTTTAAAGAAATTTGACTAGATTTTCGCCTGGCGAACTCTTGATACAAATTAAGAGACGTTTTTCGAACGATAATGTGTAAAGAAATCTAATACAAAATTTTTTCCAAAGAGGTGCACTCGTATGTGCTCTACTAATAGCCATACAGATACAACATGGAAGAAAAATATTATTAAGAAGTTCGCAATCAATACACGCATATAAGGTGAAATAATATTATCATACATACAGACATCACATGATAATAAGTACACACATATTTATACATGATGGATCCGAATAATTGATCATCTCTATGTTTTTCAATTTTTTATACAAGAGCCCCGCTTCATTTTAACACGCTTTGATATCCACTCGCTTCGCTGGGATTTAAAGTAAAGACTGGTAAAGACTACGGCGCTATAACTTTCACTCCCCTTGTTCTCACGTATAATCCTTCCATAATTTTCATAATAATATGTACAGTTTTTAATTTTTTTAAATAAAATATTTATAATTCATTGGGTATATCAGAAAACATGACCATGAATTTCTTACATTTTCTATTTTTAAAATTTACAGATTAAAAATTTTCTTTTTTAATATTATCTTTATAAATTGAATATGTAATAAATTTCATTTTGAGATAAGGAGAAAAAATGACTTAGGAAATGAGCAGTCAGACATGAAAATGATCTTATAATGATTCCGTTTTCCTTCGGGTTCACAGATCCTTTAAATGAAGATATTACAATTTTCAAGCACATCCAAACACCACTCTGTATCAATACATAAACATGATAAACAAAGATATGCATATTTATAAAAAATAATGTGAAAATGAGACAAATAATACACATGGTCGCTACTACTATTGCTAACTGCTCAACCTCAGCTCAGCGATCACTGCTGAGCAGAGATGGATGAATTCTTAGTGGTGTAACAGTCTGTCTGCTCTATGATATTAAAACAACAAATAAAAAATAAACCGCTGATCAAGAAGCAGCACCTCCTCACTTCATATGTAATGTCAGTTCTTCCACATTTTATATAGTGTGAGTCATCATCGTCTTCCTATAAAGATTATTACATGTGTGTGCGTGTGTTGTTGGACATCGTGATCTTGTGCCTGTGTTATGTTGTGATGCTGGCTTTGCATCACGTGAACGAACAGAACATATTTCTATGATATGAGTAGAGAACTTTAAACAACAAATTTATTATTTTGTATTTATGCATAATTTAAGTACCTATAGTTTAGTTCACAATTTGTACTTTTTTCAGTAATAGCATGCCGCTTCAATATTACTAAAATGTATTTTTGATGTATTAAACTAAATTAAAAGATGTTACAATCATTATAAAAAGACTAAAATGGCTTTGAGCGGGTCACAGGTGTCGAAACACTTTTAACGTGACCTACAACTGATCAATTCGCAAAAGCGTGTAACGAACTGTTGATTCTTATTTATTTTTTGAGGGTTTTCAAAATCTATTCATGTGCATATGTAAGTCGGGGGGGGGGGGGGACCCCCATTCTAAGAAGGGGTCGGGGGAGGTTCGATAAATCTTACATTTGCTTACGTGGGGTGGGGCGGAGGTGTCAAAATCTTACTTACGTAATTAATTAATGGCCCCCTAGCAAGCAACAAAGTATGATCTCTTGATAAATTTATAAAAATGGATATGTTTTTCTAAAAATGCGAAAAAATGAGCAATAACAAATAAAAATAAAATAATTCTAATCATAGATATACAAAGTGAACGTCATGAAAGTATAAGGTTAAGCCACCATCTTTGACGATGTTTCACATGGCGGATATTGAAGTCCAAAATACTTGCTGAAATTATTTTCCATAAAATGTGTGCGATCGTTATTATATTTGGAGTCATTCAAGTATAAGTACGCAAACTTTCAATGATTTTAGACCCCCTCCCGTGTATAAGCAAAAAAAATAAGGAAATTTTTAATAATAAGAGCTAAAAAGTGTGTCCAAACTTTTTTAAATTTCAAAAAAAATTGTTTTACCCCTGCACAATAAAATAATAAAAATTTTAATTAATATCATTTTTATAATTTTTTTATAATATCCCCTCATCTTTTAAGTCAGCAAAAGTAAGATAAAATTGAACTACCCCCCCCCCCCCAAAAACCTGTTTACAAAAATGATCAAAAATGAATGTGGTTATGAATCATTTCCGTAGATTTTTTTTTTTTTTGATAAAATTAATATTGTTATCTACATAACACATTTCTTCTAAATTGTAATCGACAAAATCGGCGTTTATTTCTCCTTAACTGTGAAATCGAATAATTTTACTCATAGTTTTTGAAAAAAATGAATTTATCATCAAAATGAATCTAGAATTCTTTTTTAGATTTACTTTTTAAGAGCTACCTTAATCGAATTGAAAAATTTCAAATTAATAATAATATTCTAAAATAATTACATTCTAATTTTATTACACAACAATGACTAATATTGCCGAACTGAACATAACCTACACTACCTATTTACTAAAGTCGCACAAAAATATATAAATACACGCATCGAACTTAATGCGAATATAAAATTTTTTTTGTAAATATCACATAATACTAGATGTTATGGTATAATAAAATATACTCCATATCCCTATGGGGATATCACAAACAACAACTTCCAGAATTGGTACATTATAAAACTGACCATTATCCATTATTGGACATTATGTTACAAATCATGTTAGATGAAAAACTTCTACCGTGGTGTGTTGTGAATTATTAAACAGACTTAAGTGATCACAAAACTTTCAGTAATATTCACTTCTGTATCGATTACTTACCTACGAGTTAAACCAACCAACAAGAAATATTTAATTCATTAAATAAAGTATTGTGGCGAATGGTATTTACTAAAAAAAGATGAACTAACTACATTCTGTATAATTTAATTCATCATGTTTTTGTTTAACAAATATACATCAATTAATGTATGTTTTATTTTTAATTAATTAATTTTTTGTTATTAAAAAGAGGTAGTTCAATGTATTTGATATATTTTCATCTTTGTTTTATATGTGACAATAAATACTGTTCCATTATAAGAATGGAAATATTTAGCAAATACCTACAATGGGAATCTTTGTCCCAATGTTGACTAATTAGTGCAGACACTAATGAAGTAAGTGTAATTTAATGCATGTGAATAAATGTTTTTTTTAAACTTCCCAGAGGAAGTTAATGTAAGGGGGCGATTTTGAAAATCTCCAGTTTTACATATTTCTGTGGTTTCAAGGCCGCAATATCCGAATCAAACCTTTTCAATGTGATATTTGTGTGTGTGTGTGTCAATTCTTTTGCCTCGATTATCTTACGAACCAGTTATGACATTAACACGTGACTTATTCGACGCGTAGTCGCGTATTTAACAACTGAAAGAGTTTTCAGCAGAATTAGTTAAGCCGTTTTTTAATGGTAATAAAAAAAAACTGGAAAAAACTGAATAAACAGAATCTGAAAAGTGGTTAAACACATCATTTTTCTATGGAGATAATGATCGTTCCAGCATAAGCTGCAGTACATGTTCGAAGAATAATCTATGAAGGCTAATAATACCCTTTTTTTAATATTTTTCTCCCTCTGTGTAGTTAGTCGTGTGGATTAAAGGGTTCGCACTTACACGACTTCAATACCACACCGACTATGTACTGCCAACTTTCTTTTTTTTTTTATAAGCCGTTCCGTGATGGTAATAGAAAAGGGAGAACGACAGATGATCTTCATCCCCTATGACGAGATTGAAACTAATTATAAATCAAGCATACTTTTAAAATTATTATTAGTTTAATTTTATTAGTAAAATGAACGCATTCTACTAATTTGTCTCCCTCGATCAATATTTTGCCAGGTATAAGCTAAGAATTCAATTTGAAAAATGACATTATGTTAATAACAAACAAATAAAATAAAGTTCGAAAACTGAAACCCCGACAATTACAAAATCGCGCTCTTAAATGTATGAAAACAAGAAAATATTTTCATCCGAAATTGTTATGATAAGTAAAAACGTCATTACAGTCGGGGGACCCCTTTTGGTTATGTGGAAAATTGTTAATCTTAGAGGTCGTGGTTTTAATTTTGCGAACTTTATTTTATTTAAACCATTTAGGGGTTATAGTTCATGAGCAAGTATAACAACATATATAACAGGTTGGCTGATAAGTCCCCGGTCTGACACATAAATGGCGTCGCTAGTATTAAATGCATATTATTTTTATATAGTACCAACCTTCAAATGATTCGTGTCAAAATTTGACGTCTGTAAGTCAATTAGTTTGTGAGATAGAGCGTCTTTTGTGAAGCAACTTTTGTTATTGTGAAAAAAATGGAAAAAATGGAATTTCGTGTTTTGATAAAATACTGTTTTCTGAAGGGAAAAAATACAGAGTCCGGAAACTCATTATCAAGCCAAGTTTTTGCTTCCACTGTATTTTTTCCCTTCAGAAAACAGTATTTTATCAAAACACGAAATTCCATTTTTTCCATTTTTTTCACAATAACAAAAGTTGCTTCACAAAAGACGCTCTATCTCACAAACTAATTGACTTACAGACGTCAAATTTTGACACGAATCATTTGAAGGTCGGTACTATATAAAAATAATATGCATTTAATACTAGCGACGCCATTTATGTGTCAGACCGGGGACTTATCAGCCAACCTATTATATATATATATATATATATATATATATATATATATATATATATATATATATATATATATATATATATATATATATATTTGAAAAGTGCGATCGTAGCTTTATGTGCTCTAGAGAGCGTCGTATTCAATTTAATGTTACGGTACATATCCTATAGCCACCGGGCGATTAAGAATCTTCTAACGATACCTCATTTTTCAAACTATGATAAGTAGTTTAGAAGCTCGGAGGGAACAGACGAAAATACATACATTTTAAACTATTTGGTGGTTATAATTTCGTGATTAAGTATAACAATATATATATTTTTGAAAAGTGAAAATTACGCCCTTAAATTGGATACCATTCACGCTATAATTATATGGAAATTTGTTTTTCGATCATAACTTTATGTCCTCTAGAGGGCGTCATATTCAATTTAATGTGAGCCTAGCTCACATAGCCTATAACCAGCAGGTAATTAATACGCTTCTAACGATACCTCAGTTGTGAAATTATGATAATTAGTTTTGAAGCTAGGTCCGAAGAGATGAACATACATACATATGGGTCAAACACATAACCCTCGCCATTGTATAGTCGGGGTAAAAACTGAACCAGAATTCAATTTGGTAAGTTCAACGTTCCAAACAAACGTATTTACTTCCAAAACAAAGATACCTTTAAATTATAATTAAATACAAAAGCCAGTCCGTCATCATTTTACAGTGTTTAGAAATAGCATCTCTGTCTATTACTTGATTGTTAATATTTTGTTTTTAGATAATATGCTGTATATATCGTCGTATCTTTTATATTTTCTAATACAGGAAAAGGCGCGGCATTTCTAGTATTCAACTGACTTGCACGAATAAAAATGATGATGCTTACCTATACTACAATCCATGAATTGAAAACTGAACCAACTAGTGATCAAGTACACATACTTTATTACAATTACTTTAAAGATTGTTATACCATGTATATATGAAATATACATAGTATATTAAGTTTAGTCCCAAGTTTGTAACGCTTAAAAATAATGATGCTAGGAAAAAAATTTTGTCATAGGTGTTCATAAAATCACCTGATTAGTCCATTTCCGGTTGTCCGTCCGTCTGTGGACACGATAACTCAAAAACGAAAAAAGATATCGAGAATTTTTACAGCGTACTCAGGACGTAAAAAGTGAGGTCAAGTTCGTAAATGAGCATCATAGGTCAATTGGGTCTTGGGTCCGTCGGACCCATCTTGTAAACCGTTAGAGATAGAACAAAAATTTAAAAAATGTAAAAAATGTTCCTTATCAAAAATTAAACAACTTTTGTTTGAAACATTTTTTCGTAAACATCACTGTTTACCCGTGAGGGCGCTAATTAGGCGGAAATTTTATAATATGTACTATACTTGATTATCAGTTATGTATGTGTCACATGTTTGTATGTGTTTTGTGATAAAGAAATCAACACTGACTATACATGGTATTTCAACAATTAACTCAGTCAATTGTTTGTTTTCACTTGTTTTATTAGAAAATAATACTTTAGTACGCAAATTGCACTGGAGTAGGTATTATTATATATTATAAAATTCATTATTACGTCATTAAACAGTGTATTCATATACATATGATTAATTATTATGATATTGAAAATAATAACAATATTTTTTAAAAAAATACAGTGAATCCTCTTTAAATTAGGAATCAATTTTATAATTATGTCCTATAGATCGTTCCATTTTAAACAACACCGACATTTATCTTGCTAAATGTAGATTTTGGAAAAAAAATAAAAACAGATTAAAATTTTTACAGAGATTTTTACTAGAGCTACTAGAGGAAACCAAGGTAAACAAGTGAAATTTACAAAATTTTAAAAATTCCCGTCAAATTTTTCGCGTACGAAACCCTAAACTCGTACTTGAAACATATCTAAGAACACTCTCCATTAAATTTCCTTTTTCCTTAAAGCCTTTTCCAAACAGAACCGATTTTGTAGATCATCGCCAATTTTTTAGTTTTTCTCTGTACGGAATCCTAAATTCACATTTGAAACATAAGAACACTCTTCGTTAAATTACCTTTCAAACAAAACAAAAAAATCAAAATTGATTTATCCGTTTAGACGCTACGATGCCACAGACTAACAGACAGGCACACACATAGCGGTTTACTTATAACATCCCTTTTTTTATAGCTCCGAGATTAAAAAAGTTAACTCTAAAGTTCATTATCATCAGAGTAAGTTAAAAATAAACTCCAGTAAGAGATAAAAAATGTTTTAAATTGAAAAGTAATGCCTTACAAAATAGAACGAAAAAAATCGAAGCAATTTTTTTGAAATGACACTATTTTAAATTTCAAAGTTCCCGCCATAACCTATTCCCTTCTACGAAGGTTCAGTGAACTTGAAAATGCAGTCCAATTTACTGCAAGACTTTTAACAAAGAAAGGAAAAAAATTTCAAGATCTGACCTGACGCACGGTATGTATAGTTCACATCTATTATAAAAAAAACTATTAACGTCCAAATTTCTGTTTTTCCCTCAAAATCTGAGTTTTATATCCGTATTTTCGTTTTCGAAATGTGAGCACATTTGTAAGCGGTAACCGTAAAATTTTAGTTAAATCGTATTGCAACATATCCGAATATGCTGCAATTCCATTTTACTCGATTTTTGCCAAAATACGACACATTTTGTAAAAAATCATTTTTCTAGAGAATTTGACGTTCAATTTTACTTTACTATATTAACCTATTTATATATTTTGGAAGATATTTCGAGATTTTAGGGAATATTTCATTACCACTTACAAATTATCTTGAATTTCTCTATTGTCATGATAACACGGCGAGTCTTATATAGTGTATCTGAGCTTCACATCTTTACGTTCCCATAATTTTAACGATTCTTTACTGTAATTCTAACTTAGAAATATATCTTGTGTAATTTAATATAGTTATATTGTGATTATGTGAAGTACCTACCTATCTATATATTAAATTGAAGCACAGGTGTTCCATTCAATCACTATTCACCACCACATACATAGATACAATTTTAAAATGTGCTAATTTATCCAAAGAAGCAAAAAAAAAATTGTAAATAATAATACTTTTAATAATACAAATAAAATTTATTTATTGATCACCTTGGCTTAGATTGTACATCTGTTCAATATTGCAATTAACATATATGTAGGTACGCTACACATACTTTACAAGATTGACACCGATTTTAGGTCAAATTGTTTGTTCCTCCAGTCAGAGTTAGTTGTTAACGGATTTTGAAAATCCTAATTTTAGATTTTAGTTAGAATCATTTCTTAACATTTTAAAAGATATTCAAATGTGCATTTTTTTAGATCCTAGAATTAAGATCTCAATTTTTAATAATTTAATTATCAAATTTTATTAAGTTTAATTTATAAGTTTACAAAAATTGGGCATATGATCATCGTTTCATATTATCACATTGACAAAAGACCATCAAATAATACAATGTAATCGGCATGTAATATCACACAAAAAATGTTCGTCAGCAAAAAATTGACCTTCAGCGCTATTACAATTCATACATAGCGCATACGAAATAAATAAGAGCTAACATATCAAATGAAAATTTTGTACATAGTCAATTTTCTATAGGTTGTGTTTGTGTACCTACACTGGAAAAAAGTACTAGTTCCAAACACGTTCACTAATTTTTTTTTTTTTGCGTAACCATCGATTGTTAGTGGAATATATACGGTACACCGTATACCCATACCGTATGCCATAGCTGATTCATTTAGTCTATTTCCAGCATTTCTACAGAAAGTATACAGATCCCTCATAATATAAACAGAAATAAAATATTCGGTGTGGAGTTTTCAACGGAAATATCCATTTTGAGCCTTCTTGAATTCATTTCAAGTAATTTTGGAACGAAGTTTGTGCCTACGTATGTATAATTCAAAAATCATATTATAAATATTTTGTAACACTTAGTTTTGCTTAACTCTTTTTGTATTTACATACTTTTATGGAGCCATATTGAATACATTCTGAACTGATTGACTAGTCTATAAGTGCCATATCCTAGAAAACTAGCCCTTAAAAATTTCAGAGCTCTCAAAAAATCAAAAAACTTTGGCTGGCGGCTTTACATAACTTACTCTATACATACATCATACATCGACTGTAAAACTTTAAACGCGTTTTTCTCAAAACTATATTTTTAAGATCGCTGACCAGTATCATTCAAAAACCGTTCGATGGATTTGAATGAAATTATTATATCTTTTTAAAAATATATTAAGCTAGGGCCTGATCGAAGTATTTAGTTTTTCAAAACTTTATTTTATCTAAATAATTTGCTGTTGCGTTTTTCTGAAAACTCAAGAGTAAATTGTCTGAGGCCGCCATTTTGTTAATTTTCAAAAACAAATAAAAAAGAAGCTTGTTTCAGGCACTAACAATAAAAATACAAATTTTTTCCTTGTTGAATAAATTTGGGTGAAGTGTTAAGAAGTTATAGCGTCACCGCAAAGAACTACTTTTGGAACAGGGGTCGATAGAAATAGCGAGCCTTCTTATATAATTAATATTTTCTTTTCAAATTTTGATGAGATGAAGTTGAAACATCACATAATGATGCAGACATTTAAATTTTATAGTCGGCTTTGTCTTTATGATTTTTTTTAAGCAGAGGTATTAAATTTGATCTAAGAGAGACTGTCAATTGATCCTGTACATTTTTATAATAAATGTTAATACGATTGAAGACAAAAAAGAGATATTCACAAAAAATTGATTTTCTTGACCTCTGACTTTGACACGCACGCGTGACCATATGTGACTTTTGAGACAATATTTGTACTATCAAAATGAAGGTTTGTACAAAAATTCAGCTTATTTCGTTAGATTCTGAGGTGAAACTCTAAGATGATTGGATTATTGAGCTGAAATACGATTTAGTTAGTAATCGTGGTAGTTACAATTGAATGTAATATATGTGTAGTATCTTTTCAGAAACTGTTAATTTTGTTCTGTACAATTGACAGATCAATTACTAAATATACATCTAAACATATATATGACAGGTATTCTTATTGAAAAATGATTGACGTAGGTGCGTATTGTATTTAAAAAGAAAAAAATGTATTCTTGAAATTTTTATTCTTTGTACATAAATTTTTTTTTGCACACACAAACACAGTATGAATAGAATTCATTTTTATACCATGTATATATGAAATATACATAGTATTATAAGTTTAGTCCCAAGTTTGTAACGCCTAAAAATATTGATGCTACAAAAAAAAAATTGGTATAGGTGTTCATAAAATCACCTAATTAATCCATTTCCGGTTGTCCGTCCGTCCGTCCGTCCGTCCGGCTGTCCGGCCGTCCGGCCGTCCGTCTGTGGTCACGATTACTCAAAAACGAAAAGAGATATCAAGCTGAAATTTTTACAGCGTGCTTAGGACGTAAAAAGTGAGGTCAAGTTCGTAAATGAGCAACATGGGTCAATTGGGTCATGGGTCCGTAGTACCCATCTTGTAAACCGTTAGAGATAGAATAAAAGTTTAAATGTAAAAAATGTTCCTTACAAAAAAATAAATAACTTTTGTTTGAAACATTTTTTTGTAAACATCACTGTTTACCCACGAGGGCGTTAATTAGGTACAAATTTTATAGTATGTAATTAATATAGGAATACCAAAGTGAATATCTTTTGTTATTTACATGACGTCAAAAAAAAACAAACGACTGCGCATCAACACTTGCGCATTATATGAGAATATCAGTTAAATATGTCAGATATGTATGTATGTGAAATGTGACAGAGTTATCAACACTGCCTATACATGGTATTTCAACAATTAACTCAGTCAATTGTTTGTTTTCACTTGTTTTATTATATGAATAATATATTCGTTACCTTCTGTTATTCAATGCTTCAAAAATATGAAGAATAAACCTGAACTGAATAATATCACCTTGCGTACACTATTTTTCATTCCCATTGTGTTGAAATATATTTTGATTTTTTTCAAAATATTTCATACTTATAATCGAAAATAGGGCAATTGTCTATTGGATGGTTTGTTTGAAAAATGTTCAGAAAGACTATTGTTATAAAAAAAGACTTTCTGTCAGACTTTTTACCCGACTGTCAAGGACTGGCAAACGACTCGATGGATATCGTCAGTTACGGTATCGGTACATTCGTCATAAATACGCAAGTGTCCTTAGATAAGTGTTGGAAAAAAAATTTTTTTTATGCGAAATAGGTTACTAATAGGTAATAGGTTACTAAAAAAAAATTAACCAACATACGAGTAGGGTATCTAAATAAAACAAGTGAAATTTACAAAATTTAAAAAACACCTGAGAAATTTCTGGGGTACGGAACCCTTAGCTGGCACTGAAACGTATCTTAGAACACTTTCCAATAAATAGCCTTTTTCCATAGTCTTCTCCACACTGAGCCGATTTCGAAGATCATCGCCTTTTTAGTATAGAACTCTAAACTCGCACTTGAAACGTAGCTAACACTTCCCATTAAATTACCTTTCAAAAGAAACAAAAAAAATCCATATCAGTTCATGCGTTTAGGCACTACGATGCCACAGACAGACTGAAAATAACTGAAAATAATACAAATAATAAATTCAGCACTTTTAACATTAACTCATTCGATTTGTAATTAAGACTTAAGTAATATGTTTTATTTATTAAACAGATGAAAAAGTAATTTTTGAGTTTGTTCAAATTTTTATTTTTAATGTGGGCTTAATCTATTGGCTTAATGAAAATGTTTTTCAAACAAAAGATGTTTATTTAAAAAAAGTACTTTTTTGTTCACAGTAAAAAATATATGGCGTTTACTACAATACTGGTATGGTAAGTAATATTACATGTAATTACAAGTAATATTACATACTGGTCATGCATAACTATTACTAATGTTACTATTCTCTCAATACAGAACACAGAATGGCGTTCACGCCGATGCCTATAGTGACATATCCACAAAAAATTTCTTTCTTACCGTATACTTTCTACCGTTTTGTTTCAATCTCGGACAAAACACTTTAAGAGAGTAAATTATCACGAAATACCCCTCAAAGAAACATTTAATCCACATTCGCATGCAACACCCAGTATTAATTTATGTAATTAACAACAATTATTTATTGATAAATTTAGTTCAAAGAACTGTTGTGGTATTTAAATACAAAATTGATAAACGTTAATTTTTTTTTTTTTTTGCATTGAGAATCGTGTAACACATAAAATATATTTTTCATACGAAATGATTATTGATAAGGAAATAATTATAATTAAATATAAAAAGACTATAATATGGTATCAAATGAATTGTATTATTTGAGATCCAATAATATTAAACATTGATAAGAATTATTAAATTTAATTAAACGCTTTCAGTTACACATTAATTAATTATGATAAATATTGACAAATATTTAAAAATAATATCGTTATTTATTAAGACCGCAATATTTTAATTAATTAACAATATTATCAATTGTTATTTTTTTTATTCAATACAAATCAATCATACTCAAATTATAAACAAAATTATATTTCAATAGCATGGAGAATTATATCGTATAATTGTAGTTGGGAAGTCGGGGAGGACACACCACGAAGGACACACTTATTGTGATACCATATATGTGTTTTACCACCTTTTTCCGCTGATAATTTCATTTATGAGCTCCTCAATGATTTTTAGAGACTGAGTGCACCTCCTTCATGCATATACCATGTACTACATCAGCCCATCACAACCATTAATTTAATTAATTTTTGTTGCGACGGTGGAAATGGACCCAGCTACCCTAGAGCTGACATTTATGTAGGTAAAAATAAAGAATATTTTTTTCTTGTTCAAAAATTTTCTTGCAGCAAGAAATTTTTGTTGTTGTATTATAACTGCTCCACAGCAATTTTGTGGTTTTTACGAATGAATTAAAGTTCTTAAGTGTAATTATATAGTGTATAAAGACTCGCTTCTTTAGTTTCCCAAATTGATTTTGAGGCAAAGCTTCCCTGGGGATTTTAGAGAAATCTCCGTTTTTCGGATAAAAGTGGAATTTCCATTATGAATTAAAAAATAATATTCGGTGATAATAATCATAAAAAAATTTGTGGCTTTTAAAAGACATACCGAATAATTAGCGGATGATCAAATTTAGTTAACAATTGACCTCTCAATGTCCGCTTGAAATCATATTAAAATGTTGTGAACCATATTGCAATTGAATCAAGCTGATCAAATTACAAAATAGCGTCTTGGTTTACATATTTTTCGGTATAGTTTTAAGACCGTTAAAAAAGCTAGCGTAAGGAATTTTAAAAGTCATACTGGAAATCCTGAAGGTGTTAGATAAAAACAAAATCTTCCATTACAATCTACGACAGAAAATTAATTTATTCTACTCGAAATACATAACTTCTGCACCTTAACTTTATGCATAAATATATGGTACGTAATTCGCCATTGGCTTTTCGTTAAATTTTTCAAGCATTTTGAAAGCTGGTGCTTCGCTTGCGGTCCCATTTTGGTCTAATTCTGACCACAGCATCCATGAGAAAACCATTAAAGTCTTAAATTTGCATTAAGTATGCACGACAAGAGGACGAATAACTCAATCTCACGCCCACCGATTTCGATGATTCTTTTTTTAGTGACAAATTAGTTAGTGTACTTCATATTTACAAAAAATTACAAAATAAAAACAAATTTTTAATAAAAAGACAACCGACTTCATTAAAAAAATTTTTCCAAAACACATTAATATGCACTAAAAAGTAAAAAAATAACGATAATTTAATGTAGTTAAAATTAATGTTATTTTTGGAGTCAGTGTTAGCCAAGCTAATGTAGCAAACTGTTCTGTCAGAGTTGTTTCCTTGGGTGACACCGACTCCAAAAATAACAATAATTTTAACTACATTATATTATCGTTATTTTTTTACTTTTTAGTGCATATTAATTTGTTTTGGTTAAGTTTTTTTAATGAAGTCGGTTTTCTTTTTGTTAAAAGTTTTTTTATTAATATGTAAAACGAATAAAACGTGTAAATGCATTTCTGGATTTATAAAGAAGTCTGCGTGCGTGTACTTTGTTATGACTGAGAACTAACTATACACATAATAATAATACAGATAACTTAAAAAATACTGTTGAATTCCCAAACACATTGTATTCAAAATAAACAAAATAAATTTTCTATCATCTTTTTATTTTATTTTTAAATTGTAGTCATATTATGTATTGTTCTTTTTTTATCAGTAATTCTATCTTATAATTATATTCGTCAATCTCAATACCCCGCGTATTATTCATGTGTTACCTACATCACATGCATAATATGTATTATTCATACAATCTTGTGCTTAAAAACTGAACTACGTAGTGGTAGCAATTACAAGTTCGGAATTCTGTTCAACAACATAATTTTATTGTTTAAAGAAAACACATTTTTTTGTATTTGGTTTATTTTATGAACCAATTTTTAAACGGGTACGGAATCCTTAACTCGCACTTGAAACATTGCTAAGAACACCCTCCATTAAATTACCTTCAAAACAAAACCAAAAAAATCAAAATCGGACAGACAGACGCACATACAAAGCGTTCAAACTTATAACCCCCTTTTTAGTTCGGGGGTTAAAATGATCTGATTTGGCTTCTCAAAAGAATCTGACCTGCCCAAACTTTCATCGTTTATTGAATTTTTGCATTAGTAAATGGTGATAAATCAGTATATACTTACCCTAAAGGAAATTACCGATTGCGAAAAATGGATTTATAAATAACGCTATTTTTTCGTTTGAAGAAGTTCGATCGCTTCAAGACCTTATATCGTATCTCAAAATATCGTTGATCACATTATTCAAAATCACTGTCAGAAAACGAAGTCATGAAATTTTATAAACAATATGATGCTCAAATAATTTTTTTTTTAATCCGATTTTCTTTGAGTAGTTTGAGAACACATTTGCGTTTCAAGACCGCTCTTAAAAATAATGTGACTTATCATATTTTGAAAATTCTTGGTCACCAACAATTTATCTTATATCATTTTATCTTCTAAATATACATACCTGAAAAAAAAAACAAAAGTAAATAATTATTTTATTAAGAAAAATTGAAATAAGAAAAGTCAATGTTTTAATTATAAAAACAAAAATAAATAAAAGATTGTGAAAGACGAATTATGTTCCTAGCTTTCTTCTTATTATTTAAAACATTAAATGATCGTCATACAAAATATTTTTGTCGAATGATTTTATGTACTAGAACATTTTCAATATTTTCAAAACGTTTAGTTATCATTAAAAAAAATTATTGCTGTTGTTTGATAAAGCACATTGATTATACAAGTTTTATACAAAACGATTAGATACCATCCCACTGTTAAAATGTTGCCTTTAAACAAAATAAAGTTTTACCAATTTATTAGATCCCTTAAAATTTAGTAAGTTAGCAGAATTATTTATTAAATTTTCAACTTCGATGGCGAATTTTGTTATAATTCGATGAATTTTGACGAAAAGTAAGAATAAAGTTTAGATATATGCTTAGTTTTTGAAATACCGAAGACGGAATAATTAAATCTATATTCAACTTTCCATATTTCGAAAAATAAGCCAGATATCGAGATTCGTGAAAATCTATTATTTTCGTCTAATTTAATATCATAATTCATTATCGTTATCATTATGACGTGAAAAACTGAGGATCCCAAAATGGCCAATAGCGACTACTATTCCATGTACAAGGTAGATATCAAGTGGAGAAATAAAGTGAGTTAGATAAGGCAGATTTCTACGCATAAGAAAAACTTTAGTAAGTAGTCTGCGCTCAAACTCGGTAGACCACTAACAATTCAACTATATTGGGAAGACTGTCAGCAGGAAATCTACAAGACAATGTCAGTTTATCAAACGACATTTTCAAAAAAGTTTTTTTCCCGTTTTTTTTTTTTTTTTTTTTTGTCTTAAAAGTTAGTTCAAAAAATGTCATCTAAGCTATCGAAACCTTTTTTTAATCGTTTATTGAATTAAAAATTTAATGTTCAAATTTTTGCAAGGTAATATAAACATCTTTTATGAATGGTTTTGAATACATAGAGAACGCGAGAGATCTACTAGCCTGTAAGTGGATGCGATGTGATGAACGAGAGAGAAGGTTGCCAGTGAGTTCCCCTGTGCCCTTGTCATAGTCATATGTTATAATCATATGATGCATAGAGATTTTGTGTCTGCTATTATATTTGTTTTGTACAAAGAGGTTATATACAGTTTTGTATTATTTTTTCTGAAAAATGAAAAAGTGTTTAATATGCAGATTTGCATATTCTCCAATATGTGACTGCAGTTTAGACTAAGTACACAATTAGTTTTTTCTGAAATATTGTAATTGAAATAAATATTGGTAAATGAAAGTGCACTTAAATTTAAATAATAATTAAACTCAATAAAACTTTTAGTTAGTTTGATTAAAAATTATTCTGTTTGATTAATTCATGGCGCACGATTCTGAAGTGTTTTAATGCCACAATTTTTAAGCAAGTATATTTATTGCAAAACACATTTAAATGTTAATATTTTATTATAGGAATCTTTTTTTTGGTCCCTACATTCGATTCGACGTGTTTTTGGTACATCTAAAAATTTGCTGGTGTCTAAAGTGTCTAATGACGATTCAATTTTACTGAGCAGCATCATACTTATCCCGATATAACATTAACATTCATATTCATTTGAACCCAATACAGTCTAAGGTCTGAGCTGTGTGTGAAGTGTGTATGTTTTATTTAAAGAATTATGTTTATTAATGTGTACAATAATTTTTTTTTTTTTTTGTTCTTTAAAAAATAAAATACTTATTGTAAATATTTAAATTCAACATATGTTATTATTTGTGTTTGATTATTGTATTGTTGAAGTAAACATTCAAATATACATAATATTAAAATATATATACAACATTTTAAAACTTTGATTTGTATTAATGCCCCATATAACCTCTATGTTTATACAAACATGAAACATCAATCATAACGCATTCCATAGAACACACGAAATCAACGAAATCAAAATATTTGGAATTGGCAATTAGTATTCCTAAATTTGAATAGAAAATTGTCCATCAGAATTTTTATTGAAATCATGGGACGATAGGATTATTGAACGAAGTTTTTACAACTTTTCTGCATATGCTTACAATAGTATCAAAAAAAGGTAAATTTGTTTGGGGACAATACAGTATTCTCGATATTCGGGACTCAATAAAAACCAATTGGTATATTTGTTCCGATTACTGGGATTGTATGGATTATAATTAAAATAAAATTCATTGAAATGTATGTGTGTATGTGTGAAAAGTGCGAGTGGGCGAAAAGTGTACCGATTATAAGACGTTTAAGATTAACGAGTGTTCCTTTTATCGAAACTCTACTGTACTTCAAAGTGTGAAGCAAATCCAAATCATTTCCGTTATAGTAAAGGTATAAAACTTTTACTAATAAAATGAATCAAGATAATGAAGATTAGTGCACAACCTACGATATCCCTGATGGCTTACATGGATAGATCACAATATTTGGAGTGTTAGAGTTTAATTATCCCTAATCCTTCAAATTTAATACATAAAAACGTATATTTTCTTCCCTACGGTCGAAAAATTTCAACTTTCGTCCCTCTGTGCTAAACGAAATTGCCGCTTTCTACCTCCATCCAGTATAAAATTCGTATAGTTACCACGGGAGCAAGTAAATAATTTCTCAGAACTCTTGTCATCCTCGGCTTCGCCTCCAGTCCCAATGAACATGAGATCTGAGACATTATTTAATTTTCTCCCTAGATGTGTAATATACTATTTAAAAGTATTGTTATTAACTTGGGTGTTTTCCATACCGTTCTACGTAATAAACAACAAAATATAGGATATGTAATTTCTGGTACTTAAAAGCTATTTGTGATTTTAATGTACCACTTCTAAAAAAGATTCACAACAAAATAACTGTCACGGTCATGGTTACTATAGTTATATGATTAAGTCATAAGTTAGAGCGTTAGTAAAGTAAAGGGACTATTTGCTATTCCATCTAAAAGAAAATTCATGGCGTAGGAGCTGTGTTAGCTAAGCGAATTCCCTCAGTGATTGAAAAAATGACACATTTTTCTAAAAATCGAATATTGCTTTTTTTTTTAAGAACTGTTATTTCGAAAATTCAGCGCCTAGAAAAAAAATCATAATAGTACTTTTTTGACATCTATTAGGAAGGATCGATGAAGGATTTTTTTGGGCCTTATTAATATTTCATCCTTAAATGAAATGAGCAGCAAATTGGGAATTACAGGCAAAGAACTGTACAATCAAACTGTGCAAAGCTTTGGTAAAATAATTGCACCCCTAAACATATACTTGGTAAAGTGCCAGCATTTGTTCCTGCCAACTCAATTTCAAGCATATATAATAAGCTTTTTTCAAGTATATATAATAAGCTCTTTTCTATGCGATATTTAATTTTTCAATCAAATTATGTACTTGTTTGTGTTCATGTATCGGTGTGAACGATACAAATAGACCTTTTAGTTAGTACATACACACTAAAAAAAGACGTGAATTTATGTACACAAACATTTATTTAAATTAAATCTTTATAAGTAGTTGTCAAACTGTTAATAAATTTATTATAATTGTTCACATTTTTAAATCAGTTATATTAAACACTAGCTTAATACTTATTCTGCTATTCGGGACACCGGGTCAGCTAGTAATAATTAAAAGTATTTATACAATACTAACGTCACCCAATTGATTTCTTTCCCTGAACCCCTCTACTAACACTTAAACTTTATGGTATGGTATTAATTGACTTTTAATTATTATTACGAATCTTCTGTATGAGAATATTGAACAGTGTTGTTTTTAGACTTTTCAGGCAATTTTTAAAATTTTTCTCATCGAAAAAACCATCCTCGTACTTCAAGGAATATTATAAAAAAGGAATTAGCGAAATCGGTTCAGCTGCTCTCGAGATTTGCGCTTAGCAACACATTAAGCGATTCATTTTTATATCATAGATTATTTTTATGTAGAGAAAATTCTGGGTCTAAACGCTGCTTAATAAGAGATAAAATATAAACCCAGTACTTTAGATCAGCGGTGCGCAAACTACGGGTCGCAATTAATTTCGCGGTAGGATATAATAGTTTGCACACCACTGTTTTAGATTCCATAGAAATCATTCGCTTCTCTCGAATATTTCATTATGGCATTTAATCGAAAGACGATAGCTACAGAAAAATACTAAAGCCAAAAGTTGTTAAGGGAAATAGAGGACATCTGTGTCCATGACTTTGACCGTGAAATTCTAGTTACAAAGTCATTTCACCCTTTTCTTCAAATGTTCTTGAAAATATACCTGGGCTTAAGAGTTATTAACACAGACGAATGATTTTTATTGTTGACTTGATAACTTTTGTCTAAAAATTTTTTCTAAAGCTAGCGTATTTTCTTTCGATTAAATTCAATAATAATGATCTATTTTTTAATCGCATTTCCTTCTTAAGGTAATAATTTTCGAAAAGATGTTTTGAAAAAAAAAATTTAGTTTTTGTACGAGGATCAACATTCTAATTTAAAGTTTTATTCTCTCTCTTACCTTTTAAGATCTAAATTTTTACTATTTAAACAACCCGGAAAACTAGGTCCAATCTGATGTACCCCATCAAACTTTAGAATATTTTTTGATTGTTTAACTACAAAACGAGGTATTAGCCATAAGAGATTAAAATGATCCACCCTGTAAAATTTCAAATACCATACTATAAGTACAAATTACCATTCACAATATTTGTCCTATCAAACATTTTTTTTCGATGCGAAGGACAGGTAGTCAGTCACCTTTTACGCTGGTTACTCTACGAATAATAATCATAATAAAAAGTTGAATACCACTGAAATAATTGTATAATATTTAATTTGATATTCAACTTTTACTTAAATTCAAAACATGTACAATACTCATATTTTTTTCTGAAAATAAAATTCTTCGGGTTGAATCAAAAGTGATTGAATTCACTTACACACACATTTTACTCTGTTCAATTCTAAATAATATCTATATATATATATATATTCAAACTAACAAACAAAATAATAGTATTAAGACTAAAGATTGAATTACATGCCACTTGTTACTCGGTAATAGTAATCCTGTCTTGATTGACCGTAATTAAAGTAATATAATCATACAAGATATATAGCTTTGTATTTAACATTCGTTTGAGTTAAGCCTAGAAAATTTTGAGTAAATGACAGAAGACGATTATTACTTTTTGACAGTTGATCGAACTTTTATTGCTTTTTTCCTGGAAATTTGTGGTATGGTATAATTAGTGCGGTAACCGGATATTGGAGAAAAACTTACATATTTTAAATTAAAAAATACCTTTAGCCTAATAAGTCTCAGTCCTTGAGTCAGCCTTAAATCGACCCTTATTATATATAGATAGAGACAAAAGACAAATGAAATTTAAAAAATTTCAAAACAACCGACAAAATTTTCGGTTACGGAATCCAAAGTCGCATTTAAAACATATCTAAGAACATTCTCCAAAGCCTTCAAACTGAGCCAATTTTGGAAGATCATTGCCAATTTTCAGTTTTTTCGGGTAAGAAAAAACAGGCACCCTAAATTGGCACATATTTACATAGCTAAGAACACTCCATTAAATTACCTTTCAAACAAAACCAAAAAAATCAAAATCGGTTCATCCGTTTAGGCACTACAATGCCACAGACAGACACACACATACATAGCGATCAAACTTATAACACCCCTTTTTTTAGCTCGTGAGTCACAAAATTCTGAAAAATTGGCTTCTTATTATCGAGATTCTACTCAACTGTATGTATTTTACAAGAAAAATCTGTTTTTTTAAGTTAAAAAAATATTTGACATCTAAGAACAAACTTTTTAATTTGAAAGTACATCTTAGGAAAATTATGTGTTCGATACCACTTCATTCAAAAATTTGCCTCCATTATTTAAGGAACGAATCAAATTTGCATGGTGAATTCTGTAAGAATTTGTGAAAATTAGACGAAAACTAAAAGTAAAGTTTTTCGATATATGTATATCATAATTTTTGAAGTATTGATGCCTAATCACACACAAATGCCATTAATTTCATCACTAATGTATTTTATGGAAAAACGAGTACCGCTTGTAATACTTTTCTTTATAAGATAAAATTTGTTATGCTTAATAACTAGTGAATAATAGTTTTCCAAATTAATCTTAAGAAATTTAACCTTGTTACATAATAAAGCATACCTTTAAAAACACTTCAATATACGATTTAAATGTTAAAAACGCAAACTTTAACAGTTCAAATCTATAAATTTAACTCCGTAAGGGGTATTAAAAAATTTATGGGTTTGTAAAGGTCATTAATGAGAATGCATATACATGATTTAAAGACGTGGCGTGATTTTTTGAGAACGTCCTTAAGATGCCAAAAAAGTAATCTAAAAATGTTAAGTTACGGCTTCGTAGACTCCAATTAACAGTAGTGATGAGCAAATGTAAAAACCAGGCCAAAATCTTAACCAAAAAATAACAATATGTTTGCCTGTATTTGTGTTACTAATTAACCTTGGTTAAGATCTCTTGATCTTCGTCACTTCCAAGAGAACGATTGTTTTTATAAACTTTTGAAAACATTGTTGAAGCGTGTATTTTTGAATTTTCAATCTGTACTGCAGAGAAATAAAAGCCGTGTGATTTAGTCTTTAGTTACCGATAGTCTGTCTTTGTTCTTCTCTGTTTCTATTCTATTTAAGTTATACACTGTCTTTCAAAATATGTGATTACCATTAAAAAAAATAAATAAATAAAAATAAAATATGTGATTAAATAGAATCCTAGTACCTAGTCTAGTACCTACTTTATCTACATACATCAAATTTTATTTATACTTAAAATAAGATAAAACCGCAACGATCATATTATTATTAACTTCAAACTAGCTTCAGGCACTTATTGTTGGTTTTTGAACAAGGTAATTAACTCTAATCATACGTTTGTGTGATGATGATTTCATGACCTACGAAATTATCCAACGTAGGACAGTTTTGTGAAGAAAAAACATTAAATTTTTATCTATTTTCAAGATTTAATTTGTTCAAGAAAAAAATAACTTACGGCTAAAATCATTCGGGGAAATATTACCTCAAACTATTCGGACTGTTCAAATAATTCAAAGATCTTCAAATGGTCAGAAACTCAAGAACTCAAATTGATTTATATAATTTAGTGTATGTTTTTTCGCAGCTCTAAATGAGAAATTCTCCTGAAGTAGCTACAATGACAAAAATGAAAAAACAAAAGGTTAAAATGAGTTCAATCACATAATAGACTACTAAAATTCAAACAAAATCACTAATTAAATTATTATTTAATACAAATCTTCAAATTCTATAAAAAAAATTCGACTATTGAATTAACATTTTGTTTATGATATGGAAGACAGAGATGAATTACTCAACTAAAAAAAATACAAATTATATTTGATTTAAAAAATCTCTTAAATGCTAGAAGATGTAACTAACCTAAAACTATACAACCGGAAAAAACATTAAAAAGAAACATTTAACAATAATAAAATTTTCAATGAATTACATACACACACAGTCTCATCGCCATTTTTAATTGTATCTACGTATTTCTATAAAATTCATCAAAAAAACATACACAAAAAATTATTTTTTTTAATGGTCAAGTGTGAACCAAACCAAATTACTTTACGAATTCTTTGTAATGATTTCATTCACAGTTTATAATGTCTCAATTAATTTGAATGGCAAAGTCGCGATATCTCAACACATTTTTGAACAAACCAAGTAATACGATCCTTTCAAACGCATTCAAAAAGATACACTATTATACGCACTATAATTATTGGTTACGACCAATTCATTTTTTCTTGGAAATATTGTTTCAAAGTAATGCTCAATAATTTTTAAGTGACCATTTCGTCATCGATTTTCAAGTCATAGCTATATACTACAACTTCGTCAGCTATGAAGCATCTATTCAGCTTTTGAAGATCAACGAAGAGCTATCGAAAGTGTTCCCAGCAAACTTGTAGAAATTTTTCAAAGAGCAAAATACAACAAGTACTTTGCTCTTATCGACGAAATAAAAGATATTCGGTGAAAAGTCATGATTTATGACCCATGAAGCTCCTTTTTAACCACCGGCGAAAAACAGGAGTGAAATAAGTTAAACGTGTCTACTATCTGTATGTCTATGTATCTGCCTGTGGAGTAGCTCTTAAACAGATGAACCAACTTTTATTTTTTATTTTATTTGAAAGGTAATTTGGTCGAGAGTGTTCTTAGTTATGTTTCAAGGAATTCAGAGAGGGAGAGAATCGTTGGCTTTTAAAATTTTGTAAAATTCACTTGTAATACGGATTATTTCATCCAGTTTAAATAAGTTTTTTAACTTTAATAAGAGAGTAAAAATTGCATAGAATAAGAAATCAGAATTCAAATTGAATACTTTTAGATCATACATATTCTTTAAAATTTTGAAGGCTCAATTAATTATTTAAAATTAAACTTTTGTATTTTACAAAAAAAATTACTGCAGTCATCTACATACATTAAAATGGCACTATTTTGTAGATTGTATTAATGCCTACAATATATTTGTTTGAAAATGTCAGGTATCAGTTAACTAAAACCGACTCAGTTGTGGTGCAAATTAAAGCGTCTTTCAAAACGTTCGGCTAGTGTGAGCAATTATAATCTGAAAATCTGAAAACGGAGGTTAAACCCCATTATTTTTATATAGCTACCTAAAAATACAAAACAGTTTGGAGCATGCAAGGAAAAATACAGTTATTCTGGACGTAATGATTTATCTATGCACATCACTTAATGGCAATTAAAAATATAAAACACACAGTAGATACGGAATCCTTCCAAAAACAAAAAATATTTACTAAAACCTAAAATTGGACACACACATAGACAAAACATTTTTATTTCTCAGCCAGAAGCACCATCATAGTACACAGGCATTTATATTATTCTATTCGTATAAATTTAGTTTTTTTTATCTTCTTTTAAATTCAATTTTTGTATCGGTGACGTCCGGTTTGTTTTGTGTGTGTGTACAATCTTCGCCACCATAATCAATCATATGGCAACACATTACCTCCGTAGACTGTGTACTCTGGTGATGAAGAAGACACATTATTATTGAAAGAGTAATAAAGATATAATAAAGTTCATACTTATGTTGTTTTTTTTTTTTGTTGTTGTTTTTGCTTCTACAACTGTTTCGTTCCAATAAATTTAATTTATCGCTTTCCGTCATTTTTAATTTATTTTATTTGTAAACAAAATAGAATTAAAATTTATTATGCGTTTTTGTTCAACTGTTTGTGACTCTATGATTGAAATTTCATAAAATTCGGAAGCAAAACGATTTGGTATAATACATCAAAAAGCACACCTGCGCCAAACTTTAATCGTGTGCTGGACTTTAATATAAACACATGAAGCAGGCGGTATATATATACGTGCTGCTACACGAGATTACAGATAGCAAAGATGTTTTGTCAAATTACGCTATCTATATCAAATTAAGCTATCTTTATAAGAAGTCCGACTGGAGTAGCTCCTCTTATGAATTTGATTTTCAGAATATTCATGCCACTAAAGTATCACGGGTAATAGGCTTCGTTCTGTCTATTTAAAAGCTAACCTAAATCATTGGTACATGGTAAATAAGCTTTTTTTGATAACCCCCGAACCAAAAAAGAGGTGTTATAAGCTTTACCGCTATATGTGGCTGTCTGTAGCATCGCAGCGCCTAAACGGATGAGTGTTCCGTACTGGAAAAATATTTAGGGGGTTTTTTAAACTTTGTAAATTTCACTTGTGTTACCAAGTATAAGTACGCGAAGTATAAGTGGGAAAAAAAAGTTTCATTCACCTTGCGTCATTAAACCAGTTGAAGTCTTTGCTAGGCACTCAGAATAATGGATACCTTAATAGAAACGTGCAGGGTTTTCAATGTTTATTAAAATGATATTGTTCTCGTGTATTGTTGTCACATTTTTAGCGATTGTTGTTTAATATTTAAATTTTCCAAAAAAATAAAAATCAGGACTACATAAACAGAGACAATTTCTATAAAAAATTGCTTAGGTACTTCACCTTCCCCTACTTTAAAATTGTTTATTTAAGTTTCCTAATTTTTAAATAATATTTGGTTCTGATAGTGAAATCAATTTTACTTAAGGTCAAATTTACGCCTTATAAACACCACTAGGGTACTTACAATAATTCTTCTACAGTGAATGAATGGATTTGATCTCATCATCCAATACCAGTATTCAAGAGGTTAATGAAGCGATTAATTGTAAAAGAGATGTTTGAATATTTGTTTAATGGAGTTTAACCTTCGTTGCTTCTTGTTTAAACTTATCGGAAGTTATTAAAAAAAATATGCTATTAAGATTTTATATTGACTGTGTCTGTTTTACAAGCGATTTTTTTTTGTCGAATTATCATTTGTTAAATGTAAAAAGATTGAAAAGGCATTTGTATATTCCTCGGATAGCAATATTTCTCAGCGGTAAAACAAAAGAGAAATTTCGTTCAAATATATGTGAAATTACTTTCAATATAATAGATAATGATTGGTTGTCACGAAATTAAATTAAAGTGGGTGTTAGGGGCTACATATAACGTTTTTTTCTCCATGAATAAGGATAAATATGGACCGGCGGCTAGCAGTCACATGATTGGTCTAACGCAATGGGTCAAAAACTAAATTATTACTTAATTCGGTGAATCCAAACTTTTGCATTCCATTTCCACCAAAGTTATTAAGTAATCGAAAAAATGTTTTAAACAAGAAGCCATCATAACTTCAAAAGCCCCCTCTCCATAAAAACATTCAAATTTTTGTGATGTGTAAAAGTTGTTTTAATACCTACCCAAAATTTGTGCCAATTCATAATTAAAATTGACATAGGTTCATTCAAAACGATCTCTTGAACTGGGTTTTTATAGCTAAACTTCAACATATCTAATCAGTATATCGGATTTTGAACTTTCTGATACCATAAATTGGTGAATTTTTTGCTATTATTGTGTACGTTTGTGTATTCTGTATACACAAACACGCAAATAGAATAAAGATACCATAGAGTAGGAGTAGAGTAGGAAGTTGGTTAAGTCCTAGACCGGATTATGGGAATACCAGGATTCGAGCCCCAACTTCTGTGTCATTTTTTTCGTTTCTATCTATTTGTTCTTATGAAAATACGTAATAAGCGTTTTCTATTGAAATTTACAGTCTCACTCTCATATGTTAAATGGTAAAATGTGTAAATATAACAAAAGAATAAAAGTATCATATATGAGGGACTTTGACTTACATAAAAAGTAAACAAAAATTTTAAATAAATGTAAAAAGTTAATAGTTAATAAAAAAATATGTAATATTTTTATGAATTATAATAGTACGAAACGTTTATGTATTATGTGTGCACAAACATGCAAATAGAATATCACATAGAGCAGGAGTAACGGAGGAGGTTACGTTCTAGACTATATATTTAGAGTTCCCGGATTCGAATTTGTTTTTTTACAATGTTAAATCTTTAAAAATTATGACTTTCCCATAAGAAGTAATGTTAATTTAAGGTTTAACATATTGAAAAATTTGCTAAGAATAATTTCTCAAAATTTTAAATTAATGATGTTTTTTTCTGTAGCGCCTCAACAACCTTAAGAAAACAATTGATTACAATCTAAACAAGAATTGTGAAAATATGGAGATATTTAAAATTTTAAATGTCCTCATCTGGTTGGTTCCACAACCTGGTTGGTGGTTGGCAAAGTCGAACATATTGACTGTTTGATGTCATTAATGAATTCACCAGTAGTTTTGGATATTTTTCAAGGATATCGTAGATAATTTTCAAAACAAAAAAAGTAAATTAGGAGACAATAAAATTAATATCTCCATTTTGTTTTTAAAATAAACTGACTTGTATGTCTATGAAGTAAAAATTAGCTGTCTGTTGGTGTAAAATTGAAAAGCATATTCAGCAATATAATACTTACAAATGAATTTAATAAATACGGAAATAACTTTGAAAAATTAATAATATTTTTTTACGATTTATGCTAATAATTATAATAAAACAGTTTTAAAACTAACTGTACGATTTCTTTAATGGATAAAATGGATATTCACGTTAACTTTATTAAATATTTAAAAAAATAAAATAAAATTATTGTTAAAAAAGAATTTAAATAGTAGATGCGATGCTATGCGGTCATTAATAAATAAACATACTAAAGGTAATAAAGTGCACTCACTCATTGAATTATGATGCATTTTTTTTAAAAAGAAAATGCATTAGAGCATAGCAGTTATAGGTTTATGTAATATTTTTATCAATAAGTTTAAGAGTTTGTTTGTATATCGTATATTTGTTTGTTAAATAGCCATACTAAATTTTACAATACTACTCGTTCTACGATCATCTCGTTACCCATCAACTTCGCTGGGCATAAGCTTAATGGCTTGTTATAATACGACATATACGAATACAAAACGAAACTTTTATCAAGAGTTATACCCTTAAAACATGTAGTGTCACCTGTGAATTATAAACGAAACTATCATCAAAGTTATGACCAAGTATCCACACTAAATTCCATCCCCTATTTCATTCCCGAGTTTTATTTTCCCGACAAAAAGTAGCCAATACCCTGGCCCTACTCTAAGTTCAAAAACATAAAACACACGACAGACTAAATGGAAATGGTAAAAACATGATATTTAAAAACATGAGTGATATTCAGCAATAATAGATAGTTTATAAAGAGTTTATTTTAAGTTTTGAATAAATTTATGATTTTTTAATGGTTAATATATACAAAAATACTAGCGAACCCGTCAGACATTGTCCTGTGGAAACGCAACTCCGATTCAAAAATATCTATGCTATGCTTAATCTGTCCGTGTCCGTGAAGCTCACCCGCTAGCCAATCCCATCCCGCTAAACCCAATAAATAATAATAAATAATATCTCAATACCATTAAAAATACATAGTACAATGTAAGTTGTAATAACAATAATCGCTCCTACCATTTAATGAAAAAGTTTTTTATTTAAGAACCCTCAAAAACACTTGTAGTGGATCGAATAGTGAATCTAAACCATCATCGGATTCACTTGAACACACACACACTTAGTTTTTCGAAATCGAACAATTCTGTTTAGCTGACTTAATAAAAAATTAATAGTAAGAGAAAATCGTAAGAGATTGTGAATTTGTTTTTAATAATAATATTACTTATTTTAATATTTTATTATTTATTGTTTACGATTTGTTATGGTTCAATTATTTCTAATTATTTAACTCCAAAACATAATTATGAAAATGATTTGCTTTTATAAATTGAAATATAATTAATTTTTTGTTCAATATTCATTGTGAACAAGGTTAGAATTCTAAATTTATCCCCCACAAAAAATATTCAATGTGTGGTGAGTTATTCTGTTAATCTAGTTATTTCTGCTCAACAATAAAATTGTTTAACTTTGCGTCAAAATATCTCAACAATGAAACGGTCAACCTAACCTAACATAACCTAACCCGGAACAAAAACATTAATGATCAGTTAAGTTCGGTTATATTGGATACCACCTTTTCTGCTGATAATTGCATTTATCAGGTCCTCAAATATTTTCAGAGGCTGAGTGCATCTCCATCATGCATATACCATGCACTACACCAGCCCATCACAACTATTAATTAAAATAATTTGTGTTGTGACAGCGGGAATCAGTCTACTAAATGAATCATACTACTATCTTAATGCTGGACTATACTTTTACTGTCTGAAACTTTCAAATAAAACACACGAAAATTTACTGTTTTTAAAAGTTATGTAACTGAAGTATTTATATTTACTATTCACTATCGTAATTTACCAAAGAAAATATTTTATTTAATTTAATAAGAAATATTACAATACTAACTACTATTGTAAAAATTACGATAGTTGGATTGTAAATATCTATCTGACTAATTACAATACTATAATATGAAGCTTCTATGAGCGTATACATATTAAAATGGTTACATCTTTTTAACATTTTTTGTTAATTCATTTATTGATCATGAAGTCATTTATTGATGGTGTATTTCTTTAATTTATAAATAACAATTTTTCTGGAAATGATGTATATTGTTCGATACGACATATCACCTATATATCATTGTTATGACATTAATGAATCAGACATTATGAAATTTATTTTTTTACTGATAAATTCAATTTCTTCCCTTTTTTTATAGGAAGGAAATGTATAATTTTTCACGGCTTTGTGATGAGGGAAACATTCAAATAACCTCAAATTATGAATGGATCTAGCATTGGATATTCATCAGAAACTTGTGATACTAATAAAAAATTTTACATTCCAAAAAATAAATGTAAAAAAATATCAAATAAAGTATGTAAGTTTTACCATTTTACCTCTTATTTTTATTTCAATATTATATTTACGTTTTGGATTTAATTATTTAAAAAAATATTTAAGTTAAGACTAATTCATTTTACGATAGTGTATAGTAATTTTTGTTAGCACTGCTTGAATTATTTGCTTTATAGTATCTGCCTTTTTATTTTTTATAGTAGTATTACTTCAATAATAAAATTTACGATAATTTATCGTAAAAATTATTTTCTAAAAAGTCCAGCGATACAATAATATATAAGAAAAATTACGCTAGTAGTATCGTAAAAATTCCGTGTATGCTTTCCGTGTTAATGATCCGAAATTTAATTAATATTCTCTTGAGTAATCGAATGCAAATTTGTATGGTAATTGATTTATATTATCCTTAATTATGATATAAAAATTTATAATTTTCTAACACTATGCCCACAGCGAGATAACTACCTTAAGTTTAAAAGAAATGTTACGATATAGATAATAATAATAAAATGATAAAAATAATTTCGTTCCATTTATTAAAAATGATAATTAAATATTTCAAAAAATAATATGAAATACAATTTAAAAAAAAAAAAAGAACAAATCAGGTAAATATCTCTTATAATGTATGTAAAAAGTCTGTCCACATTTCTAATTGAATTGTTTTATGTTAATAATTGTACCATTTATGGTATTTAGGTCATTTTATACATTAAATGATTTTACTATAATAATTATTATTATATTTCAAAATATATATATATGGGCAATCAATATATACACATTACACATGCATACATACAGTTGAAACCCGTTGAGATATTAAACATTGTAATCAATCACATACATTGACTTCTCAATTTGTATTTTTCTGTAAAGGCGATAATAGATGTGTTATTTTTTAACTGAAAAAATTTTCAGTATATATCGTGCAAAAGAATATTTCTCTAAAGGCCAAATAAGTGTACCCGAGGCAAAAAAGGCAAAAAGTGTTCTAAAGCCCTTTTTGATAATTTGCGTTAAAACAATGTGAATGAATATACGAAAATCCCTGGATATCATAACAGTCTTAACTCAAAATAGTGAACGGAAGCTAGCAGACAATTCTAGTTTGAGTTAAGGCAAGTTAATAGACTATAAGTTTTTAGGGGACATTTATTTTTTTTTTTTTGCATTCCTATGGTAATAAATTACTGAGTCCAAATGTTAAAATTAAGATAATTTAAATATAAGTTGTAGTGGTTTCATACTCAAAAGTCAGAAAACGATACATTTTGAATTTTATTGAGATTTAACGACAATTTCATCCAAAATTGATATTAAACAAATGAAAGCAAACAATTAACTGAGTAAATTGTTGAAATACCACGTATGGACAGTGTTGATTATGCAATCGTATTTTTTTACGTCATGTTAGTAAAGAAAGATAGTCACTATTAGATAGCCACACATACAAACACATATATATGTGTGACATACACACACAACCGATATTCCCATATAACACAATATATATAATTCACGCCCTCACGAGTAAACAGTGATGTTTACGAAAAAATGTTTCAAACAAAAGTTGTTTATTTTTTATAAGAAACATTTTTTGCGTTTAAAATTTTATTCAATCTCTAACGGTTTACAAGATGGGTCCGATACGGACTCAAGACTCAATTGATCTCACTTTTTACGTCCTAAGCACGCTATAAAAATTTCAGATTAAAAGCTCCTTTCGTTTTTGGGTTATCGTGTTGACGGACAGGCGAGCAGCCGGAAATGGACCAATTGGGCATCAAGTGGACCAATTGGGCACCAATGTAGCATCAATATTTTTTATTTTTGATCGGTAGCATCATTTGTTATGGCACGATTATTTTTCATTTAACTAGTCTTAAACGTTGTTAATTTATATCATTGTGACCGTCATTGATTACATAATATTAAAGGTATTGCGTTGCTGCCGCGTGTCCTACGATACCTCATGTACTTTTTGATTCTTGGGCAGAGAACCTACCAACATACCAGGAAAATTATACGTACATAAATTACATTAATTACTCTTTTTTATACACGTTTGCATGATGAATATAAATATGCATTCTGATGCGTGAATCACATTTATTACACGCATGCGTATTACTAAAATATTAGAAATTATTTCTTTCTCAACATATTTATTAATTTTTTTTTTTAAGTTAATTACTATTTATAAATGAATTTACAATTTAATGTTATAAAATTAATTACTTTTTTTTTATTAAAGAAAGTTTATAATCTCTACAATTTTTTTAAAATATGGAACTGCACATTTCCGCAATTAATTATTGTAAAATTTATATGGCAATGTTTTTAATGAAATGTCTCCAGATTGAAACAAAATTGATACTTCGGTTTTTTGAAAGAAAATATTATTTTTGCTACCTACATTTTTGTAAGCACAGTTCAAGAAACATTGTTTTCGCTATCCGAGTAACTAATGAATACATCATTATCAAAAAATTACGAACATAAGTAGATATTGTTTTAAGAATAGTTTTTATAGAGCACAATTAATTTTTACTAAAATAATTTCTTTGTGAATTTTGTCTTTAATGGCTAGATCAAAAACTTCCTGATTAATGAGATCATTTCCCCGCCAATGTTAATTAAAAAATATTAAAATACAAGGAAAAATAATTTAAGTTTTTATCTATTGCATAGTGAAATTTCGCTCATACTTTACAGTGATTAGATGTAGTGAAAAAAATACTGAAAATTCGTTTTCCGAAATATTCAGGTTTCTGTTTTTGCACTCATGTTTGTTACCTCAGAACTTTTGACTGGGTGAACCGATTTTGATGATTCTTTTTAAGTGACAAATTAGTTAGTGTACTTCAGATTCACTAAAAATCACAAAATAAAAAAAACTTTTAACAAAAGACTTCAAAAGAAAAATTTTTCGAGAACAAATTAATTTGCATTAAAAAGTAAAAAATAACGATAATTTAATATAGTTAAAATTATTGTTATTTTTGGAGTCGGTGTCAGCCAAGCTAATAAGCAAACTGTTCTGTCAGAGTTGTTTCCTTGGCTGACACCGACTCCAAAAATAACAATAATTTTAACTGCATTATATTATCGTTATTTTTTACTTTTTAGTGCATATTAATTTGATCTGGAAAAATTTTTCTTTTGAAGTCGGTTTTCTTTTTGTTAAAAGTTTTTTTTATTAAAAAGTCTAATACATATTTTATTGAATTAAGGAGGTCCATTCGCCACCAATGTTAATTTTTTAAAAAAATACACCGTTGACTACCAAGTTATAACAAAATAAATCATCCAAGTTGAAAATAAGGTACAAATAATTTCAACTGCAAGTATAAACTTGCCCTGGCGCTCGTATTACCTTAAATTTTGATATGAAATTTTAAGAAAGTATTTTTATTTTTTTATTTGATTGTAGTAGTGTACACTACAGTAAGCAGTTAAAAAGACTTAGTTGCATGCAGTATAGTTGTATAGCTATGTATATACGTATAGAATGGGTAATAAGTATACTGGGTTGTAGGGAAGAACTACCTTAAGATACTTGGAAAGTATAAATTGTGCACACACCGAACCACCAGTGTGCAGACTGTCACGTCACCAAATTTACAACGAGTTACATACACTATTAGAGTAGGTAATTACCCTTAGCTAATTCATATTGATATTGGCTACACGATAGTCGAAATACGAATTGATATAATACAAAAATTGATCTAGAAAATTGGGACAAAATCGAAATATCCAAGAATTCTCATTTATTATCTTTGATAATATTTATATTTGTATGGAATTAAGTAACACATTAGCCCTAAAAAATCCATTCATGAGGACAATACATCTTGATAAATTATTTACTATAATTACAAAATTACAAATAATTAAAGAAACAAGCAAAGAGAGAATAAAATACGCAAGTGCAATTTACACTGCATAAGTGCGATTATGACAAAGCTACGTAAATAACAGTAATGGCTTCCAATCGCCTTAGTGAAAATTTTTAAACTATAACAAGCCATAGTTTGAATTAGTTTGTTTATATATAGAACGTAGGTACTTATTTTGATTTGTGTTGGGATCACCACACATACACAACATCCACAAAGGCGTCAAAGGTAAAACCATATCATGTGGTGAATTCGTATTAAGAGCAATTTTTATTACATATACCTATACCTGATGTTACTACATTTTTTGCATAATAACAGAGCAAAAAGGTTACCTGGTTAAAAGAACGCAAGGTGTTTTACTGCAGTTTTAGGTTCAAGATGCCAATTATTTTCTCAGCAGGTTACTAACTTATAAATCATTCATTTTTTATAATGTTTTCTACTGGAGATGTTAGAAAAAAAGGATTTACTATTTATAATGTTTTTTTTTCCCATTCTTTACAGTCCCATAGCCAAAAATAATTATAATCTTGAAAACTTTGATAAAATTAATTCTCTGATCTAGAAAATTTGACTTTATACTTGCCCAAGTACGTGAAATAATATTTCATATGTGCTTAATATACTGAATTCTAATTTCTAAATGTCCGTCTAGATTTTATAGAAAAATTAAAAAAAAAAAATTGAATACTCGGTCGGGTTTTTGACAATATTATATGCTTTACCGCAAAGTAATGTTTTCTTCAAAATGTTTTACGAAAATAGCAAATATTTATCTTTTTTTTTCGATAATTTGAGATCTTTCTAAAAATATTACGTTAAAATTAACATTACTCTCCCAAGAGAAAAAGGTAAAAGTAAAAAGTTTTAAAATGGATTCTTAAGATGACGATTTAAACTTTTTGATGCTGTAAATCGTTTTGTGAACAAGAATTATCTTCTGATGTAGCATTAGATTTAAATTGTGGCGAAAAAAGCTGTTTATCCTATTTTCAAGATCAAATTTTTCGAATAACCTGTTTTAATACACAAATTCTAAAATCAGTTTTAGATTAAGTACGCTAGAAATATTCAGAAAAATATAAGCCAGTATCTGTGACAAATTTTTGGAGAACAGTGTAATTAAAGAAGCTAAAAACGTTTTTAAAAATAATGAAATGCTGCTTTTCTTCTAAAAAGAAATTAATAAATTGAATAGTTTCTAATAAAACTATTTGTTATGAACATGCTAATTTTATTATAGCTAGAATGAAATTTACATTTGACCTGTTAATAAATAATACTTAATTGAATAAATTTTTACTGGTTTCATGACCTTTTATTTAGATAGAGGTCATTTATACATGTATTTTACATTTATAGAAATAAAAAGTGAATTTATTAAAGAATTATTAACATTTGACCTAAAATTTATATTTAACTTTTTTTAGATTTTAAATATTTTTAGTTAAATTTAAATATTTTTGAAATGTTATTAACACTATTTTAAAATTTTATTAATAACAACAAAAAAGCAGTTCAAGAAATTATACAAATTCATTAAACGTATAGACAGACGAAAGCATTAAATAAAAGGGCAGTACTCTTACAAAGATCTTGGTGATCCTACTGTTACTGTAAAAAAATTTTTTTTTTTCTGAAACGATTCATTTAGAGTTCTCTATTCCATGTTCAACTGCTTTTGCCTCCTGCAAAATTCAATTGTCGATTCGAATTCAATTATAGGTAAATTACTAAGACATTCGAATAGTAATAAGAAAACAAGTTCAGATTCTAATTAAGATCTTATTATTTTCCAAAAAAAGAATAAAAATTCATTTATACTTTAGATTTCAGAATTAGTTTAAATTACATTAAAAGTGCATATAGTTTTCATCAAACAACAGAACAAAATATTCCCGCGCATGTGTTTTTTATTCAAAAATCAACAAATACACGTGTTACGGAAATAAATAAACTAGGGAAGTTTATCAAAATAAACAATAAAAAATATAAACATACCCGATTTGATTCTAATGCCTCAGCACTATGTTCCTCCTTCTGCCGGAAACAATTAGTACATTTACTCTTATTAAATATATTTGGTGCAAACTTTCGACAATCCGTAATGCGTAAATTATTCACTGTCGACGACATTTTCATTATAAACAAAAGAAGAAACTAATATACAACTCAAAATTTGATCACTTTAAAAATACCACTCATAATTTATGATTTTGAACTACACACCCAAAAAAAATTTTACACTCTAGTTTTACAAATAAAATACAAAAATTTTTATTTGAAAAATATAACACTGATTAAAAAAACCACTAAAAATCTTTTTATGCTCTCTAGGTGTATCAAAATAAACCTAGGCTGTACACAACATAACATAACATGAGTACAGTTAAAAAAAACAATTGCCCGCTAGCAAAAACAGCCTCTTTTCACTATCAGGTCAAAAATAATTATGGTTACCAGAAAAATTATATACACAACACACTTAAAAATATTTATTTTTTCAAAAACTGAGATTATCCATCTTCATTTAAATTGTTTACAAGATCACATGTGATTTCACTAATTAACTGTCGATTAATTATAAACATTTTGCTTGGAAAAATTAATTTTGCCATTACACATTATTTTCAACTATCACTGAACTTCACACACCAAACAGTTTGAAAAATATCCCACTAAAAACTAAGTGTGTCAAAAAATAGATTTTTGAAGTTTTGATACCCTCCTAAATATAAGAGATTTATTTATGTTTACATCGATTAAAAACGTATGAAACACAAAATACTTTTTTATTACACTACTCTACGGAACACAGTCAGAATCATGACTGATATAAGTTTACATTTTAACAAGTCACATCGTCACCAGTCAGTTCGCCAGCTCCGCTGCTTCAACAAACATAGTGTAAAACGCATGGTACTGTTGCGCATGTACCAAATTGAATTTTAAAAAGAAATCCGTGCTAGAACACAAATACAAATGCTACTAAGCTAGCTATTCAGCTATACCATCATAATACCTATAACAGAAATTTCATTTTATCAGAAAACGGTTAATTAAAATTTTTTGTTCTATTGTTAAAATCAAATGTTATCTTATCATATTACGTACGCATATTTTTTTTGTTACGATTTTTAATTAATTACTTAACGGTCTCTTTTTTATATTTAACTTCATAAAGTAGTTGCTTTTTTATTTCATTCTTCTTCTATGACTTATAAAAACTTTCCAGAGAAAAACTGCAATTTTTTTGGTATATAATAAATTATTTTCTATATCCATAATGTATTTTATACTCACTCGCATCGTTTCTTTAATGTTAAAATTACGCTAAATTTTTGTATTGTTTTAATATTTTTATAGAAAATTTATTAGAACTATTTTTCTTATTGTTAATATATTATATCTTCAAATTTTAAATTGGTTTTCATTTGTTTTTAAGAATTCTTTTGAATTATTTTAAAAATTTTATCATTAGATGTTTTCATTGCCATCTGTCGGTAGTCATTTCACTGCATTGTTATGGTTTAAAACTCAGCTAATAGTTTGATTTATAACTACTAGATACCACAGCTATATTAAAATAAATAATTTAATTACTAATGTAAATGTAATTACTAATTAATATTTGTTTAATTGTAATTTTTTTTTATAATGGCTGTATAGCATATTTGGTAGAAATGGCTATGTAAACTTAATGTTTAAAGGCCAATAAAAATATTCAAATTCAACGTACTTTTGCTCAAAATAATATTGAACATTTGTTTTGGTAATTTGTAAACTTTGAAGAAGCAAAGAAGCTAATGATTAAACAACTATCCAAGGTAGCCTTATTTTAGCTTAAAATTGTCATCTAGTTGCTATTTTTGGTTGATGAATACGAATTTGATAGCAGATTACGCAAATTCTGTCACCAATCATTTTTGACCCGAAATTCCACTCTTACACTGTGATCGATCTTAAGGAGTATTAATGCTCGCTGATTACGAAACATAGGTGTAATCGGACGGCGGATTCGTTGGCTTCCTAAAAAGTGAAATTTCGGGTCAAAAATGGCACGTTTTTTGGAATAAGTGACAGAATTCGAGTAATCTGACATCGGATTTGTATTCAGCGACATTAATTTCTACTAGATAAAAATAATAAGCCAAAAATTTTAAGCCATAGGATCCAAGCTCCCCTCTGGGGTCGTATGCCTTTGTCTCTTTATGACTAGGTTACGTAAGCTGAATGTTCCTTGAGGTCCTATAAACACGATACAAAAAGTTTCATTAAAATCAGAGCTGTTTTCCAACTATACCTATGCATCCCAGCTTATTAATTGCACTAAAAGCCAATATCCTGGCAATTACTAGTCCAATCAATGAATAATTGAATACAAAAAAAAAAAATCTTCGAAAGTCCTCATAGAACAACTATAATTTTGATTATTGTTTTTTTTTTATTATTGAAAATCAGTTTCCTTTCAGAGGAAGAAAATTATTATTTTTATAGTTGAAACAATATAAAGTAGCGGAACAAGTTAAGGTCCCACTAAGTTTCAGTCATAATAATAGGTACTCATAAATACTCATAAACTTAGAAAGGAAACCATGTGTCAAGCCATACATGGTTTAAAAATCAGAAACTACGACCAAACGTTTTGATATGAAAATGTCCTGCTTAAAACAAAATAATTTTAAATATTTTAGCTATTTTTTTAAGTTATTTTACATATATCTACAAATTATAAAACATGCACTCACTTTATTATTCAAAAAAAAAAAAAGCAGTAAAGCTCGATCATCCAGGTACTTTTCTTATAATTTGGGCCATCATAGGAACACGGGTCATCACCAGTTCCACAACCTCATTTCTTTTTTGTCTAGGAATAATTTTTTTTCTACACAACGGACGATTCCAACTATTTGTATTAAAATTTAATTAATTACATAAATATTTATTATAATTATCCCATTAATATAATAATAGGTTAGGTTAGATTATATTTTCTATTCACGAAGGACACACTTAGGCTATAGAGCCCATTGTGACACCATATATGTGTTTTACCACCTTTTCTCTGATAATTTCATTTATCAGCTCCTCAATTTCAGAGAGGCTGAGTGCACCTCCTTTATGCATATACCATGCACTACACCAGCTCATCACAACTATGAATTAAATTAATTTTTGTTGCGACGATGGGAATCGAACCCGCTACTCTTAGCATACTCGGACGGAATTAGTTACGCCTTAACCAACTGAGATAATAGGGCGACTAATATAAAAATATATATAATTTTTTATAAATACTTTCACATAATGAAATATTTAAACTATTTTCTATATATATATATAAAAATGTTATGTTGGTTTGTGTACGCTTCAAAAACTCGAAAAGTACTGCATCGATTCAACTCAAATTTTTACACGATTTTTTACACGACAACTCGGTGCAAGTGGGAGATGGAGGGGGAAGTGGGGATAAACAATCAATTATTTTCAAATATACACAAGTAAGGTATGGAATAAAAGAGAATGACGTATACATTACTCACATAACTATAACCCCCGACGCAAGGGGATATGGGAGTGGAATGGAAGTGGGGATGAACAATCTGAACTCTTTTATCGGAAGATTGTCAAATTTTATAAAATTTACAAGCTGTTAAACTTGTTATCTATTTTCATGCAATCATAATGTGCCACAGCGGAACGTGTAAGGGTACAGCTAGTTATATATAAAATTACAGATAATAAATTAAATATGTTTTATTGATTTTTTGGCGTATACAAAAAAGGAGGCAATTCATCATTATTTTGAGATTCCAAGATTTCGTCTCTTCAAGTAAGTAGTCGGTGATTATTTCAGTCAATTTCAATGCATACAGTCACTACATTTACTGTAGTTTGTATCTCTGGATGCTGGTTTTGAACATCAAAATATTATTTTTAAAGCATTGGTGGATCTTGCATCGTTTTAATTGGATTCAACTAATTTTCTTTTTGCCAACCCTCAGGAGATCTTAATGAATTATGCTTCCATTGTTGAATTTATTAGTAAATTATTTTTATATGTAGTTATGCTGAAACCTGTGTAAGAGGTAACGAGCTGATGGTTTTAAGAAGAAGCGGACCATCCGCTACAACATTCACCAACTCGTTAGGAGAAAACAAAGAATCTGGATGATTATCAATATAATCTATTATTAGTTCAACGGCAAAATTTGTGACGTGGCTTACTCTAACAAACTGTAAAATTTGGCCAACCTAAAAGAATTCTATCTCAAATATTTGAACAATGTACCTGGAGTAGGAGATGTACCTGGAGTAGAATCGAACCATCGACGACAGAATTCGATGTACTTCGTGGACATGGCAAAATAGAGCGAAAAATGTTGCCATTGATATTGTGTTGGGGTGTTACTATACATAAATTACAAGGACCTACTTTAGATCAAGTTTTAGTTGATTTAAGTTTACGTATTTTTGCGAATGGTCAAGCATATGTAGCGTTGAGCCGGATTAGATTCTAGATGAAATAATAATCAGTAGTTTAGATCACCGTAAGCTACTTAATAAACCCAATGATATTAACTCCCTCAATGAAATGGCAACATTTCGAAATTTACCGCCTTATAATCATAACTAAAAAGACTGTGTAAAATAAAAAATTAATTAAAAAAATCAAAAAACCCGACTGAGTAAAAAGTAAACCAAACTTCATAGCGACTTTAACAATCGGGACCCATTAAAGTCTATATTGGCTCAAATCTTCCAAATAATGGGTCTCGACTGTTAAAGTCGCTATGTAAACTGTTGGACTTGTTTTTTTCAGTTCATTTTTGATGAAGTTTGGTTTACTTTTTACTCAGTCGGGTTTTTTGACTTTTTTAATTTAGTTCTTTATTCTTTTGGATAATTTTTAAATATTTTATTATTATAATTTTGAATAATTTTTTAAACTTAAATATTCGAGAAATATTTAAAAATTATCACAAAAAAGTGTACTTTCTCCAAAAGAAAATTAGAAAAAGTGAGCTAAAAACAAAAATATTTGAATTCCATATTAGCTAACAGCTTGAAAAATTTGTTTTATACTCAAGTAAAACATATATTAAAAAAAATCAAAATTGACCAAAGCTTGGATCACTATTCAACGGCCGGAAATGGGTTACCCAGCCTTGGCTCAAGCTAGACCGACTACAGGTTTGGCAAAGGCTAGGTTAGCCAGTCTTGCCTGGATTGTAGTCGCCCGAGGCTGGGTGCTTATTTATGGCAAAAGCATGGGCTTATATAGGGGTGCTGAGGATAGGCTTGTCAGTACTGACCCAGGCATGCTTCTGTTGTTCAACTGTTGGGGTTAAAAGGTTACACTGCTATCACTGCTTATAACACTGCAATAATGATTTCGTACAAGTAAACTAATTACGTTCCAATCAAAAGAGGAATTTTTCACACAGTTCAATAAGTTAGGAATATTAGTTCAATTAGGAGTTTTAATTATTACAATTAATTAGCTATTATAATAATATATTTAAAAAAAATATAACGAAAAACTAATTTTTGTGTATAAGTTGCTTAAATATTGTTTAAACAATATAATGAATTTTTAACCCCCTCGGAGAGATTTTAAATTTTAAATAATGTAAAAAAAAACAAATATTAGAAAAAAAAATCATCAAAATCGGAGCTTTTATCCTGAACTTCCGAGGAAACACATTCATTGATGCTACTATTTTATGTGTTTAATTTTGTTGAAAAAATGCTTTTACATATAATATCATAAATATTCTAATCATACACACTTATTATATTACCTAAAAGTTAAAAGATCGAAATAAAACAAACATTTTATTTTTCAAGCTTGACATGTAACATTTTTCTTTATTAAAGTTGACTTTACAAAGAATGTTACATTAAATTTTCAATCCAATCTAGGTACTAAAAGTGATATCAAAAGTTCAATGACAAAAGTTAAAAGATTTTTTAATAGTAGTGGAACGTTTCCTTTTAGTAAGGCATCTATTATTCCTTGGAGAGATTCACCAAGGCCTTGTAGAAGACCACCAGTACCAAGTCCCTGACCTAGAAAAAAAAAGTAAAATATTAATTAAAGCCTGTATATATGTAATATATATCAAGGGATACTAAGTTTATTTCCAAGTTTGTAACACTTTAAAATATTGATGCTACGAACAAAATTTTGGTATAGGTGTGCATAAAATCAAATAAAGAGTAGTCCAGTTCCGGTTGTCTGTCTGTCTGTCTGTCTGCCTGTCAACACGATAACTCGATAAAACGAAAATAGATATCAAACTGAAATACTTATTAAACTGAATTACTTTGAAAATTGCAAATTGGCGGCCTTTCGCAAACCGTTTAGTTCCACGTAGGACAAAATTCGAATGTGTGGGTTGGTATTGCCCTAGGTCAGTGTTGATTGACTACCTAAGATTGTACCTAAGGATTGAGTACATCCACGCCTACGCAACTTTGTATCTTATTGCCAATAAAGCCCAAAAACTGAACGCTACGTTCATTGCTTACAGCTAAGAGAGGATTTATTTTAATAATAATGATAATATTCTTACCAAACACGCCCATAAAACAGAGGAACAATGTGACAGTTAAAAGCGTTAACGACGTTGAATTCATTTTTGTTTATTGTTGTTTTTTTTTTTGTGTTATCGTATAAACCAGAATAATTGTCAAACTAGGAAGGTGTTACTAAAATAATTAGCTTATATACATTTTATCACTTAAAAATTTTCTGTAATTATTCTAATTATAGCTGTTGAATATTTATGTAAGGACAACCTTTATGCTGTCACATTTTCTTCGGGAAACCACAAAAAATGGAAAACTTTTTTTTCAAAAAGTATGTTAAAAAATTTACCACGCGCGAAAGAACTGCGTAGCCTCAGCGAATTTTATGAAATGAAGATATTTAGTGATATACCTATCTCGTTTTTATTTTGTCAATATTTACCGAGAAATTCAAAAGGATCCTTGATAATCACTACAGAAAATAGATCTCGGCCAGATTTGTTAAAAATTTAATAAAGGATTAGTATTGGATATCCCGTTAGCCTGAGGAGGTGGCTTCAATTGGAAATTGATGTAGTTAACTATTACTCGCTGTTAAACTTTTCTCTATTTTTTCTGCTTATGAATTTTAGGCAGTATATTGTATAGGTGAAGAAAAACGCAGAGAACAAATGGGAATTCAAGATTGTAATGGTGATTTAAACAATTCTAAGACCCAAAGGCCTAAGGCCAAGTTACGTTTTCTTTTAGAAAATTCGTTAAAAATTTTTAATTCACGTTTATCTATATATAATTATTGAAATTTTGTTGATACGTGTATCTGATACGTATTTTTCCTCACTCATTGTTTCACATTCTTTCTTTTTTAGTAGGTAATATAGGTAATTACAGAAATTTTTAAATGAGAAACCGAATTTTAATATTTACCTCGAATGTAAGAGTTTGGATGCCAGAAAAGCACTTCAGACAAAATTTAATTATTTAAAAAAAATTAATTTTGAATATGTTCAAGGTTATTTTAAATGTTTAAAAATTCATCAATGGACGTGATGATTTTGATCTAAGAGCCAGCTCTCTAATACTTTCCGTGTACATAAAATAATATTCTTGCTTGCAATAAATTGGTTTAATGAAATATCATCGTGTGATTCATACGTTAATACCTCCTCTACGTTTTGATCTAAGGGTAAAAGAATTATGCCAATAAGACTCAACCATGCTACTTGCTGGTTCTTAACGCTTTTTTGATTCAAATAAACGGGCTTCAAAATCATCAGACTCTAAAATTATTTAATTTTTGTAGCCCATTTAGGAAAATACCTTATTCACTCTCCCCCACTTCGGACATTACTAATTAAGAGTATCCTTGTAGTGTATGCACTAGCTTTCCTAATCCTGCCCAGGAAATTCGTTTTGAACCCATCTAAGGCTCAACTATCTTTGTCCGATCTGACCCTGATGTGTTATTTTACCCTAGTACGGACCCGATAATTTCCCCGTATAGCATCCCCATGTGGGTAGGCAGCCTTCGTAATTTCTGATACGTAAATCAAAAGTTGTCAAAATTTTTCTTAAAGTTTCCTCAAATTTAAAGAATCGAAGTTTTGCCTAGTAATAGTAAGTGATACAAACATTAAAATGATGAAATATGGAAGGTATCGTCTATATGAGAAAAGAAATAAAAAAAACCAGGATATTTGAATTTTGCCACATTTATTGAATGTTCAACTCTGATATTAACAACACGTTATGAAGGTAAAAATATAACAAGGTAATACCTCTTTTCACCCGGCTGCGAAACGGTTGCGGACACGAGAGCAACCGCACCCATGACTTTTCAAAGTCTTTACATGAATTGCTGTGAAAACATGGGTGCTTTAAACGGTACCCTGTTAAAAGTGTATTCTCCAAGTCATAGACATACATATTTTTGATTATTCTCACGCTATAAATGTACTTATTTTGCAACGGGATCTAAGACTATTCGTTTTTTTTTTATTGTAAAATTTACGTAATTTTAATTACACCAGAAACTTATTTCTTATCAAAAAGAAAAACCTATAAGTATTAATTACTATGTAAGTACCTACGGCACGGGAAGTAAGTGAAATACTTTACTATAATTAAAATTTTAATAAAAATGATCAAACATTTCAACATAAAATTTTTTTTGCGGTTCATTAGTCTTTTAGTTTTACTAAAAAATTTTCTTGTCAAATTTTTTAGGGGAAAAGAGGTTATTAGAGAGGCTATTTGCAAGTGGTATTGACATGGGTAAATCTATATTTTTGTTTGTAAAATTGGTTATTTCTTGAACAGGAGCTCATGTCGTTCTGATGAAATTTTTGGTGTATATCATGAAAAAATTGAGAAAAGTATACAAAAATTGGGTGCACTAAACGATTGGGTGAGTAGAGTATGAGAAATCCACTAAGGTTTTAGGTTCCGTACCCTAAAAAACTGAGAGATGATTTTCAAAAAAAGGTAATTTAATGGAGAATGTTCTTTGATACGTTTCAAGTGCAAGCTTAGAGTTCAGCACCCGAAAAATTTGTCGGGGTTTTTCTAAATTTTGAAATTTTTCTTTAATAGTTTTGATGAGTAGATATATATTCACTAAGACTACGCAATTTCTATGGTGTGAATTTTATTAAGTAATTTTTGTTAGTTTTTGTTATTTTATAACTTTCGAACAAAAACTTGAAGAAGATCGTGTATTTATTGAGCAAAATGGAAAGTTATAAAAACTGTGTAAGACTTAAAATTTTTTGTCGATAAAGTTTAAAAATCTGAATGATCAGAAATTATAAGAAAATGAACCATTACACATTTTTCAATGAAAGGTCTAGAATTAGAATTATTTATAATTTAATAATTTTTTTGCTAGTTTTTAAATTTTATCATTGCCTTATTTGTTTTTGCTAAATTAATAATTATTTTTAGATACACTTTTATGTGTACAAAATAACTGATAAAATTAACGAATTAAAGATGTACGAGCGCTACAGCAATTTTATATAAACGATTGGATTTTTTTAAAATATGAAGTTGGACTAAAGTCTAAATCAATTCAGAAAATTTTAGAAAATTTGATTTTTTGGGGGTGTTGCCCGATTATTTAAATAAATAAATGACTTCAAAATTAGGCATATTTAACATTGTTCTTATGGGAAAACAGTAGATGGATGATATGTTTTCTCCAAAACAAGTCGGTGGAAATTAAAAAAAAACTATTTAAATTGAAGTTAAAACCTTAATGAATTATTTAAACCAAAAAACACTCATTGTGCCCTACTAATTAAGGATGTATGAGCACGGTAGTGGGGGCACAAATTAAAAAAAAAATACATTTTCAATTTTGATGGTGAAGTAATAATAATGTTATATCTTGGCAATATGGGGCACAAAGTATAAAATTTTTCGATATCTGTAGTAATTTTCAAAATATTGAAAATTGCAAATTTTGTTTAATTAATTAATTCTTATTTTTCGTCTACATTCATAAAATTATAACAAAATTCATCATTAAAGTTGAAAATAAGGTTCAAATAATTTCAACCCTAAGTCTTAACTTGCCTTGGCGCGTCTACCTTAAAAGCTATATATTAACTTCTACATTAGAAAAAAAAATAGGTTTATGAACTTACGCATGTTCAAGCTGGGCAAACGCATAGCTAACTAACTATTCCTTGCTTTTGTATGTAAATTGTTGTATCTTATAGGCAACATTAAATACTTTAATGCAATGTATTTTATCCAAGTGCATTCATTATAACTCTGAAAAAATGTGTGAATATAGCATTTATTATTAAAAAACGAAAAAACGAGATAATATCAGGAAATTTTTGAGATATTCTAGAGGTGTTATCTACCTGACTTATAATGTACTTTAAGTAATGCAAGTTATTTGCTAATTATATCAAATAGTTAACATCCTAACTTTGGCACAGTGCATTCTGCATTACGTTTTTATCGATTATGCTAATTCTTAACAGTTTAAATTCCTTTCGAATGTTTCATCCAGACTTAGGTGACAACAGGATTAAAATCTAATTAATCAAACGAGACCGTGATGTAACGGTAGCGCGCCTGACTCCAGATTAGAAGGTTGCGTTCAAATCACGTTGGGGTGAGATAATTTTTTGGGTTTGAATTTCGTTTAAACTGCGTCTTTAAATATTTCGAAGAACATTTCCACTTAAGGTTTCAATACACGTACTTTAGTGATAAGAAATATATGATGACAAAATAATTTTTATTACATTTTTATTTATTAATAAATATTGTTTAATTTGTAGATTTGATTTTTAATGGAACATAAAATAATTTTTTGGATAATTAACTGATGCGGGCGTTTAATTATAAATTACATAAATCAGTGTAAATAGTTACAAAAACTCTTGTCTTCAAAAAAATTAGATTCAGTTGTTCAACGCCAAACCAACTGGCATAATTATTTGTTCCAAAATGTTTTATTTGTATTCGGTTTTTTGTTATTTTTTATTTTTCGGTAGTTGGTTGATAGTTGGTGAATCAGGTTAGATAAAATTATTTTATTTTTATTTATTTTATTTAAGGTCGCTTTTAACGTCTGTTATTAAAAAAATTTGTATAGTTTTTAATATTCAGGAGGCAGTTGAATGAGTACTACCAATTTCAAAATAATGCAATAAAAACCAAAAAATAAATGTAGAATTATTAGATACTGTTGAAGATGACAAAATTCTTTCTTATTCAGATTGTAAACTAACTATATTTGAGTTATTTTACCGAGGCCAACTTTTTGAGCTTGAAAGTGTGTTTCGAGCCTAATAGTCAAATTTAATTGATTAGAATTTATATTTTTTTCTAAATATAAGTTATTTTAAATCAGAATGAAAAGATCGAACCACTGAAATTAAACTGAGTACTCAAAGCAATATTGTAAATTTAGTTTCAAAAAAAGAGCCAAAAACCACCCCAACCGTGGTAACTCGACCCAGACTAACTGAACATAACCCAATGAGTTGATTTTCGTTAATAGTGTTGAGTAATCATTATCTGGAGTGGATTTTGGTAACCAGTTTATAATATTTCGTTGACAGGTTCACATAAATATTTTGGTGAATTTTAAAAATATTCAAGAAATTGGCCAAAATAAGTACGTATTTTTTAAAATAATCAAAATCTCAAGTCGCCTTTTGCCTATGAAAACAAGACTTTTTTCAAGTTTCTCATGCAATGCGAACACTTTAAATTTTGGAAAAGTTGGGTAACCGTTTTCCAGATAATAATAATCTAAATGGTAGCGGACGCCCAATTCTATACTTCCAGAGCAGATATAGAAAAAAATGAATATGTATTATATACAATTAATTATCTTGCTAGCTAGACACCTATTTCAAATACTGTTCCCATCAAAACTTCTAGAAAGAGATTTTCGTAGGTTGTATCTCAAAAATTCAAAAAAATTTCTGTTTTAGGTTTAATAATAAATAATAATTGATTATTTTGATTTTTTTTCTAGGATTGTTTATTACACCAGTTTATGGAGATATTGAAAGTGAAGAAGATAACGTAGAAAAAAATTATCCATTTCAAAAATTTCAAAATCGTGAAGAAAATAGTAACTTCAACAGGAATTATTATCCATTTGAATATCCCCTACTTCAAAATATTGAAGGAAACTATTTAAAGAATTATCCATTCAAGAATTACCAGTCAAAACATTTCAATAAAGCAGGGAATTTTGAAAGAAATCTAGCGCCTAATTTTGAAGTAAAGAATGATTTAATATCAGGCATGTTCATTTCGCCAAATGAACCTGTTTCAGTTGATTTACTTCCATTACCAGAAATCGAATATATTCCAGACAATGAAAATATAATATGTACAAAAAATTCTCATGAGGTAGCGTGCTATGTTATATCTCAAGCTGCGCATGTGACAAAAATTCCAAATTATGAGAACGATTTATGGACACAAATGGTATTGGCTCAATTTTTAAATACTCAGCCGAAATTACATTGCAGTAGTACTCTAATTAACGACAAAAACAATTTAAACACAAAATTATTCAGGGAATCCATTTTAGCAACAGGAAATGTCGCAAACTTTGACCAAACGCTGCCATTTAATAATGGAATCCAACAGATTCCTGGCAAAAACAGCTTCCCCAAGGAAACAAGTTTAGCAACAGGAAAAATTGAAAATTTTGACCAAACACAGCTATTTGATGATAGTGGAATTAAACAAACTTTTGGGGAAACTTTGCCTCTTTTCGAAGAAATAACTTCAACAACAGCGGAGAAAGTCATTACAAATTCTAATAACATGGTGGCATTTAATTGTGGAAGTCCACAGATAACAGACAAAAACGCTTCACCTTTAGAAATATTTCAAAATTTAGTAGCAACAGGAAAACAAAATATAAACTCGCGTGAAAGACAGAAATCTAATTGCAATTCTAAACATATTTCAGAAAATACTGTTTTACCTAAAGAACTGCGTAAAGAATCAATTTCAACCAAAGAAAATACTATTCAGAACTACTCTAATCAACAGATCTTAGGTGCTTTTCCTATTAATACATCGGAAGAAAGTGCTTCAGATACCGAAAAATCCATTTCAAATTTTAGTTTACAAAGAAAGAGCTCAACGATACCCTCTGTTGAATTGATAGAATTAGCCTCTGTAACGGAAGCTAATAACGAAAATATTCTTAGCTCAACGAAAAAATTGGATACGAATTATAAAGACGATAATCAAAGCAAAAATAGAAATCAAGTGTCAGAAAGTGTTGGCGTAGTATCGGCTACCACTGAATCAAATGTCGAAATTGAATACACTACCCAAGTTTCAAATAAATTACCTAAAACTTTGAAAATACCAAAAACGGAAATAGAAAATATCATAAATAATTTGAGTGGCCTTAGAGATATATTACGGGTAGCAGATATGTATGAAACATTTCAAAAAAATGTTGAAAAATTAGGAACATATATGAATCAACAGCGATCAATTAGTTCTAATACGAACTCTAGACCCCATATTAGAACACTTACTTTTGACGCATTGAAATCTATTAAAAATCAAATGGCAGATAGTGATGGCTACTTATCAGTTACAACTGAATCAAATCTAGAAAATGAGGCTGCTACAACTGAAAATGCAAATTCTATAGTACAAAGTTCAAAATCAGAGACACGAAGGAAGTTGAATGGAACAACAGAAGGATATTTGGGCAGTACATCTCCAGATTTAATAGATTTATCAACAACTGAAAATTCACTAAATTTGGGTAAAAATTCCGACAATCAGCGTAGAGCAATGTCACAACGTACGGTAGCAACTGAACCAATATTTTTAGAAACGAATGATAAGGAAGCAACAAATGAAAATATAGACAATCAGAAATTAGTCGGTAAAAGTGACGAAAATGAAAACGAGAACGAAAAATATGTTGAGAATTCTATGTCCGGTGCCAGTAGGCGTTCTATTAGTAGAATTACTAATTCAGTGCAGCTTATTTCAACCAATCCCTGCAAAACAAATAATGACAACTCATTTATTCATTCAAGTGTAATTGTGCAGAGACCTTTAAGTTTTCGGCATACTTCAGAACTAGCGAATACCAAAATTATGGATGGTACTGATTACGCACGCCGCGGATTAAATTTAAATAATTTGGAAAGTACATCTCCAGATACGATAGATTTATCAACAACTGTAAATTCACTTTTAGATCAAAAGTCCGATAACCAGCGCAGAGCAATGCCACAATATTTGGAAACAACTACCTCAATAATAGAGGCGAATAATATTGAAACATTTAGTGAAAATATTGACAGTCAAAAAGTAACTGTAATAAGTGATGAAACTCATAATCTTCACGAAAAAAATGATGCTAATTTTATGCAAGGTGTCAGTAGGCGTTCTTTTAGTAGAAATGCTGATTCAGTACAGCTTGTTTCAACAAATCCTAATATAACAAATAATGACAATTCATTTATTCATTCAAATGTAATTGTGCAGAAACCATTAGATTTTCGACATAGTTCAGAATTAGCGGATTCCAAAATTATCGAGATTACTGATTTCACACGCAACGGCTTAAATTTAAATAATTTGGAATTAACTACAAATAAATTTTCATATCAACAAGATAATTCAAAAATGGAGTACACAACGGAAGGTATAGAAAATAGTGAGGATTTTACTGAAAAAATCGACCTCGATGAACTTAATTGGAAAATTTTAGAAACTTCAACAGAAAAATCTGAAGAGACTCACACTGATGACAGTAAAACATTTTATACAACTGAGCGTTCTGAAGATATCGAGAGAGATTTGGAATTTATTTTACAAAAATCAAAAACTCGTCGATCCAAACAAACCATAAAAATCGAAGCTTTAACAGATCTTGACCAACAAAATAAACCGAACTTAAACGGTTCAGTAGAAAGCGCACAAAATAGAAAAAATTTAGATTCTTTTGAACCGTCTTTGTCTCCAGCTTTGGAGGGTTTGCAAACTACAACTGATGATCCTTCAAAGATAGTTTTGGAACATTATAATAATACAAAATCGGAAAGTGAACTTGAGAATGCACAATTAGTATTAACTGCTGAAAATACAACATCTCTTCAAGAAATGAATCTAAATATGGTCAGGCTAAAATATATGCCATTTCAACCTAAACTAAGTACAATCGAAGAAAAAACAAACATCGCTGATCCTGAAAGTTTGAACCTCGAATCGAACGTTGACGATAAACATTTAGACGCTCATGTAATTTTTACTTTACACAATAATGACTGTAAAAAGAGGACAAATTCATTTGATAAAAATACAAAAGTGAATGGAATTCTTAAAATGTTGGCTTTAAACAAACGAAGTATGTATAAAATTTTAACGGACAACTCAAACAATGTATTATTGATAAATGAAAATTGAATATAATTTTTTTCAAATTGGAATCACGTGTTCTTGTATAGTTTTTTAAAATCCACATTCTTTTGGAAATTTTTCAAAGTGTTCGTGTCATAAATTTTGAAAAAGACAAAAGCAGGTTTAGAAAAATGAATAAAAAACTAAAAGAGACCTCGAATGCTTAAAATAAATAAACTGGCTTCCATAAAATTTTAACCGATTGATAAGTCGAAGTCGAAGAGGAAGTTAGACGAAAAAGATTACAGCCTTCAACATATTATCATAACATGAATGTGTTATTAGTATACACAAAACACCAAATTTTCGTCTAATATCAAGTACCTACCCATATTGATATGAAAACAATATTTTCATGTGACGAAATCCTTATTAGTTTTCGGAGACATACAATATTTATTATGTATATAGTCCAGAATGATAATTCTTGATAACCATATATCTATATTACGGTTGCCATATTTATTTATTTTGATGCTGCATATCCTTTCAGGCCTCTATATCCCATTAGCCGTCCTCACTTGTTCATAAGATATTATTCGCTTTTTGATGCAAGGATTCCATATTTCATTCCCGAAATATTTCATCTTACAGTCACATGTTTCTCCATATGGGCCCTATTATCTTAAAATGTCCAGGTTCTCCAACAATTTAAAGATGGCGCTGTATGGTAATTCATTCAGTCGTTTAGTGATGATAGATAACTCGTCTTGGTAGTCGAGTTAAAAATTGACCATCCTGTACATAATCAACATTTTTCATTAACTTCTACATAGAGGGGAAAGTGGTCTATAATGATCCGTCAGGGTAAAATGATCTCTCGTTATTTTAAGTGAACCATTAAAGCCATCTAGTATATTTATCGATAGCTGGCTTCCGAGTGATCAAATGAATCGTTCAACACAGACTTATGGTGATGTATAGACTCATTTGTGTTTTGCAGCAAAATTATTAATTTTACTGCTTATGATTTATGGTAAGACAAATTTCAGCGCAAATTTTTTTTTTGTGATTGTTTTTGTCGGTTTGTTGTTTTACTCTTGGCTTTTGTTGACTTTTGATAATATTATAACACATTTTGATAGGCCCATAATAAATTTTAAGGTCAGTTTTTAGGACGATATTCAAATATGTCGTTGCGGGTAAACTGATATCCTTTATATACGTTAAAATGATTCCTATTTTGTGTGTAAAAATTATAATAGATAAAATGATCCCCCATCATGTAACGGGTCTTGAATGTGTTGATTTAGATGAATTTACCAGTGATTTTTGTTTTCATACTAATCGTTGATGCAATATGTAATAGAACAGTTCATATTTTATGTGAACTATTTGGTAAAAAATGCAATAGGATCCTTTTACCCATTATTCTCACAAGTCAAAACGATCCCATTTGAAAAATATTGAATAGTTCTAAAAATTTGAACAGATCAAAAGAAATTGACATGCCAATATTGTAACATTTGAATAAAGAATCTAAAAGTATTCCGACGTTGTACATATGTCGAATAGTTTGACTATAAAATACATTTTTACTTAAGAGGATCATTTTATAGGCCACCTTCCCCTACTCTACAATATCAGCTCAAAGCAAACATTATACATAGGTACATATAACTATTACCTATATTAATATAATTTGATGCAATTTTAATAATTGGACATTGATACTCATGCATTTACAGGGTTTTTAAACATTTCTTAAGGTAAGTGTACATTATTATGGGGTGGTACGTTATTGCGACAGTTTTTTATTTTAATCAAAAAATAAGAAACACTAAATAAATTTTTAATTTTACACAATAACACAGAATCCAGAACTGAAATATGAAAAACAAATCGACTTTTGAGCGAACCTAATCAATTAAATACCCGTACGGATCGTAACACTGAGCAACCAGTTAACAGCTGGCTTTATTTCAAATATGTTGTTTGTGCACGTAAGGTTATAGTGAGATTTTTAAGTTTATTACATTTAAATATGGAAAATTTTGATTGGAATGAAAAATAAATTATCGTTCTTACGATTCCCGTAATTATGTTCTTAAATGAGTGATAGTGTACCATATTACGGGAGTCTACCGTAATTAGGGAAATTAAGAAGTAATAATTTTTAACTCTCATTTTAAATTGGAATTAAATAAAGTAAAATTATTTTATACCAATAGAAGCAGTAAATATCATTGTTGTGAGGAAATTACGAGGTATATATATATATTTTTTTAAATTTGTCTAAATAATTCTAAAAAACTTGCTTTTTATGACAAGTATTTAATATGTTTTTAATTCCTGGAATAATGAGCAGAGTTTTTACTTATGTATAGAATAAATAATTTTTACTATTATTAAAAGAACCTTCAAATCTCTTGAAAAAGTCTTGGAAAAAATGTGTCTGCGGTCGCTAATGAACTAGATATTAAAAAGCGACCTTAAATAAAATAAATAAAAAATGGAATGTCTGTGTACAAAGCTTCAAAATTGTACAAAATTCCAAATCAAACACTTTACGATAGAGTGAACAGTTTAATACCCACAGTGTGAAGAATACATTGAATATCAAAAACGTTTGGACAAACTAAAACAGGATAAGCTAGAAAAATCAGAACTAAGGAAAAAAAAGCAGGGAGATAGAAAAAGTAATCAACAAAAAGAAGGAACAAAAGAGAAAGAAAGCAATAAAAAGAAAGGTTTCCAAAAAACTCGGGAAATCAATAGAAGAGTTAAATGAAGAAACAGAAAGAGAGGAGGAAATAGAAATAATTTAAGTAAAAAATCACTAATTTGTGGGGATTTTGTAACTGTCAATTATGAGGGGGAAAAATTTTCTAACTTCTTCTTCAACGGGGTACTAAATTGGCGTTGGCTTGTTGAAGAGAATATTTTGTATTACGATGTTGACGATATTATAAAAAAGATTAATCCTCCAGTTCCAATGACCAATTATTCCGGTTTCAGTCACCAGTGTTTTTTCAATTCCGGATTTTTGACTAAATTATATGAGCTAATAATGTTTAATTTATTTAAAATAATTATTAATACAATGACCTGTGATTTATTATTATTAGTATTCATATGATTAGTAATTTCACATGAAAATACTCGATAAACTTTATTAACATCTAACAAACCAAGTATTTTTAATTTACCTATGTTAACTGTGTATGCCGGAATTTTGTACTTTTATTCTCGGAATTCAAAGGATAGAATTCAAAGTCAAATTTTATCTCGGAATCAGGGACAAAATTTGAACTACAGTTTAATACTACAAAAAGACTAGGCATGAAAAAATGATCAAAACTAATTGTCAATAAATCATTTTATACGACAAACCAATTTTCATAGTGGAAATATTTATATTTATTTCAATAATCAGCTTCAAATATATTATACCTAAACATCCCGTTACATGGTACATTTACCTTAGTTATTTTTTTCAATTGAAATGAGTGTAATTACAAAATAATTTAAAAAATTGACATTTTGAAATTTCTTACAAGTAGATAATAAAGTACCTATTTATGTTAAGTGATATGATATTTTCAGGTTTTTTTTTTTAAATTTTAAATAAAAATTTCTTTATTAGTTGTTAAATATGAGTTTAAAAATCACTTATTTAGTTTTATTAACCATACTATCATTTGTTCTAATAAAAGGTAAATAAATATATTTTAATTTTAATTGAGTATTGATTAGTAAATTAATAATAATATAGTCCGAGAGCTAGTGACAGATATCGGTTTGTAATTTTACTTTGGTTGATAGTATTATACTTTCTATAGGACCTTGTCATAAAACGTCATGAACGTCAGCTGGCTCAGCATCGGTGGGATAGAGAACATCACGATTATCTAAATGCAAACGTTTAAAGTAAAGTGTGTAAATAATATGCGGTTTTCAAAAGTACAATACAATTTTTGTTTGTGGAGCAGTGTTATTTTGGAAGTATTTTACATGTGTGTTTATTTGAAAGTGTAAAAATTCGCTACTCTTACTCCAACACAAAGAAATTTTTTTAAAAAAACATTTTTGAAAAACGCATATGGTTATTCACATTCCAACGAGTATAGCAAAAAAAAAAAGCGCTTGCATTTGATAGCCGTGTTTATTGAGACTTTTGATCAGAACAACAAAATGTACAAAATCTCTCAATAAGAGCAAATTTTACCGAGATCCAATCCTCATAAGATATTAGTGCGAAATCCTTTAAGTGAAATCACTTTCGTTTCATATAGAATACATAAAAATTAATCGCCAACTGGCTATATCGCAGTGGATTATACATCAATGGCTTCCAAAAATAATTTCAATTTATTAATAAATAAATTACATAAATCCGTAACAAAAAGAAATTATTTTTTACAAAAACCGAAATTTTGGTTAAAAATCTATTTTTATATTTAGAATTTAAACTTTTAGTCAACTCTAGTAGCTCAGTTGGCAAAAACCAATTCCGTACGCGGTATGTCTAGAGAAGTGGGTTCGTTAACCGCCGTCACAACAACAAATTAACTTAATTAATGGTTGAGATGGACTGATGTAGTCATGGTATATGCATGAAGTAGGTGTACTCAGTTTCTCAAAATAATTGCGGAGCTAATAGATAAAAGAAATTATGAGCGGAAAAGGAGGTAAAACAGGCCAGCTGCGTAGTTTAAAAATTTAATTTCTGTTTATTTAAAAATATAGGCAATTATATTATTAAGTATTTTAGTAACATTGCCTACACTTTTTGAAAAATGTAAATAATTTTACCACAAATAAGCAGTTAACGTATAATCCACCGCGTATTAGACCCAACTGACGGTTACTTTTATATTCTACATGGCATATTCAAGCAATCGGTATATAAATTGTCAACCGTTGGCAAAGTGGTTTCATTAATATTTTCTTTTTTTTTAATGTAACTGTGAAGATTTAGGAAAAAATAGACCGAAAAAAATTTTTGTAATAATGTCCCATTTTTGAACTAAGAACTTCAGAACCCAAACAATTATTTTATAATCGACAACCTCTCCTTCATCAACTCGTAATTACAACAATACTCCGGGTCTATATTTTTGGTCTATTTTTTCCGGGTCTATTTTTTCCGATTACCAACTGAGAGATTTGATTTTATTTCTCAGCCCAACTATGGTGATGCACCTGAAGTTCATTAGAAGTTCGTTAGTAGTAGAAAACTAGTTCTGGTCACACAATGCAACAATTTGAAGGCTGAGTAAAGTTATTATATGTTTATTCAAAAAAGCACCGTTTCGTTATTTCATAACGACTTTCTTATTCTAAAACTTCTTATTCAATAATTCTTATATATTTACAATTTAAAAGAAAAATGCCATCCCAAGGAAGGTCTAATAAAATTCTAGTGTCTAATAAATAGATAACTTACATTTCAGAAGCACTTAATTTCAAAGTGGAGCCTTAACATAGTTAATGAAGACTGTGAGGTAAATAACAAAGTATTTGATACCTTTAACCATCTAAATTCGAAAATACAGATTTAAAGTTGGTCTTAGGTTTTATAATGATTCCTATAATTTTTTTAAATAGACATACGGAAGCCTGAATTGCTCACTGTAAATTTACGAGAAAGTGGCGCTACACTAGCTTATTTTTTAAATGTGTACTACCCACAAGTATAAAACCAACTTTTAAAAAGTCACTAGTTCACTTTCAACAGGTAAACTTGTGACTTGTGGTATTATGGAAACGAACCCTTTTGAAGATGTCGGTGTTTTGTCATATACCGATTTCTAATTATAAAGCCATAATAAACACTTAATAATAATTTTAAAGGTTAGAAATTAGAAATGTGCAGATGCAAAAGAAAAACATCAACAATTAAAGCATTACATTTTTTTAAATAATATTATCATGTTATTATTAGATCCGGACATATAATTATAAATAATTCCAGACAGTTTCGGTGGTGTCTAATTAAAGGATAGTCATCACCGACTAACATCTTCAAAAAGATTCGTTTCCATAATGCCAGAAGCCACAAGTGCACTTGTTGAAAGTGAATTAGTGACTTTTTAAAAGTTAGTTTCATACTTGTGGGTATTACACATTTAAAAATAACCTAGTGTTGGGCTACTTTCTCATAAATTGACAGTGAGTCATTCAGGATTCCGTATAGACAAGAAAATTTATATTATTTGTTTGTTTATTACAAGTTTTGGTTCCATTTTACATACAATGACAATATATTATGTAGCATTGTCTAGATTCCACAATTATAATTTATCGAAATATGTTTTGCTCAAAACTGTTCTTTTAAAAGCGTTACCATAGGTAGCAGAGCTCTCAGGTGCCAGACGTATTTAATTCCTACCTAATCTCTCGAAAGCGTTGTCAGCTCTCTTATCATTAATTGTCTATCAGTAACAATTAATATAGTTTAATGCATATTATATTTCTTCTAGAAACAAATGGACAAGACGAGGATGAAGGGCCAAAAGATATTACTATATTTGATTTGGTTAATTTCGTTGTAGATACAATAAATTTTGTCCAAAAAATGCGATACGATTTTTGTAAAAAAGCTCAACGTTTACTTCAATTGGTTTACCATGTAAAATGTTAAAAATGTATGTGTAATTAAAATTAAAACATATTATTACTACACAACTTTGTAAATGTGGGGTTTGTTAAACCTTGCAACAAATGAGCTAGTTGAAATATGAAGAAACATTTACATCTTACTATCGTAAGATCCCCAGTGAAAAAAATTTCAATAAAACTACCTCAATGAACCCGTTTTACCCAATAGAATCGATCTAATCTTTATTTAATTAATAGTGGAGAGCCGTAAGATTTATACCTCGTAAATTTGTGCGATCTTGTCCAGGGGGTAGAAGCCACCCCTTCTTGGAGGTGGAACAATTTATGCTGAAAATGACAACGGAAATCGATATAGAAATGAATTCCAAGCAAAAAGTGTCATTAAAACATACATTTCGAAAAGTCAATACTTTCCGAGTTATTGGCGATTGAAATTCGGAGTATTTAACGTCAAACAATTGGAAAATATGACGTTTTTCGAAAAAAGTATTTCATAATCTTTTTAAAGTACTTACTGTAAAAAACCTTGAAAACGGAAAGAGTTTCTAGTCATTTGCATGAAAATTGACGGAGCTTTAATGAAAACAAAGGTTCTCGGACCTTTCTTTTTATGTTTTATTCAGTACAAAAACTAAATAATTAACCACGGGAACTAAACTTAATGTTTGTTCCAATCAACTTTATTTAGGTACTGACAACATGCTCAAAAAGTCTTAGCAGTTTCGGGTGTATTATTTTTGAAATATTGAAATTTAAATGAAAAAAATAAATAGAGTTACTGGAAAAATGTTTTGAGGAGCTTTTCTCAGCAAAATATTTTACCTTCAATTTTAAAAAAAAATTTAAATTGCAATATTTCAAAAAAAATATATCCGAAACTGCTAGAACTTTTTGTATCTAAATAAAATCTATTGAATATCGGCAAGCATTAGTTTTAGATTCCGTGGTAATATTCATAAATTTTTGTACTGAATAAAACATAAAAAGAAAGGTACGAAAAACTTTTTCATTATAATTCCGTCAATTTTCATACAAATGACTTGAAACTTTTTTCATTTTCATCGCTTTTTGCATAGACTTCATCCCTCTATCGATTCCCGTTGTAATTATCGACATTAACTTTTCCACCCCTGACAAGGGGTGGCTCCCACCCCATGTGCATGATTGCACAATTTTTTTTAAAATTTTCTTTAAGTCTGCTTTACAGTCGAGCAGTTTTTATAAAGATTCATTTACTGACCGAGAATTCCGGTAATTTTAAGATATTTATACCTTACGCCTCCCTGTTATAAATAAGTGATTTGAAAAGGGTACATATACCAAAATAAATTGAAACTGAACCGATATATCCATTTTATTTTGGAAAGGTAACTACACCGATTTCTTATAGAAATAAGGTTGGGATGAAGTTCGTTTGGTACCTGAAAGCGGTTGCGTTCACTAGTACGCATTCCCAAAAAAGCTACAAAAATTGTTATTATTAAAATCATTTCCTATTAGCAATATAAATTTAATTTAGCCAGACAATTTTGGCGTTGCTAACACCGCGCCAGGTATTATTCTAACAAAAAAATTTTAGTGTGCTTGCAATTTTAATATTCTTTCGTTTTATAATTATAGGATGCAATTTTAATTCGCCAGGCAGAAATTAGGCTGCTTTACTAGCGCGCATTCAGCGTTATTAAACACAGCAATTTTAATTCTAATTTAATTTTTTTTTCATCGAGACTAAGTGACTTTTATCACTCTGTGTGTCAAAAGTGCGTTAGTTCTTTATATATATTGATGACTGGGGGTATCAGAACTTTTAGTCCGGACAAAAAATGCCAGACGTATTTCATTCTTACCTAAATTTAATAAGAAGAGAAGTGTAAAAAAATCAGCCATCTTAAGTATGTACAAGCGCCAGGACAATTTTAGATAAAAGGATTGATTTTTTTATATATGAAGTTGGACTAAGTCTGAGTCAATTCTGAAAATTTTAGGGGGAAAGGAAAGGGGTTGCCCGATTGTTTAAATATAAATAAGTTACTCCAAAATTAGTCCTATTTAACTTTGGCTTTATGGGAAAACGGTAGATGGATGATATGTTTCCATAGTATAAAAAAAGTATATAAATTATAGTTAAAACCCTAATAAATTGTTAAATAAAAAAAAAATCCCGTTGTGCCATGACTAATTAAGGATGTATGAACACGGTAGTGGGGACACATTATTCGATATCTGGAGTATTTTTCAAAATATCGAAAATTGAATTTTTTTTAAAATTATTTAGCTTTCGAAAACCAAGGCAGATATTTCGAAATTTTATAATTATTTTTAGTCTACATTCATGACGTTATAAAAAATTCATCATCAAAGTGGAAAATAAGATAAAAATAATTTCAACCACATGTTTAAAATTGCCTTGGCGCTCGTACTGCATTAAAATAAACTCTCCAAAAACGTTGCCAGCTCTCGTTTCTTTCAGTAGCAATTAATTGTTTAATATTATATTTTTTCTAGAAACAAATGGGCAGGATGATACGGATCAGGACGATGATGAAGGCCCACACTATATTACTGTATTTGATTTGATTTTTTTTGGAATAAAATTAATAAATACTTTAGAAACAATACGACACGATGTTTGTCAAACTGTTCAATGTGTCCTTCAATTTGTTTATGATGTAAAATGTTAATAATGTATGTGCAATAAAAATTAAAACATATTATTCCATGTTGTATAAATTTTATATCTTTAGTGTAAGTAGGGTGGGGGGTTGGATAGCCCTACGGATAAATGAGCTAATCTTAAAATGTAGAAATTTTATCAGTCTACTATCATAAGGTCAGCATATAATTTCGTTTATAAAACGGTAAATCCAGTGCAAAAAGAATTTGTAAAAATAGAGCCCAATTGAATCGATCTACTTGTTTAAGTGCGTTGAAAAGTGTGCATATTCCAAAGTAAATTGAGCTTGAATTGATGTAGCCATTTTATTTTTAAAATATTACTTTGTCGCATCAATTAATAAATTTCGATTTTAGCCACAATTTCCTAGATCAATTTTTTGTATTATTATACGTATTTCGACTACCAAGTAGTCATCATCAGTATGAATTAGCTAATCGTAATTACTCTTATTGTGTATGTTACTCGTTGCTAATTTGGTGGCCGACTGCACCAAATTAGCATGTTGCATCAATGAATGTTTTCATTCGGAAGTCGTCAATAGCAGCATCAATTTATGATTTTTGTTAAATAATTTTTTTTTATATATTATTTAATATGGACCCAACCTAAGTCACTAATGATAGAAGTTTGAAATCGAGATTATTTTTATTTTATACTATAGGTGTCATTTAAGAATGAATTTTTCGAAATTCATTCCTTACAGGAATGAAATAGGGGTTGAAAGTTTGTATGAAATTATATACAAACCGTCATTTTTGAGTCCACGACTAAACCGATTAAAAAAATCTTTCACCAGAGTGCTACATTATCAGCAAATAACGTGGTTATATTTTATTTACAAAAAATTAGGCCGTACCAATAGTTAAAATCCCTCATATAGCAAACAAAAGGGAAGTTAAATAAAGGTAAGGGAATTGAATGCTACTTCGTGGATAACTTCTAGCTATTTATATTGTTTAAACTATATTTATACTTATGTAAAAAAATCACTTTTTCGTAATTCTTTTCCACAAAAAAATATATTTTAACTTAATAACAATAAAAATGGATTTTAACTTTTGGTGATAATGTAGCATTCTATAGATGAAAGAAATTTTAAAATCGATTAAGTAGTGATCTCAAACATGAGGGTCATATACATAAAAACTTTTATTTATTCTTTTAGTTTACTCGAAAAATGCAATTTTAACCTTTGGAAGCAGTTTCAACAAAAAAAATTGACTGAAAAGTTACGATCAGTTATTCCAAATTTTCTTTATATCAAAAAATACTGTTACTTCGAGATCATACTACTTATATATATAAATTAAGTTAGTAGTTCAAGATCGATAATTTATTTCACGATTCTAAAATGCATCCAGGTGTGATAGTCTAAGAGCTGGGTGGGTTTTTTTTTGAGTACATATTTGGGGCACTTTGAAAATATTAAAGTTGATAACTTGCGAATGTGCCCCAAGAAAATTTTTTGCATAGGAAAAATTGCAAATTAAAATCACCTGCCAGGCTATTTTACTCCCCACCAAATCATGCCAGGCGATGATATTGTGTTTGATTGAATATAAGACTTTAAAATGGTGTAAGTTTCAAAGTGCCTCAAGAACATTTTTTGCATAGGAAAAATTGCAAATTATAAATTTGATAAGTTACTAACGCCCCCCAACTTCCCAGCCAGGTTGTCGATTTCGTCACCATCCACACATGCGCAAGTTATCAACTTTAATAATTTCAATGTACCTCAAATATGTACTCAAAAAAGCCACTCAGCTCTCCAGCTATGAGTCTGATTGCTAATATTGAAGTATTCATTGTTAATGCATGGATTTCAACGAGAAAAGAACTAACTTGTTCGTTGAAACATATTCCAAGGATATGTTATTGAAATAAATACCATGAAACTCGAAATAAAATTGTAAATTAGGAATTTTAAAAAGTATTATTAAAAAACAACAGATATACTTCGCTAAATATGGATATTTCGATTGCAACACAAGCATCTTCAGTAGATAAACTTATTCATATAACACGTTAAAAACCTTTTCAACTCAAAATTACCCAAATTTATACTTATATATTTTTCCAAGGATTAAAATTGCAAATTTCGAGTAAACCATAAAGATAAACGATTCTTGCTAAGAGAACTTTTGTAGTACACAATTTACTTTATCTAAATTTAATACTTTCGATTCTTTACCATCTTGAATTCTTGAGCGAAGATAGATGATATATATGATAAACTTTTAGTGACGTTTTTCAGATTGTTAAGTTTTCTCTTAATAAGGTATACTACGTACATCGTTAAAAATGGGAATGGGTAAAAAAATAAAATAAAAAAACAAAAATTATACTCCATTTTTTATTTTGGTTTTATAAAAATTTTTGTAATAGCTTCTTGAATGTCCTTCATAACTGGTGTAGACTTTTTCATTTCTTTATTCAAAGGAGCTTTTTTTGTTAAGGGTCTGTTCGGTGGTGGATCAGGCAATGATCGTTTATCACGCCCACCGCCCATCATCATCATATTACCTTTTAATCCACTAAACTTAGAAAGTATACCCCCTAAAGCATTCTGCATCATACCACCCATATTCATCATCATATTCTTTTTCATAGCGCCCATATTCATCATCATATTTTGCTTCATTCCACCCATGGCATTCATCATTTGACCTAGTCCTCCTATCTTACTTTGTAATAATCCTTTAATGTCAAAGCCACCCATACCACCCATACCACCTCCACCACCACCACCGCAACCTCCACCACAACCTTTCATCATCATCATACCACCATGACCACCACCTTTCATCATCATTGGCGGCCCATAAGACATCATTGGTGGTCCGTATGAAGACATTGGTGCACCGCAGCCACCACCACCACAGCCCCCTCCACCTGATGGTACACCGTATGATGACATTGGTGCTGGCGGTGGTCCATATGAAGACTTTGGTGCACCACAGCCACCACCACCACAGCCCCCTCCACCTGATGGTACACCGTATGATGACATTGGTGCTGGCGGTGGTCCATATGAAGACATTGGTGCACCACAGCCACCACCACCACAGCCCCCTCCACCTGATGGTGCACCGTATGACGACATTGGTACTGGGGGTGGCCCATATGAAGACATAGGTGCACCGCAGCCACCGCCACAACCACCACCTCCTGATGCAGGTGGACCATACGATGACATTGGAGCTCCAGCTGTAAACAGTTTTTCAACGCTTTTTATTACTTATACTATGGGTTTATACATAAAATTTAAATCAAAATGTTGGCGACATTAATTAACATCTTGTCAACATTTTATTGAGATATAAGAATATCCAGATTTCTTATTGTATCTCTTTTTTTATCCAGAATAAATTCGTGTTTTGCAACTATCAAAGTAAAAAAAAAATCGACATTCGTTCGGTTTTCAATAAAAAGGGCAGGTTAATAAAAGAATAAAGGGCTCCATACATTAGTGATAGTAAACTGAGACTTAAAAATCGGCCAAAAAAATAATCGCGGAAACGAAACAATAAAAACGGCCAAAGTTCGAAAAATTTGAACACTAAGACGGATTTGAATGCGGTTTTCTGCATTCGATTCGTTAGAGCTTCAAGAAACTTTGTAACCTTAATTGATTTAAAATAAATTAAAAATATGCAATTTGCATAAATAATATGCATTTTATAATTACATTTTAAATTGACCGTAAATACTAAATTCATAATTCCGTTAATAGTGATGAAAGTGATTCAAAACTATTCGGATGTTATTGGGATCTCTTGTACCGCGTTTGAATTCGTCTTACTGTTCAAATTTTCTAACTTCAGTGCTTCGTTTCCCGATTAATAGCATAGTGGCTCTGTTGTATACAATATACATGATTATTACGAGTGATTAATCTATTTTTGTTATACTAGAGTCCGGATATATTTAAAACGAAAAAATATAACTGTCTTATTCTACTCGGGGAAAAATTCGACTCATGTTCATTAACGGTCAGAGATAGAGGAAAAGTTTAATTTAGAAAGTTATTTTCTATAATATAATAAATAATTTTTATTCGAAACTGTTTCTCCAAAACCTAATAAATTCACCTAGTCTTCGTTGGGTTTTAGAAAATTTATGTATTTTTCAATTTAGAAAAGGATTCAGTTCGGGAAGGACAAATTACGAGTTTATCGAGTCTCCTATTTTACTACCATTCAAGCCCTTTAAATTAAACACCATGGTGTAAATCAAGGTGATTTTCTTGAATATGATTGCAAATAAACAATTCACCTAAGTCTAAGCAAAACCCCTAGTATTTTTTTTTGCAGGTCGGAGTTTTAATAAAATCTGGTGGAATATAATCCGACAATAAATATTCGACATTAACGGAGGTGTAATTCTTAGGGAATCAAACGAGGCAACTTTGGTCCAAGCTCTTGAAGTTAAAAACAAAAATTGTATATGCAGAATAACGGCTGCAAATATTCATTTTTATATAATTTTGGTGAATAAAAATTGGTTGAGACACACCATCACAAATTTATAGTACCGTTTCGGATTTGGGCACAATCCATTAGGTTTTCAAAATATATTTCGATCAAAAGTTTATTTTCAAAAAAAGATCAACTTTTATTCCAAACACACAAATCCCAAATGTTGCACCGGCTATTGTGTTGGCTGTAGCTACAAAGAGGGCTGTTTTTGAACCCATGTTAATTTTTTGTAGTATTTGGATGTTCAAAAATATCAAATGAACCTAGACTATAATACGGGTCTACAGTCGTCAAAAATCGGACGCATCATTTTGGAATTGTGCCAAATCTGTTGAATTTACAAAAAAATTTTCGAATACAAGTTGTACTTTTATTCGAAAGATTATGAAAATTAAAAAAAAAATATTTAGAATGACTACAACATTTAGAATGACTACAGCTATCACTTTTGTTTGGATTTTTTTTTTAATTAACACATAGTTTTCAACTTCAAGAGGTATGAACCAAAGCTGTCACGTTTAACATTCTAGATTTGAAGACTCGGCCTTATATAACAAATTCTTGGATTTGACTTTTCTCCTGTTTCAATAGCCAAACTAAAAGTTAAATCGTATTTTTGGTATTTAGTTCAAAATTTCTAATATGCGGAGCCATATTGGTATTATTAAAAATTACAGTTTTAAGTCTAATAAAAATTTACAAAAAATTGATAATGAAAATACTTACGCTTTGAGACGACAAATCCAATAACATAAAATACCAAAACTACTACACAATATACTTTTCTTTGATTGACCGGCATATTCAAATTATATTTTTAAAATGTATTTAAATTAATAATAAAAAATTATACTATTGTTGATCATTTGATACAGTGATAACAATTAAAAAGTGTAAATAACTATTAAATTCAAGAATTTATATTTATATACATGAATTTGTTTCTTATATATTAAATTATGAAATTATATTACATCTCCAATTGCATTTAGAGGTATTGTTTAGTAAATTATATTGTCTTGTACTTACAGGCACGTATTTGAATATATTTGTTGTATGACGAAAACAAATTAAATATGAAGACTCACTTACCGATATCTGTGGTACCAAATATTTTTTTTTAAATAAGTATATATTACAAACAATGAGATTCAAATAAACGTTTCCCTAAATCCTACCCAAAGTTTATTTTTAGTACAAAATTTCTTTAGGATTATAATATACGTTTGTATTAAAGATGGCTACTGGAGTAATATTTAAAACAACGTGTAAAAATTACCTTGAATATAAAAAACAAGTACTATATAAATAACCCCTCTAATGAAAACATACATAATTTCGCTTTAAATGTCTGCCAAATGATTTTCGAAAAAAAGTTTTCGAGCAAAAATTGTTGGGATTGTTAAACCCGCAGCTCTTCAAGTTAAACTATGCCTGTAAGTTTTACCATTAATCAGCTAGTTTTGATTTTTAAAATCCGATTCCACCCATATCATCAAATTAATTGTATGTAATATATTCGAATGAAGTTTAAATTGTTAAAGATTCAAAATAATGACGTGGGTGACCTCTGTTGTAGACGTGGTCTGCGAAACGAAAGTTAAACCCCATTATTTTTATATTATATGTATATGTCAGAATTCTCAAAGCCTCTTAAATAGTGTTGGCTATGGGTTACTGAAAGGATTTATAACATCCCCGTCTTTGTTGTCGCATGTGTAACTTTCGACATTGTATATCTATATTTCCCATCATAACTATAACTTTTTGTAAAATTTACGTATAATTTTAATTACAGTAGAAACTTATTTCTTATCAGAAAGAAAACATATAAACTATTTATTGCTATGTACGGTACGGGAAGTAAGTAAAATACTTAATAATAATAATTAAAAAACTTTGATAAAAAAGTTCAAATATTTTCAACATAAAAAATTGTTTTTTGCATTAGTCTTTTAGTTTTATATTTTCACGCAAAAATTTGTAAGGGTTAAGTGGTTAATAGAGACGCTTATCTTTCCACAGGTACATTATAGAAAAAATATGGGAAGCGGCGCAAATCCGAGACCGCTATTACTTTTATATACCTATACAAGAAATTATGAACACAGACATCAATCTAAAAATAGTGTTCATACATTGTTCTGATCATGAAAGATAAAGATATGTTGAACATTTTGTTTTCGAATTGAACTTTTTGACCGACTACAAAATCTTGTCAAAATCTCATCTAAACATTTTGGGTACAAATATCAACATTTTGTTGATTTTGTTATTTTGCCCTTTAACCAAAATGTTCTAATGAATTAAAAAATATAAATGGATTCAATGTACAATCGAAAATTTACTAACAATTTACACATTCCCAAAATGCAGTCTTTTCTTTTCTTTTAACCTTACGTGACTACACTAAATTATTTCCAATTCATATCATAATTTGTAGATTATTATTTTAAAAAAATGGAACATTGAACATTTACCAAAACAAAAAGAAAATTTTGAAATTTCACGGAAGCAATTCATTTACAAAATAATATTACTAGTATGATAGTATGAAAGTGTTTTATAAAATTTATTAATTACTATGTTGACATTGTTACCCAAATTAAAATTAATTACACAAAATAATAATTAAAAGTTGCATTAAAAGTGTTTCTCATAATTTTGTAGGTATAGGTATTCTTTTTGTAAAACTACATTTACAAATAAATTCGATACGGTTCTGTGAATGACACTGCATTTAACGTATAACCTGCAGTGTAAACAAATTTACTTATTAAAAATAATTTTTCTACTCTTTAACTTCATATGGTTGGTAGTTTAATCCTACCATGACCCGATTAGAAGATTTATAATAATTGTTAAATCATAAAATAATTATATATTATTTATTAATTTTAATATTTATAATTAACATTGATTATTTACAAAAATTATTAATTATTAAAATGAATTGTACTGTTTAAATATATCTGTAAATAATAAACATTAAGTATGACATGTAATTGAAATGAAGAAATTATAATAGCCCTTTGATTAGGCGAACAGTTACGGCAGACCTAGCATAACATTATTTCTTTAAAAACTTATTTCTTTAAAAAAAATGGAACTTCCTAGAAAGGTCGCTGATGGGCGTAGTCAGAACAGCGTTAGACACTCAGGATACCTATTTTAGTATTAGTTCATAGGTACTATTCGTTTGCCTAGGACGAAACTTAATTAGATATTATTCCAACTTTTCTTACTTAGAACTTGGTTGTTTTGAATACGCGCATTCATGATGAGTAATAATTCTAAGAATTAGTAGGATACCTATAGCGGAATAACGTCAAAATCACGTCAAAAAAAGACTTGACTGGCCTGATTATTAATTCGCAAAGATATTACTTATTTGAATATGTTTTTATGCGCAAATTAAAATGCTCATATTATTTTTCTGCTCAGACGATTCTTAATTTTTATGGACCCAAAACGTTTAACTTTCTGTTCAGTAGTAACTGTTATGGTAATAATTACTAATATGGTAATCATTTTCATATGAATTAATCATAGTTCCATGCCATCGAATAGAAAATCAGGAAATTGTGGAAATGAAAGATTTTCGAAAATAGGATCTATGAAACATCTTCACTTTGTCAACATTCCGAAATTGAAACTTTTGCAAGTGGACTTGTAAAATTTCACAGCAAGAATAGTAAAAATTGTAGATGATACTCATCTTTTCTTTCACGACATGCGTCCATTGTAACAACTACATTATAAAACAAAATGACCAAATTTAATTGCAAATTACTCTTAAATACTCCATATATTTTGCATAATTCTAAACTTTGACTAAAGTTTTTAACTTTTTTAATGTAAATTACCTGACAAAAAAATTTAAAATTTTTTAAGATAAACATTTTTTTCGAAATTCGAGCAGCAACACAAAAATTGGTATTAATTAGTTTTAAAAAATATCTGTAAAAGTAAGTTAGAACCATTTCGAATTAAAATTGAAGAGCGTAACTTAAAAAATCCGGAACTAATTTTCATAAATTCTTGAGAATCGTTTCGATTTTATTTCACTAAGTAGCACCGACAAAATTTTGAATATTTTGATAAAGATTTCCCATTCAAATTATTTAAAAAAATGTTAGGCTGAGAAAATGACTTCCAATATAGTCAATTTTCAAGTTTAAATAGCTTGTGAAAATAGCAAGCGAAAAAATAGTTTATATTAGACAATTTATTCAAAAAATGTATTAGGATACAATAACAGTATTAATAATAATAGACCTACAAGCTTATATCCTAAAAAAAATTAATGATCACCTGGGTAGAAAAGAGCTTTTAAGGCTTTTTTGTCCACAAAAATATGACAAAACGATCACGAAAGGTTTAATCCTAAAAATTAATCTGCAAACCAAATGGTTTTTTATGAGTTGATAAGGTTATACCGCATACTATAGACAGAATACACTTTCGAAAATGTGGGGCACGGAATTTTATGCGACAAAAAATTGGACGCTAATACTTTTATTTTAATGAAAATATTATTTTCAAATAATTTATGATATTCATACTCCAAATGTGTTGAGCATTTAAGTTTTAATTACTTATATTACTTTCGTTATCTGAAATCAAGATCAGCTTGCTTACGATTTAGCACTTACAGAGTTGATTGAAAACATGACCGCGGTAATTTGAGTGACAATTATCCAAAAATTCTAATTTTTAGATGTTAATTACATATTTTTTAGAAAATTAAACCTTATAGGTGATATAAATGTAGATGACGAAAAGACTAAAGTTAGTTCAGATATTCTAATTTTGAATATTAAAATTTTGTTCTGAATTTTTTTCAAAATTTCGAATTTTCGTTCTAGTCAATTGAATTCTCACAAATTTTTCGGGAAAAAATCGAAAATCTTGCATAAAATTTAAATTTTGTATTTTAGAACTTTAGACGTAGAACTTTTCTCTGTAAATAATAAATTCAGCGAAACAATTTTCCGATAAAATGTAGTAAATTTTATTTCTTACTAATTATTATAAAACTACAGTTTTCTTAATTAAGAAATTCTTAAAATAAAAAACACGATATAATGAAGGCTTAAGCTCTTTAACCATGGATCAGATCGAAAAAAACCAAATTAAAATTTCGTTCACTATCCATCATTTTTATGCTCTTCACTTTTTTTGGCACCCAGTGGCAAATAAAACTACAAAATAAAAAATGAAAAGAAAAGTCCGTTAAAAATAAACATAAATAATTGGAATCTATATCATTGAAAAATTCTGCATGGTGGGGCAAGAAAGTGTGCAATTTTGAAAAACTTGTAAAAAAAAAACTCATCAGTTTTCCTCGATTAATCCATCAGTCTTTAAAAAATAAAAAATTATTTGAGAAAATTGTATAATTTGAATTTTTAAGTAAATTTTAAATTGTAATATTAAGAAAATAAATGGAATTATATTTATAAATAAGTCGTATTTAAAACCAGCGACTTTTTCTTGTGAAACTATCTAAAAAAAATTATCTGAAGAAAGAGAAACTGTACCAGGGTAACCGACCATCAACAGATGAAACATTGAAAGAACAGAACTAGGTATTTCAAAATTTGCGGAATGTGATGTATAACGTGGTCATCTAGAAGAATGTATACGTCTGAAGGAACGTCATTTTCCTGGAGCTATTTACTGAACTCCTTTACATTTTGTTAATTTTCTCGAATGTTTTTGAAAAAAATATAAATTAACAGTTTAAGTTGTTCAAATTACTAAAAATACAATTCACATAATTTTCGTTAATGGTTTTGAATTTTATGTATTTAAAGATACATAAAATTTAATGATTAATGGATTTTTCTTTTACAACTGCAACGTTTTCAAAAACGCACACTCCTCTGCCAATACCCTGTACAATAACAATAAAAACTTGGCATTGACCCAACTAAATATTTATAGTTTGTATTAATTGTATTATTTAATACTTAAATATTATGTTTTCAAACAAATTTTTATAAAAATAAAATGTGTTTAATTTTTACTTTTTGAGTTTTTCCAAAATAGACATCTACAAAAAATGCCATACAATACTGATTTTGTCACAAACTCTCTGCCCAGAAAATTGGATACAAACAAATTTCATATTATGAAGTTTTATTTAAAAAAATGACTTTATATACATGCCTATACTAAGTTATATCGCGAAAAGTAATTCTTTCAGAAGAAAGTATTGATACAAATATTATTTTATAAAATTTATTTTCACTTTTTCCTTTTTTTTTGTCAGTTTCATTTTAAAATCGGCAAAAAAATAAATTTAAAAAATCAAAAAACTCGACTGAGTAAAAAGTAAAACAAACTTCATCAAAAATGAACTGAAAAGAAAAAAACAAGTTCAACAGTTTACATAGCGACTTTAACAGTCGGGACCCATTATTAGGAAGATTTGAGCCGGTATAGACTTTAATGGGTCCCGACTGTTAAAGTCGCTATGTAAACTGTTGGACTTGTTTTTTTCTTCATTTTTTATGAAGTTTGGTTTACTTTTTACTCAGTCGGGTTTTTTATTTTTTTTAAATTTATTTTTTTATTTTACACTTATTAGTTATGATTATAAGGCGGTAAATTTCGCAATCTTGTCATTTCATTGAGGGAGCTAATATCATTGGGTTTATTAAGTAGATTAAGATGATCTTAACTACTGATTATTAGTCCATCTAGATATCTAATCTGGGTCAACGCTACATAGGCTTGACCATTCGCAAAAATACGTGAACTTAAATCAACTAAACCTTGATCTAAAGTAGGTCCTTGTAATTTATGTACAGTAACTCAACACAATATCAATGGCAAAATTTTTCGCTTTATTTGTGGTGGTTCGATTCTACTCCAGGTACATCTCCTACTCCAGGTACATTCTTTAAAAGTTTTGTCATCAAACTCTACATAAACAGCCTAAGGCCGTTTTGGAAGTTTAATTTCTTCAAATCTAAATTAAGGAGTTCCATAGAGTGAAGCTGCCTACAATTAATTATATATATACATATTGGCTTATAAACACATTCCCTGTATTTAGAGTCGGGAAGAGTCTTCCCATTGTTGGGGAGATTTCAGCCGGCCTAGATTTTAATCGATCCTGGGTCACTATCGGGTCTGGTGGTCGCAATATTGAATTTTCATTACTTCCATGTCTTCAATAGCTCTCACAAGGCTGAGACAAATTGATTGAGGTCTGAATCATCAGAATCGGCCCACGCGTTTGGTCTCTAGTGAGCAATATAGAAACTCAAATTTTCACAATATAGCGTCTGGTGGTCGCCACATTTAATTTTCATGACTATTATATCTTCAGTAGCACTCTCAAGGTTAAGACAAATCGATTGACGTCTGAATCATCAAAATCGACAAACGAGTTTGGTCTCTAGTGAGCCATATAGAAACACACATTTTCACAATATGGCGTCTGGTGGTCGCCACATTGAATTGAATTTGCATGACTGCCATATCTTCAGTAACACTCCCAAGGTTAAGAAAAATCGATTGATGTTTGAATCATCAAAATCGGCTCACGCGTTTGATCTCTAGTGAGGCAGATAGGAACACACATATATAGCTGATAAACACATTACCACTCCTTTGCGTTGCTCAGTCGACTCATTTGTAATAACTCTTGTTCTCTGCCGCAGAAATTAACTTTTGTTTTACTCTTTTTTTTCTTCACTTTTTAGAAATTGATTTCAGCACTAGGTATTTTCAGGCTAAATTGTTTACACCAAGAAAATTTTTAACCAGCAAATTCTCAAAAAATATTATTTTTTATAGCTTCTTTCTTTAAATTAAACAAGTAATTTTTTCTCGTAACATATTTTTCTATAGTATATTCAGTTTTTGGCCTTAAAAAACCAAAAATAGAGGACAAATCAAATTTTCAAAAAATAAGTTTCAGAAAAACCAAGAATCTGCTATAAAAATAATATGCAGTTCCATTTAAATCCAAGTTACCCCTGTTCGACCATGAGAACTGCCCTGGATAAAAAAAAGTAAATTTCCCTCAAAAAAAAAAAAAAAAAAATTAATTCGGAAACTTTAAAAAAATTAACCTGTCTATGTTCGTATTTTTGGGGATTTCCCTCGGGATGTAAAGAAAAACTCCCCTTACCTTTGTAATGTCCAAAGCCTCAACTATGGTTTCCTATATAAAATTTGTAACCACAGACATATTTATTTTATATTAAAAATAGAAACTGTAGAGTTTATCAAATTAACAATAAAACTCATATATTCTTATTTATTTTTTAGTTACAATTTTTATATTTTGATATGGAAACATTAAAACTCATTACAGATTGTTAAAATTCATTAAAAAGAAGTCATGGATATGACTCGGCTGTCCAAACCAACAGTCTTATTAAATTTATTTTGATGAAAATAAAATAACACTTTATTTTCATTCTTTTTATTTGATTTGTGTACTTGTAACCTTTGCTATATGTGACATGTTTCGGATTATGAATCCATTTTCAAACTGTGACTGAAACTACAATTTTTATTTCTTGAAATTTAATTCAACAAAAAAGTTGTTATAATATAATTTCAACTACAAAATAAATAAAAATAAATTTTTGTCAGTTTGATCGGTAAGGAGAATTTGTGGAATTTTTTTTCATTTCATGTATTTTTATTAGCTCTAAAATATTCAGTCTTAATCCTTTACTTAACTGATTCGGTATTGATATCCAATTGATCTATAAGTATTAGGTTGCCAAGCTTTATTGGTGGTTTGAATACTACAGTCAAACATTGTCTTTTCAGGATGTTCGACACTTTAGGAGATAGTCCTCCAAAGAAAGTTATACTTTTACAATTTATAAAAACTGTTTTTTGTCTTAGTAAGACTGCCTTTAACACTAAGTTTTGTTTTTGATTTTGGATGATATTATCCAATAAATTTTCTTGGAATATTGTTAGCTCTTATCTTATATTGTTAACTTGAATATCTTCATTTCTTTTTGGAGATTTTGTTCAGCCATTTATAGGCATAATATTTTACTCAAATATAGTCTTATTTCGGGTTATTTTTATATTTAAGAAATTAATTTCATTCTCCATTGTGAAAGCAATCTTTTTGTCAAACAAATTAATAATATCCACAAAACTTCCTATTTATCTACTGTTTCATTGAAGCACATGATAAAATCATCTTCATAGCCTTACTAGAATATGTGTTGCTTCCCTTCGCATATTTCGGCTGACAAGGGGGAATAAACGGTGATCCTATCGCCAGTTTTAAAGTCTGTTTGTAAATTTCATTGTATTTAAAATAATTTGGATTCAAAAGTGCCTGTAGAATATTGACGAGATCTGTGACAATGTTTTCTTCTATTATGTTAATTAATAAGTAATTCTATGATTATTTTCTTCTATGGTTAACAATTTGTACCCATATTATTAATTTTTTCAATTTGGTCTTCTTAAAATATTATAAACATTTTGATTTTATTGATCACGAGAAATTCAACAAAAGTTTAAAAAGATCCGAAAAATTTATATTTTACAACAATAATATTGTAATTTATAAGCCGTTAAATGTTTTAATCGGACTTAAAGGAAAACCTGATGAGACAAGGGATTATTTAATAAAACTTTGTATTTCAATGTTTTCTATGCCTGTACAGAGTGGCAATTGACATAGAAAATTCTGGGATTTTAGAATAAAAATTCTCCTTTTCTCTCAACTCCCTTTTTGATTGATTCAATTCATAAAGATGTCATAAGATATTTGTATTTCCAGTTTCGAGTGTAATACTTTCTTTCAAAAAAATAATTTAAAACAATACAAATTATGATAGCATAGAAAAATCAATTTGTTTATAATGGTGTTGATTTATTCACATCACGGTAAGAAATGCATGTTGTTTACTACAATGCTGATATGGTATAGAGACAGATAGATATAGTATCTATGTTAACATAAGTAATATTACAGTATTGAATAGGACTACCCACTAAAAGTATTGTGAGTATAGAAAACCAGTATGGGTTTGACGCTCACACTGCGTTGACTCGTCTGCCATAACTATAGTCAATGTTACTATTCTCTCAATACCATAGAATATTATACATAGAGAACGCGAGGGATCAGTTAGCCTGTAAGTGGATGCGATATGATGAATGAGAGAGAAGACTGGCAGTGAGTTCCCTGTGTCTTTGTCTAATACATATACTTATACTTACTAATACATATAATAAGTATATATGTCATATGCTTATGACAGGAACACAGGGGAACTCATTGCCAGTCCTCTCTCTCATTCATCATATCGCAAGTTTTGGGCCATGGCGTTCTCTAGTTTAATATTGAATGCTCAATACAGTACCTACACAATATGGCATTCATACCAATACTGACATAGTGATATCCACAAAAAAGTTCTAACGGTGTACTTTTAGAATAAAAGTTTAGTTTATATTTTCATAATTTTGACTATAAAGAAAAGTTTATTCCTTCACCCATTATCTGAAAGTCACACTCCAAAAATAAGTAGAAAAAAATTTCTACCCAAAAGTTGCTCTAGTACGCCAGTATATGCTGGCTACCATGGAACAATTGTATACAATATGTTTAACTAGTATATCGATGAATTCATATCGTGAAGACATTAACAAAGAAACGCAAGCTACCTTATAGAACGATCTATGATCAATATTGGATTTTTTCGATTTTTTGATAATATTATTCGGTTTTTGATCTTTCTGAATGCTCCTAAGGTAAAGAACTGAATGAAAGATTGATGTTAATGTAGTTTTGTACATTTGTTAACACCGTTGGGGACATACTATTTGAGATTATATTGCATCAATTTCTCTGCAATTGTGTTTATTTGGCATTAATTTAACGAGTTTTGCATTTTTATATTTTATATGAAGAAATATCACATTAACTATTTTCTTAATTTAATAGAACATGGTTCTGTTTTTAATGTTCGTATGAAAATTAATCACAAGGTGGTTATACATTTAAAAAAAAAAATTTAATATTATAAAAAGCTTTACAATCTTTTTCCACCCACTCTTTATATTTATAAAAACACTGCATCAACGAAAGCTTTCGTTAGAAAAACATTACATGATCATTATTTGCAACAATGTCGTCATTCAACAATCATGTTTGATTATTGCATATATATAATACTCCTACTACCTGTATCGCACACTTGCAAACACACGTCCTTCGGCGTCAATTGTCGTTACCGATTATTAATTATTTATTTTTGATGTTTTTGATATATCGCGTGTATGTTACAAAATTTGTTTGATTTATAGAGGAATCGAAAAATATAAAAAAAGATGGATTCAATATTAATATATTTTTCCGGTCAATTTAAACATCCGAAGGTACAATAATTCGCACCCGGTTGAAATTTGGTAGAATTAATTAAAACACCATCATTTTAAAAAGTCCTTATCGATCCGAGATGTGGAATAAATTTATGTTATTTATTTACTAGTTATTAAGAATAAAAAAATGTTTTCCTTAGAGTCACCGTTTCTGGGATATAACGATTCAAAAAATTGGAAGAGATGTAATTGTCAAATGATTTTATGGATATAATTCTATGGCTCACCTATATAGGAAATTTAATAATATTTTCTAACAAATTTAAATCAGTAATTATATGAATTTACATATAAAAAATATAATTTCCAAATTTCCTATCTTATTTTCACAATTTATAATGCAACAAGTTTTATTAATTGCTATATTTGAATGATTTTAACTGGGCACTTACAGTACCATTCACATATAAAGAATTGAAAATAAGTCATAACAGCCACCTTTACTGCAAAATTATCCACTGCAAGCGCTGACGTCGATTTGATTGTCCCTACCATGACTAAGCACCTAACAGATATATGTAAGAAAAAATTTGTATGTATGTAAGTTACACTGACCGATAGAAAAATATTTTTACTTGAATTACGGCTTCAGTGATGTACGTGGCGTACTTATACATTATAACGATTGCAACTTATCTCAGAATTTTATGATAAATACTTACCGTTTTGCTGAAAGTCAAGAAAAACCCGTTTTTGTGGCCCTTGATCCAGCATAAATTTCTCGGATCGATGAGGACTTTTTAGATTTCATTAATGATTGTGTTTTGAACAATCTTACCAAATTTCACCAAGGTGCGACTTTTGTACATTTTTTCACTCATTTTTTAAATTTAATTTGACCGGATAATAAGTTGTTTATACGTATGATGCATATGTCCTGATTCTGAAAAAAATTCACGGGTAGATCAGATACATGATTCCTATTGGTATTTCTCTCTGCTTGTTCCTCCAATGAGCCCAAATAGAGCGCTGGCCGTACAGTAGGAGTATTATTTATATGGATTACTGCCTGACAAAATACAAAAACATTTGTTTACAATAGAATAGAGAACTATAGACTATAGACTAGAGAGAATAGAGGATTAATTACATGCTCCCTGTAGTTACGTTAGCTACTTCATAAAAATACACTCAGTGTGTAGGTACTGTGTAGAATAGTTACATAAATATACATAAAAACATGCTGAGATCAGCTATAAAATTAATATCAATTCTAGAAAATTATTGTCGACTACTGTTATCGCAATTTAATTAACATTATTATCATAGAAATAAATTTCTATATTATATAAACCAATAAAGTCAACAAGAAAATGTTTTCAGTACCTTAATGAAAAAAAATATGAGCGTTGATAAACGTATTTTAACATATGAAAACCAACAATTGACTGAATTAATTGTTGAAATACCATGTAGAAACAGTGTTGATTACCAGCCATACATACATCTCACACACACATGACTGATATTCCCATATAATACATACTATACAATATTCGAACCTAATTTGCGTCCTTGTGGGTAAACAGTAATGTTTTCGAAAAAATCTTTCAAACAGAAGTTGTCTATTTTTTTATGAGAAACATTTAATCTTTTCATTTAATCTTTTGGTCTATCTCTAACTGTTTGCAAGATGGGTTTTACAGATCCAATTGACCAATGTTGCTCATTTACGAACACGACCTTTTACAACCTGAGTAAAAATGTAAAAATTTCAACTTGATATCTTTTTTCGGTTTTGAGTTATCGTATGATAGACGGGCAGACAGACGGACAACCGGAAATGGGCTAATGAGGTGATTTTATAAACACCTATACCAATGGTAAAAGTAAAGTCATTATAAAGTATCGTAATACGCACCTCACGCTTTTTTTTTACTATAAAATATTTTTGTTTTAAGCTGATAGAAATTTTTTTCTACTTTTTAATTCAGCATGTTACAAAAGTTACTTTTTTTAGTTTATTTAAACTGTTAACAAATCTGTAACAAAAAATTTACTTTTCCTAGGCTATTTGCTACTTCTATTTTGCCTATATTGAAAATAAATATTAAAATTGAATATAAATATTCCAAATATTATAATAAGTTGGTAACAAAGATCGGAAGTTTCTCATCGACAAATGAATTTTTGGGTTAGATTGTTAACGTTGAATTACTCGTTTTTAATCTTCATCAAAAAGAAATTGAAAAAAACATTCTAATAATTGTAAAGTTGTTTATTCAATATAAAAATTTTATCATAGATATAAGAATACAATTGCAACAAGTGAAAACAAACAATTGACTGAGTTAATTGTTGAAATACCATGTAAAGACAGTGTTGATGAAGCAATCGCTTGTTTTTTGACGTCACGTTAATAAAAAAAGATATCCACTTTTAAATAGCTAAACACACACTGATATTCCCATATTAATGCATACTATAAAATTTGCACCTAATAAGCGCCCTCGTGGGTAAACAGTGATGTTTAAAAAAAATTTTTTTGTGCGAGTTTAGAGTTCGTACTCGGAACAACTAAAAAATAGACGATGATCCTCAAAATCGATTCAGTTTGGAGAAGCGTCTAAGAAAGGTAATTTAATAGAGAGTGTCCTTAGTTACGTTTCAAATGCGAATTTAGGGTTCCGTACCCGAAGTTTCTAGGGGATTTTTTTAATTTTGTAAATTTCACTTGTCTATTTACGAATTATGAATTCTTCAGAATTTTTTTAAGTTCTTCAGAAATTGTCAGAATTTCTCTTATCACGAGAGTAAAGGTAAAAGCAAAAAAATTATTAACTTAGGAAATTTTCGAGCCTGATCGTGTACCTTCGTTAGTTTAATGTAAGTCGTACTCAGTTATTTAAAAAAACTTGTGATTGAAATATGGTGAAATTAGTTAAAATGTATTTAATTATTTAGACTATTTCTCAGCCCAAATATTTTCAATCAATAATCACGTAATTAAATTACTTTTAATCAGCTAGTGCATGAACAAATAAATTTATTTAAAATTATGTAGAGGTTATGTTTTACAATGGCAAATAATAATGAACGTGCAGTGCGTGAGCAAATCTCTCATCGCGCGACCTAGGGTTTCCGAACGGTTGACGCGAGTCCATTCGGGTTAAAACTAATTTTGAAGAAAAAAATTTACGTACTTAATCAGAACAGTATTGGTCTGGTATATGAAGGTCATGTACCTAATGTGTCTTGTTTATGATTTTCTTAGTAATATTGTGCTTGATGCGGCTTCTTAATAATAAACATACATGCTCGCTGAAATCCGCGCATTCTAACACATATAACAACTAAAACACATCACTAAAATATATGTTATTTTTTGTGTTTGTTATACATAATAATATATACTCAATAGTGTAGTGGTTGTGTCGTATTATTATTTATTTTTCATAATTCATTCAGTGTTTTGTAGTTATTTAAATTAATTATATATATATAATATTGTTGTATAAATTAAAATGTGAAATAATAATAATTAACTAATTACGCGAGTTTTATAATTTAAAAGGACTTATAAATAGTTTTATTTTATAAATTGTAAAAAGAAAAATTTATATCATTAATATTTATTATTTATTTTAAGAATAATAAAAATATTAAGTGAGTTTTTTATAATTCTAATAATGTTAACGTGTGATTTTTATGTGTCTATTTTTAAAATTTGAATATTTTAAATTATGTATATTGAAATGAAGATTTTCTCTCTAAAATGATATTATTTATGTTTAGAATAATTTTAATATAATATTATTTCTGGTATGTAGTGAATTAATAATTTTGATTTATATTAATTTTTATACCATATGTATATATGAAATATACATAGTATATTAAGTTTAGTCCCAAGTTTGTTACGCTTAAAAATATTGATGCTACGAAAACAATTTTGGTATAGGTTTTCATAGAATCACCTAACTAGTCCATTTTCACTTGTCTCTCTGTCGTCTGCCCGTCTGTCATCACGATTACTCAAAAACGAAGAGATATATCAAGCTGAAATTTTTATAGCGTGCTGAGGACGTAAATATTGAGATCAAGTTCGTAAAGGAGCAACATAGGTCAGTTGGGTCTTGTAAACCGTTAGAGATAGAACAAAAGTTTAAATGTGAAATTAACTCAGTCAATTGTTTGTTTTCACTTGTTTTAAACCAATTTTACGAAAAATAATTCAATAAATTTTTGTAATATTATTTGGTATATTTTGGTTCTTAAATTTTATTAATAAAATATCTGAATAGGACTCTATTGATTTTTACAATAATCAGTCCAGTAATATATTTCATTTACATTTACGTGTATTTTTGGTGTTGGCGCAGGGAAGTTTTGTGTGTTGGCTTTTTATCCTCCGACCAACAAAGTTTAACGTGTTTGTGTACTGTCTACGATATTCTAGCTCCTAAACGTATGAACCTGAACCAGATCAGATGTTTTCTTAGCTATGTTTCAAGTTCGAACTTAGGCTGTCGTTCCCAATAACAATTATAAGAGGCAATACTCTTCAATTTGATGTGAATATTTTTTTTGAAACATAGCCAAAACACTCTATATCAAATTACCTTTCAAACAAAAAATCAAAATCGGTTCATTTATTTATTCGGTTCATTAGTAGTTTTCGTCTAAATTTGTTATGCCATAATTTATCATCAAAAGTGAAAATATAATTTAAAATAAAATTTTTTACCTGAAATTACTTTAATAATTTTTAATTAGATTAGAATAGAATTAGAAGTTTTTTTCTATGCTCAAATCTCAGTGAAAATTAGCAAAATATCTCGTCTACCAGGCACTTTGCCTTAAGACCAATGTTAAAGACGCCAATCTTTGAAGCCAATAATTTTTTTAAATTACCGGACAGCTCTCCCTTAAAATTTCAGAATTCATTTTACTTATAAATATTAGAAAATATCAAACTGAAAGTATAGCTACTTCTGCTCTTATTTCCTTAATTTAAAAGAAAATTATGATATTTTCTAGTAGCAATTAATTAATTAAATGTATTTATCAGTTTATCTGTTATGTCAAACGATAGGAAATGGCTCGATGTAGAGGTACGGTACATAAATTACTTACTTGTATTTAAAATATAATATTTAAAAGCCCCCTACTGCAGGAAATAATCACTGTGGTATTGTATATAATATATGTTTATTATAAGTATTTATTGTAATTAATTAATATTATATTTATTTATTAACGTATTGTTAATATAACTCTTATTTATTTTTATCTGGTTTAATGACTTATTGTATTTAATACGTTCAATTAAAATACATTTTAATTTATTACAGTTTTATATAGGGTGTTTCAAAATTACACGGCACTATTTTAGGTACATGTTTTCTAGCTCAGAATAAGCAAAAAGTTCATATAAACATATAATAATGATAAAAGTGATTGCCAAATACAAAAATTATTTTTCATGAAAATTTTTATTACTATTGGCAGTTTATTATTTTTTCTAGAAAAAGCGCTACCCAGTGTACTTAAAAATTATTAATTATTTTCAAAATTAATTTCTTTTACATCACCAAACGGAAAAAAATCTATAATTACATTTTTTTTGTACAAGAAAAATTGTTGAGAATTTGATGTTTGAAATTGCATGAATTACCTACCAAGGTGACTTAAAAAAATTTAATGGCAATTATAAAGAAAACTCGAACTCGAAGTACTAATTAGAATTTTAGCTCCTAAAAATTTTTCACAAAATGGATTTCTATTTTTGTTGAGGATTCTAAATAACGAAAATAGATACAGCAGTATAAGTCAAAAGTGTCAATTTAGCTTGGTTTGGCAATGAATATAACTTGCCTAAAGAAGTTCATACAACAATACTGAGTAGCGCTTTTTCTAGAAAAATTAATAAGCAAAATTATTAAACGGAAAAAGAAAAACCGATAGAAACACCGCTTTCAAATAGGAAACCGAAATTAATTTATTCGAAAACTTGAAGAATGTGTGTTTATAAAGATGGAAGGCTAACTTCACACATCTCAGCTATTAAAATTAAATTGTTAAACAAATTGCACACCAGTAAATTGTGTAGTCGTTTTATTACTTTTTGGATGTTTAATATTTTAATAAGATGAAATAGACCACATTTGTGTATCTGATTCATTTGAACATCTGTTAAAATATTTGATTTTCTAATAACAACTAGGAAATTATTTCTATAAAAACACAATTTGAATTATCATTTTCCAAGAAAACTAAATTAAAATAAAAATTTTTATCTGAATTTTATACTAATAAAAAATGAAACACTTATCAAGTTCTTGGAAATTACATGGAAATTACTTTCCGACTGCTAAGAAATATTATTGAAATAGTACCTGCTTGACATAGTTATTTTCCAATCTAAAATACTGATATTATTTGTATGGGTTCAAAATAACATTCACAAAAAGAATGATTTTTGTTGTGGCTCAAACTTTTATATTCACGCAGTGTATGGATTTAATACAGTGCCTAGATTAAAAAGGTTCACTCCGTATAGAACAGATAATCAAAAGCTTGAATTGAAAGATGATACCATATAGCTTGGTTCAATATCTGAAATCGAAGGTTAAATCGAGACTTGATGTTATATCTGGCACGATGTTACCACTAAGAGTTAATTATTAAGACTTGATTTTGACCTACCGAACAGATTTGACCTAATTCCTAACATTTAAAACGTCGATATGATGTTACATCGAGGCTAGGCGTGGGCATTAGCCATAAATATAAATGCTTCAGACTTTTAGTTCACTTTAGTTAATTAAAGAATGCAGATTTTGCCGAAGACGAAAATTAACTTAGCTCATACTGTATTTCGATAACAAAACATTGGACCAGACTCCTTGACATCAACCAGGCATAAAATTCTTTGCCTACCTAGTTTTTATTACCTTTTGAAAATAATGAAAAGTACTTGAAAGATATGATAAACGCGTGGGTGTAGTATTGAATATAAATTAGAAAAAGAAAATTAATTAAATTTTTTTATGAATATACATTACGATGTACTTTAAGATTAAATAAGGTTATATTAGTCTAAATTTTGTATACTCATTTTGTCTGCCAAGTCGATAGAAAATTTTTTTTGGGATATTTTTTAAGTTAACGTTTATATTTTATTACAAACTCAGAGTTATTAGTTTGTGGGCGAATATACATCGAGAACTCGTGTCTTAGGAACTAAATTTTCGTCGCATCAGAAATTTCGACCAAATTTAATTTTTGACAACCGATTCGCACTTTAATTATAGAATTGTATAGATGCATATATAATTGTATGGATTGTATTTATCACTTACATTCAAAATTTAATATTACTGTCACGCAAATTTAAATAAATAATTATGATAATTTACATTTGAAAAATAATATTTGTGCAATTGGATTTCTTATTTTCACAATTTTTAATGCATTAAGTTTAATTAATTAGTGTTTTTCAATAATTTTAATTTGACATTTCTATAACATTAACATGCAAAGAATTGCAAATTAGTCATAACAGCGTCCTTTAATGCCAAAATTTTTCACTGGAAGCGCTAGCATCGATTTTATTGCCCCTACCATGACTACGCACACAACGAATACGGTAACCGAAGAATTGTCCGTAATTATACAAGCAGTGAAGGTGGTAATGCGGAAAACGATAAAGACAAATTCACATTCAACTAAATAATTCAAAATTCTACTAACTAATTCAACTAATAACTGATTTCTATTTATTTGCATTTCAAATTTGCAAATCAGTAGTTTATATTTGATGAATTTCAATATGTCTCATGAATGATGTCATCGTATTGACGTAGTTTACTAAATGTTAAATATTACAAAGAACAGGCATTGTTTAACAATCCGTGAGAGACATATTTATTTAAATACGTAAATAACAAGCATAGGTGACATTAACTAATAGATTATTTTCAAAGAAATGTGATCTGTTTAAAAATATTAATGTTAGAAAGGGCAAGTATTTGTTAGTTTAAAAACGTTTCTTCAAAATAGTAATCATAGCTTATTAACGGAGTACCCAATGGCTTCGGTAATGTTTTTAGGGTTCAGGCAAAAAGTAATGATCTTAGAAAAATTTTAATTGATTTATTTTAATTTTTTTATTTTTTTCATTAAAGCATCTAAAGAAAAACTTCTAATAACTGAAAATAATTAGAAAAAGATTTTCTACATCGAAAAAATCGCATTATCTGTTATTACCATAAATTATTGAATTATTCTAGAATGGGCTAATGAATTGTTGCAGAAGAATTGGGAAATAAACTGAGTGATTTTAAACTAAAATTATGCTGCTAGGTTCCTGATGCTGAAGGAGTAACTGTTCACGTGATCACCTCTATTCGCTGATTATTTCGGAGCAGCCTTTTTTTTTCTGAGTACATCATGCATATAATTTTTGGCAGTTGTTAGGCTTTAACCAACGGAGCTTCAAATGCAAACCTCAAAATAAAAGGAAGTCGTCCAATAAAGCAAGCATGTAACAAGAAGTAATATGTATTTGCTCAAACTTGTGATGAAGCACTCCTCTGCACATACATAATACAATAAAAGAACTGTTTTTATATTTTCAGCATGATATCAAAAAACAATAAATATGTATATACAGTATACACTTAAGGATGTACGAGCACAAGGACAAATTTAGATAAAAGGCTTGATTTTTTAAAATATGAAATTGGCCTAAGTCTAAATCAATTCTGAAAATTTTAGGGGAGGGGGGTTTCTTGATTATTAAAATAAATAACTAACTTCAAAAGTAGGCATATTTAACATAGGTCTAAAGTAGGTATATGGAAAATGTATAGGTGGATAGGTGGATGATATGTTTTCATAGATTTCGCCAAAACAAGTCGGTGGTAATTTAAAAAAACTATTTAAATTAATTACCTATTTTTCGTCTACATTCATCAAGTTATAACAAAATTTCATGATCAAAGTCGAAAATAAAAGGTAGAAATAATTTCAACCACAAGTCTAAACTTGCCTTGGTGCTCGTTCTACCTTTAGTGGTATGCATTCATTCATTCATTCATTCAAGTAAACATGCGGTTGAATTTTATTTAAATTTGTGGTTTTGGTTTCACATTTTAGGTATTTTTTAACCTTTTTTAAAATCATTGTTGAACGCTTTTCTATCGGTCGGTACTTTAAGTAACGATTGCTTCAGGAACAAATCACTGTGTAAAAGCGCTGAATAGTCAATTCAATTGTTTTGTCCTTTTGTCCGTAAATAATGTTTCGGGAATCCCCATGATCAGGTGATTTTATATATTACAATAAATTATCTCCAAATGAAAATTTTGTATACTTTTTGTATCAATTAATCTATTTTTATATAATTTACATTTTTGAATAGGATGAACTCAATTCAATGTCCTATTTTGTTCCTAACAGCGGCACTTCGACTTCAAATCAAAGTCGTAGAAACAATTGAAATTTTAAAAAGAAATTTAGGGCTTTCTTTTATTCACTCTTTTGAAGCAAAATATTTGAAAATTCCTATTTGTCTAGGTTTAGTAACTTAATACATACTACAAGCATTTCGAAAGTAGTACATGCTACGTATGTATATTTCATTATAACACATATACGATACGGTAGCCATAGCGTTTAAAGATAAACTTCTAATAACTGAAAATAACTAGAAACAAGTGAAAACAAACAATTGACTGAGTTAATTGTTGAAATACCATGTATAGACAGTGTTGATAACTCTGTCATATTACACATACATACATGCCACACATATATAACTGATATAGCCATACCATACATACTATAAAATTTGCGCTCGCACGGATAAACAGTGATTTTTACGCAAAAATGTTTCAAAAAAAGTTGTTTATTTTTTTATAAGGAATATTCTTTACATTTAAACTTTTGTTCTATCTCTAACGGTTTACAAGATAAGTTTACAAGAGTAGACACAATTGTCCTATGTTGCTCATTTACGAACTTGACCTCACTTTTTACGTCCTAAGCATACAATAAAAATTTCAGCTTGATATGTATCTCTCTTCGTTTTTGAGTAATCGCGATGACAGACGGACAAACAGACAACAGACAGGTAACCGGAAATGGCCTAATCAGTTGATTTTATGAGCACCTATACCAAAATTTAGTTCATGGTATCAATATTTTTAAGCGTTACAAACTTGGGACTAAACTTAATATACCTTCGTATATTTCATATACATGGTATAAAAATATATTTGTAGAGCGGTTTACCTATAATAAATGAAACCATGAATTTTATAACATTAAAGATATTATATTTTCATATAATTTAAATAGTAATTAACATTTGCTTGATCGTTCCTTGACGTCACAAAGTACAATCAAAAAGCTATAAATGAAAATTCTAAAAATAAATGTTTAATGTAGGTATATATTTGTTTAAGAAATTTTACTTCCATGTACATTATAGGCTACAACGTAATGAGGAATATTTTTTTGGCATCGATAAAGACAAAGTATAGTCAAACAGAGTTGTCTGAAGTTTTTATTCTTGACACTAGTTTTAGTAATCTTTAATCCATATGAGAACGAAAGTTAAAATAATTCTTTGCAGCCAGTGAAAATAGATTTTAAAAATCATCGAGGTAATAAAACTTTTAAAAATTATTTTATGTTTTTGTGGGAGCGCAAGGAAATAATACTTACCCTTCCCAGCGCTTCCACCCTAGTATCAAAGTTCACAACTAGAATTTCCTGTTCAATTATTATACCGCAATCAAGAAACTTCAAATCAGCAGAAGGTTTATTTAGTGCATCAGATAGTTTTATTGATTAAATGATTACCACACACTTGAAATTGCGTATGCGACCAATGTGACTGCTTATGGAGTATGAAAGGTATATTTCTATTCTGTTAAGACGATATGTTCAGAAATCATTTTGCTCGACTTTTACAAAACACTCTTAAAAATGCAATTTTTTGAAAAACTGCTTCATGACCATAATAAAATATTTATATCCTGCATATATGTAGGTATACATCAGGAGTCTATTTTTAAACTGAAGTCTATAACGGTTAGAAAAATTGTCGATAGAAAAAATTTTTTTTTATATTGATGTGAGTAAAATCGTTTAATTATAGCCCACTCATGTCTGTCCGCTTATCTGTCTGTCTAGCTATCCGTCCATGAACATGCTTTCTCAAACACGAAAAAAAGAAGTGTGCTAAATTTTTATAGCACTTGCTAGATGTAAAAATTACTTTGAGTTCGTGATCAGCAAAATCTGTCAAATGGGTAAAAGGACCTTTTGAAAAAAAGCTTGTTTAAAGCATTTTATCATAATCTGTGCACTCTCTACAATTTCAGCTAAAATTAAGCTTCAGTCAATAGTACACATATTGCAAAAAACTTTATTTATTATGGATGTATGGGGTGCAATTTTTTATTAAAATAATTAAAAATAGTTTGATCATTGACACTGTATAATAATTATTTCTAAGTTATCTAGACAATTAATTGAGTTAGTTGTTACTTTATGTTGCTACATAGATTATAGAGGTTTCATGGCGTTAAAACTAAAATTTTCACTAATGTTATTTTAAATATTTGTAATACAACCCATAATATAAGCCTAAATATGTAATATCCGTTGATATTAAAAGATAAGACTCCTGTATAAAAATGTTAACAGTTTACTTGCATGCAAGATTTAAATAAATAAATATAGAAAAAAACAAGTGAAAACAAACAATTGACTGAGTTAATTGTTGAAATATCATTAAAAGACAGTGTTGATTACTCTATCACAATACACATACATACATGTCACATTACACATATATACATGCTATACAATTTACGCCTGATTTGCGCTCTCACGGGAAAACGCTGTAACAATTTCAGCTTGATATCTTTTTTCGCTTTCGAGTTATCGTGTTGGCAGACAAACGGACAGACGGGCAGACAACCGAAAATGGACTAATTAGGTGATTTTATAAACACCTATACCAAAATTTTTTTCATAGCATTAACATTTTTACGCGTTACAAACTTTGGACTAAACTTAGTATACCTTGCATATTACATATATACATGGTACCTATAGCTTTGCTGTAAAGAACAACATTCGTTTTTCATAAAACTTTAACTCTTAGATGAACAAATTGAGGTATTTATCACTAAAAAATTTTGGTTAATTTTCATTCGAAAAGAATTACGTATCTATAAATAAAACCAAAATTATTTGTGTTTTTGAATTCATATTTTAATAAAAGCCTCTTTTCTTAGTTTTTAAAAATTTTTATAAATATATAAATAGGAAAAATTAATGTAATTTTAAGCGCTCTTAAGTTTAAAGCGTACTTTTTATACTTATTTATTTAAAAATTTACGTGGTCCTTAGGTAGTTTAACAACTCTGAGCAACGATTTTATTGAGAGAGCTGTCATTTTTAAGTTATGGGCTCAGCAAATTTAAAATTTCCTCATCAACACAAAATTTATGATTATCTGATTTCTCTCTTATTCTTATCAGAAGATAATGTACGTTTAACTCAAAAGTTTATGCATGCGTAGTTTTAAAGTATTATAATAACATCGATGCAAGGACGTTATTGAGATAGCTGCCATTTTTAAGTTATAGGCTCGGTAAACTTTTAGCTGCCCCAACAAGTTAAAATTGATGATTATCTGATTTCTCTCCAATTTTAATTAAGAAATAATTAAGACTCCAACCTTATCGATTTTTGTCCAATACTAAACAAAGCAGCGGTTCTATGATTCGAGTTTTAAAAATTGTGATTGAAAGATTGGTGAAGTGTTGGAATGAGAAAACAAGAAAACCTAAGAAGGGTAGCTGTCTTAATATGTTATATTTTCTCAGTGTTGTTAGAGTATCTACGAACTACGTTCAACCAAAGTTTCAATTTGTTTCAAATAATTCATAAAAATGTACGCTAGCTTTATCCCTATACAACTAATACACTTCTTCCCATTCCCTCCACCAAATTGTGATCTTAAGTAAATGGTATAGTTATATTTATTATATTCTAATGTGAATCGAGTTGATTACACTACTAGTAAAAGTGTTTGAAAAGGGAGTTTTTAGACTTGTTTATAATTTTAGTGCTTTAGAAGTAAGCTACAACCGAAACTAATACAAGGATTTAAATTTTAATAAAGAATTACTATATCGAGTCTTAGTTTATTATCGGTGTTCTATTTAAGGAACAGTGATGGTATTCTGTTTAAATTTACATGTCTGTAAATATGCATGCTTATCATTAGTGATGGTTTTTAGAATTAAAATGTTTGTTGACCGAGACATACCTCGGAGCTATTCATTTCATATTCTGTATATGTATATTCCTGGATGTTAACGATAAGTAAAAATATCCTTTGAAAAAAATTGTATTTTTCAAAATTAAAATTTAGTGAATTTGTTGATTCCATTCTCTGTTGTAAAATTTGTTCTAGATCAAAATATGGAATTATTTTGTCCATAAGTTATATTTAACAGCTACTTAAACTTCGGATAACTTTTTTATCTCTACATAAGTAAGGTAGAGGTATTATAAAGTCAAAATCTACCAAATATTCGATGGTGATTTTTAATCGGATTTTTACATTTTAAGATTCTTTGATTTCAAAATTATCATTTTTAATGCATGAAGTGATGTGTTTGCGTGTGCGTAGTCCGATTTTTGGAAGCGAAATCACCTAGATCAGGTCTGTTCAAACCGCATTGGCCTACTACTGTTTTAAAAGTAACTAATTTTGCATTAATTGATTTTCGACTTTGAGTAGGTATTAGAGTTATTATGAAGTATAAGTGACAAAAAATTGGACGTCATTGAGCTAGAACATTTAAACTCCACATATGAGCTATCCACAATACATCTACAAAATAACTTTAAGATCCAACTTGAAGTCAACCTGTAATTGTTAAATTTCTCTGAGAATAGCACCAACAATTTTTTGAAGCAACAACTACATTTTAATATACATCATTTCCCCAGTTTCTGAAACAAATTTGTTTTTCAAGCGAAATATATTTTGTTATTATTATTAAACGAATATAGATGTCACGCACACCTTTCTTTTATTTTAAATTTTCCAAGCATACTTTTTTATTTGGAAATCTAAACATAATAATATTATTATTAATCCTCATATTTTCGATATTTTTGAAATCACCTGTAGAAGAAAGTAGATGTGTAACTATTTCCTTCATTTTAAAACAGGAAACTAATTTAAACGCCTGTTATTAATTTATTTCAGATGGATAATTATTGCTTATTTTCTGATGTATACTTACCTAAAAGTGTCTTTTCTAAAAATGATCGTGACTAACTTTTAAACATCGAATGAAAATTTTGTTATTGTTATAATTCTGTATCACAATATTTGAAAAAGCATGATCGTTTATATAAACAAATATAATATGTTCTCCACAGACAAAGTCAGGGATATCAAAATATCTCAAATAAAAATTTGTATCATATTTTCTGCGTTTTCCAGTTTTATATAAAATCGACAAATTTGTTCTACTTAGTTGCTGCCGACATGAAGGATATGCCATTGGGAATTCCTTAAATTTTATTATACCATGTATATGTAGGTATATGAAATATATCAAGGTATACGAAGTTTAGTCCCAAGTTTGTAACGCTGAAAATTATATGAACATAATTTTAGTATAGTTGTTCATAAAATCATCTAAATAATCGATTTCCGGTTGTCCATCCGACAATCCGTCTGTGATCATGGTAACTCAAAAACCAAAAGGAATATAAAGCTGAAATTTTTTTACGTACGCAGTACGTGAATGAAGTTGATCTCGTAAATGAGTAATAAAGTTCAAGGTATTGGATCCGTAGATCCCACCCTTTGAATCGTAAGAGATAGACCAAAATTTTTTCGTAAACATCACAGGCGAAAATTAGGTTTGAATATAATATAGTATGTATACGTGTATTATGCAATATATATATATATATATATATATATATATATATATTTTGTGTGTAATGTACATGCACATGGTATTTCAACAATTAAAATTGCTGATTATACGTAGAAATTATACAATTAGTAAAATAACAATAAAGACAAAAAAAATGGAATGTAGCAATTCTTAAACTAACTGAATGCTTAAAATCAACAAAATAAGAAAACTTTAACTAAAAATAAACAACTTTTCCTCGTTTAAAATAGATTATCGAATTTTTAAAGCATTCAAAATGAACAGGAAGGTGGTTTTTGATTTTCCCAATTGATACTATGTCCTCAATGTTAAGAAGGTCTTTTAATATGCGCACTGAATTTGTGTTCCAAATTTCCATCTTTTCTACAATTACAGATAATACACTGCTCTTGAAAAATCGATGAAATATTTTAAATTTAATTAATAAATTTTTTATTTACACCTACCACTTTGGTCAGCCCTGTCCAGATTTGTGAATTTAAAAAAATTGAAATAACATCAATATGACCTAAATCGATCAATACTGCTCTTACTAATGTAATGATACAAAGTTATTAATTTTCGATCTTTTAGCAGAATAGTACAGGATGAGCATAAATAAAGACGAAATTCAATAAAAAATTTGATGATAATAATTTATCGAGTTTTTACATTTTATCATACTTTCAAAAACTGCTGTTATTTATTTTCAAATGATATAATAATATCACGAGACAAAACAATAAATCTCCAATTTAAAATATGCAAAACTTGATAGGCTCTCTAGGAGTAGTTGGTATATATTAATTCTGATCAATAAAGGATAAATGATATCTATTTTTAACCAACGAAAAACAAGAAGGCTATCAATTCGTTTTTTGGTGTGTTAAGCGATGTCTGCGCTAATTATGAACCGATTTTGGTTATTCTTTTTCTATTAGAACGGGTATGCTTTGGAGGTAATCCGATATAAATTTCAATAACAATGATAGGAGATTAGTAGATTCAAAAATGAGGGGATGTAATTTTTCTTAATTATCAATTTTCAGTGACTTTTGTGTTCCTGTGTGGTACGTTTTGTTTGAGTTTAACGAACAAATTCCAACCTTGAGAGAGATGAATTCGAAAGTTAACGGATTCAATTTTTTTATTAGTTTCAAAATTAGTTTTAATGACTTTTTGAATCAATTCTTAACACAAAATTACTAACCACCTTTTAAAATAACGAATTACTTCTGCTTCTTCTTCAATATGAGTTAGAAAATTAGAACGAATCAAATTATACATAAGATATAAGTTTTACAACAATAACAATTTACATAAAACTGACATTTATATAAATAAACGATCTACTACAGAAGTAATATTTGCTTGAACAAAAAAATAAATATTAATTTCCTAGCATAGTATCGTAGTTGTACTCCAAGGAGGAGGAGGTAGATCAGGATAACCAACCCCTTGGATTTTAATTTACCATTTATTTAGTTGACTAAATTAATTTTGAGACCAAAAGTTTCTGATTTTCCCCCTCTTGGCCAAAAATTCTTGTTTTGCCATTCCTATGTCCAAAAGCTTGGTACACCCATGACTGTATTTGAGTTTGATAAATACAACGTCATTTATTTATTAGATGAACGTACTGCCGAAATTTAACTAAAATTTTGGAATAAAACCTTATTTTTCTGCATGTATAGTTAATTAATAAAAACTTTAATAAAAAAATTTGTAACAAAAACAAAACCTACTTCAAACGAAAAAACTATTCCAAAATAAATAAATATGCACTAAAAGGTAAAAAATTAATGTAGTTACAATTATCGTTATTTTTGGAGTCGGTGTTAGCCAATATAACTGTGACAGAACAGTTTGCTACATCAACTTGGCTAACACCGACTCCAAAAATAACAATAATTGTAACTACATTATTTTTGTACTTTATTGTATAATCGACCACAATTCTTCAAGTATAACTATCATATAAAAATGCATAATAATTATAAAAATAGGTACTTAAATCTTCAAATGAAAGGATTCATTTGATATGCATGGAATTTTTTTATACATGCCATTTTTCCATACATATTAGATGTTTTTGCAATATTCTTAAAAAACTAGAAATGACCAAAATACCCGCCTGCATGAAAATTTTTGAAAACATGGAAATGATACATCCTGGCTATTTATACAGGCCAATCAAATAAAAATCAAATATATATTACTCGCGAATTTACAAATATGTTGTTTTGAAAATAAACTCAAAAAATTCAATTGAAACTTTAAAAATTTTATGTTTATATTATTGTTACTATTAATATTTAAATTTACACATATTAATAAAATCTAAGGGAGAGTTGTCTAGGTCGGACTGCTGTCTAAGTGAACCACCGTAATTTTTTAGTTTTTTGATCACTTATATGTAATATTTAATTTGTTTGTTTTTGTAATTTTTTAAAGATAATAAACTTTTTTGTAATCATAAAAATTTTTAACTAAAAAGTCTTGGTAATACTTACATATACATGCTTTTCAATCCGTGGCACAAAAATTATGGAAAGAGTTTTAAAAAAATGTGTGTCATCCTCGGCTTCGCCTCGGGTGACCATGGGATCTGAGACATTCTTTACTTCTCGTGGTGTGTATACTATTTTTCTCCACGGCGGAGGCGGAAAGCGCCAATTTCGTTTTGCACAGTAGGCAAGAAAGTTAACATTTTCTGCACGGAGGTGAGAAAAAATATTTTGTAATTTTTTGATCAGTTTCAGGCAAAAAATTACTCTTCTATTTCTTTCTCTAGATGTTTAGTTTTCGAAATAAAAATTCTTGAAAAATTAATATTCGATTTTAAGAAAAATGTGTTTTTTTCCATATCTGAGGGAATTCGCTTAGCTGACGCAGTTCCTGCGCTACGAGTTTTCTTAAATTACAAATATAGAAATTAAAGTAAAAGGAGTAATTCCTACTGTGGAGTCTCTCGCTCTTTGGTGTTTAAAATTCATTTCAGAGCTTCATAGATTCTCATTCTAAAACAACATTTCTAGAAAATACTTCAAATTTCTCGAAGACATAAAAATAGGCTTTTCTAATTTATTAAAACTAACCAATTTGTGGTAAGTAGAAAAATATTCCTTTTCTCCAGACATTTGCAGTCAAGGGCTTGGTTTTCCCAAAAACTTTATATAGAAAGTTATGGCATCAAAAGTATGACCGACCTTGACAACATTCCCATACATGTGTTTTATAACATGTAGCAGAATTTTTGAATATGAAAAAGAGTGGGACAAGATCATATTAAATAAATAAACTTATTCATCAATAAATTTAAAAAAGATTTCTCTCTTCCTAAGATCTTACTTAGAATTGCTTATAAAAAAAAAACACACAACATATGAAATATTGATTCACATATTTAAAAATTGGTTTTACCCACTATTTAATCATTCGATCTTAAAATCTCATCTGATTATATTATACATGTGTAGTCCATTTTCATATAAAATGACAAATATTTATTTGCACTTTTCTATTTCCTTTTTTCGTTTTAAATAAAAAAGTGGTGGAAATTGAAAAAAATTTTTAATAATTATAAACAAAAGTTTTTTTTATGAAAATAAATTTTAGTTGTGATTTTGTGTTTAAAGAAACCAGTTCCTTGTAATATTTATTGTTGAATTTAAAAACAAATAAAAAAATTATGTGAAAATTATTTAAAAAAAAAAAAAAAAAAAAAAAAAAAATGCATTTGTGTGTGAATCATCATTTTCATCGAACTAGTAATCTTAGTATATCATCAACAGCTTCAGAGTTCGTGGATTGGTCAAATATCACCTTTGCACATCTTGAATGTTATGTTGATTTGTTTAATGCAACTATTAGCAGTATTTTTGCATACATTATTTTGTTAATATTGATTTATTTACGATGTTCACGTTTACACAGGTAAATATTATTGTTTTTATTATTTATTTATTTTTATTATTAGAGTATAGAGGAAGATGGGGTACTATGTAATCAAAAATATTTTTTAAAACATTTTCAAAAAAAAAAAAAAACAACAACAACAACAAATAAATTATTGAAACACTCGTGTCATACGAAAAAGAAAAAAAATATTTAAAAAAATAATATTTTCTTTATTATCATGGGTAATAATATGCTTCTAAATTTAAGTTTTTGGTATTTTATCGAGATAACATTTTTTTCCCATCATAGTCCATATTTGAACTACAATCAAAATGGGTAAGAATAAAAAGAAAATAACAGCCATAGTAAAATAAGCCATTCAAATAAGCCATTAAAAGAAGCCAATAACCATTAAAAACGGCTCAACTAATTCTGCTGAAAACTCTTTCAGTTCTTAAATATGCAATTACGCGTTGAATAAGCCCAGTCACGTGTTAATGTCATAACTGGTTCGCGAGATGTCATGTCATAACTGGTTCGCGAGAGGCCAAAGAATCCGAACGAACACACGCATATACACACACACACAGACATCTCTTTGAACAGGTTTGATTCGGGTATTGGGGCCTTAAAACCGCGGAAATATGTAAAACTGGAGAAAATCGGCGCCATTACACTAATTTTCCCTGGGAAGTGAAAAAATTATAAAAAACCAACTTTTTTATAATCGAATAGCACTATTTTTAGTAAAATTATTCCTATTTAAATAGTACCTTACAAGATCATGAAAAGAGCCTCTTCGGATCATACGATATATTTTCGGTATTTGCCTCCTTGAGAAAAATATGACCTGTTTCAATTAAAGGCACTTCTAATTCTCTTATGTTCTTTTATCACACTCAAAAAATATACAGAAAAAAGTAAAATATAAACTGAATACATAAGCAAATAAGATAACGTCAGCTTTACCCATTAACCAACGTAAGCAACTAGCCAATCAGAGTCTAATTATCAAAATGTAAGACGTAATGCACATGATTGGTTGAATTTGGTTATGTCATCTTCTTACATCTTACGTTTTTTTTATGAACATTAATATATTTTTCTGTTTATCCGGATTCTACGGCATCTTAACCATTTTCGATTGATGAAAATGACTTATTTATAAAATACAAATATTCACAGCCAGCGAAATGATTTAAAATAACTAAAGAAAGACTTAGTGGAAATTCTTCCAAATTATTTTCATTAATCAATATTTTCACTTGAATAATCAGGGCATCCCACTTCCCCCTACTCCCCCTACTTAAAAAGAATCCACTGCAAATCGCCTTTTCAAACAAGAAATTACAAGCATAAATTAAACATTTAAAAAATTACATAATATCTAATTACAAAACGGAAAAAATTATGTGACGATATTTGGGTTGTATCGAAGTCATTGTCAGCATTAACATTCAGAATAATCAGTTTATTATTCTTATAATCTATAGTCCTTATCTTAATTAATATGACAGTTTGCCAATGCCGTAGCGAGCTTAACTCGAGCCCGGGGCACAATACCTTTTTGGTGACCCCCCCCTCCACCCGAAAATCATATGATATATGTAAAATATACAAATTATTAAATTAATAAAGTAAAATAGTCATAGACTCAAGTTAGGCTTTAAATTTGATACAAAAAATGTAGTGGGGAAAACAAGACTAGATTTTAAAATGTATTTGATCATCTAGAATTAGATCAATAGATACCTATTATTTATCTCTATCCAATTCTCCGAGCATTTTGCGGCGTTCGAGACTTCGCTTTTTCTATTGCCTGTTCACAGAATTTGTCTCCAATTTCGGCTAGTTAAGTCGCCAATGATTCAAGATCATATCTAACATATTATTTAATCAGGCAAATCAAGAAAGGAGGTAATTTAAGTAACCACACAGCGTAGATGCCATAAGAAAGTGCTGATAGACACAGGTCAAATAAACCCTGCCAGTAGAAAAGACGAAATTTTTGTTTCATAACTCATTATAACTTTAACCTAAGTATCTCTGCAAATATATTGAACTTGAGCAAATGGTAAGAGGATAGATTATTGTTTTGATTTTCTAAAACTTTACTTTTTATAAAACTTTCGATATATATTATATTAATCGAAAAAATTCGATAAATAACGGAACCATATTTGAAAAATAAATGAAAACCATAATAAAACTTAAATTAACAACTTTTATTATTACCTTTTTCATCGTCTATCTGTGACATCGTAGCTCCTAAACGAATTAAGATTTTTTTTGTTTTTGTTTGATAAATAATCAAATCTAGGGTGTTCTTAGTTAGTTTCAAGTTCGAATTTAGGGTTCAGTACCCAATAACAACTAGAAAATAATTTTTGATCTTCAAACGGCCGATCAGATTTTCTTGAAACATGCCTAAGAACAGATCTGATTTTGTGTCATCGTAGCTTCTAAACGGATGACCCAATTTTGATTTGTTTGTTGATTTGAAATATAATTTGACCGAGGGTGTTCTCTGTTTCAAGTTCGAGTACAGGGTTTCGTACCTACTCGATAACAATTAGAAAAGAAGTGACTCTTTAAATTTTTTATTAAATATTTTAATTTATTTTACAATTAATGAATTTTTTTTATTATTAATTGCAGTCAATTGTTAAATAATGATTATTTATTTCCAACACATTACCTACGCGGATGTTTTACTTCATTACTGTTTTTGGCACACTTATGTGAATTAGGCGATTCGTTATTATCACACTCAGGTGGTCACGATATTCTGGTTCCATCGTCAGCATTAATTGTATGGTTAGGTACGTATATCAATGAACTAAATAGCGTATATTATATACATATAAGTTATTATTATTATTTAAATATTTATTTGATTGAAGTAATTTTTAATAATTCAAAATAGATGACCTTCATTCATTTGATAAAGTCCAATTTTAATGCTAATTAACTTGTGTACAATATTAAATCATATATACTAATAAAAATTAACTGTGTATCATATCAATTTACATTAAAAAAATCTTTAAATTGCCCGCAAGTATTTCTACAGAATGTATTAAATTAAAAATTATCAGAAATTCAAATTCAACGCATCCCTTAACAATTACATAAAAATTCAGAAATATTTAATTTTGTTCCTAGTTAAATGGACCCCGCAATATAAGATAGGAAAATGACTTTTTGTGAAACTTTTTCTAACCCACCCTAAAATGTTCTTTGGATCATTCTGATCAAAAGCTCTGACAGCAACTAAAATTTTTTACGAGTAATTTTCGAGCTACAGGTGATTAAAGCTACAAATATAATAAACCTAGTATTAGTATTAGATTAAAAAGATGGCTTTCAATAAAACTTTTCAAACCATCCCAAAAATGTGCTTCCGATCGTGCTGATCAATAACTGTCTTGACGGGCGTAAAAGCTACATATATATTATATTTAAAGTACCTACATAACTAGGAAAATGGCTTTCTGTGAAACTTGTAGCTCGAAAACTACTCATTAAAAGTTTTTGTGGCAGTGAGAACTTTTGATTAGAATGATCCAAAGAAAATTTTAGGGTGGGTTAGAAAAAGTTTCACAGAAAGCCATTTTCCTATCTTATTTTGCGACATCCTTTAAAAAAAATACCAATAATTTATTTTTTGAACTATCTCCTCCATCTTTCGGGGTTTTGCCTTCTTAACTCAACACAATCACAAAACAATCGTGGAAAAACATAAAAATTGAAAAATTCGATTTCCGTAATTTCGACACTCTCTACGGCAAAATTTATTAAACAAAAACAAATTTATTCTTTAAACCAGACTAACCTTTATTAATTCTCAAAAAACAGTCAAGAAGAATCATGAAAATTTCGATTCATTTTGAAATCACGGTTTAATAATTTTAGAAGAATGATATAAATATACACAAAGCTGTATATATTCGATAACTGAATTATTTTTACAATATTTAATAAAATTTTTACTTCTGGTATATTTAAACGGAGAATTATTTAGTAAATTAATGTTTTTGAAAGGGGCTTTTGCTTGGTAGTAGTAAAATTTTGTTTTTTTAATTGTTGTTTTTGAATATTCAGCCTAGTTTATGAATTGTTAATCCACATGAATACAGTAGAGTTTCGATAACCGTGACTCAATAAAAACCAGGTGTGGCCCAATTGGCGGAATTATTTGGAAAAATTCATTATAAGAAAAATAAGGCATTGCAGAACAGTGTTGGAATGTAGGTTTTTAAGTGAGACTGTACATGCAGCATTAAACCCACGTGTTATGATGATGCTATTATATTTTTAGAATCATATCAATGTATATAAAAACAAACAATATCATTTTTGGGTGATTAGTATAATAGACGAACCTTTTTCCTTAGAAAAAATTGTTTGCTGGGTCTATCGACTTGCGGTTTTCTGCATTGGCTTCAAATTCAAATTATCCTTAATAAAGTCTATATGGCTTAAAGCGGAACTTTTTAGTTTTAACCCCCGAGCCATTGGAGTGAAGGGGGTTTATATCGTAAAGCAAATCTGATATAGAATAAAATAACTTTTTTTATAAAAGATTTTATAAAAAAGCCGAAAAACCTTTCGGGGGTCTGAAAAACTCTCAAAATGAAAATGACAATTTGACAAAAAAAAATGACAAAATTACAGTGAATTCAGGTCACTGTTTTCGAATTTTCAGTCAAAATGTTTAATTTGTTACTCCCCCTCTTTTAGCTTACATAAGTGGACTCCCGAAATAATAATCACCTTTTTTTTGCAAATTAAGACTTTTAATGACGCATAAGGGGTTTTTGGGGTCGTTGATCTCAAATTTTCTGAAGCCAATGCAAAAACCGCAAGTCTAATAGACCCAACAAACAATTTTTTCAAAGAGATCAAAAAATTCTAGGTTCGTTTATTGTACTAGACTGGTAGAAAGATGCGTCGAAAGTCCGGGCGGGCGTGGCTAAAACTGTTCCGAATACTGAACGTTTTCGATTATCGAGACTCTACTGTATTTTTTAATTGAAGTTCACTGTAATTTTATCATTTATTTAAACTATAGGTGAATTTTTATTGCATAATCGTATTGAGCGTGCAAGACGTCCAAGATATTTAATATTTTCAACAATATTATGGATATTAACACTGATTGGTCGATGTTTACGTTTATACGTTATGGTATCAATGTTACATAACAATGATGATATTTATGAATGTTTACGAGTTTATGTAACAAGTATTACAATGGGAATAATTCTAATATTAATAATTATTAATATACATACAATATATTTTGAGGTAAACTTATAAAGGATGCTTACTATTTATTAAATTATTTCCAAAAAAAGTATGAAGTACTCGGTATAAAAATAGTTTTTAGAAATGTAAATAATATTCATATCAGGTTTAATACCTAAGTCGATTTATGGTAGTACGACCGCCAAGGCAACTTTAGACTTGTGGTTGAAATAATTTCTACTTTATTTTCAACTTTGATGATGAATTTTGTTATAACTTCATGAAGGTAGACGAAAAATAAGAATAAAATTTGTCGATATCTACCTTGGTTTTCGAAATATCGAAAGTTAAATAATTAAACAAAATTTTCAATTTTAATACTTTGAAAATTACTCCAGATATTGAAAAATTTTATTCTTAGTTTTCGTCTTATATTGTCAAGTAATAACATAATTTACCACAAAATTGAAAATATATTATTTTTAAATTTGTATCGACACTAGCGTGCTCATACACCCTTAATTAGTCGGGCACAACGTGGTTTGGTTGCTTTCAATAATTATTAAGATTTTGACTTTAATTTAAATAGTTTTTTTTTTAATTTTCACTGACTAGTTTTGGAAAAATCTATATGAAAACATATCATCCATCTACCGTTTCCCCATAAGACCAATGTTAAAGTTGCCTACTTTTGAAGTTATTTAATTATTTAATTATTCGGACAAGCCACCCCCCCCCCTAAAATTTTGGATTGATGTAGACTTAGTCCAACTTCATATAATAAAAATCAAGCCTTTTATCCCAAATTGCTCTAGCGCTTTTACATACTTAAGGGCATAGAGTATATATTTTTTGTAATTATTTTCAACAAGTCAGAAACTTGTAAATAAGCAGTTTTTAGGTCGTTCAACTATGCGGAAGTACACTATGGAGAGAATTGCACTTTTTAGTAAGGTTTAACAATTTTTTCTCGTTTTACGAATTTAAAGAATATATATATTTTGATATTCTAGTTAGAAAATAATTGAATAAAAATTAATGTAAAATTATTGTCTCTGCAAAACAACGCAACATCCCCGTGACACCGAAATAAATTGAAAATTTTAGGGTATTGATACAACGGATTTCCTGTTTTTAAGATAATAAAAAGTTTTTTTAGATATTCGACAATTATTTTGTTCACTACAAACAAAAATTTGGCTTCCGCACAATATTCATTCGTTTATGTATATAGGTATATAAAAAATTTATCTTCTTTTTTATGGGCCACTTATAATACAAATCTTAAATTTATGTTTGCTTAGTCAAAAAAAAAGGGGTTTTAAGCAAAAAAAGGGTTAAAGTAGAAGTTTGAAGCCAAATGAAATACATAACTTTTTTACCTACGAGAAAATGATTAAAAAATATTTTATAAAAAACGGAACAAATTGAACTTTTAATTTAATTTAATTTACAAAAAATTAATTCTGAAATTATAATAATTTTTTTTAAATATTCAATGTAATTGTAAATTTAATATAAATATGGTGGAGGCGTAGAGCTTAATGAGTTACGTTGATTATACAGAGACTTGCGCTTTTGGATCGCCAGGAAACAATCTATAAAAAAGTTGTCGACATTTATTATTATTATTACATTAATTTACTGCAACACATTCTACCGTAAGTTTTACCTTTTGAATTCATATGATCTCGATATTTTAGCCAGCCCGGTCAGTATTAGTCAACCCGGGTGGAATTCCGCAGTGCAGTACCCGCGACTAAGCAAAGAAGATAAAAAAAGCTAGTGAAGTAAAATAAAAATGATACAAAATATCAACATCCATGTAAATTACATACTGAACAAAATTATATCTTATATGCCAAATCGTCGCGCACCGAATCTATGTACAGTAAATTTTCAGACCGTGAGTATTTTACGTCACTAGCCAGAACGAATGTCTATAAAATGAAGGGTTAGTCATGGAATTTGATAAGGGAATAAGTAAAACCTAGACCGTGGACCCAGAGAAAAACAGATTACAGAAATAATATAGAAGATATTGTGATAATTAGTATCAATTTTTATACACAAATTTGGTCTTATTTATTTGACTTGTGTTATTTTGACCAGGCTAGTAGGTTTGCTCTTGAAATATTTCAAATAATATATTTAATTAATTTGAGTTTGTTTGAATTTTCAAATATTTTGATCAAATTTCATTTCGTTTGGAATTATATATTTCCCAATCCTTTAAAGATTTTTGAGTATTTGAAATTTTTTATTACGTACCCTTTTTTTGAATCCTCCTAAAGTGTAGATATTACATGTGGCCTTATATTTATCTATATTAATATTAGCGGAAACAAATTATGTATGTTAAGAATAACATTAAGAGTATGTTAAGTATAACATTTAGAGAATTTATAGTGATTCTTAAATATTACGATTCTTAATACAGCAGCAACCTTGTTTTAAATAATAATTTCAACATTCATAATACAGGGTTGTTCAATCAGATGTTCCCACGTAGGTAAATGGACGGCATTTTGTCCAAAAAGATGCTATCATTTAAATGGGAGAGACCAAAAAGATTGGATGACATCACTTATGTCTTGGGTAGTACATGTATTTTAAGAACATATTATAATAGTAATATTTTATTATGTATAGGGTGGACTATTTTAATCCATTATGGCTAATAGCTCGTTTTATTGTTAACCAATCAAAAAATAACTTTCCAAAAGTTAAGTTTGATGGGGCATCATGTTCTGACATCAGATTGGACTTAGTTCCTCGGGTTTCTTTATTAATCAATTTAGATCCTAAAAGTTAAGAGATAGAATAACACGTTCAATTAGAAAGTTGAGCCTCATAAAAAAACTAACATTTTTACAGCTACAGAAAAATGGGTTAGCCAAAAGCTCTCAAAGGCATAGAAGACATACGCCTCTGTCCATGACTTTCACCTGAAATACTAGTTTCAAGGTCGTTTGACCTTGATCTTCAAATGTAAATTGGCCTGGATATAAAATAATTAACACAAATGAAGGACCTATATTGTCCTTACTTTCTAAGTCCAAGTCCCGAATACATGATACTTTTAATAGCTTTTGCTATCTAAACACATAATCATTGTCCTTGATAACTTTTGTCTAAAAAATTTTTCTAAAGCTAACCGTATTTTCTTTCGATTAAATGCCAATAATGCCATATTTTTCTGTGAAATGAAGAAGAAATGTGTCTATAGGTATTTTAAATTATATATATATCATGTTCTTTAACTAAACGTCTTTTTGGACAATGTGTCGCTCCCAAGTAAGTGATAACATCTTTTTGGACTAAATGTCACCCATTTACGTGGTAGAATCTTATTGAACAACCCTGTATTAGTGAATGCAATAATTTCAATAAAAATATTAATTACTAATTGTTTATGCATTTATATTTTATTTGATGGTCATTAAATAAATATCATTAAGTTTATAATAATTTATTTTACATGATGTTTACAGGGGCCGATACAAACGTTGTGTTTGTTGTCTTATCTGTAATCGAATTAAAAAAAAAAAAATTAAAATCACAACGAAGGTCGGGGACGGAAGAGCGTTTGTTGAAAATAATATATATTTTTAGAAATAATATGTTGTTTAAAATATATTTATACCCATATCATTTTGAATTGTCAATAATTTTACCGGCTAAATGGTCAGGTGGTTAAAGGCGTCATTATCTTTACCTCTTCAACTACCTAGACAGAGGTTGCCGGTTCGAATCTAGGCAGCGACAGTCTCATCAATTATTTATAAGGGGGCGGTTAATCAACCGACTCCACCCACATCATAAATTTAATCGTGAAAATAGTTGAAATAAATAAAGATTAAAAATAATGATGTGGATGGCCTCTGTTATAGATATAAGTGTAGGCGCTAGTGAGTTTCGTATACATTTACGTAAGTCGTATACATACATTTACGTAAGTCTCACTAAACAAGGAGTGTATTTTGAGGTATTTTTTCATTGGTTATACGATCATAGCTCCTTAACTATTGAAAATTTTGAAACAAATGTGTAGCATTTTATTCCACATAACATTTTTTTTTATTCGCCTTGATACGACCAATAGAACCAGAGATATGGCTAAAACTGTAAACAAAAATGATCGTGCATAAAGTTGGCGCGCAGCGCTTGGTTGAAAAGGTCCGTAGATTGGCCATTAAATAATATTTTTGCACTTTTAAGTAATTATTTTAAAGGTATGAGTCTATATTTTAATGTTATGTGCATAAAAATACGTTTTATCCAACGAGTTTTAGCTAACACGATTGTAAGTATTAATCATTTTTCCGGCCCACTATTAGTTTATAATTCGGAACCAAGCCAACAGCGAAAGAAAACATGAAAATTACGCACATAGTTATATGTGAAAACATGAAAATTTGTTCTAGTTTAAGAATCTTTTTCAAATAGCTATATTAAAACTTGAGTTATTGCAACCGAACGCGAATGTATAAATCAATTCTGATTCAATTAAATTAAACATGGAAAGAGTTTGAACGTTGCATTAACTCAGGTATGTAAAAGCAATGTTAATCGAATCGAATTAAAATGCTGTACGAAGCGCGGCGGGTCAAAAGTGTGTCACTTGCGTAAATTAATTAAAAAAATACAAAAAAACCTACTAGTCAGTCATTCTTATAATTCACAATTGTTAAACTAATTCAATTTAGAAACATTTCAATTCCATCGACTAAATTCTTTGTTGGTGAATCATTTAACAAATTACCATTCAATAAAATTTGACGACGGGTGCGTTGCTTAAATTACTAAAGAGATGTAAATATTAATAAACAAAACATGAAGTGGAAAAACCCCATACTTTTATATTATTTTATTAATGGTTCATGTGTTCATAAATTTTAATTATTCTTTTTACTTAGAAATAATATTTATTTGCTTTATAAATACTTACTTAAATTCAATTCAATTGTACCAAGAAAATTGCACAATAAAAGTAAATACTGATGCGTAATTCGTTCTTATCGAGTTATCGAATTATTATTTACCTGTGGTATGTAAATAACTTAACCCTCAATTTACAAAGTGTATGCTCATAGCAAACATATAAATTTGGATTTATCAACATTCCATATGAAAATTCTTGTTCATTCTGTTAGTAGGGAAGAGTGAGGAATTCCGGTTAACTTAAGAAAAGTTCTTCTTGTGTCTTTTATTGAAATCTTAATCTTCAATGCAATTAAAATTGCAAACAACAAAGGTCTGCAACTAAAACACCGCAAAGGATATTTTTAACTACTTCTTATAGACTTTTACCCACTGTAACAGGATAACAACTTTTTTCATGTCAGGTTTGCTTCCAAAACTTATTTGAAAATTCGACGAGTTTATGGGGATAGTCGGCGGATGCTGATCTAAAGGGATCTTAAGTCTTAGAAATTGTCAATTGATCCCAACCAATTAACAATCAATAATTTGCGTTAATGTATGCAAGAAACAGAAAAGTAAATGGGAAATCGTGTTTAGAGGAGCATCAAGAAGAGGAAGAAAATGTGAAGCTAAAGAGACATAAAAGGTAAATTAACAATTCAGGGGCTACTAGGATCTCTAGTATCATCTAATTCAATTTCAAGGGGTAGTATCATCCCTACTAACACCTTCAATTAATCGAATTTCCGATTTTTTACTTTTGAAAAAATTTTACTTTTTGAAATGGATAATTTCTTTTTGAATTCAGCATCCTTATAAACAAACAGACAATTTACCAAAAATATACCATGCAGGAAAAAACTATTTTTGTAGACCTATAGTAAGTAAATTGAGAGTTAATTTACTTTATATTACTTTAAGAATGATATTATCTTACAATTAATATTCTATTCACATTTTTAGAATTATTATAATGTATAAACCATTTATTATTATCAATGAAAATTGATAAATATTATGAATATTTAATTACAAAGTAATTTATAAATGAAAAGCAAGCAATGTCGATTTTATATATTTGAAACAATTTAATCAAAAAATTTAATGCCTATTTTATACAACGAACAGTTGTATAAATGGGAAGAAAAATGCTATGTTTGTGAAAATTCCCACAAATCCTGGACACCTACTAAGTACATTAAATATGGCACATCTGACGAAAATTACAAACATAAATTTTAATTTTTATTATGGCAAAAGAGCCCATAAAAAAAGTTTTAAAATAGAGGCATTGGGCATTGATATCGGTGGCACTGAGTCCGAAATAAGTAAGCTTGAGACTTACTTAAAAAATAAAAATAAATATTTTTTTGATAATGAAAATTGTAATTTTTAAATGATTTTGATAATGAAATGATCTTAAATGAAAAAAAAAACTCTTATTGAATCAATCTTGTGTCTGTCATACCATCACAGCATGTATTCTCCGAATTTTCTTTAAAAAGAAAGTTTAAATTTGATATGTGTGTATTTTGAAATAGGATAATTTTTATGAGTTTTATTAAAGCTAGAACAAATTTCCAAATATTTAAAAAAACTGAGTGCTTCATATTTTTAATCAATTTTTATTTTGTGAAATTGTTATTCAAAATACACTCAATTGATTTATAGATGTGTACAAAAATTTATTTAATCCATGAACCAATATCACAATACATAAGTTATCAATATTCTTATGCAAATATATTTTCAAAAATAACATTCTGGTGGCTAACACCATTATTATGGGCTGGATATCGTGAACCATTGGAAATAAATGACCTAGGATTATTACCAGATGAGGAAAAAACATCCATACAATTTCATAAATTTTACAACATTTATTTACAAGAAAAGGTAATAATTATTTTATCAATTATGTATAAAACTAATTTGTTTTATTTTAATCTACTTCAAGGATACAGAGTAGTTTTGAAAACGCTGTAAAACAAAAATCTAATTTTTTCCAAATTTTTTATCCTGATAATACATAAATAAATATCTATTCAATTGTATTTTTAAGGAAATTAGGCTAACTAAGTAAGTTTAAAATGCAAGTTGGCATGAATATGATTTTTTTGAGGACACTCCGACAATCATTTTCCATTGGCTCTTATAAAAATCAGGTGGCGCGAAGTTTTTTCTGAGTCAAATACATTAATGATATCCATAATGATTTCCTACATTAATGATATCCATCGTTTTCAAAATCACACACTTCTCTGTCCCACCATTTATTTCAATTATTTTTAAGAGCATAAAAATTTCTAATGGTGGAGGTATCCAGAAAAACTTTAGCTTTTAGATAATTTAAGAGTACCCATTAGTATAATTTATACATGGTCAGTCGAATAAAAGTTATATCGAGGCGCAAAAATGAATGATAAAGAATTTTTACAAACGATATAAATGTAGATTAAAAGGTTTCAAATTTTAAGTAGCTAAAGTTTTTCCAATCCCTCATTTACTGGGTTAAGTGAAGTGTTTCAAAAAATTTCCTCTGCTCTCATGCAAATTTTCTGGGACATCGCCTCTCTTCTATCATATTATTATTATAGTGTATCATATTTTGTCATATTTTTTATAGGAATTAATAAATTTACGGAAACAGTTTACTAAAAAAGTATCATTATGGCGATGCTATATAAAATTTTGCTGGAAAAATTTTTTATTAGGTGGATTATTTAAATTCTTTGGTGATTGTATGACTCTAGTTGGTCCATTGGGTATATCAATTATAATTGTTTATGTATCACAAATTGGCAATAAAAATAATTCTTTAATTCTAAATAAATTTATAACTATTGAGGAGTTCTTTAATAATGGTTACATATTAGGTGTAATTGTATTTATTGCAACAATATTACAAGGAACGTTATCACAAAATTCAACTCACTTAGTCAATGTTGAAGGTATTCATCTAAAAACTGCATTGCAAGTAAGTAGCTTTTTGTTCAAATATATTTTTTGAAATAATTAAACATAAAGATTATCATAGATGTAATACATTTTGTCTATAATGCTTAAGAAATAATAAATACACGCAATTTTTCACTTTTTAGAATTTCAGTTATTGTCTATAATAAAAAAATGTAAAAAGCGCCAAATCGCGAAGCTACAAGTCCAAGGAGTCAACAATTCTAATATCTAATTTTTGACGATCCGTATTTATTTCCAAATGCTTATATCTCGAAAATAGGCCAAAATATAAAATCCAATAATTTTTTGAATGTTAAATAAAGAGAATCTGGTGCGCAGATAAATGAGTAGTTTTGTCACACTTTAGACATGGGAGTAAATCGAAAATGCACGAGTTCATTTCCTGTAGTTCATGGCTACCTAATTTCAATAAGAAAAGGAATATCCAAAATCCAAACGTCTTAAATTCAAGATTTTCGTTACCCTTTCAGCTTTTATATACCAGTATATATTAGCCTGATTTACTTATGCCTATCTCTTAAACTGAATTTAGACTAGAATCTTTGCTTATAATAAATTAATATTAAGACACATTTTAGGGTATGGTTTATAATAAATCATTAAAACTTTGCTCATGGAATATAATTCAAGAAAATAAGGACAATGATGCAAAGTTGAAAGAAAATAGTAAAAGTGGTGCAAACAAAGATAAAGATAAATTAACAGATGTTGGAACAATTACTAATTTATTAGCTGAAGATGCTGCAAACGTTATGCAATTTATAATGTTTGGACATTATACATGGGCAATACCATTAAAGGTTAAAGAGTTAGAGATTATATTCTAGACGCTGAAAAATATTTCATTTGCAAAACAAGAACAATGAAGCTTATCTTAAGAATTTGGGTTTTAATCCGTTTCAATCCCAATTTTGATGGTGACTTGCGTTGTAAAACGCAAATGAAATTAGACGAAAAGTAATAATTATCGAAATATTTTATTATAACTTTTCATCTAACTCCGTCGAGCTTTGAGAACATAGTTTCTTAAAAATACTTCTCAGTTACTACCATATAACCCTGACAACTGTTGAGAAATCTTTAAGAAAATTGCCAAAAAAACTACCTTGTTCCAATTTTGCAATTGAAATGACGCTTGCATATCATCTTTTATATTACAGTTAATATTTTACTTACAGATTGGTGTTCTGATTTATTTACTACATATGAAATTGGGCTACAGTGCTGTAATTGGTGCATTTTTTTGTATTTTGACAATGAGTTTGTTACAATTTTCGATTGGGAAAAAACTTTCCGCAAATTCTAAAAAAATTTCAGTAAGTTATATTAAAATTTTTTCAAGAATCTGACCTAATAGAGCGAGTGTAAAAAAATATCAGTACCCCGAAAGTAAAGGTCTTAGAAAAAAGAAAAAAAAGTGGAAGAGTTCAAAGAATTGTACTGGGCGTTGACTTTCAAATTGACCATAAAGTCGTTTTCCATGTTTATTTTGTACATAATTTCAAACAGAAACACCCATTTTTGACATCTGGCAGGAAATGAGAACATAATTTTATATCAAAACATGTATACATGCCTCGGAGTAAGCTTCAGTCCAAAACGGAAAATATCAGCTCCAAGGTATATTTCAAATAATCGCTTAGTAAATTTCTTTTATTTTTAAGAAATGACCTTGAAATATACTATTAGAATATACTATTGAATTCGATTTTCAAGACTATTATCTTCAATGTTACCCGGGGTTATTATTCGTTTCCATTAGAAATTATCAAGTAAAATACAAAATAACCTTGAATGAAAATCGAAAAGTCAAGTACAAAGCCATACGCTAGTACAACTCTGTGAACCTTTAAAATTTTTTATTTATATTATTTTCAACCCAATATTTTCCGGTATTTTTTTACCCCCTTATATTTTGTAACACAAATAAATATTAGAAAATTTTTAGAAAAAACTTTTTTAAATGTAGGAACAAAGTGATGAACGTATAAACAAAATGAATGAAACACTTCAAGGAATAAAATTAATAAAACTGTTGGCTTGGGAAAAGCTACATGAAAATCGTATACAAACTACAAGAGAAATTGAATTAAAATATTTGAATAACGAATCAATTTACTGGGCACTAATGAGTTTGTATTTCAATTTAATAATTTTTAGAAATTATTTTAGTTGGAATAATGAAATTTTGTATTTTCAGCATTCTTAACTCACTTCTCCAGTATTCTAATAACTCTGGTTACATTTGGTGTATATTACATATTGGAAGATAAATCATTAAGTCCAGAAGATGCGTTTGCAGGCTTGGCACTATTTAATCAATTAACTGTCCCATTGTCTATATTCCCTGTTGCTGTTCCAATTATTATAAAAGGAGTGGTAAGATTTTTAAGCAATATTAAAGAATATATATTATATTACCTACATTTTATCTAACTTCTCGAATAGTCATGAATAATTCCATATATCTCAAAAACTCTTTATTTCAAAATTTTGGCCCGATTGTCACTTTTGAACAATATACCTACAAACATGAAATTACTGAGGGAATTTCTAATATATCACAATGTCACAACTATCTTTGTTAGAGCACCCATACTAGCAAGAATTTGTAATGTAAAGAATTTTCTCGGAGAATTTTTCTGATTTACGCAATTTTTATGAGGAACTTTCTATGCTTTGCACAGGTGAGTACTAGAAGAATTCAAGAGTTTTTATACTTACCAGAAATAAAAAATACTGTTCCAAATAATGGCCATAGTAACGCTGAGTTAAAATCTGAAAATGATTCACCAAAACATACAAAACAAATGGTTTTTGGTTTAAAACATATTGAGGAAGACGAAGAATCGCAAAACGAAAATATTTTTCCGAACCAACAAACGGTGGATAGTGAAAACATTTTAGAAATTACAGACGGAACTTATTCTTGGAATATGAATGACAAAATGACATTCTCAATCCCAAAGCTCACAATTCCAAAAGGTTGGTACAATTTACCCAATTTTAATTAGCTTGCCTGCTGTAATAGTTGTCTAATATGAGAGGGGCTAGATTCATACTCTGACCAAGAATCTAAAGATGATATCCGTTGAGAGGGATTTTAAGAGGATATATAAGAACACCGCTAGCACTCCCTTTCGCAAAACTTACAAGCAGAAAATTTAAAATATTTAAAGTGGTCATGTACAAATCCTATATTGTACCAGGGCTAGTTGCTGTACCTATTAGGTACTACTCCTCAATTTTTTATTTCTAATGTCTATACTACCCTTGTTTTTAGGAAAATTAACAATAATTGTTGGAAGAGTTGGAAGTGGGAAAACATCACTTATATCCGCTATGTTAGGGGAAATGTACAATTTAAGTGGTAAAATTGAATGGTCTAAAAATGTATCTGTTGCATATGTACCACAAAAGCCTTGGCTGATAAATGGTACAGTACGTGAGAATATATTATTTGGTGAACCATTTCGACCACGACGATTTGAACGAATACTATCCGTGTGTGCTTTAAAACAAGATTTAGATTTATTACCTGGTAGAGATTTTACTGAAGTTGGTGAAAAAGGAATTAATTTATCTGGTGGCCAAAAGCAACGAATAAACATTGCAAGAGCATTGTACTCTCAAGCAAATACAATTATTCTTGTAAGTTAAAGATGATTTATTCATGAAAATATATATGCAAATTACAAACTTATTCACTATTTTAGGATGATCCACTGTCAGCTTTGGATTATCAAGTTGGACAAGATGTTTTTGAAAATGGAATACAAAGAATGTTGCTACGCCAAAAGCGAACAGTAATTTTAGCAACACACCGATTACAGCTAGTACCAAACGCACACCGGGTATACTATCTAACTACCTTTTTAAATCAATATTCAAAAATAATTTTAAATCTCTCTTTTAGGTAATTGTAATGGAAAAAGGAAAAATTCGTGAACAAGGTACATTACGTCAATTAGAGGTTCGAGATCCAGATTTAACAAATGAATGGAGTAAAATAATGAATTTAGGAACAAATGAAAATGAATGTAAATCAAAAACAGCTCGTGATCGGTGGAATCTATTTCGTTTGGTATCACGAATTGGAAATCAGTTAAAGCATCGAAATAGTGTACATGGTACTTGGACAACCAGTGAAGAAACACATGTGGTAAAAGTTTTTTATGTGTTTTTTCGTCCGTGTCTCTCACGTGTCTCGCTACCCTTTGATCTTATTAATTCTCTTAAGTTCATTTAAGAAATTTTCCATTTTCGCTTAAAATGTTTAGTAGATGCAAATTAAGTGCGATCCCAAAAAATTTTCGAATTCAAAAGAATCCAAACTTGCCTCATTTGTACGAATATGTTTTGTTGGACACGCGCATTTATTGCATTTGTATTTTTAAATGCAGTTGCGTTTTTATTTTGTTTTTATTAATCTTGATTTTACTCCCCAAGGTCTTTATTCCCAACAATTTCATATAAACAAATGAAAAATAGGTAAACATATTATTGATTTTTAGAGTCCAGCTCCATATCGTCCGTTGCGAAAACGACCCAATTCAATATATGGTTCTCGGCATTTTAATATTGCACATGATTTACCACTACCAACCGATGAATGCGAAGAAGAAATTATCAGTGATGAGCGTTTAACCCGCCGAAGATATAGAACTGCATTTAATAATTTTAATCAATCTAATCAAAATGCAAGAGTATCTGTTGTTTGGGGATCGAATAGTAAACTTCATCGAGCTGCTACAAGAGCAATATCATTACAAACTAATCCTGTGATAAAAGGTCGACCAGCCGTTATTCGACAGTTTTCAACACCTAGTATACATCATGAACCACTTTACTCATCATTGAGTCCACAATTTAAATCAAAACCGGGAGACTTTCAAGTAGGAAAATTTACAAAATTTTCTCGCCATGGATCTGATAAAGCTGTCAATTTAGAAAAAGATGGTGATTTAACAAAGAAGTTAGTAACATCAAATCATAATAATTCAATGCATTATGATGAAAATAAAGTGCCTATCGGTCGTTTACGGAGTTCCGCATCAGTTGGAAGTGAAGATTTTGATGAAAATGAATGTAAGTTTGAAAATAGGCCTATTATTTAAATTGTTCATGAGTATTTATTTTGCAGCAATTATAACTTTGGATGAAAACGGCCAAATTTTAACAAATGGAGAGGAACGTACGTATGGTCGCATACCAAAACGTGTGTTTTGGGCTTATATTAAAGCTGGTGGAATTTGTGCAAGTTTTAGTTATTTAATTTCGGCATTAACATGGCAAATTTCACGTGTATATTTAGATTATTGGTTAAGCAAATGGACTAGTCTAGAAGTTAAATATAATGATACTTATAATAATACTCAAATATATTTAGAAAATACACCATTTTATTCCAAGGTAAAGTTGGTATACATCCAAATAATAGAGGAAGTGAAGCATATTTGGAATATCAGTTTTTTTTTTTTATTAAATAGAAAAGAATAAGGACTAGCCCAATAAAAAATACATACAATTTTTGAAAAATTATTTCGCTTTAATAATACAAAACAATAAAAAAAAATAAGGAACCTTCTCAAAATTACCATCAAACAAAAAATCTCCAAAAGCGTGATTTTACATAGGGTGCAGCTAATTTGGAATATTCCAAATTATATTCGCATTTTTTCTCTGATAATTGCTTGCACTTCTAATTATTAAATTAATATATTCTTGGTATATATGACACTGTTTCTGTTGGTTTTACAAATTCTACGTGTTTTACAAATTAAGTGTTGAAACCATTGCGTAAATAAGTTAGTTTGGATCCATCCCGATGGATGTGCTTTCCCTATAGAACCAACAGGTGCTCCTCTCATATTTTTTGTAATTTGCAGTTGCTCAAGAAATCTCGATAAAAAGACGTGCAACTGAATCAACTGTAATGTTCTGATTTAATATTCCTAGTCCAACTTCTCTGTGATTGTTAATTCCAATGTCGGATTTCTATTAACAGAAATATACACAAAATCAAATTGAAATAATAAACTAATAAGGTCACTTTATAGTTTAAAGAATTGCAATGGAGATTTTGCATATTATAGTATTCTCATCGAAAAATTTTTCAAAGCAGACGTTTTGTTCCCGCCTGGCTCCCGGCAGAAATTACAAGATGGAACTGCGTTTTCAGTACTCATATTGACTTTGTATGTCATGTGACGTTTTGTTTCCGGTACCAAAACACGGATGGCATTTATATTAATTGAGTTAACTCTGAGTATTCCAAATTACCTACAGTATTCAAATTTGCTGCACTTCCTACATATTTTAACGTAATACTTATTTTAATTTTTGGTTTCAGACTGAATATTATTTATTAATTTATGCAATATTATCATTCATATCAGTACTATTATCATTAGCATCGAATGGCTTAGGCCAATGTTGTGGAGCAAAAGCACGAGAATATTTACATGATAAAATGTTAAAAAACTTATTGCGATGTCCTATGTCATTTTTTGAGTCGACACCAACTGGTCGTATAATTAACCGTTTTTCAACAGATATGTCATATATCGATCAGGTAGTTTTTCAACAACAACAAATATTTGTTCAATAATCGATTAATGGTTTTTTTATTTTCAGAAACTTGCAATATCAATTCAACGATTATTACAGTTTTTATTCTTATGCCTCTCAGCAATAGTTGTAAATACAATTGTAACACCATGGTTCTTAATTATTGCCATACCAATTTGTTTAATTTATTATATTGTACAAAAATTCTATCGATGTTCGTCAAGGTAAATAACACGCTCTTATGGATTATTTAATTAGAATCGATCATATTTATAATACTTCTACTTTACGGCCAGCGCTCTATTTGCACCCATTAGTGTTATTTATCTGATCTTGGGATGCGCGGCGCAAGAAGATTTGAAATTTAATTACAGATATCGATTCAACTCTTAACTTGATGTATCCGAGGAAATTCTTATTTTTTGACGTAATAATGTACATTATGCTCCGAGGAGCATAATAGCGGATATTATCAAAAAAGTGAAATTTTTTCATAAAATAAAATGAGTTGAACGCAATTACCAGTTGGTACTTATGCAAAGCAATCTCATTCAACTTGTCGTTGGCGAATTCACAAAAATAGCACTGAAAACCCATCGTTTTTTGCATCCCTATTAATATAAATCAGTAAAATTTGCTATATATCAAAACTACGAAAAGTAAATAATGAATAATAATAAGAAATATTCACAACTTATGACAATTGTCATAAATTGCGCCGAAGGATGCCGGTTGCCAGTTTGCAAGTGAGAAACAGGTTGTCTGATCTCTTCCGATTTCACAGCACCTCTCTCAGTTGGCTACATAAAAAGAGTACTATATATATAGAATTAATAGGCTCACTACTCAAAGCTACCTACAAATTTGGAATCATCTCACTCTTATAGTTTAGTAGCGAATGAATCCTAAAGTTTTTCAATAATTTGCAGCCTCACGAAAAAACAATGATATTGAAAAGTGAGATATTTCAGCTCGTTAACTCTTTTTATTTGATATATATTTGAAACATATATACCAGAATTTATGTACCAACAATGATTACCCTACATGATTTATATGTGGTAATCATATATTCTTGGCGGGCAGTTTCGTCAAAAAATTGATAGTACTTTTTCAAAAATTACTTTTTTATATGAAATACCTACCTGCATCTATATTTATAGTGATTAAGTAAACCTCTTTTCAGAGAACTGCAACGTTTAGACAGCCTAACAAAATCACCGATTTTATCACATTTTTGGGAAACATTAGGTGGATTAACTACTATTCGTGCATTCGGACATCAAAATCGTTTTACATTATCAATGTACCAAAAAATGGATATTAATTCAAATGCATTTTTAATATTAAATACCAGTCGACATTGGTTAGGAATCTCATTGGTAAGTAGAAGATTCCATTCTTTTGGATAACAACTTTTCATTTTTTGAAGCATTCTCAAGGAAGCAAAAGACCCTCCTTGTGAAGCCTTTTCATAAAATTTGTATTCCTCTCCTTTTTCTTTTTAGACTTCGTTACTGAACTTGGGAACCTCGGTGACTTACGAGATCTTTCTACTTGGGGCCCTTATTTTAAGGTCCCAGTGTGTAACTGCTCCTCTGCCACCCCTTAAATCCGCCACTATTCAATGCTAGGTTGAATAAGCTATAGCCTGGAACGGAAAAAAAATTTTCATAACTTTTCACCAAGCTTATTGTTAGTTAACCAAAATTTTTGGACCAATTAACCTCACATCGTTTAAATGATTGAAAAGACGAAATATGATAGTTTTATAAATTTTCTTATAAAAACTAGTAGGTACTATTGGAAAAATATTCACTTTATAAAAACTAGAAACCATTTGTGTTTTTAGAGCGTTGTGTTTTTATGAATTTCAAGTTTATTAATGTTATATAGTATTTTACAGGATTATTTAGGTGGTTTTATTGTATTAACTGCAATTATAACATGCCTGTTGACAGCCCAATATTATCCAAATTATATAAAGCCATCGTTAGTTGGCTTAGCAGTTAATTATACATTGCTGATACCTATTTATTTACATTGGGTAGTCAGATTTTTGACTGACATGGAAATGTACATGTCAGCTGTGGATCGTATTGAAAATTATTCCGGAATTCCAATCGAGAATTATCGCCACGAAGGTAAATAGACCTATGTTTATAGACTTTGGTAATGACTACTTTGCTACACAAGATCTAAATGATTTAAAAAAAAATCTGTATAACATTTTAACATTTTTTTTATTTAGGAGTTCAATTACGCCGAAATTGGCCAGAAAATGGTGATATTGTATTTGAAAATGTCACTCTAAAATATAAGAGTCAAATTGAGCCTGTGATTTGTAACCTTAATTTACGAATACCAGCTGGTCAAAAGATTGGAGTATGTGGTCGTACCGGCAGTGGGAAATCATCATTAATATTATCATTATTTGGAATGGTTGATATATATGATGGTAAAATAAAAATTGATAATGTTGATATTAATTCTATACCATTACAAAAATTACGATCAAAATTATCAATAATACCACAAGAAGTCATTATGTTTGGAGGAACTGTTCGTGATAATTTGGATCCAATGAAATGTTTCACGGATGAACAACTTTGGAGTAGTTTAGAAATGGCACAAATCAAACAAATTGTAATTGATTACTTAGGTGGTTTAGGTGAGCATTAATTTATGTAGTACAGGTGCTCTTGTTTTTATGACGTATTAATGTCTTAATCTTAAAAAGAAAATTGAAAATATACACACGTACCGGGGGCGAACCTGGGTCTCTTGGATTCAAGTTAAAGGCCTTAACCTATTAAACTATCCGTGTTCTAAGCCCAATGGATAATTTTTCTCAACGAATTTTAACAATGTCTGCCAATATTGTGTAACGTTTGTGCGGTCGTTATGGAAGTTATTTACAGCATTTTTTTTTGATTCCATGCACGCTTGATTTCAAATTTCATTTTTCCATAAAAGTATATTTTGTTGTAACAAAAAAATCGCACTTGAATTCATCCTTTTAGGATCCTCTTTTTCCCGGTTTATTTCAACCACACCCCCTCCGAAACCGCGAAAAAGTTTTGTATGCCACTATTTTTCCCAGATTTCTATACCCTTCTCTATTTCGAAAATGGCTGTTCTGCCATATGCATGTTCTGTAAGAGAAAATGCTCCACATCGACTCAGGAGCTTATTTACTACGCGACAGAAAGTTAAGGTTTAAAGTGACTTGACTTTAGCCAAAAATTAAAATTATAATTTTATTTAAAAGAGTGGCACAATTCAAGGTGTCCAAAGTTGCTTCCAAAAAGCGAACTAAACATATTTGATAAAGGGGACTTGCTTACGGGGTTACTAGCCCTTCTTCTATTTTCCTTGAATCATTCAAGTTGCCGAACGCAGGTATTAAATATAAAACGAACGTTTATAAAGTAGTATAGAGGTATCATTATTGGTATTTTAACCTAATATTAGTGATAAGCAAAATTAGTCTCTCTCACTTACAAATTAGTCTCACGACAAGACCAATACCAAGAACAAGCAACAAAGAATCAAGACCAAGACCAAGACGCAACTCTGCAATACCAAGACCTAACTCTCCAAGATCAAGACTTATTTGCGCAAGATCAAGACTCATAGCAAGACTTTTACCAAACTTATTGTTGAAAATATCGTGACTAATATAAAAATTCTGTTTATATGTAGTAATTTTCTATCGTTTTCAGATGGTGAAATTCGTGAGGGCGGTAGTAACTTAAGTTCTGGTCAAAAACAACTCTTATGTTTGGCTCGAGTGATTTTACAGCGATCAGCTATTACAGTAATGGACGAAGCAACAAGTTCTGTAGATTCGATTACAGAACGTGCATTTTTGCAAGCTGCAAAAAATGCTTTTAAAAATTCGACTGTAATTACAATCGCTGTAAGTTACGAATTATTCCTATAATATAATTACAGTTTCTTACTAACAAAATAAATATTTGTTATCTTTTGCAGCATCGATTAGAAATGATTTTGGATTGTGATCGTATAATTGTATTAGAAAATGGTCAAATTATTGAAGATGGTTCCCCAGAGTACCTACAAAATAAACCTGATGGAATATTTTCCAAAATGTTACATTCAAATATTGCTTAAAATAGCAAATCGAAAAAATTTTAATTTTATTTTGTTCAATTTGAATTTTTGACGTATATATAGATAATATTTAATTCATAAGACGAATAAAATTATTATTTTTGATTAAATTTTGATATTAAAACTACAATATTTTAATAAAATATTGGTTTTTTCTTTAATAAAATATTTTTTCACTATTCTGCAGTTATTTATTCAACCAAAAACCCTTACCTATAATAATTGTCACACTTTTTTAAAAATTTTACAAAATTCCATTATCTTTCTACCGGTTGGTTTTAATATTCTGGAAGTTTATTTTTAATATGATGTTAGCTTTTGACGCCTATATTTGCCAAAGTTTAATGTTATGTTAAATTGACATTGTATAATTAGGACTAAAATTTCTTGTTTTCTATCTTGCTTGAATTTCTTCATTTTTGAATAAAGACCAAATACCTACTATCGTCCACTTTTTCCCTCGACTTCTAATTTGTTTCAAGCTAATTTTAACATTACGAAAACATTTTTTCCACCCATAACCCATTCTGAATTTCGGTTCTCAAGATACTAGCTTCACACGGCTCAAATTTAAATAAGAATGAAAACATTTTTCGGATCTATTTGAAGATATAACGTGGTTAGATCATTCGATTTTAAATTTGAGCCGTGTGAAGCTGTTATATCGAGAATCGAAATTCGTAATGGGTTACAGGCGGTGTAATCGGTTTTGTAATGTTTTATTAGCCTGAAAGAAATCGGGTTCATGAATCACAAATTTCAGACTCGACATGCTATTTCAAGTGCTTTTGTTTGCTAAATTTTACAATTTCTATAAAAAGTTAGCAAAATAGTCTCTTTTCATTTGAAGAAAGCATTTGAGTTATGAACTCCTGAATTATTTTAAGGAAGAATAAGTTTATTTATTTTGAATTCGAAATTTTCGATTCATGAATCCGACTTTTTTATCAGAGTCAATAGAGCGACGACGAGTTACACTTTACCGTTAGACTTGGGAAAAAAGTATATGGCAGTAGTTGTAGTCATTAAAGACTAATTTGGTATAAGTGATGCTACCGACTAATGACTGTTCCGAATTATGGCCTTTACCAGATTTTCAAAGCTACAATCTTAAGCGGCATGTTGATAGAAAATTTTTTACTTCGCATCTGCTTAGCGGTATTTTACTCGTGCTTCATACTATTAACTTAATTTAAATTTTGAATTAACAACAAAATATTTATCAAAACAAGAAACTATTGATTACTCTATACTGATAATTACCGAGACATTATTTTAATGTAAATGAGACTTTAGTAAAAAGATAAATTATATCAATTTTATTGATTAGATATTGATATTAGTATATACTTATTAATAATGTCTTAAAAAATATAAATTAGTTATACTTTTAAATAATGGGGTGCAAAAATTCACGTCAGTTAAGTGAAATAAGTAATTTACAAAATGAATCATCAAAGTCAAACAATGTATGTTCTTCTACTTCATTCAATTAAAATTGATTTTATATCAAATAATAAATTTTTATTAATTAAAATTTAGGAAATTTCGGAAAACGAAGCACAAAATGAAAATCATTTTGAGAAAAATAATGGTGTACAATCAAATAATAAACAAATGGGAGTTAGTGATGCGAGATTATTAAGAAAAACAGTTTCATTTATTGACGAAGCCAAGAAAAACGAACCAAAATTGGTTAAAATTAAGAAAGATCCTAAGTATATAAAAATATTTATTAATTATCTATTTTAACTGTCCCAAAAATTGTTCGTTATCTTAACAAAAAACTTATTTAGTCTTCTTGGTATATTTAATTTAACTTGATAATGAGATAAATAAGAGCTGATTACAAAATAGTACTTAATGGGATGGAAAAAATCAAACTTTAAGCTTTATTTCCTAAGAAAAATTTAAAACACATTTTGAAAACAGCTTTTAAAACATCAAATTGTCTTCTTTACAGAACCCGAGAACTCATACGAAATGCATTTTTAAACAATGAATTTCTTAATTATTTAGTAAATGATGAAAGAATGGAGCTAATAATAGACGTAATGTATTCAAAGGAACTCGAAACAAATACTTTTATTATTAAAGAAGGCGATATTGGTAAATATTATTAAAAGATGTCTAACTGATACGTTAGCTTGCAAATGATGCTTCTTGTAAAATACACACGGTAATGTGATTAAAATGTTTAGGCTAAATTAATAATTTTAGTTTATACTGCAGGGGTTGGGCAATTTAATAATTGAATGAAAGCGAATATGTAGCAATTTACAGTTTTACTCCATAATGCTCTAAATCGGATCCTGCATTTTTATTTTTAGATGGTGTATCTAAATTTCCACAAGAGATGATGCACAAAAACAATTCAATTTGCTAATCTTACCTTATTTATTCCAACTTATTTATGAGAATGTAAATTCCTAAAATTATACAGTGTGTCACATTTTGTTATTAATAGAAATATTGATTTGAATATTTACATAGGCACGCAGGGTGATGTGTCACATTTTTTATGATACTTAATCAAAATCTGAACTTTAAACTTAGGAAAATTGACAAATAGGGCCAATTTTTAATATTTCACTAAGCGTTAGAAATATCGAAACAAATTATTTAAAAGAGTTGCTAAGAATTTGATTTTATACAAATAAACCGACTTTGATGACAAAATTCGCATTTTTAATTTATTCATTATTTTGGTAGTACATTGAGTTTAAAATTCCGATTTCGGTTGAGTATCTTAAACAACGTGACCCTCGGTCCTATATAACTCTGCAAGTATTCAAATCCATATTTCTATAAATTATGAAAATACTTGGGTATCTTCTACTTAAATGTGAAACACTGTATATGATGGCTTAAGGGCCTAAATTTATAATTTTACGTGACCATATTCAATCGCGGATCCAGAAAACTTTTTGTAAGGGTAATATGAACTTTTTATGAAGTTTTTTATCAGTCATTTATTCCATTCCTGTGGCCAACTATCTGACTTCTCTGTATGGCTTGGGCCTCTGAGCTCTTAATTCTTAATTATTTACTATCTAGTAAAAAAAGTTTTCATAAATTTTGGAGGAAGAAATTGCCTTGACTTCGTGTTAAGTATTACATTTCTAACATATCCATGACTATTCGAAATGAACACAGACTTAACACCGAGAATAGCATTATTTACGCTAAAAGTATTTGATACATTATTTGCATTTTAACATGTAAATAGCAAGAGCTACATTGAAACGGGAATATTTTACTTCATAAATAAATTTTTAGGTTCTCATTTGTATGTTTGTGCGTATGGTTTACTTGAAGTATTTGATAAAAATAACACAAGCATTAAGAAAATTAATGTTGGTGAAGCATTTGGTGAATTAGCGATATTGTATGAGGAACCTCGTCAAGCATCTGTGAAAGGTTTGTTTAGAACACGAAAATAATGATGATAATAAAATAATTATGGGCACTTACACTGGCCTATTTTAAACACTCCATACTACATATTTGGTCACAAAGTATCTCGGTGTCACAAAAAATGCACGGTTTACATATAGTATTAATCTGATGCATTTTTTGTGACACTGAGTATACCTATATATCACCACAAAATACTGAAGCCTCTTGTGTTCTTAGTAACCAAATAAAATGTTACCCTGTTCATTGATAAAACTCAACAAAACATTACTAATTTTCCCGGTGAAGACTGTTTTTGAGAAATTTTCTCCATCAAGTTAAAGATTGCAATTAAATACAGAAGTTCCAAAATGAAATTAGCCGGGTATGGTCTGTATCCCGACTGATATTAAGATAAACTAGAAACAACTGCCTATCTTTGACTCAGAATGGATTTTTTCTCAGGCTAAGACAAAAACTGTAGGAAAAGAACCAAGAAAAAAGCTACTTTATTGCCTGGTAACATATTTCCCTGTACTCTCCTTTCTGAAAATGTACTTACTCTTCTTTTATTATAAACAACATTTCGCGTACTTCTTTGTTCAAGTTAAGTAAATGTCTTCCAATATCGACTGGCTTCCTCCAATAAAGCTAAATGTGTTTTGATTTTTACGCTTTATAGAGTGGGATGAAAGTGGATAAACATTAACGTATTAATTCCTGTATTTATTTTGGGGTCTATCGTGAAGTTAGTAGAAATAAACGGTCTAGCCTGCACGGCTAAAAACCCAAATACACAATTATTTTTACAATTCCCCATAAGAGTATTGCTTATAATTATTGATTTAAAAGTTTGATCATCATGAAAACTTAAAATGTCATATACAGATAATTTATAAATCCATGAAACCAAAATACATTTCAAATCAACGACTAAAAAAACAGAAAATAGTACTATTTTTAACCGTATATCCACTTATGCACCACTTTGTATAAGGACTGCATATATTCCTATATATATTTTTTACAGTAATAACTCCATCCGTTGTATGGGTATTAGACCGTACAGCTTTTCATGACATAATTAAACAGATTGATATCAAAAAGCATGAAGAAAATATGAAATTCCTACAAGCATGTCTTGTATTCCAACATGTTCCGATGCCAATACTTTCCAAAATAACGGATATAATAATAACGGTAGGTAAATGATGAATTTTACGTACTGACAAAATATAATTTTGAGTATGTACAGTACAGACAAGCGCGGATCTAAAAAGGAGCTATCTAAGCAATTATCCCCTCCCAAAAGTAAGAAAAACAACTATTTTAAGCAATTAGCAAATAACTTGAAGCATCTGTGCATACTAACTATATAAAACAATTGGATATAGTTCAAAGCTAAAACAAAAATCTCAACAAAATTTTCCCAAATGAGTATCCCTTACGAAAATTGAAAATGGTAGGAAAATTTTCTGACCTGCTGCAATTTGTTTTAGAAATTATTGTCCATTTGACGACTGAACATGTATAGTTTCTAAGATGACTTTCATGTTTTTTCAAGTAATGTCCAATATCAGTAGGGCAACCAATCATCAATCTCAAAAGAGCTGAAAATTTAACATGCCCCCATAAAAAATATTTAAAAGAAACTGGTAATATATTATAGTGATATACCCCAAACAAGAAGATGCTTTTTGTGGATGTTCTTATACTATAATTATAATAAATAATTTCAGGAGTTTTTTAAATCTGGTTCAACAATTATTCGACAAGGTGATATAGCAGATAAATTTTATATAATAAAAGCAGGAACTGCATCAGTTACCATGGTCAAGGAGAATGGTGAGGAAGTAGCTATGGGGACTTTAAGTACTGGTGAATATTTTGGTGAAATTGCATTGCAAAAAGAAAATGCAGTTCGAAAAGCTACAATACAAGCTTTAGATTCTGGCGTAGAATGTTTAACTCTGGATGGAAAGTAAATATTTTATTATCCAATCGTTTAGTTTATATTACACTAGATAACATTTAGAGCATATCCTTTCTGCTAGGTTAGTTATATTGGCTGTCCACGAAGGGCACACTTAGACTATAGAGTCCATTGTGATACCATATATGTGTTTTACCATGTTTTCCGTTGAGAATTTCATTCATCACCTCCTCAATTATTTTGAGAGGCTGAGTACACCTCCTCCATACGTATATACCATGCACTTTCCCAACACATTACAACTATTAATTAAATTAATTTTTATCCTCTCTGCTAACACTAAAGTCAATATGAGCGATCATTAAAACATTATCATAAGAAAAACAATTTAGAGACTTTTTACCCACATACATTGATGACTAAATCTCCTATCTTGTAAGCAATCAAATACCTTAATTTATAATTGCTTCAAATGAGCTTTATGTTACTAGAGGTTTTACTTTGGTAGAGTCCAAATATCGAACTTTGATTACAATAAAAATAAGGTGGAAGTTTTAATTAATTCGCCGAAAAACAAGCGAAATTTTGACTATATTACTAAATTATGAACAAAGATGATTTTAAACAAGTCGATTTTACCGAGCTACTAAGATCATCTAGTTTTTTTTGTGTATTAATTTATTATTCAAAGGAACGAGAGAGCTTAATACAAAATTATTTTTGGATGAAGGTCCATAGTTTTGACACTGGTATGGTCTATATCGAAAGATTATTGCAATCTTATATATATTTGGAAAAAAGTTTTTCATCTCATTCGCAATAACACTATATTACACAGCAATTCTCTTTTTGCTTTAATTAATTACTCCCCACAAATTTCTTAATCACTACATATTATAAAACAAAGTCGCTTTTTCTGTCCCTATGTCCCTATGTCCCTTTGTACGCTTAAATCTTTGAAACTATGCAACGGATTTTGATGCGGTTTCTTTTATTAGATAGAGTGATTCAAGAGAAAGGTTTTTATGTATAATACATCCATATTATAGTACAGTAAGGGGTTGAAATAGGGGTTGAAAGGGATATGCTTCAAAAACTAAAAAAGTTGTGCATCGATTAAGCTCAAATATTGACACGATATACAACCAGCTTCAAAGATATATTGTTTTTATCTACTTTTAACCTTCGGAGGGTAGAAAGGTGTAGCGAGAAAGTGGGAAGGAATTATCGAATATTTACAAATATACCTAAGTGGAGTATCAAATAAAAGAGCATGACGTGTACATTACAAAACTGTTATCCCACGCAAGGAAATGTGGAGGGAGGGGTGCAAGTGGGGATGTTATTATAATATATATATATATTCTTTATTTTTTAAATTCTAAACTATTCTTAAAATTTATTCTAGATCATTTCTGAACTATTTGGGAAATTTAGACGGATTTAAAGGTGAAAAATATACCAAAAATTCAACACACATTATAGACAATGCAGGTATAATTTTAAAATTGAAAAGAAAAATGAAAAATTATTAACAATTTTTTTTGTGTAATCTTGTTTTAGAGTACGCGTACATGAAATTAGAAGACTTAGTATTAGTACAACATAAATTACAAAATACTCCAGCGTTCCGAACCGATCTAGTTCAATTTAAAAGTAATATAAAATTAACATTTGCCTTAAAGAAAATACCGAAGAAAATTCTAAAAAATAATCAAACAAATTATCATAGTTTGCTTACTGAACGAGATCTTTTAATGAACTCTGAAAGTATTTTTCTGCGAAAGTAATACATACCAAAACAAATATATGTACCAAATCTAACGTAATCTTTATTTTTTTTAGATTATATCGAACTTTCCAGGATAAAAGATATTTATATATGTTGTTAGAGCCATGCTTAGGTGGTAATTTATGGTTAACTTTACAACGGAAAGGACAATTCAATGAAGATGTAACAAAATTTATGGCCGCGTCTGTAATTCTGGCATTTGAATATTTGCATGATAAGTATTATGTCTATCGTGATTTAAAACCGGAAAATTTAATGATCGATTCAAAAGGATATATTAAATTGGTAAGATGTATTTCGCCTATGATTAAATTTTCATTATTGCAATAAACATTATTTTGCTTAGGCAGCTTGTTTTACATATCTGCGAGTGTCAAAATATTGAAAATGTTCTCAGCTAGTTTATTACAATATAAACAATTTAGGAATGTAATCCCTGCCAGGATAATCCTACTGCTATTAATATTAAAAAATTTATTTATTTATTAATAATCAATTATTTTAAAAATTTGATATTGTGCATATTATTAGAATCACCCTAGATTAGGGTATATAGGTCGTTTTTTTTTTAACTTGGCATATACGTGAATCTCGAAAAATAAGTTTTATCGAGAAAAATGCTTCAAACGAAAAATTTTAGGCACACATCTTATACAAGTATTGAATTCGAACTAAGTTTTCAGGTTCAATTAAAAACTCAATTTGATTCATGATCAAATTTCACTTTAAATTAGATAGTTGTTCTTTAGAAAAATGCAAATATTTTTTCATTGAAATATTTTTTTGTAAACCGAATAGTTTAGACAGTAATTGATAGAAAAATCTTAACTTTTCACGTTTTTTCATCCGATTTTAGCAAAATCGGGTTGAAAGTTGTTCTTTATAAAAACGCAAACATTTTAAGTTCGAAATATTTTTTTTAAACCAAATAGTTTAGACAGTAATTTATAGAAAATTCTTAGCTTTTCTCCGCGTTCTTTTTTCGCGTTTCTCCATCCAATTTCAACAAAAAGTGTCAATTTAGAATAACAAACCACTTTTTTGGAAATTTTTTTTCCGACAACTGCTTAGATTCCGCGGAAACAATTACACAAAATGACAATTTTAATTCGGAATTACAATTTTAGATAAACTTTTCGGTTCATTTTTGCGGACTAACAATAACATCTCTCTATTAGAAAGTATTCATTATAGGTATCTATTACCAGTCATGGAGTAGACTGTGCTTTTTATTGAGCACTGCTATACACTCAACATTTTTTGCTTGATTCATTTCAATCTATAAAACTTATTTTTGGATTTTCAAGTATATGAATTAACTTAAAAACATCCTATATTTTTCTCATGCCGAGTCTAAGACCATGAATATTATATCGATTATTATGAACTATGTGAGGACCACTTTCACCTATAAATTAAATTTATTAAATATTTGCTATTAATTAATGGGAGAAAGTGGTCATCGCATAATAATAGACAATTTGATTTTACACCCACAATATTAAACTGACCAAAACTTACTTTATTAAATTATACAAACTGCGAAACTGTAGTGAAAAATTATGAAATAGAAAGAATAATTTTCCGAATACAGGTATCTATTCAGATTAACGGTATTTAAAATGAGGTATGAATGGTCTTTTATAGATGGAAGTCTTGGAACAATTTCATCTTACTTCATTTTTTCAAACGAAAAGATGCAAGCAAAACCACCCTTTGCGATCTGTAATTTCGTTTATGTATATAATTCTGTTTAAGAAGTTATATGGAAAATTCAAGTTTTGTTTTAAGAAAAGCAGTATTTCGCTATATTTCGCAAATTGAATGTCAAATAAAACAATTAATAGGCATTTAATAAAATACTTAATATTTATACATTTGCAATTCGACAGATTGAAACAGTTTGCTGCCATACTCTTAATGTTTCGAACCAATCTTCAAATATCGCATGTTTAAAATACTTGGCGTGGCTGACATTCTTTTTTATTGCCCAAATGCAAAAATCTATCTAAATTGATTGATTTCCTATTAAAGAAATGATCTCTTATTAATGAAAAAAAAACCATCTCATTACGAATATTTGACACTTTGACAGGTTTGACTATTGGAATAATATACTAAAATTTTTGGCCAATTAATGACTTGATATTTTTCGGTTGATTTTTTATAGACTTTTATCGAAGTGTTATAAATGCAAAAATTGATGACAATTTTAGGTTGATTTTACCTTTGTTAAATGTATACCAGACAACTCAAAAACATGGTCATTTGTTGGAACACCAGAATATTTGACACCAGAAGTATTATTAAATAGAGGGCATAATAATGCGGTGGATATTTGGGCATTAGGTATATTTATTCATGAATTATTGGTTGGATATACACCGTTTCGTGGAAAAGATTCAATGTCAACATACAATAAAATTTTAAAAGGAATTAAATCCGTAATATTCTCAGTTCAAATATCAAATACTGCACAGGACTTAATTACAAAATTATGTCATCCTGTGTCCACTGAACGTCTTGGATGTTCGAGCAATGGTATTGAAGATATAAAATATCATAGGTATGTGTGAGCAATGTATGAAAGTTTATCTTAATGATCTACGAATTTGTCAAACATCTTCCATCCCGTCTAGAAATTTTAAAGTAAGCACTATTGGGGACTCATTCGGTTACCCTTTAGGAACAGCTCCAAGGGATTGTGATGCAAAGCATTGTCCGGCTCTTATTAGAAATCCCACTTGTGCCTTGATGAGAAAATCCCAATTAGGATTCAGCTGAGTTGCCCAATTGGGATTCCAAATGGTAATGTAAGATACGTACTTGGGTAACAATCGAACAATCCCAATCAGGAGCTGACAAGCTAAAAGAAAGAAATTATTTGCATTCACATCCATCTACTTCAATTACTTCTCTGACTATAATTGCTTATTTCCAAGTTGTGATTTCCTATTTAAGTCACGCCCAAATCGGGAAAACTCTTTGTTTCTTAACTTCGCGTTGGAACTTCCTATATGGGTCCCACACAAAACCCAAATGAGAAAAACTGACTAAAATTACTTATTTCCAAATTGAGTTTTCCTATTTAAATCCCACACAAAACCCAATTGGGAAAAAAATGACAATAATTTTCTCATTTTCATGTTGGGATTTCTTATTAAAATCTCACACAAACTCCAAATGGGAAAAAACTGACTATAATAACTTATTTTCACGTTGAGTTTTGCTATCTAGGACCCACACAAAACCCAATTGGAACAAAATAACAAAAATTTCTCATTTTATTATTAGATTTTTCCATTCAGATCGCAAGCAAAACCCAAATGGGAAAAAATAACAATAATTTCTTATTTGCATGTTGGGATTTCCCAATTAGGTCCCACACAAAACTCAAATGGGAAAAACTGAATATAATTCCTTATTTAAACGTTGGGATTTTCTATTTAAGACCAACACAAAATTTATTTGAAAAAATTACAATAATTGCATTGGGAATTCAAATTTAGGACTCACACAAAACCCATTTGGAAAAACTGACTATAAATTATTTTATAATTGCTTTGAATTTTCTGGTTGGGTTCTGATTGGACCCTTATAATGATTTCCTTAGTAGGCATGCCTCATTATCCAATGAGGTCCAGGTGATACCCTGGGTGATTCCCAAGTAATTTCTAGTCGAGATGATTTGCAATACTACAACTTCTAGGACTAAATTTTCTATACCCATTCAGGGTAAGTACGATAAGCCGCTATGTTCGTGTACTCTCATGTTACACAGTTAGAAAGCGGCAAATCAAAGTGTATGATTTTCTGAGGAAGCAAGATATATTCTACGTTTTTTGAAGCATTTAGAAGTGTTTTATCAATCGAAAATATTCTGAAAGAGGATACTGTGAAGCTCACTAAAATATTCTCTAAATGCCAAATAAAATTAAGGGCATCGAAAGTGGGAATTTTCGATATGTTATCCGGGCAGTTGACTTGCAATTTTCTTCAACACTGTTTAAGTCAACACTGTTTATGTGAAATTGGTTACGCTTTAACCAACAAAGTTGGTGTTAATCCTAGGCCCACACAACTTGCTAATATATAAAGTTTTATTACGAACAGAAACTCTTCTTTTGCATAATTTTCCATGCAAAAGGGAATTAGCTATTTATGGCAGGAAAATGTAAGAAAAGCATATGTTTCAGGTGGTTTGATGGGTTTGATTGGGCTGCATTAAAAGAAGGTACACTTCCAGCCCCACTAATAAACGTTACTAAAAATAATCAGGATGTACAATATATGGATATTGTTGATATTTATGAAAATGAAGCGCCAGAAGTTGATTGGAATGTAGAATTTTAAATAATTTATTTCACATAATTTTCAGTACCTTTATAAAAAAAATTTTCTGATGTAGACAGATGTATGACCTGAACTATAATAATTGTAAATTATGAATTTTCAAATAAACTCTTTTTTATTTAAACTTTTTTTGATTTTTTTCAAAATTGATCATAAAAATTTAATATATCATGAATTAAACAAATTATTACTTGTATACTTTATGCCTAATAATTTTTGTCAATTGATTGAGATTTACTTGGCTTATTCTGTAGGAAATGAAGCATTTAACCAGGGAAAAAACTACGCCCAGAAAATGTTTGTCTGAGTGTACACAACAAAATCATATTCATGCGAACTTCTACACTTTCTACGCCGATAAAGTAGGACTAAAGTACCCTACTTCCGGATACCACATTCTTTAACATGTAAAAAAAACTATTCCTGACATTTTTTACCTAACCTCACCGTTTTTGAGATACAAGTATTTTGAAAAAAAAATGTAGATTTTGGTTGAAAACTCGTTATTGTCGAAAATAAAGATTATTGTGAGATTCTGGTCAAAAATTTGATTAGAAAGCCGTATGATATTATATATCTTATATTATTCTAAAAACTTTTTGACTTTTGACATTTTTTACCTGACCTGACCTTCGATATATCAGTATTTTTTTCTAAATCCGATTACAGTGAAATTAAGTCAAAAATGTCAATAGTCAAAAAATGTATCGAATGGGTCAAATATAAAATCATATGGTTTTCAAATCAAATTTTTGACCAGAAGCCCAAAATGATAATTATTTTCGTCAATAACGAATTTTCGGCAAAAACCCATTCTTATTTTTTGTCAAACGCTATACATCGAAAACGGTCAGGTTGTCTCTGATATGTATATCACGTTAAATTTTTTTATAAATAAAATACGATGAACTTGTAAATGTTGATAAAAATAAATAAAAAAGGCTTTTTAAAATACTAGTTTTTAAAAGTATAAAAAGATTTTAATTATCTAAAAGCTAAAACGCATCAACTTTAATATAGGTATAAATATATTTGCAAAAGACTTATTTGCAAACAAATCAAAAATATTTGTGGGCGTAGTCGTCAGACAGTCTAACAACACTGAGCGATATTGAAAGATGACCCTTTTACGTTCTCACAAACTTTTGCAATTAAATAAATAAAAAGTACAGTAGCTTTATACGAGCTTATACTGTGAGCCAGTCGGTCGGTTCATCAGTTAGTTTTATTGAGTCGAAGACGGCTTTTCTTCACTATTATAGTCTACAAGAAAAGGTAAATAATGAACAATGTTAACATTGTTTTATTCATCCAGAAAAGAAAGAATGTATTTATTAGACAACATTTTTTACCTTGGCCTGATTTTGATAGTTTTGGCAATTGTTTTACTAAACTATTTGTTATTATTTTTGATTTATTAAAAAAAACTCCAAATATAGATGTCTTTATTTAATAAAATAATAACTTGTTAATTAATAATATATCTACTAAAATTAAAATTTATACCAATTATTAAATTTTTACTAATTAATTTTATAAAATTAATTAAATATTCTTTAGATAGGCAATCAAATATAGAGCCAGTAGCCTAATCATTGAGAGGCAAAAATAATAAATAATAGTTTAAAAAATTAAAAAACACGCTTTTGAAACTAGCTAAATTAAAAGGTAGAAAATAATTTCTTTAAATTCAAATAATCAATTTAATCGTAAAATAGCGTGGGGTCAATTATTGTAAATATTTTATAGACAAATATTGATTAAAAAAAGTCATTATTAAAATATCTTAAGAAGCACGCCACGCTTTTTTACGATAAAACGATTTTTTGGAATTTATAGAAATTATTTTCTACCTTTTAATCTAGTTACAAAAGTGTGTATTTAAGTTTTTTAACTATTATTTATTTTGTATTTTCTAGCATTTTAAATTATTATTTATTTATCAAAAATTCACTATAAATATGGTGGGAGCGCAATTAAAGGTATACATTTTCAGATAGGGAAATCGTCAATCCTGTAAATCCTGATCAAGATAATCAAATAATATTATTATCTTGATCTGGAGCTTATTATATTATTGTATTGTCGTCAGTCCTTGATAGGTATACCAAATTTCGAGCTAATCCAACGTTTTGAAGGGGATCAAAATCATGTTCAAAGTTTCCGTTACATACTAATATACTAACATACAAACATACTAACATACACACATACTAACATACTATCTTATTTCTCCAAATAGGTACCCAAATAAATGAAATGATCGGTCGAGTTCAAAAGATATGTCACTATACTCTCTAAAAACGAAATATTTGCTAGTGCGTTCACTATTTGTAGTGAGAAATATACAACTATTTCAAATAGTGGTAGTTCACTAGCAAATAGTGAATACTTTCAAACGATTAATAACCTACAGAAATATTTTGTCACAGCTTTCTTTGTAAATAGAGCTAAATTTTCAATACACTATATGGGCTGTTGGAATTTAAAAATTTACAAAATTGATTTGTATAAAATAATAGTATATTACACATCTATAGGGAGCGAAATCTTTGTGCACCTAGGTGATTCACGTAGTAGACCGTTGTTTTTATCCGATTAACCTTTCCACTTGGAGTGGCTTTTATCGTAGATGTCGCCGGATGTCTGCCCCCTGTTTCCTAGATGATGTTCCGGCATTTGTGTGAGTAACCTTGAGTCTGTATTTTTCGGAACAGAAAATTCACGTACCTGTTCGCTAGTAAAACTTTTATGTTTCTCTTGCTCTAAGATATCTACATGCGAAGGTATAACAATTAATATATTTAAATTAACCTATACAACAATTATACAATTATTGATTGTTGCTTGATAAAAGAATAATTAATTAAGTAAGGAAATGCCATATGTTTTTCTATTGAAAATATTTTAGGGCCTAATTAACGTCCATAATTTTGATTTTAGTATTTTTATTCGCCGGTCATGTTTATCTTATAAACTCATTATTATATTCATCAATTTATAATTATTTAAATAAATATTTGTGTTTTATCACATGATGAACAAGTCTGTATTAAAATCACCTGAATTTAAATTAATAATAATAATTCTTTGTTCCATATTTTATTATGAATGATAAGACGCGTTTTTTATACTGATAAGATTAAGAAAATGTATGTGTGTTTACACAATTTAAAACAGGTATAGTACTTAACTGTATGTGTATTTTTTATGTATATAGATTGGGTACAGTAAATACGTACGAATAGAAGTTGGTGTAATTTTATTTATCTTGAGACCCAGTCACACTACACACATTATTTTATATAGACCGGAAAAATTAGGAATTTGTATTAGTTAAATTCTGAAACGAGCTGGATTTTCCAGGTGCTGTGAGGTAAGAGGTCCAGAAAATTATTTTAAAAAAAATTTAGAAAACAACAATTTTGCATTATGAAACTACTTGTTTCAAAATTTTATGAAAATCAATTAATAATTAATAAATAATTTGCTCGGTCTAATATGTGCAGACCATCATACAACACATATCATATATTATTTACTTCAATATATACTACATTTAAAACAAACTAAAATTCGGACCTAAATAATTTGCTTTGATGGAGTGTGTAAGGTTCCAGTGTGAAAATTCTCTACCGAGTAAATATGCGTATTGTATATACTTGTCGCTGTAGAAGCTTAAAGAATATGAAACTGAAATGAAATGTATAATCACTTTTCACAATCCAAATTAACAGAGTCGACGAAATAAAGTAAAATTTATTTATTGTTTGTTACATCTGTACAGTATATATTTATTCATTTTTAACCCCCGACTAAAAGAGGGCTGCTATAAGTTTAACATGTATTCGTATCTGTGTGCCTGTCTGTGACATCGTAGTTCCTAAACGGATAAATCGATTGTGATTTTTTTTGTTTTTTTTGTTTGAAATGTAATTTGATCGAGTGTTTCTATCTATGTTGTAAGTGCAAGTTTAGGATTTTGTATTCGATAACAACTAGAAAAAAGTGGTAATCTTCAAATGGCTGATTAGATTATCTTGAAACATACCTAAGAACATTCTTGAACAAATTACATTTCAAATAAACAATAAATCAAAATCGGTTCATCCTTTTAAGCACTACGATACCATAAACGAATCGATCTGACCTAATTTTACGTCGGAGGTTTCTTTGAATTTTTTATTTAATATTATTTATGTTCAACTCGAATATTATTTTAAATTGTGTTTGAAATTACAAAGTGGCTTAAGTGTAGCCCACATATGCTTAATTATAACGATCTATATTTCTTCACAAGCATTCGGAATGATCTTCTTTTGCTTCTGTTTTCATAGAGGCAAGTCCAATTCATTAATTTTCTTCTTTGCTTTATCTCAATTTTAATCGGTTATATTTATCTGTTACCAGACATTTGATATGCTTCATAAATTCTCATAAGCAACTTGTTACCGGGCGCGTTTTACAGCCAATACAAAATAATCACAACTGAAGACCTTATAAATATTAAAAAATCCAAAATCTTCACCCAAAAAACAAAAACCTGGCTAGAAATTCCTCTACACTAAAATAAGCTAAGTCAAATAAAATCGATACTTCACCCTGGAATACCTTACACCTGATCACTCGAAAGCATGAAATTTTCTCTTATATATCTGAAAATTGTCTCGCCTGGTCACAGGAAATGATCAACAACGTGTAGAAAATATGACAATAACAAACGAATTGGAGATTTCCTACTCTACATAAAGGGCATACTCGGAAATAACGAAGAAAACAACACAGTCTAATCAAAAGACAAGTCGAGAGGTGGGCCTAGTGCGACCATTAGAATTCACACAAATAACTTCCCAGTATAATAACGAAGTCGATACCATTTTTTGTTCGCGCGTCAGCGAACAGGAAAAAAATTACTGCACGTATGTACACACACACACAGACACATACGGGAAGATAAAATACCGGGATGATTAAAAATTAAAAATTTTGAAAAATCACTTTTAGTTCTCTTGTATCAGTTGTGGTCTTGTGGCTATGAAAACAGTCAGTTGTGGCCCAGATAGGATACAACGTAAAAAACGTTTTAAATGAAAATAGTATGAAATGGACGTGAAACTCATCGCGTAGGATATATAGTTTAAATCAACCTAAGTTAATCTTAAAAGTAAATATGGTCTTTGATTAGCAGATGTTTTAAATGGGAAAGTGGTATAAGTGTAGCACCCCTCGATTACGTTAGTAATAAATTTTACAAAATACAAAATACACATCTGTACAGTCTCTCAAAATTAAGCTATAAGGCTGAAAATCGCTTTGTGTGTAGAGTTATTGTCAAGGATGTAGATGGTAGATTTTTTGGAGATGTCAAATTTCCAGCCTTCTCATATCCTTTTTTTGTGTTAATATTTCTACATTACAAAAATTCAATACAAAGCATCAAACAAAAAGAAATATTCAATGAGAGGGAAAAATGACTTTAGTGCTAGAATTCTGCTACTCACAAGTTTTATTACTTTTCGGTTTTATTACTCCTCGGTAATTTTACAAGTTGTTAATTTAACGATATTGCAAGGATACTCAATACAAGGATACTCAACTCCAGGTAACCAAATATCTGCCAAAAAAGCACTAGTGTTTCTTTTGCACCGTGATAGAGATTTAAACACAGGCATAGAGAATAGACTAAGCAATATCCTCAAGAAATTGTCCACTCTTGGGGCCAAATGTCTCTCTCTGTAGCACAGACATAGAGAACGATCAACTGACCGCACATAGATTTATCTCTCTTGTAAATTTCTGCTTTTATTTACTGTACAGTAAGATATAAACGTACAGTCCATTCTCTATGTTTATGGATTTAAATCAATTTAGATTTTAGAAGATTATTGAATCAGATATTAAACTAATTTTATATTTATAAAATACAATATATTTACTTCGGTGTAAAAGGAACACCAACGGCGCATAAATGTCTATCGTTTCGTTGATAATTTTTGTCAATTCTTTCGTTTAAGTTGAATATGCTTCTGTAGTGGCCATGGATATTGCTTTCAAATAACGTATACACAAATTTTTGCCTATATTTCTCGCCCACACTGTATAAAAAAAACAACTAGCTACTGTTTGTTAAAAAAAATGAAAATAAATTTTTTAATAGGTAGACGTATATTCCACCATGAAATCTTTATTATTTATTAAATTGTTTCTCAATGATAAACACATAGTTGGTTACTTATTATAAAATTAAAAATAACAAATAGTCACGATAATAAGTTCAGCACTAAACACGATTATAATATTTTTACCTTTATTAAAAAAATTATATTTTCTTTTTGTACATACATAAATAAATATGATTTATTAAAAAAAAAAATAAAATTAAAAAAAACATTGATCGATCTCTTCTATTATGTGGAGTGTGGATAGCGGTGGGCTGTGAGCACATGATCATAATAAATATATTATTAACATAAAATTTACTAAAACAATTCAGTACAATAATAAAAGGTAAATGAACAAAATAAAAAAAGTGTTTATATTTTTATTGAATAACAATGGTTACAGTGTCGAGTCCAATACATGTAACTTTTAGTAGTGAAGTCGTTATCAAACTAGTTATTTTTCAGTTTCTGTGAATATACAATTTATTTATTTTTTTGTAACAATAAAATAAATAGTGTTTTTTGAAATTATGTTTAATAAATGTGTACTTGAAACTAATTATTTGTGTTAAAGAAAACGTGAATTGTTTCTCTGTATTTTATGGATGAAATAATTACCCATAGTTACTTTTCATTTTAATTATTTTATTTGGTAATTTTTAAATTTTTTTTTTTTTAATTTTATAATTTCAGTAAGTAAACATTTTTATGATTTTTATTGTTTACCTCCCATTCTATGTAGATAGATTATCACGTGAGAGATACGAGAGCAGCGTGATCAATTTTTATACTAAGAAAATATTTACTCATTATCATTTTTATTTTAAATAATTTAGTTACTTGTAAAAAGTTAAAATGACGTGTTCATCTAGAGGTAATGTTTTCCACCGGAAAATTGTATTGAATTTCCAACGCATCTTACATTTTAAGATAAGCATAATATGTTTTAGGTCCAACTAAAAGTGGTTTGATCTGCAAATTGTTTGGGTTTTCTGTATTTTCTCTAAAACGACCTCTTGAATCTATAAAATACAGTTTCTTTTTGTTCACCTTAAAACGTAGATTTAAAAAGAACAGGTTAAACCAAACAATTGACTGAGATAATTGTTGAAATACCATGTATAGACAGTGTTGATTACCCGGTAACATTACACATACATACATGCCACACATATATAACTGATATACCCGTATAATACTACAATTTGCGCTCTCTAGGATAAACTGTGACGTTTAAGAAAAAATGTTTCAAACAAAAGCTGTTTATTTTTTTATATGGAACATTTTTTACACTTAAACTTTTGTTTTATCTCTAACGGTTTACAAGATAGGTCCTACGGACCCAAGACCTAATTGACCTGTTGCTCATTTACGAACTCGACCTCACTGTTTACGTCCTCAGCACGCTATACAAATTTCAGCTTTATATCTTATTTTGTTTTTGAGACAGACGGACAGACAGACGACAGACGACAGACAGACAACCGAAAATGGACTAATTAGGTGATTTTATGAACACCTATACCAAAATTTTGTTCATAGCATCAATATTTTTAAGCGTTACAAACTTGGGACTAAACTTAGTATACCTTGGTATATTTCATATACTGGTATAAAAACCCTGCCGGGCTTTAAAAAGAAGTTAAGTGGGCTTCATCGCGAATTTTTTTTTATACGTAGGTTTGTAAATAAATCAATTTGCGTTTTGATTGTGTTTATCAAAAAATCACGTTGTGATTTACGTGATAATTTAATTGAAAGATTAGCAATTGCTTTATTACTTCTATATTAGGCTTATTACATATTTCATTGTTTTATATAAAATTTTAATTATGTACGTAAATTTTATTTCTAATTAAAATTAGTGCTGTTTTTCGAAACAAAAATCATGATGATAAAATTGATTACAGGGTTGTTCATTAAGATGTTATCATGTAATTAAAAGACACACGTTGTCCTAAAATGTCAGCAATTAAATGAGTGAGACGTGTATTTTAAGAACATAATATAATAGTAATATTTAATTAATAATAAGTTATTTTAAATTATATATTAGTCTTATATTATGATTGTAAAATAAACATCTCGCTCATTTTAGGGGCAAGATTTTTGAAAAAAATGTTTTCCATTTACGGGGTAACATCGTATTGAACAGACCTGTATACGGGGACTAGGAATTTTTAATTTATGCCGCTAACGTAAGTTTTGGGATATAATCTGATATTCTTCTTTTTGTGAAATTTGTGAAATATAATTAATCGCTTTGTTAATTATGATTGAGTTAACCAGCCTCGAACATCGTGACCGCAGCCAATGACCCACTCCACCCACGCCTTACATCGCTTCGGTAATAGACAAACTAATATCGCTGTAATATTACTTTGTAATGTAGCCGTTGGGTGTTTTAAAATAATTAGGTAATTATTTATTTATACAAATAATAAATTATCTATTATATGAAGTCATGTAGCAAAATAACATCTTGAAAAAATTTAGTAATGCTCTGGCAATACGGTTCTGCAGTTTAACAGAAAGAAATACACTTGATACACACTCTGATACTGTATTAATAAGCGTACTTTAATATACATGGTGGATCATTTCATAAAATAACTTAAACAAAAGTTTTAGAGTTTGATAGGTGCAATTCTTCGGGTTGCTTTAATTGCCCATTTAGTTTCTAGAAGGTGTGAAAGAGAATAACACTTTAAATTAGAAACTTGATCCTCTAACATTTTCTATTTAAAACATTATTTTGAAAAATTGTTAGGTTTCGATAAAATATGTAATTATTTAATCGAATGAATACACGCTAACTACAGAAAAATACTTTAGCCAAAAGTTGTCAAGGGCATTAGAGGACATTCGCCTATGTCCATGATTTTAACCTGTAATTCTAGTTTCAAGATCATTTGACTATTTTCGACGATTTTCGAAAAAAATTTTTAGTGTTTAATAAAAAATGTTCGTTTTTTTATGAGGATCCTAATTTAGAGTGTTATTCTATCTTTTATCTTTTAGGATCTAAACTGGCTATTAAAGTAACCCGGAGAACTTGGTCCAATCTGTCAGAGATGTCCCCCATCAAACTCTACAACTTTTGTTTAAGTTATTTTTTGATTGGTTAACTACAAAAAGAGCTATTAGCCATAATGTATTAAAATGTCCACCCTGTATATCAAGTACAGTAGAACCTCGATAACTTAAACCTCGGTAATATAAAAACCTCTGTTACTTCAAAAAATACTATGTTCCCTTCCCATCAGAGCCCAAAACCTCTATAACTTAAAATACGCAACCTCTATAACTTAAATAAATAATCTCTGTATAGGCCCTCAGTAACTACATAGAAACATGTACATACCTCTATATTAACTAGGGTACATAGAAACATGTACATACCTCTATATTAACCTTTACCTAACATAGACCCTTGATAACTTAAAACCTCTATAACTTAAAATATTTTGTGTTTCCCTTGGACTTTAACTTATCGAGGTTCTACTGTAGATCGTTTTAGTCTGTAATAGGAAATATCTTGTAAGCTAGATTCAGAAAAATGTTTAAGTCAAATTTATTTGGCTCTAAGACGGCTCTTAAAGAGACCTTGACCTTGAATTTAAAAGTTGTGCTCATAGCTGATAAGGTATAGAAAGTTGATAGATGACTTTAAATTAGAAATTTGTTCTTTTTGTAAATCGGCTAGATTCGTCAGAAATGTAAATTCAATATTTGAAAATGGTAAGGGGCAGAGATAGAAGAATTTACAAAAGCAGTTATTTATTTAAAAAAATCTAACATATTTCGTCGGAAACATTTTATTGCGTTCAACTATTAATATCTTTAATATTTAACGTTATCAATAAACAATAAACATACGAATCCTAAAGGACACATAAAATATTCGATTGAAATCGGATTTAAAATTATATACCTGCCTTTTAACTGCCATGCAAAGGTGTATTTTATTATATTCGGTAAACCAATTTTAGGATTTTTTTAACGTTCTGTATCCGAAGGGTAACCAACCGAATCTTATTGAATCCTCAAAAATGATTATTGAATCGGTATGACCCTACCTCATTGAATATGATTTAAACATCAAATGGTTTTTAACAAAAACAAATTTAAAAATCCAACTATTTTCTTCCTCTGAAACCCATAAATTCCGATTCAAATAATTAAGAGGTGATATTTTCAGAAGTTACCTACTATAAAAAAATACTTATGCGGCAATTGTATTAATCTTTCGATTTGGGATCATCTAAGCGACTATTCTGAAAAAAATTCCTTAAATTTTCAAAAATATTCAGCAAGAATTATTCTTAAATACTTGACTCCATATCATATTTATCATGACCTTTCGGTATTATTTGAAATTTATACCGACAGTAGAAACGCAAAGCTTTAGGCGTATTTTTTAACTGCGATGCAGCTTTTTTGAGGATTCAATATAGCCATTTTGATGGAAATAAGATATTTTCTCTAAACATTAAGTTTGAAATTCAATAAGATGTTTTTTATCTAAGTGCCGCGATGAGGTACTAAATGTCTGTTATTTTCATCCTCAATAAAAAAACTACATGATTAAAATAAAAATCAATTAATTCCGTGAAAAAATTAAAAAAATTAATTAGGAAGATAGATTAGTTTCATAAAAAGTGAAATTCGTATAATTTGAAGAAAAAGGGCTATTCTCCTTTCGTTCGATCAATCGGTCAAACATAATCCAAATCTTTGTAATTATGTTTCAAAAGATTTCATTAGATATTCCAAATATGCAACAAATAATATTTTCTTTAAATTTATAGCTCTTAAAAAATGTTTTATAGTTCCAACCATGGACGTATCCACCATTTGGTTCAAGGTTGGACTCCCCCTCTCCAAAATGTTATACAGATCGTTCTGATCAATATCTGATTACCAGATACTCGAAAACTACTCGTTAAAAAATTTTTTAGCCGTAAGAGCTTTTGATCAGAGCGATCTGAAAAACATTTTGGGGCTGGTTTGAAAAAACTAGCATCAAAAAACAAATTTAATAAATTCAACAGTACTTAGTTTGGCATAAACGAATACTTAGATAAATAAATCAATAGAAAATTCATATTCAGGGGATCGCTGCTGTGCTAACCTACTCTACTCTCGTTACGTCCATGGTTCCAATTTAATTACCTACCAAAACTAAGAATTTTTTTAAATCGTAAAATAAAACCATGCAATTATCAACAAAATTTATAATACTTACTAAACATATTATATGTATTGATTGATTTTACATTTTAATATTTGTTTAAAAATTGGAAAATTCATATCATAACAAATTTTATCTGTCAAGTATTTTAAAATGTTTTAGCAATTATGTGCTTATTCATGTCGAACTTACTATTAAACTTAAAAATAAAATTTGTCACAGTGTGATTTTCATTTTTGTAATTAATAGGCCGAGGAAGATGTTATGTTATTACTAAAACTTGTATATTATTTAATGGGGTCCGTACACCAAATAAGCCACTGAAAGTGAAGGCATGCATAATAAATATCTTAAAATTAGCCGTACAATCAATTTTATGATTTTAAAATTAACCATTATTTATCTAAATGACTTATTACTACATTTGAAAAATAATATCGGGCAATTTACGGCGGCATTTAGAATCAGTTTTTGTTCACACATATTAATAGAAACTGATGTAATTCCAATTCTCATTCCATGTCAAAATAATAATAAGTAAACAACTGATTTAAAAAAAGGAAACCCTTATGTCTCGAAAGCGGAAAATTATAAACTCGGAAAACACTTATCGACTCTTTTTTAGGGGATGATAACACAGTGTTCTAGTTTTTTACGAGAACAGACTCTTCATGGTCAAAAAAAAGTTAACTTTGTTTTTTTTTTTTTTTTAAATAAAACTACATATTTTTTTTTTTTCCTGTAAAAAACAACTTTTGTTTAGACAATTTTTCGGTAGCTTTTTTTACGCTTTTTCAATCAGTCATAATTTGTTCTCGATGAAAAATAAAAAAATGTAAAAAAAAATTATTATTTTAAGAATCTACTGGTTATAAATTTTCCTGGGCAAAACTTTTGAACCTGAAAATACCTCAAATCTGGTGCCAAAATTCTGGACTAGGAAAAAATTTTTTTGCTTTTTTTTGGCAAAGAACAAGATTAAAGAACAATCTATGAAAAAAATATGTAGTTCCAATTGAAAGAAGAAAGATGATCCCTGATTGACCATGAAGGCGACCTCGTATAAAAAAACTAAGTAGGTACGTACGTCTACTATAATTTCATTCTCTCTAAACATGGATCGATGCTGGGTTTTCATACCGATTGCGAAATATAATGGTGAGTGATGGTTTAAAATCACCGTGTATAATACCCGTATAATAAACAATAAACTATATCAAAATATATGATATTCGAATTAAAATGGACTAATTTCATGAAATACTATTTATTATCTTCTCTGGTTTATAATGATATTCGTGGAAAATATTTTAATAAAATTTTATGCAAATATTTTTTATTAAATTAAATAAAAATTAATTTAATAAAAGTTTTTCATGAGCCAGCTCTGTGTTTTGGTTTCTTTTCAACACCAATTTTTCCCTTATTTGCATCTTTACGGGTAAACAAAAATATTTCAAAAATAGTTGTTTATTTTTTTAGAACGAACATTTTTTACTTTTAAACTTTTGTTCTATCTCTAACGGTTTGCAAGATATTGGGACCCTACTTATCTATGTTGTTAAAAATTTCAGCTTGATATCTCTTTTCGTTTTTTTATTATCGCATCCACGGATAGAGGGACAGCCGGGTGGACTAACGGGAATGGACTAATTACGTAATTTTATACCAATAAAAATTTATATCGTATCATCAACATTTCCAAGCGTTACAAACTTGGGAATAAAATTAGTATACCTTGATAAGAGAAAATTAGCTTGACTTAATCATATTAGCTGATAATAACTCTTGCGTGAGTAGTCAACGTTGTGTTTCTACTGTTTATGGTTACATCCAAGTGTAACTTTAATCTCACAGTTTACTTCTAATGATATACCTATATTAATACAATCTTACAGTGTTTTTACGAATAAAACTACATATTTTTTGGAAAAGATTCCTATGTTTTTTCCGAAAAAAAAACTTTTGTTTAAACAAAATAAAAAATACCAAGGAAGTAAAAATTTAAATTGCATGTATTCAGCTATCCAATGATCTGAAGCACCCACTTATGCAGCGTTGCCAAATGTTTGGAGTCCATTTTAATGCAGTTAAATAAAAAATTTTACGTGGTTTCTTAGAGTAAAAAATATCTTAATAAAATTCATGGTCAATGATATATTTTATAAACTATTTTAAAGCCATAAATAAAAAGTCATTGTTTTAGCTATTTTAAAACTATCTAATCAACCAAAAGTAATATAATTCAAGGTAAAGTGTCAAGATCTTAATTTTCCATAAAACCGTAAAAAATGTTTACATTAAAAAAATTTAATTTACACGTAATGTTAAATAAATCTTCAGCGTAGCATCATAGATAAAGACTTAAACTATTATAAAAAATTAATATTTACTTATAATCTTATATTTTTATTGGATTAACAAACAACATTAATAGCGAAAGTACCTCGTTAAGACAACTCATGCCACCATATCCGTTTATCAATACTTCAACTGTTGATGGTGGACTCAAATACACTTACTAGTCTAAGAGCTGAGTGGCTTTTTTGAGTATATAATTGAGTATATAACTTGCGAATGTGTGGATGGTGAAATCGATAACCTGGCTGAGAGGATGGGGGGCGTTAGTGACCTATGAAATTTTTAATTTAGTTTTAGTTAGTTGACCTATGCAATTTTTCTTACGTAAAAAATGTTCCTGAGACACTTTGAAACCTACACCATTTTAAAGTTTAATATTCAATCATACGAAATATCATCGCCTGGCATGATTTGGTGGGGGAATAAAATAGCCTAGCAGGTGATTTAAATAGTGCAGATGATTTAAATAGTGCATTTAAATCACCTGCCAGGCTGTTTTAGCCCCACCAAATCATGCCAGGCGATGATATTTCGTATGATTGAATATTAGAGTTTAAAATAGTGTAGATTTCAAAGTGCCTCAAGAACATTTTTTGCATAGGAAAAATTGCAAATTAAAATCACCTGCCAGGCTGTTTTTGCCCTCACCAAATCATGCCAGGCGATGATATTTCATATGATTGAATATAAGACTTTGAAATGGTGTAGGTTTCAAAGTGCCTCAATAACATTTTTTGCTAATTAAAAATTGCATAGGTCACTAACGCCCTCCAACCTCCCAGCCAGGTTGTCGATTTCACCATCCACATATTCGCAAGTTATCAACTATAATATTTTCAATGTGCCTCAAATATGTACTCAAAAAAGCCACTCAACTCTCCAGCTATAAAGTTTGAGTGAGTCTCAAACTCCATCATACGCTCAAACTTACAAGAAAAAGTCGCTACTTGTAAACATGGCATGCATATAATATATCAATTACCGCATCTGTTTACTTTAACTTCAAAATATCATTTTTATGTTTATTTTTCATTCAATTTGTTATTATGAACAAGTATTGATTACATTGTAGGTAATAGGTAATACATAATTTATTATTTATATAAAAATTTGAAAGTGAAATTCAATTTATCATTACCTTAAATAGAATCGATTTATGTGATTTTATATTTAATTGTAGTCATTCTTGATCTATTTTCTATTAATTTAATTAATATTGTTTATTGTCCGATTATTTTATACGTTTGATTTAGCTGATGCTTGAGTAGGTAGGTATTCAATCATCGTACGCTAAGGGATGTATATGGAAAAAATTGATCTAACATTCCTAGTGATAAATTATCTCAACAAATATGTTTAATAATTATAAATATGTTTTATAATTATAAGTTTATCGCTTAAACGTTAGCTGTATGAACATTATATAGCCAACCAACCAACAACCTGTAAATACTTTAATAACTTACGAAATACATTTCGCGTGGAAACCAAAAATTAAAAACCAATAGAACAATAGAAAAATGGTGAAAAGGTAATGGAATTCTAAAATGAAAAGTCCTCAGACGTTCAGCGATTTTGATAATAGCTTCAGCGAATAAAATTTTCAAATTTACTCGACAAATATTAGAAAAATCGAAATTTTTGTAACAGGTAAAGTTATAGGATAAAAAGTTTACAGAATTCACTATCAGGTTAAATTAAATATTTACAGAGTTCTACGTTCAAAGTTCTAAAATTTATAAATTGAATTATTTCAAAATATTTTACGAAGAAATAAAATTTCTAGTTTATTCGAAAAGAAATTAAATATTTTCGAAAATAAAATCAAGTTTTAAATTCTTAATGTAATTTTTTCTGTAAATAATAAACTAAGCGAAAAAATTATTGTATAATTTACGGCAGTAAATTTTATTTCTTACAAATTTGCTTATTATAGAAATTTCTTACAATTAAATTCTTAAAATTTATAACAATCCCCAACGATCCCTAACTTTCTGGCGGTACGTCGGATTGAAAAACACCAGAGTATATTCACCATTTTTCAATATTTTTAAGACACCTTGTATATAAAAGTGTAACAAATAAAAGCAAAAACCGAAGACCGAATGCTGTTTTTTTCAATATTGAAGAAAATTACTTCATCAATCTCTTCCATATTTATTTTAAATTTTAATTGTTATTTTTGTTAAAATTATCAATAACATAATAAATTGTAGTAACACTATGTTAAAAAAATTTTGGTTAATTTTTGATCACACTGAAGGTTATGCTTATTTATTAAATAAGAGAACACTCTAAACTTTTGGTTTATTATAATAATTTAAATACACAAAGAATATACATATTATAATTATTATAATTCGCCAGAAAAAAAATTTAATACTTGTTTAAAAATTGGGCTGTTAATTTAGCTTTGTGGAGGTGTGTAGAATGAAAAAATTCGAAGTAACATTTTCAATTGATTTTAACTTGCTGAACCTGACGGTAGAATTGCTCCCTCACATCGTTTTTACAGTTGGGCATCGTTTTTACATTTATTTTTAAGGAACTTTTTATACTTTTAAGACCCAATTGAATGTTGCTTCTTTACGATCTGTAACTCACTTTTTACGTCCTAAACACGCTATACAAAATTCAACTTGATATCTCTTTTCGTTTTTCAATTACCGGACAGAGTATGACAATCGGAAAATACATCAAGAATGTTTTTCGTTTTCGAAAACGAAAATACAGTCTTTTGGGATTTTCTTATTGAATTGGAGGATATATTGAAAAAAGTCCCGTACAAAAGTTTTTCAATTTTTTATTATCTACAACTTTTCTGCTGAACGTTGTTCGCTAAGAGATCATTTTTCGCCCTAAATCGCAAAAAAACGGTTTCTAAAACCAACTCCCATTTCACCATTTACAAGGGTCTCGAATTTAATTATTTTCTTCTATGTTACTTACACTCCAAACTAACATTTTCACCAAGTCACTGCTTCCATTAATTTATAAAATTTTGGACAAAAAAAAAATTCTTATTTGTATTAATAAAATTAATGTATACTTGCAATGTAAAAAATTAGCTCAACACATTATTGATATTAATAAGATAATCCACAGTATGTAAACCTCTTTTTATATTGCGTATATATTAGTAATGTGTTGGATCGGCATAAATATAGGTCCGCGGATTCGGTTACGGATTTCCAGAGGCAAGATCGATGAATATGCATACGGATATAGATCTTTATTTATTGCTGCAAATTTTGTTTGATGCACGCTTAAACTAGGTTAGGCCGAAATAAAATAAAAAATTAAGACATTGTTTCCTAAAGGCTCTAGGGTGACTAGTATGCTGGATGATACGTCCAATACATTTTATAGATTAATATACTCAAAAAATTTAAAAAGGTATAATTAATGTAAATTTTTTAAATCTAGTTTTTAACATTTTCTATTTGGTGTAAAGTAAAAATGCATACAAAAGATGCAAATAAGATCCGCTTAAAAGAAACGTATACGGATCTTTTATCAATAGCGGATATTCGCGGTTCCAGATGTGGATACAGATAGATATTCGGTACATCACTGGTATCTATCACAATATTTGAAATGTATGTTACAAGGGGCGAAGGGTTTATTATGACTTACCTATTACATAAACTAAAAAAAACAATTAATCTTTTTAAATGTTTTCCACTAAATTTAATATTTTAGAGTCATCATAAAGCGACATTTGAAGTTGCTAATCCATGGGTGGTAATCATTGTTAAAGAAAACCTGTATGTACTGTTTACTACTCTATTGCCGACGCGACATTAAGTAAATTAATTACAATATGTTCTAATTAACTAATTATAACCATTTAATTTTTATCAAACTTACATAAAATGCTCATTATTTTTAATTAATGTCATTTTTATTTATAAATAACAATGGGTAATAAATAATATAATATTGCTGTAGCAAAAGTAACAACATTTGCAATTTAAGCTATTCGAAGTTATTTTAATACAATAATAATAATAAGGCCTAAGGGGATAGATATTATTTGATTTCTTTTTTCAGATTAGAGTAACGAAGAAAATAATTGATATAAGTTTTGAGTTCTTTATTGCTTACTTACTATTTAAACTTCTGTTCGATCACGTTCGATCACGATATGTTTGTTTGGAATAATTGTATGGAGATTCTAATAACTACGCCAAAAAAGTTTTTATATTACAAAAAAAGGTTATTAGAATTGTATTTGGTCAAAAGAAACTGACACTTGTAGAAACTGACACTTGTAGAAAAGGTAGGCTACAATTTCGTGAAGAATGAAAATTATTTCAGTACATATAAAGTTAGTACTAATCGTTTTATAAGACAATGGCGTGGTTATGTGTACGCCTGTTGCGGTTATAAATGTTTCAATTTGGGATCTCGAAAGAATTCCATCTGTATAATAAGTTTATGACTTGTAAAACAATTAATTCCATAATGAGGAGGGATGCATCGAGTTTTTTGATAATAATATATAATAATATACACACTAGTGCTAATTAACGATTCGATTCCTAAATATGAAGAAAACTATGGGAAATTATCTTCTATACACAAAAATTCTACACAGAAAATGCATACATAAAACTCTCATCTCAAGTTTTTAATTTAATCAGGCAACCATCTTAATGTTAATAAAAACATGCATTGACCCTACCTACTTACCGCTATTATTATTTTTTGGGTGTTATTACTTTCGAAGATATGAATAATTTTTAGTTTCTCCGGAGCATTAAAGACTCAAAAGACTCAATACATGTAGACATGTAGGAGAGATTCCCGTACGAGCAACAAAAAACTAATGTTTAGAAAAATATCAAGCATTGAATCAGTCTTTGAATCATTTTTTGTTGTCCGTCTTTTGATACTTTGTGTCCGTAATACTAATTTGGTCTGGCTACGGGCCTGGGTGGCGATTTCAAGTAGTGACTTACTTGTTGGATTTTACTTATCAAATACTGTATGTTAACACAGCTGTCAGTTTGTTTGTATTTTTAAGAGATTTGTTAAATAATGTTTTAAAATTAAATGGTCATGGTTACACAATACTCCGCTATTTTTTGACGCCTTCTCAGTAAAATTAGCAGTTTAGCACCCTTTCCCGTTGTGTCCTTATTTTTGTTTGTGTAAAATATTAACTATGTTTGGAGGAGGGCTTGATTTACAGTACACGAACGTAGTGGAGTCTCGGTAATCGTAAAAATCCAGTAATAGGAACAGTTTCCACACGACTCTCTTCTTAGCGCTAAAAAATGATATTGTTTGTTTGTATCTAATTCTAAAAACACAATAAAGCGTGTTTTATGCTTTCGTATTTTACAATGCTTTATTATATTTATAATGAATTTGTCATTACAATCTCACTAATCGGGACAAATCCTGTAATCGAAACACATTTTTATCGAGACCGAATTCTCATTTTTATCGAGACTCTACTCTATATATGTTTTGCTTGGAGGTGAAAAATCGTCTTTATTTAATATTTTATTATTTCTCGTAAAATAAACATAATTCATTGTATTATTATTAATAGCTAATAATTAACATACACATATCGTATGTTCATATTAGACCAACAGCTAGCAGGTAAATAGAGAAGGCGATGAATTTGTTATAGTCGAGAAAAATTTTCAGATTCCAATATTCATATTCCTGTTTAGAAGATTGAATAAGTATCAAGAGTTTTCCATGCAAAATTCTGTTAAATCTTTGAAACAATAAAAAAAAAATTTTGATTTTATTAAAATATAAGTAGTTATCTTTATTTGGGCCACGAAAATAGAAATTTACATTTGAAAGAAAAATATTTAGTCACTTTTGTAAAAAAAACTGATACCCAAGCGGCATTCACTCGGTAAAGTCTTACACTAGTATATACAGTTTGGAGGATGTGTACTCAAATTTACCTAACGTGAATATAAAAAAAACTTTTCGACCTTGAGGAAGTTATCGTCACCCCTACAACAAAAATTTGATGTCTATCGTACCTTGCTTGGCCTTCGGCCAATTTTTATCATTTGAAAGAAATTGATTAATGATCAGTTTATAGGTTTTATAGAAAAGAAGAAGAAAGTTGGCTATACTAGTACAACGGCCAAAGGCAGTTCGCACACTTTTTCCTACATAGCTTTTCTTTAGTATTTTGGTCCGCTGATTCTGATATTTTCAATTAAACTAGCAAAATGAATTAAAATATTGATAAGTATTTCAATTAAAAACCAGACGTTATAGGACAAAAGTTATTGTAAAATAAACTTTAAGGTGGGCAATTTACTCCCGTTATGCCTACTTTTTCTCTCATATGTATTGTGGCTTATAACAAAGGGAAATGTACGTGTTAAATTCAAAATTAATCTTTTCCTATGGTCTAAAAGTCCATGCAGAAATTTTTCGGGTCAAATGACCCACCAGGAATCATGTTGAAAATGATGCTTCTATACATAAAAGTAAGTTTAAGTGCCATGGCGTCAGTTTTGCGCGGTACAGGTGAGTACACATCTCTTGGTATCTCACTTCTGCACCATCAGATATGTATGGAGTTGAGGGATACTAACTCTGTATAAGTATTCGAAGCGAATTACATAAATACATACTGAAATAAATAAGGTAGCTTCTATCGATGAAATGAAAAAAAAATTTTTATATCTCGTCAATTTCCGAAGCCCTACGTGATTTATTTTTGTACGGCATTTATGAAATTAGTTTCGAATACTTATACAGAGATAGTATCCATCAACGCCGTACATATTTGACGGTGCAGGGGTAACATACCAAGGAGTGTGACATTCATATTCTCACCTGTACCCATCTGTATCGCGCAAAACTGACGCCATGGAGATTAAACTTGAAATGAAATAATTAGTAAAAGATAATGCTTAATTAATTTATTGAGTATGGATGGTATTATTTTTTAAAATACTTATTTAAATTTAAACTTATCCAACTTTAAAAAATATATTTGGTTTGAGGGGGGGGGAGGTCATGACCCACATGACTCGCCCCTGTATCCCAGCTTGTTGTAAATATCAGCTATTATCTCTTAGTCTATATTGAATACTTTCAAATATTTTGAAATCTGAAGGACACACGCGACTCCATCGACACCAAATTTATATTAATAGCTGTCGGTCTATATGATATAATATATATATATATATATATATATATATATTATATCTCGTACAAGTATTATGAAATTAAAATTTAAATATTTGATAATATTTTGTAAGAATTTCTTCACATTTGTATACAAGGTGGTTTGTATTATGGATTAAGAGCCAGACCAAAAAAAAATGCTTTAATTTACTAAAACTAAAAATTTGAGGATTGGTTATAGTAGTTGTGTACCCACACACATACTGCGTTCAGTCATGCGAACGATAGAACAGGGGTCAGATATATGCTATCGAAACGGTACATTTTTACGTGGTACTAAAATGAATTTAAAGCTGAAAATTGTTATACAGCTTGTATATTGCATATAGATAACAGTTATGACAGTTAGTCAGTTAAACGTTAGAACAGGGCTGGTCAGTCAGCCATTTTTTGTGAACAATAAATAAATACGATTCGTTTATGATTTCCGTGGTATTTAAATGAATTTATTAAAGCTGAAAATTGTTATACCGTTTCGATAACATATAGTGTGTCCCATGATAGAGGTAAATATACTTGTAAATTTCCTTATTTTGCTTATTCTGAAAAGTATGTAGGTATATTTAAAACTTCTTAATAATGTACAGGGTAGCCAAAAATTTGGAATCACTATTTTTATTTTTGGTAAACTACCCTTCTTTTTTATAAGTTGGCGAAATATTACTAAAAAAATGCATTCGCAATTAACAATTATGACTCTATACAAAATATCAAGAAGATCCGTGTACTCTAATTATAGTATCATTTTTTATTTGAAAAAAAGGTCTAATTATAAAAAAACGTAAGAAAGAAAATAATAATAAATCAATTAACATGTACTATCCGCGAGTGTATTTTTTTGTGGACTAGTTTAGAAAATTAAAAAGAAAATTTATTTTCTCGGATAAACATTCACTAAGAGTGGAATTGTCAAAGTTGGAAAGATCTGCTTGATATTTTGTAGTCACAATTGTTAATTTCGAGTAACTTTTTTTTGTCAACTTTTAAAAACGAAGAATATATTTAGAAGTTTTAAATATTCCTACATACTTTTCATAACAAGCAAAACTTCTTATAAATAATGACTTTTTTTCTTAAAATGCAAAATAAGAAAATTTACAAGTATAGTTACCCTCTATCCGGAGACACACTGTATATCTAAACCCTGTTCTATCGTTCGCTTGACTGACCGCAGTATGTATGTGTACACAACTACTACAACACAACTACTATAACCAATCCTCAAATTATCAGATTTAGTAAATTCAACGAATTTTTTTTGGCCTGGCTCTTACATTATTATAAGTGTTAAAAATTCAGAGATTAATAACTAATAAATGTAGTTATGCAACGAATAGCTCACATGATCTGCCTCGCTTACACACAGATTCTCCGTGTGTTTTGCAAAACGAAACTTCAAAAAAAATAAATCCAGAATGTTTTTTACGTCATACATGACGTAATGCGGCCGCATGCATGACCTCATGCGTTCGTAATTTCAATATAACAACATAGAAAAAACTTTCACTTCAAAAATAAAATCACTTACACTGACGTCTGGATTGATAACACATTCCAAGGCTGTTTTTACCCGACTGATCCGAATGTCAAGGAGTGGTTATTATTTGTTTCGCGCGTATCTTGAGTATGTATGTATATTTGTAAATTTCTTTATTATCTCGTATCTTCCATACGGCTAAATGGAATTCCACATTTAAGGTATCTTTATATTTGTCTCAAAAGCACAAGTGTTCTTAGATTGTTGTTTGAAAAAATTAAATTAAATTTTTTTATTCGATTTTTAATCTTCTTAGTTATTTAAGTTATTAGTTAGTAATCGTCTTATAGTTATTTTAGTTACTTAGTTATTTAATACTTCTTAATTAATTCAGAAGTGTTAAGAATAGTCAAAAATATAAAATCAGTTGGTTTTCTAATCAAATATTTGATCAAAACCACTCGATAATAGTCAAACTTGTTGATAACAAAATTCAAGCCTAAAAAATTTAATTTAAGCTCGAAAACGAAAGGTAGTACGAGCGCCAAGGCAAGTTCAGGTTGTGGTTGAAGGTATCTTATTTTCAACTTTGATTGAATTTTGTTATAACTTCATAAATGCAGACGAAAAATATGAATACAATTTTCCGATATCTGCCTTGGTTTTCCAAAGCTAATTAATCAAACAAAATTTTCAGTTTTCGATATTTTGAAAATTATTCCAGGTATCGAAAAATTTTATTCCTACTTATCGTCTTATATTGTCAAATTATAATATAATTCACAAATATGCCTACTTTTGAAGTCATTTATTTATTTATCCGGCAATCCCCCTAAAATTTTCATTTATTTAGACTCCAAATCAAAAAAATCTAGCTTTTATCCAACATTGCCCTGGCGCTCTAACATCCTTAAAAAATGTACAAAATATAAGATCCAATATTCCAATTGGTTTTGAATCAAATATTTAATCAAAACTACACAATAATCTTTAATTTTTTCGGTGTCAAATTTTCATCAAAATAACGATTTTTTATAATGCTTAATTGTCCGGTCCCTTAAAAATGGGAGGTGTACTTTTCGAGTTCATTTCTCGAGATGTGGTCAGTTTTCAGTTTTAATACCTCGAATATTTGTAAAAATAATTTTAAATTTTGGTTAAATGTTGTAATAAATTTAGAGTTCTTAGGCCAACAATTTTTTTTGGTAAAATTTTGGTAATTACTAACGTTTTACATTGAGCATCTGACATTATTGAGATATACAATTTTTGATCCAGAAAAAAATTAATTTACTTTATTTAAAAATTAATTTTGTTGATAAAAACTAATAAATTATTCAACCAATCAATTTTATATAATTATCCTTGAACTAGAAAAAAATTACACAGTTTATATTATATTTTAAATAGTTTTCACCTATATTGATTTTTACCCAAAAATACACAGAATCAAAATTTTTTGAGGCGGATTTTTTATTGTTTGCAGATAAGTTACTTTTGCTGGAATGATTTAAGAGTAAGGGGTGCCAAAAACACGTTGTAAAAAACTTTTTCAAACAAAACTTACTTTTCTAAAGAAAAAATAAGAATTTATAAAAAAAAAATAGGTTTCTATGAAAAATGGTTTCCGAAAGCTAAATATCTACTATATAGGTATTTATTATTCTCAAAAATGAACTGAAATGTCTTTTCCATTTTTTTATTTCCTATTTGAACTATATTAAGGACACCAGGTACGATCGAGCTATAATTTAGAGCAAAGCTTTATTTACAAAATTATGATGCATTGCCATTCAACTACGAATTAGAATTAGCACATTGAAGTATACACAAAATGTAAGTGTGAAGAATATATATAGTGCTAAATTGTGTTAAATTTTAAATGTTAAATTTTAAATTAAAACTTTTATTAATAAAGACTTGTTTAAAACACAAACTTTTACTTCAATAAAATAATATGTGGAAAATAAAATTTTCTCTGGAGTCTTCGTATATGTCTATATATGAAGTTTCTGAAAGGTCAATTCAACGCTCGACCAGATTTAGCTCAAAAAAGCCTATTTAGTTAAATTTGCCTTACTATCTACTATTTTATTATAAATCGAGATCAACGACTTTAAAAACTCCCTTACATGCCTTAAAAATACTTAAATTTTCAAACAATGGTATTTCTTATTTCGGAAGTCGACTTTTATGGGCTAAAAGAGGGGGGGGGGGCTTTTATGGGCTTTTATGGGCTAAAAAAATAAAACATTTGGACTGAATATTCGAGATCAACCCCAAAAACTCCCTTTTACGTCATTAAAAGTCTTAATTTGCAAAAAAAAAAAAAGTTATTTTTATTTCGTGGGTTTACTTATGTAAGCCAAAAGAAGGGGGAAGCTAACAAAGAATGAATTTGTTCATAAATTCAAGATCAGCTACTTTAAAAACCCCCTTACATTCTTTAACAAGACTTCAGCGGGTCTACTTATGTGGGCTAAAAGAGGATCAAATTTTTTTTCAAATGGGCTGCTATAAAAAGGGAACTATAGTTTACTCTTGGATTATATGTGTATGTGAATTTGTTTAGTTATCATATAATTTCTGTTGAAAATATACTTAACTAAACTAAATATTCAATTATATACTGCTTGGAAGAATTTATAGTGGCTTCGAGTAACATTTTTCGTAAGAATATTACAATTGTTTAAAATGATAATTTTTAGCGGATGTGTAACTACAAAAAAATTACAATTATCTTAAATATTTTAGATAAGACAACAATAAATTGAACATAATGTTATGCATGCTTTTTTAATGTCAGAAAAATTGAAGATTAACAAAGTGCTATTGTTAATTTAATCGGCGTTGTATCAGCTTTAATGAGCATTATATCTGTACATGAACTTCCTATCAAACCAACGTAAACTCCAATTTAAAAATAAACACTTAAAATTCAAATGAAAAATACTTTTAAAAAGTAGTCACTCATACATTACTCTTTGTAAAAACTTAAGATACTCTAATGCAAGATTCCATTAGAACAAACATAGTTACATACTTATGTACATTGCAAGTTAAATAAAAGCTTGAAAAAAAACATCTAACACAGTTAATTGTTAAAATACCCCACATACAGTGCCGACTTAAGGATAGGCGCTAAATTAAGATAGTTGGTACCACTAGTACGCCCAGTTAGTCTCGTTTACATGATAATTAATACATGTTTGTAGTTTTCTATTAATTAAATAAAAATTGTGGTAATTCGAAATAAGTTTTTAATCAGCAATCTCGGAAACAGTTGCAACGATTTTCATGAAAAAAGTATGCAAGCGATTTTTGGTGCGAAAAATCGATCTAGCTATGTTTCATTTTTAGAAAATGTCGTTTTATCCGTGTTTTCAGGAAAAACTAAAACATTAACTGCAAAATATGACTCTCCCTGACATCTATTGCGAAAAAATAAAGTACATTGCCGGGACATTCAAATTGGTATTTGTGTAGAGACATTTTAAATGGTTCTTATATTAGTGATAAAATTTGTGCCTTTTTAACTCAAAAAATACCGAGTAAATAGCTCGTTCATTCAGGTACACTAATATTAAAGTGAGACACCTTTATTATTCCCAAAAAACATTTCACAGAAAGGGTCACATAAAATTTCGGATTATACATTTATCGCGACTAAAACCATTTGAAGCTAAACTTCCGTTTTTGTCTTATAATAAATATGAAATCTTTGTTTGAAATATTTTTTCCCAAACTGAGGCTTCTTACATAAGCAAACCAATAATAAAAATTTATCCATGAGTCACTCATAGACGATTATTAGTAAAAGCTTGAGGCGCCTCGTTTAAAATATCAAGTCTGAATCGGAGCGCCTCTTCCACTCCATATCCCTACTCATTTTTCGATTCATTCTTGATATTGTACGCCTCAAGCTTTTACAAATAGTCGTGTATGAGCGACTCATAGAAAAAATTATTATCTACTTTTTAGTACAATAAAAGCTTTTCCCTTAAATAGTATTTTTTATTAAAATGCTTAATTAATACTAAAAAACATTAATATGTCAAATATGGTGGAAGCGATGGGAAAATCAGGACGATACTTACCACGCATTATCTTGCAAACCAAGCATGCATGCAAAATTTCAGCTCAATCGATTGACGATAAGTGTTACAAAATTGAGATGCAATTTTGAAAAGAGCGGAAAGTTTTAAATAAATCTTAAAAAATCCTAAAATCGATCGAATCAAATTTAGAGCCATAATGTTATGCATCGCAATAATCCTTATAACTTTTGTTCAGATCATTTTCGATTCTTTTTGAAATACTAGGTGGCTTCACGCCTACACTTTCCGATAGCCATGTATATTTATTTAAAAAATGTATAAGACTATTTGAAGCTTTGTAGTATTGTAGAGATCTAAAAATATTCATAAGTTGTAAACTAATATAACTTATCTATCACGAATTTAACAAATAAGACTTGAGTGTATCTTGAACATCCTTGATAAACCATTTATACCATGTACATTAAATATATCAAGGTATATTAAGTTTAGTCCCACGTTTGTAAGGCATGAAAATTGTGGTACAGGTGTTAATAAAATCACCTAATTAGTCCGTTTTCGGTTGTCTATCCGTCTGTCTATCAACAAGATACCTAAAAAACTAAAAGAGATATTAAGTTGAATTTTTTATAGCGTGCTTAGGACGTAAAAAGTAAAGTTGAGTTCGTAAATGAGCAAAATAAGTCAATTGGGTCTTGGGTCCGTAGGACTCATCTTGTAAATCGTTAGAGATAGAACAAAAGTTTAAATGTAAAAAATGTTTCTTATAAAAAAATAAACAACTCTTGTTTGAAACATTTTTTCGTAAACACCACTGTTTACCCGCGAGGGCACAAATTAGGTGCAAATTTTGTAGTATTTATATATGAATACCAGTTACATGTGTGTGGTTATCTAAGAGTGGCTTTCTTTATTTACATGACGGAAAAAAACAAACGATTGGGTCATCAACACTGTCTATACATGATATTTCAACAATTAACTCAGTCAATTGTTTGTTTCACTTTTCACGTTTGTTTCACTCGCACCAGATACAAAAAAACAAACATAATATGATCATTATTTATACGCCCCCTTCTATAAATTCTAATCATATTAAAAAAAAATTTCATTCAATACTATCTGTTTACAACAAAAGTTAAAAACAAAAATATTGTTAAAGAAGTGAAATGTAACAATATAAATATTTATAAAATTTGTAATTGTTCTGATTTAAGAATTTTTCTATTTATATAAATTGGTAAGGAATATTCTGATTTGATAACAACTATACATAAGCTCATTATAAAAACATATATTACCCAATGCGCGGTATTCTTAGGAAACGGGTTCGATTTCCGGCCACAAAAAAATTAATATCAATGTAAATAGTTGTAATGAATGCACTGGTATATTGCATGGTATAAGTATGAAAAATATGCACTCAGCTTCTTAAAATTACGTTCGAATGAGTGCCGACAATCCCGAACGAGTCTAATATTAATTTGATGGGCATGCCCATCATGCCCATATGGGAGGATCCGAAACTGTTTTTAGGATCTCGGGCAACGAATAACTCTTGTCGGATCAAATAATTTTGTTATTATTTTATACAATTGATGTGTATATAAATCTTAGATCATATATTTTATCATATAATGATATAAATTGTTTCTGCAATTTATATACACATCAATTGTAATCACGGGGTAAAATCCTGGTTGCGTGCCTCAATGGAATAATAAAGATTATTCGTGCTGACTTTCCTTACCATTTGGAAATCGATGATATTATCAAACGCTTTCACGAAAAAAAAAACGAAAAAAAAAAAAAAAAACGAAAGCTTGAATTACGAAAAGAACCTAAATAAATTTATTACTGTAAAATGTGTACTGGGGTTTAATTTAATTTGAAGTTGTAAAAATTTCATCAAAATTGGTTCAGTAGTAGTTTGGAATCTAAATGTGACTCTCTGATGTGCAAACAAACACAGATTTACTTTTGTAATTTTTGTGAACCAACAAACTGCAGACCTTCCAAACTACCAAACTACTTTTACAGGTTTATTAATTTACAAACACACTGTATAAAATCTTGTCTGGGCGTCATATATTTTGTAAACATCTCCTTTATACGAATGCACTGTATCGATCATGAGCGAGTTTATACTCCGATTCACATTTGGCCGATTTTTGGGTGCTGTGTCGTGCCCATCACCTTTTTGAGGGATGGACCCGCGCTTGGCTAAAATGGAATACGCCGTTTTGTCGAGAAAATTTTTTATTATTTTACATACACATCAATTACCCATACACATCATCATACACATCGAGAGACAAAACGTTTTTGTCGAAAGACAAAAATAATTTTGTTACTTGAAAATGATTTTTGGATTTGTTTCTTTATTTACCCTCTTATAAAAGTAGAAAAAAAAATGTTTAAGCAAATAAACAGTTCGATTTGTTCAATAGCGCCTGATGTTACACAAATTGACTTGTTTCAAAGAATTTCAATAAATGTACGCTGACATAAAACCCTATTATTTTTAATTTCAATTTTAAAGCAGACGTCGTATTTAAGTTAATTTTATATAACTTCGCACTGTGAAAAATCTATTCAAATACCACTATATTCTGATAAATAAACAATGTAGTAATATAATTCACAATGCCATTCTATTCAAATAACTTTTAAACTTGTCTGAAAGTATACAGATTATAAATGATATTGACATGATGAAGTAGATTGAAAAAGGATTTTTTGTAATTTTTGCCCGAACGAAATGTCAAGCAGCAGAAGAATTTTCCCAAAAAGCATACTCTTAGATAGAACAATTATCATAGCAAAATGAGATTTTCGAAATGGATGCACCATTAGTGTATATGAAAAGTGTAGTCAAAATAAAATAAAAATTAGTTGGCGACGTTTTTAAAACTATAGGTATAGTTAAAAAAAAGTCTAGGAAACAAATCAGTGGGTGATAGCAAAAATCAGGAAAACCTGCTTTGCTTTAGCCCAGTAAAACTTAAGTTAAATACATATTTTTAGTCTTTTTTCATATTACCTGCTGGTTTAAAAACACCAACTCACTTTTTAATTATTTAAATGTTAAATCATTGATATAAGGTTGACAGCGATTCACGCAATCACTACATTTTTCATAAAAATAAAGTGAAGAAGAAGATTTTCCGAATTATCCTGTTAATATTATAATTGATAAACTGTAAGAAATTCCTAAGATGACAATTCCGAACAATTTTCGGTTTTTTCTAATTAAACTATCATGATTTATAAAATTGGTCTCTTCTTTTCAGGCAATAATGAAGTTTTCTTGTCTTCCACGAATAATGGGTTGCAGACAATCATATATATTTCCAAAACCAGAAATTGAGAGGAACTCCATAGTACGTAAACAAATTATGAAATAATATTGTTCAGAATGGGGCATAGTTACCAAGTATTTTTTGATCGTGAAGGAAATCCTTTAGAAATGAGTGGAGAGTGCGATTTTTTGCGATGCTTTCCGTAATTTAAAACATTTATTTTTCAGTAATAATAGTAGAACTGCCACCGCTTTGGACTTTAGAACAGTACGCTAATCGTAATAATCGAGAAAATGAAGAATTGGACTCAGGAATCGACTCCAAACCAGTAGAATTTTATGGGAGCCGGTGAAAAATGTTTGTCAGTGCATACGCCCATATAGTGGGACATAATTACGGGACGATTATAAGCATTTCTTGATTTATGGCATTTTTTACGTAACTTCATCGAAACTACGCCGAAGACTGGTTATTGACGAAAATGAAGATTATATTGTGGTTCCGTTCAAAAATTTAATGTGAAAGCCGTTACATATCGTATTTTAGACAATTCTAAACATTTTTTGATTCTTGACAATTTTCGCCAGACCTCAATGTCTTCAATATATAGGCTTTGAAAAAAATACAGGTTTTTGCTGAAAATTCGTTATTGACTAAAATAAATATTATTTTGTGGTTTTTGTCAAGAATTTGACTTGAAAACAGCATGATATTATATTTTGGGCCATCCTAAATACTTTTTGACTATAAATATTTTTACCTAACCTGACCGCTTTCGATATATAACTCTTTGAGTCGATTCCTAGCCTAGACTGTTTTTCGGCTTTATTTCCTCTAATATTATTTACGTATGATTGATTTGTTCTGAGTGCGAGTCTGGTGAATGCGGTTCAGTATGAATTCCGTCGGAGATCAATCAAAATTAGTATATTTTCGAAACCTTTTCAGGAGTTATAGAGTCAAAGTTTATTAACTCTATGTAAGATTTTATGTCAAGCGAGATTAAGGTCATTTCAATTAGTAATGGATCTCCGGCGAAACACACCCTGCACTGTAATCACCAATTGGCCAGTTTATAAAAACCTTGAATGTGCACTGCTCCGACGTCCACGATAATGACAACTGAAAAAGAAATGTCTTGCGTTAAGGAATGCATAGTAATAACCCCCACACCCGCTCCACCGTTTCTGACTGCTAAGTCAATATAATATCAATTGTTCTTTCCGATAAAAAATACGCCTCACCTTTTATGAGATTATATCAATTTTAAAACAAAAATAAACTTGATTTCAGGTTACCGGACACTTTACACCGAAAATTTCAACAGATAATCCACAAAAGCCTAGCATAGCAAGTAACAAAACTGAAGATCAACGTGTATCCGATGACTCCGATTTACCAAGAGTACGACGGCCAGGTATACCAGGAAATCGAAAATATATAGAAGAAAATGAAGAAAATGTTCGAATTATTAAAATCGATAAAGATTCAAAGTGAGTAGTGGCATAACGATGTTAATTTATGCGGATTACGAGAGTATAAGTATACTTACTCAAAAAGTATTTTCTTTTAAGTCTTTATTATGTTAAAAATGAGAAGCATGAAAGTGATATATGGAGATTCCATATGATCATTTTCTATGGAGATTTCAATAGTACAAAAATCCAAACATGATCATATATCTTGGTGCCCCTTATGAATTTCATGTATCTAATTGAAGATATATCTATCTTAAATGAAAGTGAATTTTGTGATAGAGTTTTCTTTTTTTCCTCTTCAGGTTAAAATTTTTACAAATAAAAATATTTCCTGTTAGACTGATATTTTTGTCATTGAATTGATAATGTCAGTTAGTAGAGCGATGGCTTATTTGATTCTTAATGATGTTTCACACTCACATAGATATTTTCACACTTTCATAGCAACAATTCCAATAGCTATGAGAGAATAAATTTAAATATTCTTAAAGTTTGTAAATCATAAGCTCTACTTAGTTTTATATAAATTTATTTTTTAGCTAATTAAAAAGTTAGCTTTAGCTAGTTTGATTACGTGATTATTGAATGATTTTTGAGAGTGAAAATATTAGAGCAGAAAAATAATCTAAATAATTAATTTACTGAGTACGATTTATATTAAACTGACGAAAGTACACGATCAGTCCCGAAAATTTCCGAAGTGAATACTTTTTGCTTACATCTCTTTACTCTTGTGATGAGAGAAATTCTCACAATTTCTAAAGGACTTGAAAAAATATAGTTATTTGAAAAATTCATAATTTGAAAATAGATAAAATTGTATGAAGATAGAAAAGTTGCAGCCACACGTACCATTTGAAAAATAAAAGTTATTTATGTTTTAAATCGAAAAGCGCTAAATGCTCATAACGTAAGTGCTGACGGGTTAAATGTAATAGTAAAGCTAATAGGCGAATATCATAACGGATCGTACTTTACGATAATTGAATATGGAAACTAGACTATAGAAAATATTTTCAATTGGTTTCTATTTAATTGTGTAAAAAAGATTTTCGAAAGTTCTGAAACATTTCAAATATTATATACCTTTTTAATTAATATACCTGATTAATTTGTTTAATTCTAGATCTGAAGAATTAATTCGGAAAGCGTTTGAAAATAATGACTTTTTAAACCATTTTTGTGGTGATAAAAAACGAATGAAATTAATTGTCGAAGTTATGTATGCAAAAGAAATTGAAGCTGATAGTTTTATTATTAAAGAAGGAGAAACTGGTATGTATTTCGAAAAAAAAATTATGACTACCAAATAATTAGTTGATATTTTTAGGGTCACATTTATTTGTATCCGCATCGGGATCGTTTGAAGTATTAAATAAAGATAATGAAGTTGTTAAGAAATTTGAGGCTGGCGAAGCATTTGGAGAGTTAGCAATTTTATACAGTGCTAAGCGTTTGGCCTCTGTTAAAGGTAAATATCAATATATTTAGTTTAAAAGTCGTAAAAACTTTCGAATATAATTTGTGTTCGTTTGAAATTATTATTATTTATTTGTATACATTTTAATCTTTCAGTTCTAACACCAGCGAAAGTATGGGTATTAGATCGGCTTGTATTTCAAAAAATAATCCACCGTACTGTTGTTGAAGAGCAAGATGCTAATATTAAATTTTTGAAATCATGTCCATTATTTGAAAAATTGCATAAAGCCAATGTAGCCAAAATAGCTGATTTATTAAAACCAGTAAGATTAATCAAAATAATATCGAAAATAACTTAATTGATAATTGATAAATATTTTTTAGGAATTTTTCGAATCCGGTAAAGTAATTGTAAGACAAGGTGACACAGGTGATAAATTTTATATTATTAAGGCTGGTACTGTAAAATTTAGTAAAAAAATTGGTGAGAACGGTTTTGAAGAATCGTTTGGTACAAGAACTAGAGGTGAATATTTTGGAGAATTAGCGTTGCGTAAGGAGGGTGAAGTTCGACAAGCTACTGTTACAGCTTTAGATTCAGGAGTTGAATGTTTAACATTAGATCGAATGTAAGTATAAGTATAACTATAGCTATACACAAATTTTCTTTTTTTGATTTCTTGTAGTTGGGATAGTATACCAAGTCTATCAGAATAAATGGTCAATAATCTTGGGGTGAAAGGATTACATCGAAAGATGAATTTTGGTACGAGAAATATGTGTCCGAAAACCCGTTCATTCGGAGCTATTGGTTTTAGAAACTTTGCATACCGTGTCGAATATCTTCCGAATTCGTTGAATTTTCGAACAACTGTTTCGAATATTAGTTGTTGATATTTTTACAAAAAACATGTTTCTTTAACATATTGTGTGAGATTCAGCAAAACTGTTAAAAAAGTGTTGAAGAAAAAGTAAAACTAGCTCCAAATGGAACAAAGCATTAGAGATAGAGGGAAACTTTAAATAGCCAAAATAGCGAAAAATTATTAAAAACAATTTTTCGAAAACTCAACGGATTCGGCAAAAATTTAACATGTTATGCAAACTTTTAATGCCTGTAGATCTGAAATCTGATGGGGAATATTTGCGTACACATTTTATTTATACCAAAAGGCTTGTTTTTGTGTACCATAATAACTCCTAGGTTATTGACCATTTGATTCTGATACAGTCAGTCAGTATATTTTGGAAAAATATATTATCTTGGAGAAAAATTTGAAAAACTATTTTCGTAGGCAAATTCTCAACGTTAAAATAATTTTTTAATTTTAACAGCTAGATACTAGTCTAGAATTTCTTCCGTGGTTTAAATTTTCCTTCTACACGTGCCAGTATAATATAGCTTTTGTGTACGAAGCCGTTTAATTTCCACATTATGAGAAAATAAATAGTTTCACACAAATAAATAAGAATTTCTTCTTTAAAATTGGATGATTTATTTTGTCAGTCATTTTAGAGTATTGATAAAAGTGAGTTTGGTAACAAAGAAAATTGAGAATTATGGTACGGTTGACGGGTTTGTGAATATCGCAATAGATGTTAAAAGAAAGTCATTAAGAATATAATATGTAAAAAATAGCCAGAAGTTTATAAGTATCGGTTTTACAAGGGGGTGGAAACAAGCTTTTATGCACACCTTTATGCAATTTTTGGAAGAAGAAAAAGGTCAAAAAGCACTATCAACGAAAATTTCAACTTGCATTAACGCGGAACTCGGACTACGCTTAAATCTCAATTTAGTTTATTAACAAATTTACCTTTATCAATCTAAAATGCAAACAAAAAAAATCATAAAAAATTTACTTCATTACGGAGTCACGTTCTAAAAAATATATTTTTTAATTGACTTTATATTAGATTTTTGGTAGTACATACTATATTATAATAAATAATTAAAATAATAAAAAATAATTTTTTATTGCTAGTGTATGACTACAAGTTTTTTTATATTATTTGATCTCAAAATTTTGCGAAATTGCGTTTATTCTCAAGAGATTCAATTTAAATTATACAAAATTTGTTTATAATATATATGTTTATATTGTTTAATTTTTTTCTATATTGTTTAATTTTTTAGAGCATTTACGAAATACTTAGGCAATTTAGACGAATTAAAAAATGATGGGATTTATAATGATCCACCAGTAAAACGTATTACCTCTGGTAAGTTAAAATCAATCTACCCGATATAAATAAATATACAGTGTGCTTACAGTTTTTGGAAACACTAAAAATTTCAGCTGTTTAACGACGTATGAGATGTGGTTTTCGGGTCATGAAAGGGAGTATTGAAATGCATATTAGTACAGGGGTACAAGTACAGGATACAAATTAGCTTTTTTTAAATGGCACTCCTTTTATTTTAAGATTTGGATAGATTATTTATTTTAAAACTTGTTTAGAATAAGAAAATTTTAAAATCTAAATACAGAATTGGCAAGGTAACAGAAAGTTGAAATTTGTGAAAAAGATTATGTGATAAACTGCTCAAAATTTCTGCCTTTGTGTTCCATACATGACTCTAAACATCTCAAAAACTCTTTGGATGTTGCAACTCTTATTCGGAATTCTGACAAATTATTACATGCCATCTGAATTTTGTTATTTAAATCCTGCACCTCCATAAAAAAAAGTCTAATGAGATCAAACCATGTGGTGTAACGGACCACGAAATAAGTCTAATATGACACCAATCCATAACCAGCTTAGCTCCTAGTTTTAATTTCATTCGATTTCGTTTAAACCCTGATCTTACGTAAATTCAAATTTCTACAAATTCTAGTTTTGCCAATTCTATATTTCGATAAAAATTTTCTTATAAAAAATATGTTTTAAAATTAATGATCTTTTCAAATTTTAAACAAAAATAATAGGAGTGTCATATATAAACTTGTATCCCGTACGCGCGTACCGCAAGAGTTACAGACTTGAAATTTTCAGAAAATATGCATTTCGATACTCCCTTTCATGACCCGGAAACCGCATTTTATACGACGTCAAACAGTGGTATTTTTAGTGTTGCCAAAAACTGTAAGCACACTCTATGTATACCAGGTTCCAATTTTAAATAATCTAACCGAAAACTTCTTTAGCGAAGAATTTACTGAAAAAAGGTCCTAAGTAAAAGTTGTTTTATTTAAGTTTGCTATTGTATAAAGAATTACATTCTTATTTAAACTTTTTTACTCTATCTCTTAGCTATGAACTTGATTGTTGATTTGTAAACGACTTTGCATGACAAAGTCAAAAAGAGACACTATGAGATTTTCATCTTCGAACGTTTCCTTGGGCAATTTTTCAAAAAATCTTTGATTAAAAAAAAAATTCAGCTAGAATATTTAAAATAGGACACCTGGTATAATAATATAATTTAAAAAAAATTTTACAGAATTTGCATATGTGGAACTAGAAGATTTAAATGTAATAGGAACATTAGGTGAAGGTGGTTTTGGTCGAGTTGATTTAGTACAATATCGTGATGATACTAATTTGACATTTGCATTGAAAAAATTAAAGAAAATTGAAATGGTCCAACAACAGCAGCAAGAACATGCGTTTAATGAAAAAAATATTATGATTAATTGCAATAGTATATTTATATGCAGGTAAGCCATAGTTTTTTTTTTATAACCAAACGCATTTATTGCTTTTCTTATTTTTGTGACCACTCTTTTATTTTCGTGACAAATGTCTACAAATCAATAATACAAATTGATGTTTTTAATAACCTTTGTTGTACATTTCAATAGAAAAGTCAATTAATGTTTTTTTTTTTGAAAAAAATGGATAGTTACACACATATCGGCTCAAAATCAACCATGGATTTCTAAACATCGGACCTTCCTTAAAAAAGCGTTTTGTGTAATACTTCAGCCCATTTTTAAAATTTTTGATGTTTACTAGTCTCTGTTTTACTAGGACTAGGGAGACCTCAGAGATAGTCGCTTTTGTTTTCTTTGTTAGCGTAATAAAAATACATAAGAAATTATCTCTAAAATATGTTTAATCATTTACTCAATCGCATTTCAGGATCGCTTCTATTAGATTCTGCGTTCCAAAAAAAAAATGCACTGCTTTATCTGAGGCCTTCGTTTTTACAGAAACGCAGCCCTAGCTAAAGTTTTTTAGGAACACAACTCTAGCTTGAAGTACACCAAATGCAGAAAAAATTTTGCGGATACGATAGAATTTGCTCATTTTATAATGCACTTATGTGCTTAGTTTTGAATGATATAATTTCCATGTTTTCTTTTAATTTGCCGAGTATGCCGACTGATCTTCATGGCCCCTTGCCTTGTGAATTTACACATATTACCTACACTAAACTGCCCTGATATTCTTCAGTTTATTTCCTTAATGATGATATTTCAACGCTTAGAAGACTTTTTGAGATTTTCTTATAATCCAATATTTTTGCTGGTCCGAAATTCTGTTGATCCGTTTATGTCAGGTATACAGAAAGTTAATCTTCAATATATCCAAATAATATTTGCATTAATTATTACATCGACTGATTAATAATAATAATAATAATAATAATAATAATGGGGTTTAACCTCCTTTTCTCTGGCATATACGCCTATAACAGAGGCCACCCACATCATTATTTGTTAATCTTTATTTATTTAACTACATCCATATTTACAATTACATTTTTGATGTGGGTGAAGTCGGTTACTTAGTTCTTATCAAACCGACGACATTGTGATCAATTCTACCGCGCCTATTAATTATAATTGTTTTCACTGCCGCTGCTTGGATTCGATCCGCAACCTAAATCAAAGTAGGCAAACGGCCAAAGTCTATCGCCTTAGATCGCTCGACCACTTAGGCTCATCGACTGATTTCATATACTCTTTAATTGAAGAAAAAATTTTATTTTTTAGATTGTACAAGACATATCGTGATGCAAAGTATTTATACTTTTTAATAGAAGCATGTTTGGGTGGTGATGTATGGACAACATTACAAAAGAAACGTGAATTTAATGAAGCAACCGCAAAATTTATGTCCGCATGTGTAATCGAAGCATTTGAATATCTACATAAACGAAATTTTGTTTATCGTGATTTAAAACCAGAGAATTTAATGTTGGATGCAAAAGGATATATTAAAATAGTTGATTTTGGTTTCGCTAAGAAGGTTGCAGATGGTACAAAAACGTGGACATTCGCTGGAACACCAGAATATGTTGCACCTGAAATTATTTTAAATCGCGGTCATAATCGAGCCGTTGATTATTGGGCATTAGGTATTTTAATACATGAATTATTGGTTGGAAAACCACCATTTCGAGGGCGTGATCATATGAGCACGTACAATTTAATCTTAAAAGGTATTGATCGTGTACCATTTTCACCTAGAATACCAAATTCTACTCAACATTTAATTAAAAAATTATGCCGCTTTGTGCCTACTGAACGACTTGGATGCTTTCGAGATGGAATTAAGGACATTAAAAATCATAGGTGAGTATTCCTTGGCTAATCGGTAAACAAAAACAAAATTCACTATATTTATCCCCATCAACTTTGGGAGTAAATCCAAAAATCTACACACTACTTCATAACAGAGCTTTTAGCCAACTCTTTTAAGTTCTATAAACTGATTTCAAGTTCTATAAACTGCCGTATACAGTGTATATAGGTACAGTATAATACCCACCAAATTAGCAACATGGAACATGCACAATAAGAGTAATTACGATTAGCTAATTCATACTGATAACGACTACTTGATAGTCGAAATACGTATTTATATAATACAAAAAATTGATCTTGGAATTTGTGGCAAAAATCGAAATTTATTTAATATAATACCCGTTTAATTAATTTATGAATGTTGGTTTTTTTTCAGATGGTATTTAGGATTTGATTGGGATGCTTTAAAAGCCGGAACTATGCCTGCACCACTAATAAATCCAGTCAGAAATAACCAAGACTTATCAAACTTTGATCGTCAACGTGCCGATGATGATGATCCACCCGAAGAAGAATCTGGATGGGATCGTGACTTTGATAAATGAGATTAACTTTGTTAACATATATTCAGTAATTAATGATATTAATAGTATAAGTAATAAAATAAGTATTTTTCACTCATCATGTGTTGCATATTTAATAATTTTTCTTTTAAATATGTTGTTTTTTATTGTACTTAATTTTCACATCACTTGTTAAGAAATTGTTATAGTTATTATTTATGTTTTCTTTTTCATTATAGATTTAAAATTTATAAATATAACAGAAATCACCAAAATAATTTTTTTTTTTTTTTTTAATATTGAGAAACAAATAAGAGCGGAAAAATCAGAAAAAATGTTCTCATTTCATTTTTGCATATTCACATTTTAAAGATATCCTTTAATGAGAATCAAGAGTTTTCCGGGCGAAAATCTAATCAAAATACAATTTTAAAATTAAGTTTTTTTAAGTCCGAGGTCTCTTACTATCTTTTCGTAACGTTGGTCATTTTCGAGTTATATACTGCTTAATTTTTGAAATAACACTAACCATTTTCAAAAGTTCAAAAACAATATTTTAAGAAATGAAATTTTTGAGTTTATTAGATATTTTTGGATTCAGCGATCCAAAAAATCCCTGAATACAAATTTTCAGCAATTTTTATGTTTTCTAACAGTTGTTTCTTTAAGGTGGAGTTTGGTTCAAATATCATAAGGATCTTTTTTATTAAATTATGAAAACCGCACGTGAGTCAATTTTTCCAGGTAATCGGTAAAATTTAGATTTATTAACTCTAGTCTAACTATATTTTTATCAAATACGTAGAGTTACGGTCAGTTGCATTTAATACAGAAAATGATAAAATTAATCTATACAGTTTCAAGTGTAACAATTTTTTCAAAAGGGAAGATAATTATTTTCAAAGTTTTCAACTTGTAAAGGATGACAAGGTAAGAATTATCTGGTAAAAACCAAGCGGTGTAGGATATCAATACGATTTTTTTTTATTTTAAACATTTTCTCTTTCTAATATACGATCCAATTATATTTATATATATTACAAACACCCTCCAAACACTTAATTTTTGTGGATGTTAACGTGAGAATTGGAGTTAAAAATACATTAATCTTGTTCACATCCAGAAAAATTAATAGTCTGGTATGGTTGGTGTTTTACATGAATATACCTTTCTTAAATAAAAATTCCATGATCCAATATCTAATATTAAAAAGAAATCATATTCAAATTAAAAAAGCTTAGGCCCAATTCGATTACTCTTTATATTGTTTTAGTAAGCTTGTTATACAATAAATTAAGATTCAATTTGAGATGGCTTTATTATATTAATTTCTGTTCTTAAATACAAATGGGTATTTTTATCAAAATGATTTTGCACATAAAATTAAATTTTTAAATTAATAAATAAAAGCGGTCCAATAGTTTTAAAAAACCAGAAATTTTCATGAAATTTTCAATTTAAAATTACATGAAAAATTAAATTAAATTTTTTAAATATTTCTTAATAATTTATATTACAACTTCTAAGTTATAAATGCATTCAGTTTTTGCACCGTGCTTGTTCCATGATGACCTACCTTGAGACGGAGAATTTGCATTAATTTGAATACGTGTGGAAATTAAATTACTTTTTGTTTATCTAATCTACATTATGCGATATCTAGAAAAGTTTTTTTTTCTTTGTTTAACTATCTATTCCTTTATTAAAAAAAGTTTAAAAGATTTATAAAATCATAATTTTTACAGAAGTTTTTACTTTATTTACATAAACAAGCAAGGGCGTCGCCAGCTAGTTAGCCAAGGGGGGAGTTAGATTACTGTACCGCAAACTTACAAAATTCAATCTTTCGATCCTAATATATAAATCAAACAATTCATTACCGGCATTTAGTTAACTTTTCAAGGAAAGGGCGATAACTGCCCTCTCCTTCTATGCCGTAGCCACGTTTGAGCATGTACGGACTATTCCCGTACTAGCAACTTGTTAGCCCGTACGACCCGTCCTTAAAAAAGCTAATAAATAGAAAAAAACAAGAATAAACTCATCTTTTGAATCATTTGTTGTCGTAAATTTATAATCCTGCCCGTCTTTTGTTACTTTGTGCCCGTACTACTATTTAGGTCTGGAACTAAACACTGTACAAAATCTTAGTCAGGACTTCATATATTTTGTAAACATCTCATCAGGACCAAGTTCATACTCCGACTGGAACTTTTGGGTAGTTTTGTAAGCAAGGAAGAATTTAAAACGAGTGGCGCTTTTGGCTCCCATCAACCGAGATTTAAAAAAAATTTTTGCTATTTTAGCTATAGTGTAGAAAAACACAACCGTTACCGTTCAATAAAACTGTCTCAAGTTGAAATTGATGAGGAAATCCGTTATATAAATCGAATAAATATAATTTTTTATTTGTATATGTTATGGTAGATATATTTGAATAATTGTTTATTTTAGTCGTAATTTTTTTAAATATTATTTATTACCTTGGCATAAATGAATAGTTTTAAGATTAATCTTCAAAACGATACACTTTTACAAATGATATTATACGGGAGACCTTAATCAGAGAGATTCTGGACCTGTATAAAAATGATGTTCCAAAAATTCTTTAGATCTAAAAATATCGTTAACAGAGTACTTAAAACCATAAAAAACATTTTAATTCTTTTGACACTTGATAACTCGACAAACCGAAATGAATTTTAGAATCATGGAGTAAGATATATAAAGAATATTAATACAGAAAATAATTTTCAAAATTCCACTAATTTTTAATGGTTTTTATTAAAATTAAATAAATTACATTTAATTACAATTGTTACGACCTTCACGGCCATACTCAGATCATTATTTACAAAATTAATTTTCTTGCAAATTATTTTTTCTAATAATTTAACATGGATTTCTACAAATTATTGCTCGGCGCAGTTAATCTGAAAATACAGAAATTATTTATAATCAATCGAAGCAATCAATTACTATTTTGATGTTTAACTTCTCTCTGTAGTAATTTATTAATTATTATTTATCAATTAATTGATATATTGAATGATAGTGCATAACAAATACCATACTCAAGTATTAACAACAATGACTTCATACAATCCATTAAAAAATTTATTAAAATTATGCCAGCCCGTTAAAGTAAGTAATATATTTATAATTAGTTTTAAAAATGCACAAAAACTCAAAACGCATTCAATCTTTTCAATGTAGAAAACTCGTCCAATGTCAGAAAGGCATGTAGGCACGGCACCTGAAAATGTTATAAATGATGAAAATTTATCGAGTTTACATATTGAGAAAATTGATAAAGACGATAGGTAAGTAGGCTTTTGCTGATTTAATTTAACTAAAAATGCAATAAAAAAAATAATACTATCATTTTAATACAGTTCTATAACTTTAATAAAAGAATCAATATATGGGAATGAATTTTTACGTGTATTATTGGACGAAAAGAGATTGAAGTTGGTAACTGATGCTATGTATCTTCAATCATATGCTGCAAACGCAAACATTTTAACTGAAAATGAACCAGGTAATTAGTCGAATAAAACTCTTGAACAATACAGGATTTGTCAAATAATTCTATTGATTTTTTAGTATACTTATAAAAAATAACCTTATAGACTTTAGGTAGCTATCAGTTTTTTCGTATATCAACTGGTGAAAATTGGTCTGTTATTGAACATTTGTTTACAGTCATTTATAAGTCTCTTTGCTTTTCCATAGCCGCGAAGAAAGAATGATTTTCAATTTAGAACAATTCTTATTGATTATGATTACAAAAATGAAAAATAAAGGCTTCCAAATGGAAAATCAAAGGAAAAATGAAGACTTCCAAATGATCTTGAAATGAAGGCTCAAATAGAGATGGAATCTGTTCAAAATGGTCTACATTTCTAAACGACCACTAACATTCCTATTCAAGTTTTTCAATTTGTGGACAGCCAGTTTATTCGATGTCAAAAGTGAATAACTGAATGTTAATATTTTTGAAAGCAGAGATTTTTATAAAGAATAATTTTTTTCGTAAACCTTATACTAAAAAAGTTTTCCATATGTAGCCAACTTAGGTAGACACCCTGTATAAAATTGGGCTAGTTTAAGCAATACTTAAATTATTTTCGATTTAGATCCGGTTGTTTTTCACCAATGGATCAATAAATCGTACTTGAGATAATAACTATTTCATAAAAATTATAATATTATTGCTCAAAAAAAAAAAATTAATTTCATATTTACATATTTTTATTTTATTGTCCAGGCCATCAATTATTTGTTTCTGAGAGTGGGTATTTTGAAGTACTAAAAGGCGGTTTAACTGTTAAACGATTTAGTAGTAAAGAAGTATTTGGTGAATTGGGAGTCTTGTACAATTGTAAAAGACAGGCAACAGTTCGAGGTAATGTATGGTGACGAATTCAAGCTAAAACATATTACTTCATGATTTCATCTTTTATCAGAATCTATATTTATTGAGAGTATCTAATTAAACAGATTTTAGATTGGCATAGACAAAATAAACGGTAAACTCCAAGTCTTACTATCTGTATAGATAGGTAGTTATACAGTCTTCGTGATTTTGCTTGGATGGAAGCTGAAAAATTAGCTATAATAGACATTGTACTAAATGTATATAAATAGATAGTGTTCCTTGATATTAAAGTGGCGATTTTTTTCTCTAATGAAAAACAATTTAATGAAATATGAATTTTCAGCTACTACACCTGCAGAAGTGTGGGTTTTAGACCGTCAAACATTTCAAAAGATTATGATATACTCTGACTACCAAGAACATGAAGAATATGTTAAGTTTTTATCTACAGTACCTGGATTACAACAACTCAGTTCTGGTGTTTTGTTTAAACTGAGCGAACTTCTTGAAAAAGTAATAAATTAATGTAATAAATTTTATTACAAAGGTCAACTCAAATTGGGATAATTCGAAATAAATTTCTATTTTTGCCCCAATTTCCTAGAGCAATGTACAGTTCGACTCCAAATTAGCAACGTGTAACATACACAATAAGAGTATAATTACGATTAGATAATTCATTTTGATGATGACTACTGAGTAGTCGAAATACATATTTATGTAATATAAAAATTGATCTAGGTAATTGAATGAATGAATCTGAATGCAAAATTGCTTCAGAATGTTAAGATTTCGAGAAAATCACCTTTTATATGGGAAAAACTTGTTATTCCCTAATTTTCGAAGTCATGTTTCACCGGTGAAATATTTTTTCTCACATAAAAATTTATGACTTTAGACAATGTTATTAATTTCCTTCAAAAGCCATTTGGAATTTTTTTTAAATCATTTTCCATGAAATCTCATTACATTGAATTGAAATTACTGAAATGATCAAAACGTTCTCAAATAAAAAAAAGCGAGAAAACTTTCTCTAAAAATTTATAATGAGCCCATAAAAATCCAAGTATGAGTGGAATGGAGAGCCATGGGAGTCTCGCTCTGAACAGGAATTATTCTTGAGCTGGTTCTAATCAAAGTATAAATATTATTAATTTTTTAGGAATTTTTCCCCTCCGGCAACGTGATAATTCGTCAAGGTGACTATGGAGATAAATTTTATATAATTCGAGCTGGTCATGTAACGGTCACAAAACGTTTTCAAAATGAAAATGGTACCAGTGATTTATTTGATGTATCAATGGGTATTTTGAGCGCAGGTTGTTTTTTTGGAGAACTAGCATTAACCAAAGCAGATTGTAGACAAGCAACAGTAATAGCACAAGCTCCAGGAGTTGAATGCCTTACGCTAGAGCGACAGTTAGTAAAACTCGATAATATATTTGATTCATTACCATCTTTTCAATTCACAAACATTGTTATAGAAATTAAGCATGTTCTTTTCGTCACGGTGTTCTGCACTAAATTTAGAAAGAAAAGATGGTGTTATTTAGAAGTACTCTTTATCATGCACACTTGTAGTAAACCATGATAAAGAAGAACATCTGATTATAATTGTTTAATAGCATTTCTGCAAACCATTGATTTTCTGTATTTTAGAGCATTTGAAAAGTATGTTGGCAGTTTAAGTAAACTGGTAAACAAAATGTATGATGTAAAATTAAATGATTTTTCAAAAATTTTGCCCACTATTAAAAAAGGTACGAAATATTTTTGTAAGCATTTTTAATTTAAATTAATTTATCAAAAAAATTTATTTGTAGATTATACAAAACATAGTTTAAAAGATTTGACACCAATAGGAATTTTAGGCGTTGGTGGAATGGCATCCATCCACTTAGTGCAATCAAAAAAAGATCGTACAAAAACGTATGCACTGAAACGTATTAAAAAAAGAAGTGTGGAATTATCCAAAGAAAGAGAGCATATTTTTAATGAGAAGAATGTTTTATTCAGTTGTGATACGAAATTTATTTGCCAGTAAGAAAATGTATTTTATAGAGCATAGTTGTCCATTATTAAATCATAATTAATCAATTAAATTTTTAGGGGCCTTCAAAAGATATTTTAACATTGATCCTTATGGGAAATCACAGATTTTATTTGATATCACAAAACTGGACGTTCAGATTTTCAGTTATCTGAAGGCCGCTAAAAATTTAACTGGTTATAATTATAATATAATAATGGACAACTATGCCAAGTTTCATTAAATTCTGAATGCAAAGTCAATTACCGATAGTACTACCTTAACTGCGGGCTATTATACCAATTGAAAATTTAGAATGTGAATTGAGCAAACACTATAGAGCTAAAATTTGTTCGCTTTTTATAGATTATATGAAACATACAAAGATTCAAAATACCTTTACTTCATACTTGAACCATGTTTGGGTGGTGATATTTGGACATTATTAAACGAAGAAGAATATTTGGATGAAAAATCATCAAAATTTGTTGTTGCATGTGTGGTCGAGGCATTTGACTATTTACATTCACGTGATATTATTTACAGAGATCTTAAACCAGAAAACGTGATGCTTGATTTTAAAGGTTATGCGAAATTAGTGGATTTTGGTAATGCAAAACGTATGATCCAAGACAAAACTTACACTTTTTGCAGCATGGAATATGTAGCGCCTGAAATAGTTTTGGGTCGTGGCCATAATAAATCGCTAGATTATTGGTCACTTGGTGTGTTTATTAGTGAATTATTATTAGGGGATTCAATATTTCGTGGCTCAAATGCTTTAGAAACATATCAAAATGTGCTGGTGGGTGGCGAAAAAATTAAATTACCTTCCAAATTAACAAAAGATTCGCAAAGTATTATACGAAGTTTGTGTAAATTACATCCAGCTAAACGATTAGGCTGCCAACAAGATGGAATTAATGCCATAAAAAATCACAGGTAATAATGATATAACTGCATAACATGTCTGTTTATTTTTACCCGACTGTCAAGGAGTGGCTATCTTTTTCGCGCTTTTGTAAATTTTTTTATTACCTCGTATCTCCTTAACGGATCGTTCGATTTCGGCAATTAAGATACCGTTAATTAAAATAAAATACTATTATCATGCCCTTAAAGATGTACGAGTGCCAGGGCAATTTTGGATAAAAGGCTTGATTTTTTTTTTTAGAGAGGTTGCCCGATTATTTAAATAAATAAATGATTTCAAAAGTAGGCATATTTAACATTAGAGATATTTTCATAGATTTCTACAAAACTAGTCGATGGAAATTAAAAAAAACTTTTTAAATTAAAGGTAAAACCTTAATAAATTATTGAAAGAAAAAAACCGTTGTGCCCGACCAATTAAGGATTTATACCGTGCTCATACAAATATATAGTGCTCATATTATATATACAGAATGTTCGATTTACATCTAGGCATATAAATATCACGAGTATGACAAAGTACATGCGTTAAGCAATGAATCTGAGTAAGAGGTATTATAGGTGTTATGTGGATTTGCAAAAGTGACTTGTATCGTGACTTATCTGTTGTAGTTCATCCATTCAACTATCTCAACGCATATCGAATCTTCAACACTTGTATATAATACCTCTCACTTAGATGTATTGCTTAACGCATGCATTCTGTCATACTCGTGATATTTATATGCCTAGATGTAAATCAAACATTCTGTATAATAGTGGGGATACAAATTGAAAAAATATATACATATATTCAATTTTGATGGTGAATAGACCTTTTTCATGAAAAACAGAAATGCTTTTTAATATTTTTTTATGGTGGTCGAGTAGAGCCTGTAACTCAAAAATTACGCATTATTAACAATAAAAACACTATGAAAAAAATTGTTAAAAAGTCACAATATTTGAAATATTTTAAAACGATTTTTTTTGGCTCCACCGCACACGTGACCTGTGATGTCAATCTGACAAGCAATGACAATAAAACAGTGTCAACAGTCGTATTAATATATCACTATTATCAACTTTAAATGACGTGTTGCATCGTTTGTTTCCGGATCGTTTTCGCCAGTTTGAATTTTAATGATTTTCATTGTTTATTTTCTCGGTCATTTGGCTTCAAAAAAATCGGGGAAAAAAATTAGCCCATTTATCAAGACATTTACTTTCATTTAAAAAAAAGAAAAGAAAATGTGAAAAAGGTCTATTATGATATAACTTGACAATATAAGACAAAAAGAACAAGCACCTATAGTTTTTCGATATCTGGAGTAGTTTTCAAAATTTTGGAAATTGAAAATTTTGTTTAATTAGGTATTTAGCTTCCAATATTTCGAAAACCAAGGTAGATATCGAACATTTTTTTCTTATTTTTCGTCTACAAAAATTATAACAAAATTCAAAATCAAAGTTGGAAATAAAGTACAAATAAATTGAACCACAAGTCTGCCACTCGTACTACCTTAAGACATGATAACAACAAGAATACAAAATACCTATAAAGATATTCAATGTTTGAAAATAAAATATCAATTACCTAACTAATGAAACAACACTAGGACACACTTAGGAGTCCATTGTGATATTGTATATGTGTTTCACCACCTTTTCCGCTGATAATTTCATTTATCAGCTCCTCAATTATTTCCAGAGGCTGAGTGAACCTCCCTCATGCATATACCATGCACCTCATCTGCCCATCAAAACTATTTATTAAATTAATTTTTGCTGTGACGGCGGGAATCGTACCCACTATCCTAGGCATACCACGGACGTAATTGGTTACGCCTTAGCCAACTAGGCTACTAGGGTTGACAAATTTATAATTAATAACTTGTAATTTTATTTCAGATGGTTTAACAATTTCGACTGGGTTTCATTAGAAGACGGGACATTAAAGGCACCTCTTATTCGTCCCATAAATGGACCTACAGATCTTACAAATTTTTATCAGATACAAGATGCAAATATTATAGATGATGCAACAGAGGATTTATCTAATTGGGATATAGATTTTTAATGTACACATTTAATTTTTTTACTTTTCGAACCCTAATATAATACGTTGGTAGAAAAATAAAATTCATTTTTTAGGCCTTGATATGTTTTTATAGTATTTTAAAAAATAAAATAACGTAACGACCAAATTTATTTTAACGTACATTTCCACACAAATTTTAAAAACAAATTAAGAAAACTGAAACAGGAATTGTGCGCAGAACTTAGAGTAAAAAAAGGTAGTAGTATACGACTTATCCTTTTCGTCTTTTGAAAATTAAAAAATGTGATGAGAATCAATTTTTTTAATTATTTTATCTCACTCTTTAGCAATTAATAACAATAATATTTACTTATTTTTTAAATTTTCTGCGTAGAGCTACACAAAATACTTTTGCAGTTCGTAAAATTGTTTAAAGAAAACACAGAAACACTGATATTTATTTTCTGTGAAACTTATTTGTTCTTTTCTTTGTAAAGAATAAAAATAACAATAAACAAAGTAATAAACATTAGCATATTAAAAATAAACATTGCATCTAATAAATTAGATATGAATTAATAATACTGGTCTGTCAATAATTTTTTTATTTTATTGTTAAATTTCTTTCCATTAAAAACATTGATAGCTTGGACTTCTTTATTCGACCCAATTTTACGACAAATTAATTTTTTATTTTTTTAAATGCTTTTAGCATTATTTTTTAGAACTCCAGGCGGATAACATTTTCATATAATATACTTTTGGTAACAGAACGATGCATTTCGCCCTCGAAAACTTTTCCCTTTCAAATTGGAACTGGATATTCCTTCTTAACTATTAAATATGTATAACCAACATATCTCAATTATATTGCCTATATGTCACCAAAGTTTCAGAATCTTCTGTTACTTATTTGAAAAGAACCTCATATTTTGAAAATCTAGCAACGCTTAATCTCATATACACGCTTATTCGCTCCGTGCATGAGTTTTATTTCAGGCAGTTACCACAGGATGTATGTATGGTTTATATTTAAAATTTTATAATACCTATAATCTAACAAATTAGTAATTATATTTATTTACATTTAAAAAATATTATTTCACAATTTCTAGTGCAACAAGCTTGTCATTTTTCAGTTATTTTAATTTGACGTTTACTGTAGACGATTTTCAAGTAAACAATTGAAAATTAGTCATAACAGCATCCTTTTACGCCAAAATTATCCACAGGAAGCACTGGCGTCGATCAGATTCTCCCTACCATGACTACGTTTGGCCAATATATACAATAATGTTGTCAGATTTTTAATATCTTCGCTTCTTTAATATTACTGTAAAGTCATATTTTATAAAAAATATTTATTTCGAACTATAAAGAAAATTAACCAAAATTTATTGTTATAAATTGTTATAATAGAGAACTTGCATGCTATTTTTTTTTTCGAAAATTTACTAAAAATTACTAAGAAACAAAAAAAAAGTGAAAACAAACAATTGACTGAATTAATTGTTGAAATACCATGCATAGTCAGTGTTGATTTCTTTATTACATAATATATACATACATGTGACACATACATAACTGATATTCAAGTATGGTACATACTATAAAATTTTCGCCTAATTGCGCCCTCACTGGTAAACAGTGATGTTTACGAAAAAATGTTTCAAACAAAAGTTGTTTATTTTTTGAATTTTTTACATTTAAACTTTTGTTCTATCTCTAACAATTTACAAGATGGATCCTACGGATCCAAGACCCAATTGACCTATGTTGCTCATTTACGAACTCGACCTCACTTTTTACGTCCTGAGGACGCTGTAAAAATTTCAACTCGATATCTTTTTTCGTTTTTGAGTTATCGTGTCCACAGACGGACGGACAGCCGGAAATGGACTAATTAGGTGATTCTATGAACACCTATAGCAAAATTTTGTACGTGGCATCAATATTTTTAAGCGTTACAAACTTGGGACTAAACTTAGTATACCTTGCATATTACATATATGCATGGTATAAAAATTTTTAATTGTTTTTACAATTGAAAGTGGTTTTTCTAAACTATAAATTCAATCGCCAGTGACGTCAACACATCGTTTTTTGCAACGCCACCGCACGTATAAATGATAAAAATACATGCAAAATGATGATAAATGGTTTGTTTCCAAACTGCTTTCATTATATTTTAATGTACATTTCCACAGAAACAAACTGAAAAATCTAAATTTAACATGATTCCGATTCTTTCACATCCTCAACGGTTGTAAATACGCCACTCTCGGTTTTTTATTAAAAAATATAACTCTATTTTATTAATAATTAATACAAAAATGGAATTATTAATTTTAAAAAAATTATCAAATATACTTTAGATGAATTAGGTATTCTTTCATTTATATATGAATTTGTGGTAAACAAAAATTGATGCAAGTTTTGTTTTCATATAATTAAATAGTATCTTGCTTGAAATTAAAGTTTGATTGAAATTCAGGATAGCTTTTTTCAGTATTATATTCTAATAATCTGTACCTCTGGGCAATTATTAACTTTCCAGCCAACCCAGTAAGAATATCAGCAAACCAAAAACAAACTTATTGTACTAATGTTTAAAATTACAATTGTAAATATTTAAAAAATTATATATTATTCTATTCTAAAATCAATATTAATTTTTTAATGGATTTTAAATTATTCAATTGGGAATTGTTTTGGTTTATATGACTAAATTTTTATACTAAAAATATATATTGTTATAAAAATAATATTACCTATTCAATAAAAATCATTTGAATTTATTACTAAACGAATGAGTATTCCTTAAGTTACACGGATCTAGTGAGGTGATAAAAATATTTTTCTAATCGAAAAAATCGGATATTCGAATTACATTAGGTATAAATTTATTTTTTATTTCAAATGATATGTATGAGTGTCAATAAGCGAGTTTTTTTTGGCCCTGAAACTGATAAAAAAATCAAATTAGTTGCGCGTATGAAATTTGTGTAATTGTTTGTTACGCCGGGGCTCAATCTCAAAGATTTATAATTAAGCATTTTTGGCAAAAATTCCTCTTTTTTAAAGGTTTGGCTTAATTTGTCTATTATATGAACGTAAAGGCACAACACTTTCTATTTAAAAAAATTTATGAAGTAACACAATGACTCAAATTATACATAAAGGATGCAAATTACACATTTTGGGACTTGGGATAAATTTTTTTTTTTTTTTTTTGGGATGTAGATCACGATTTTTTTTGACCTCTTACCAAAATTTTTGGACCGCTTTCACTGTTTTCATAATTTGGACATTTTCAGGTCATATTTGATAGCAGAATTATGTTGTACTTTTTAAATTATTTTGCATGTTTTTTTATTTATAATGGTCGTAATATTTATATATTAAAATGAGAACTTTTAATATATAAATATTAAAAGGTTTCTTTTGGGTCAAATTTACCTCTCTTATTGGCACAACTTTTCTGTTTAATATGAAGTTATGAATCTTAACAAGAGAGTCAAGAGAATCGAGGATATTAAATAAAAATTCTTCAGTGAATTGGCAAATAAATTATATTGAAAAATCTTCCGAATTATTTTCAGAAACCAATATTTTTAGTATAAATGCACTGATCAATAGAAAATAACAGTTTCATAAATATACTTTTCAAAGGAAAATAACAATTACAGTAAAACTGTGTAAATTGGCCCAAAATTTTTTTTTGAAATAAGATACGAATATAGCGGTTAATTCTACCGTTCTCCGTAATCCACTGTGTCGCACCTTCTCCTATTGCAATAAAAAATCCAAGTTTATCTTCTTATCAAACTTCAAACAAGCATATTTCAAAATAGTACAAATCTTTAAGCATTCTAGAAACAATCAACCTTTTTTTTATCTTCCGACCTTTATTAGTACGGGATTTTCTTTAAGTGTTTAGGTATCTATCACAGTTTTGTCACTTATGAACGTGTACAAATAAAAAATTGAGTAAATTTAAAAAGAACAAGTGAAAACAAACAATTGACTGAGTTAATTCTTGAAGTAAAATGTATAGGCAGTGTTCATTACGAAATCGTTTATTTTTTACCCGACTGAGTTTACGTCATATAAGTAAAAAAAGATTACACAAATAAAACACGTGTTTACATACTAACTGTTTCTAACCTAATTTGCACCTTCACGGGGAACAGTAATGTTTACGAACAAATGTTTCAAACACAAGTTGTTTATTTTTTTATAAGAAACATTTATTACATTTAAACTTTTGTTCTATCTCTAACGGTTTACAAGATGGGTCCTACGAACCCAAGACCCAAGACAAAATAGATCTATGTTGCTCATTTACGAACTCGACTCACTTTTCACGTCCTCTTTTTACGTTCGAAACACTCTATAAAAATTTCAGCTCGATATCTATTTTCGTTTTTGAGTTATCGTGTTAACAAACGGACAGACGGACAACCGGAAATGGACTAATTACGTGATTCTATGAACATCTATAACAAAATTTTGTTCGTGGCATCAATATTTTTAAGCGTTGGGACTAAACTTAGTATACCTTGATATATTGCATATATACATGATATAAAAAGTTGAAAGTGGGTAACAAGAAAAACCTTCCGTCTATAATTGCATTTCATCAATATTTACTTCGTATACTATTTAATTATTAATTATTGATTATATTTCTAAGCCTATGTTTGTTTGTTGAATATCAATATCAAATCATCGCGATATGACGTTAAGGATAGAATAAATTTAACATAAGTATATCGATGTCGTCATATCGTGATGGTATCTTAATATTGTTAAGCAAACTCAAGCTAAATTAATGTTTTGTTTTTTTTTTTACAGTATGCAGTTATCTATTTGAATATTTCTTAAAATTTACTACGAATTTTTATTATCAAAGCGAGTGTGAAATTTCAATTTCTGCACTATATTTAATATTTAAAAAAATGAAACTATTAGCTTTATTAATAATATTATTATTATTAATAATTAATGTAAACTGTAATTTAAATGGCACTAATGAAAATATATTAATACAAGAATCAATAAATTTAGTTGAAAATGATGAAACAATGGAGTATTTAAAAACATTATATAAAATATTTTTATATAATACACCAATAAGTATTAATTATCCAACAATAACAATTATCTATGATGTCTATATTAAAGATAATGATAAACTAAACTTTATTATAAGAAAATTAAATAAAAATTTATTATTACCAACAATTATAACAACACAAGATACAATCATAAAACCATATCAAGCTTATAATAAACATGTACGATCTAGTATTTGTATTATTATAATCGAAACATTTAAATCATTGGACAGTTTATTAATATTGAGTACAAATTATTTTTGGAATTCAAATTCATATTTTTATTTTATTATTTTAAATAATAATAAAATTGTTTATAATAATGAATATAAAGATTTAATAAAATTTTTTAATTCATTGTGGTTGAATAGTGTATTAAATTCAATATTAATAATTAATAATTTTAATAATCAAAATTTAAATACAACAATTGTAAATATATTTAATTATAATCCATTTTATAAACAAATCAAACAATTTAATATAACATTAAATTCAAAAATAAAAATTAATTTATTACCACAAATAACTAATTTATTCCCTGATAAATTAATAAATTTAAATCAACATCAATTAATTGGTGGTTTATTTTTATATCCACCATTATTAATTGAATTAAATCATCAATATGGTGGTAAAACAATACATATGTTAAATTTAATATTAACACATTTAAATGCTTGTTTAAAAATTAAATTATTATCAAATGTTACTAATCATACATTATTAATTGATACACTAAATCAACATTTTATTGATTTTAGTTTAAATCAATTTATTATTGAACAACAACAATATAAATTTCATCAATATATTTATCCATATGATCAATTTGAAATATCAATAATTGTACCATCATCAAAATTAATACCATATTCTTTACATTTTTTTAAAATTTTTGATAAATTATTAATAATTGTTTTACTTGCATTGTTTTTAACTTTTACAATAATTATTTATTATTTTAAAAAACAAAATTCAACAACATTAACATTATGTGAATCTTTTATATACATTTATGGTGTATTTTTTACACAAATTAATATTCATAATAATAATTTACATAAAATGATTTATTATAAATATATGATATTTATTTGGGTTATTTTTGCAATGTTTTTATTATTAATATTTAATACTGAATGGATGACACTTTTAGTTGTACCAAAATTTTATAAAGATATTGAAACATTCAGAGAATTATGTAAAACAAAAAATTTTGAATTATATGGACAAAGAATATGGTTAAATATGGCATTAAATAATGTTCATTATAGAAGACATTCTACGTATGCGAAATTAATTGATATGTATACCATAGCAACACATGAAGAGGTTTTAACTTTGTTAACTCAATCAAGAAAAAAAGAGCATATCGGTTTTGCAGTTGAATCGAATATTGGTGAAATTATTGTAAATTTAGATCGAAATCATGATGGCTATCGAAAATTGTTTCGTATTTTAGATGAACCTTTTATTACTGGAATAGGAACATTACCATTTGCTGATAACTCACCATATGTAGAACGGATTAGTCAATATGTTTTGTTATATAAACAATTTGGATTCGGGCAACATTTTGATAATTTGTTTTATATGAAATCTTTACAATATTTACGATTAAATTATACATCTAAAATGTCAACAAGACATAAGCATTATACTTCAAGTGAAGTATTAAAATTGATACATTTACAAGCCTGTTTTTATATTTGGTGTTTCGGAATGATTATAAGTATAATTTTATTTCTAATTGAAGTTATACACACTCACTACCATATTAAATGTTATAAAAGAACACTGTACTAAGTAGCCTTTCGCTTTATTAATTACTAGATTGATACCCGTCCGCTTCACTGGGCTTAAAAATAAAAACCACCGCTTTATAGCCTCCATCCTCTCTTGATATACATAGTTTTCACTTTTGTTAAATGTAAAATAGTCATAATTCATTGATAAAGATTGCTCTCGCTTATCCCCTTTCTATAACACTCGAAATAATGGTAAGGATTGTTTTACACAGGTAAAATATATGTATGGTTTTCTATTTTTTAATGTATAATAGTCTTAATATTTAGTATATCAGAATGACCGTGAAATATTTTATATTGACTATTTTTACAGAAATCTGTAATTTACGGTAATGTCAAATTAAATTTATTTTTTTTAAATATATCTTTATAAATTATATCTCATGTGTTATTCTGTATGAGCTATATTGCTGTACAGTTTCATTAAAAACCATTCGCTAGTTTTAGCGTAAAAGCGTAACAAACAAACATGCTTACTTTCGCATTTATAATATATAGAGATAGAGATAGCTTGACCCATGCGGAATTCTGCTTCCGCGGCTACCGTAACCCATGGCTACCATGTACTTGATACTAAAAAACAACAACAAATTTCCTAGAAAAGTAGTAAAAGTTATTAAATTAATATTAGGAGAACATGTTTTAAAAATAGTTCATCAATAATTCATTTTAAATATTTTTACAGTTGCTGATTCACTTTTTAATGATTTCTTCAGTATTAGGAAAACATCTATAAAAACTGTTACATTCGAATCATATTAGCCTGATATTATTTAACTGATTTAAAATATAGATAGGTATATTTAATTTTTCGTTAAAATTATTGATTATTATTTGTCTATAGCGCGTTTTTTCCTAAGCGGTACAATTTTAGCCCGTGAATATATTTTTCGTCAGAAGTCAACATGATAAGCTTGAAAATAAGGGGTGAATCATGGAATTTGATAAAGAAATAAGGAAGATAAGGAATCGACAGAAAAAAACATGCTGGAGAAATAATATATAAGGATTAATTAAATTAATACTTTAGAATTTGTGAGCGCTTCATTTTAAAGCTAACATTCTCATTCGCAGTCGCGAATATTGGAAATAAACATTCGCATCGCATTCGCGAAAATTCAACATTCGTCCCATCACTAGTATGAACATACATTCAAAATCTAGTTTAAAGTAGTCCGGCTGTTTGAGCAAGTACGGTGAATGTTCTTTTTTGCGTTAAATGATAGTTCAAAGTCACTTGATCACAATAAACACAGTTTTGGGGCCTCTTGCGTAGCAAAATCTTGAATTATTTTATTTTAAAATTGTGATTTTTAACACAGTACCTTATGGAAGAAACCACAAAAATGTTAACTGTACAAAAATCAATCGGTGAATGAGCTTCAAAAAAGTTTAAAGCATTTTATTACATTTACGTCTTACAAATTGCCTAGTTTACGATATTTTTAGAGCATTTTATTGCATTTACGTCATACAAATTGCCTAGTTGATTACACAACAACCGGATTACCTTAAGCAAATATTTTTTTTTGACAAGAGATCAAAACTTGCAAAGTTTCCCCAAAAGAATAATTATGGGAACCAACATTAGGGGCTGAATGATTATTAAATTTCTTACAAATAATATTGTTTATTTTTTGATACCCTTACCGCTTGCCCGGTTTTTTTAAAAATACTTTTTCAAAATTATTTAAAAGGATATTACAGATAATACATTATTTTTACAATATATTTCCTGTAAACTTTAAATTGCATCTGTGGGTACTTTACTACTTGTCCATGTTTACCATGTAATAAATATAATTAATAATTAAACAAAGATATTTAACATAAAATTTTTTTAAATAACTTAAAAATTAATTTAATTTTTGCACATTGATTACAAACATTTCACAGTGTAGATCCTTAATTTTTTTTCGTTTTTGGTCATACTTAAAGACCTACCTTATATTATTTTACATCATGGTATTACTTAACTTTTGAGATCTATTAATAGATTAAGTTTCATAAGTCTATGGTTATTTCAGTTGCATTGATGCGCATTGCAATTTTGCGCAGAATATTTATTTATTAAATCTGAAATTCTGTCAAATTCAATAATATAACCTGCAAATGAATTATTATTTGTATAATGCATGTATAATATAAACGATAATGTTTTTGTTTTTATAAAAAGTAATTTTAAGAAAATAATTATAATGTCTGACGCTTGGGAAGAAATTCAAGCTATAAAAAGCAAACGCAATAGTCTTCGTGAAAGACTTGAAAAACGTAAAAAAGAACGGCAAGATATACTAGGATCATCGATTATTGAGCAACCTGTTATCCCAGCCGTAAAAACTTTAGGGAGCGATTCCGCAAATAATAGTGGCGGTTCAAGTCCAATTACAAAAGTAGTTGATATTGTGCAAACTGAAGACAGTGATAGTGTAAAACCAGACCCAGAAGTTGAAAAAACATTACTGAAAGCTTTATGTGAAGTATCGTTAACATTACCCACTACATCTAGAGAAATTTCAACTTCATTAGGCAAACGTTTGGGTAAATATGTTTCACATCAAGCAATTTGCAATTTATTACAAAAGTTCGCTACACAATTACTCATAAGGTACACACATCCCTACTTGTTTAATTCATAAAATTAAGGTTTGAAATTGTTTTTAGCGTGAAAGAAGGCTGTAAAGATGGTAAAACTCTCATTGAAGTTGTATCCGCTGAGCATTCAAAATTACTGGCAATGGTTAATGATTTATGTGGAGAAGATAACACAAGAGAATTATCTGTCCAACCTGATAATGTCGGTGTAATTGAAAGTATCACAAAAAGAAAAGCAGAGGATTCTGTTGAAAGTGAAACACCGAATAAAGTTGTAAAAGTCGATGAAGAAAAAAAGAAAGACAAAAAAGATCCAAAAGCTGCTGATATTTTATCATTGTTGTCAATGCCTTCGACAAAAGAAAAAGAAAATAAAAAAGTTGGAGAAGAGATACTAGATTTATTAAGTAAACCCACAGCTAAAGAAAAATCATTAGCAGAACGATTTCGTTCACAAGGTGGTGCACAAGTTATGGAGTTTTGTCCGCATGGAACAAAAGCTGAATGTATGCGAACTAGTGGAAAACAAGTTTGCAAAAAACTGCATTTTAAAAAAATTATTCAAAAACATACAGATGAACTTTTAGGAGATTGTTCCTTTTTAAATACATGCTTTCATATGGATACTTGCAAGTACGTCTAAAAGACAAACTTTCTTAAAATCTAGCTTTTAATTTGTGATCATTTGAACAATTTTGATTGTGTACTTTTCTGTAATGTAGTATACTATAGAAGTGTAGTGTACTATTTACAGTTTCATGTGTGTACTAGATATCTGGTATAGTGAGTAAAAGATCTACGTGAAAATTTGATTTTCAAAGTTTTAAGGATGATCAAACATGAGAAAAATATACATGATCCAACATCATAATAAAATTGGAGCCATAATAGTAAACCTAAATCTCCCACCCTAATTAAAGTTAATTTTTGTTATAATAGCACATTAGTTTTATTGATTAGGTACATTTTTAGCTAGGAATATTATAATTGCAAAAAATTTAGGAGTGGGACAATAAATTTCTGATTATTTTAAAAATGGCACTTCTCCAGTTATCCAATTAAAATATTCTTACAATAACATTATCTTTTAATTTAAAAAATGTTGTGGACACTTACGAAATAAATTTATGGCGTAAAAATTTTTTTTCATGCTTTGGCTTAATTTTGATTAAAAATTGGGAGTGCCGGCGAAATAGTTAAAAATTAGTTTTTCTCGAGTGCTAATCTATTCCTTTCAAACTCCGGGGGGAGGGGTGTTGTTTATGTATACGTCAAACAGTAGGTATTAAAAAATCGAATAATAAAGAAATTTTAAAAAACTTTCGGTTGAATCGGAACCATGAGTTTTTTTTACACACATATAATATAGGTAGAGGTTAAATTTTTCTCTTAAAGTAAAAGTAAAAGTAATGCCGATAACAATCATATACATAGAGAATGGTCTGAGCGTTCCGTATCCTGTAAAGTAAATATAGGATTACAAGCAAAAATCGTTCTCTATGTCTATGCTTCAAACATAGGGGAAAGAAGCAGATATGGATCGCACGATCGCTTTCTCTCTTTTTAGATAGTGGTCAATTTCAGGAAGGTATTGCTTAGTCCATTCTCCAACATGATAGCAATAAATTTAATAGCGTACACGTAAAAAATATATTGATAAACAGTGGATGCGCTGGTTACTAAACTGTTATAATAGTACTATAACTAAAACAGCCCTATGCTTCCATATGTTATATTAAACATGGTTACATCCTTCAGCATTCTAATTCTCTGTACACAAATATAATATTGAGATAATACTCAGTTTTGACGTAAAAGACAGGCGAACTGGCTTTGACATTTATCATATTAATATATCATCAGATTAAAATTTAATGTTTTAATATTTAAATATTTTAGATATGTGCATTATGAAGTTGATGGCCAAATACAACCGAAAGAAGTAACATCAAAAAGCGAAAATATTGAAATAAAAACAGTTGGTCGTTTACAAGAAAGTACAATAATGTATCCGCCACAATGGGTACAATGCGATTTAAGATATTTAGATATGAATGCCCTTGGAAAATTTGCTGTTATAATGGCAGATCCACCATGGGATATTCATATGGAATTACCATACGGTACAATGTCCGACGATGAAATGAGACAATTAGGCATTCCACAATTACAAGATGAGGGATTAATATTTTTATGGGTTACCGGAAGGTACAAATTTTAAAATTTGAAATTATCATTAGACTTGTTCAGTACTTCAGTAGATAAAAACGGCATTGATATACGTCAACTTTTAATAAAAAGCGATATTGTAACCTAAAGTAATGCATACACTGAGCCACTTGGCTACGATAGGTTGAAGGGTTCGATGGGCAATACTGACATTTTTTCAGAGACTTGAAGTCCGTTTTGTTGTCCTGTATTAATCTCTCTTAAACTTACGCTTTTTAGCTTTTAGAAATCTCATTATTTTCTCAAACTATATTTCTGCCGTTTTTTCCAGACCATTTGGAAAACAAAATTTTATCCAAAAATTTATTAAAATAGTGTCATTTACAAAAACCATTTTGTATCTTAATAAATGGTTATAATTTATCCAACTATCAAAAGAATCGAATATTACTAGATTTTCCTGGAATTTGGCCTCCCAGTTATTTAACGATCAGTTTGTTTTCGGTCAAAATTTTTGATAACATACTAAATATACTTTAGAGCTATGGAATTGGGCCGAGAATGTTTAAAACTGTGGGGATATGAACGAGTAGATGAAATAATTTGGGTGAAAACAAATCAATTACAACGAATAATTAGAACAGGTCGCACAGGACATTGGTTGAATCACGGCAAAGAGCATTGTTTGGTAAGAATTTATTAAAAATCTTAAAATCGTATTGCTAACATTTTGCGTATTTATTTTAGGTTGGAATGAAGGGTAATCCAAAAAATTTAAATCGTGGTTTAGATTGTGATGTAATTGTGGCTGAAGTGCGAGCCACAAGTCACAAACCGGATGAAATTTATGGAATGATTGAACGATTATCACCGGGAACACGAAAAATTGAATTATTTGGACGACCGCATAATGTACAACCAAATTGGATAACTCTTGGTAATCAAGTTGATGGTATTCGATTAGAGGATCCTGAACTAATTGCATCGTTTCAGAAACGATATCCAGATGGTAATTGTATGGGTCCACCACCAGAGACACAATAATTTTGTAATTATTTATTTTAATAAATTTTATGACATCTATTTGTGTATATTATTCAAAACCATAAACTATGTTTGGTATAGTTTATGGTTTGTGGTACAATGGATACAATTTCGCTAGACCATTCGCCATATGAACATCTCATGAAATCAACCGACCAAGCTTCTGTTGAATTCTTTGTTGAATACATAGGAATGCCAACCGTGATGGGTAGCATGATGGTTTCAATTTAGGAACAGACCTCAACTATACACCAAAGACCAAGAGTTGAATAACTACCCAGCAAAGTATGAGAATATGTTTATATTGAAAGTAATATTCGCACAGTACTCTGCACAATTCCAAGCCTATAAGTTTTATATGACAGACAATAATTCTACTCTGTCCACTCCCTTGTCACCATATTGTCATTATGCCTTAATAATCTTAGAATGATCACTGAGATAGCTTTTTGAAATTTTTGTTTACAACTCAGTATATCCTGGAACTAATAATACGTATAAAAATAGAGTTATACTAAACAATAATTAGAGACTAACCATACATGAGCAGAGTGGCGCAGTGGAAGCGTGCTGGGCCCATAACCCAGAGGTCCGTAGATCGAAACTACGCTCTGCTAATTAAAGTTTTTTTACTTTTATCAAATCTTAGGCAATCTCTAGATTTTAATAGATTGAGCAATACTGACTGGTTGCGGTCTTTAAAAGTATACTATTCAAATAAAATTTAGAACTTACAGATTTTTTAATGAGACTTTTTTTTTTAGTATAAAAAGTTTTATTTTAACTTTCGCATTAAAATCTCAAATATTTTGGTGACGGAATGAGATACTGACCTTCATCTTTTTGAAAACTAAAATTTTTTTTACTGAAATATTTCATCCGAACGATGGATCACAAAGGAGTTTCTGTTTAAAAATTTTGAACCCGAAACACTTTCTCATCAGTTTTGAGTTACAAAAAAAATTAAGAATGTCAAGAATTTCTTCATTCGAAATAGCATCCACAAAAACCATGGTTATGATCAAACATAATTTCGAATTCATATTTCACAAATTCTATTACATTAAAAAAGAAAAAATCAGCATTGTAATCAGCGATAAAATTTTAGGGGCTGATTGCATCCTATTCTCCCACCTTCCCCACAGATGCAAATTTCACTTTCCAATGACCACTTTTTGGCTACTATACCCATACATACTATATAATGTTTACATTTTATTTTCAAAAAATGCAATTTTGGACTAAAAACATTTTGCGTTAAACAAGGTTTTGCTTGGCTAAAAATGAAGAGAGTATTTGGATAGCTAAATTAACATGAGGTGCATAAGTTAGATAAGCTTTTTGAGAACAATTTTTTGTCTAATAATATGCATATGGATAGTATGGTTAGCAAAAAGAATAAAACTAAATAATTTAAATCTATATATTTTCAAGAAAGGAAGATTACAACATTTTATTCCTTCTTCCAAAACAATACACTTGGGTATATAATGGTTACATGGAATTAAACAACACTTTACAAAATAGTTTTTCGAAAAAAACTCAAATACTTTTGGTATGTTCTACAAATGAAATGCCTGCATTTCACAAAAACAAATGAGTCTTTTTTTCAAAATTTTCTGAAACTAGCTACATGTTAATAGATGTTTAGTTATGCAGAATGCGTACTGTTACACAAACAGTGGCTTTCATGTAAACTTATTAGAAACATAATTTTCAAATATATTAAACTGATAATTTAAATTTGATTGATTTTTATCTAATTATTGTTGCACTAAAGCTTTTAAAAATCGAATATTACAACTACTGATAAACATCAGCACAAAATAAATATAAAGAGGTCATTTTAATTAATTAAATCAAATGAATCCTTGAAAATAAACTTTGTATAACGGTCTGATGTGATCTGCATTCATTCTTGGAAGAATCATTATATAAAAAGAAAATATTTCAAAATAATTGAAAATTAGTTAAAAATACCCGAGAATATAAAATGAATTAGTTTAAAATAATTAAAAATTATGTAGTTCAAAATGATCGGGAAAATAAAAATAATTAGTTCTAAATAATCGAAAATAGTTAATATCAACAAAAGTCCAAACAATTAAACGCTACCACTTTCGTTAAAAATAAAAAATATGTTTATTTTTGTAAATCTTAATTATCAAACATCATTGACTATTTTAACAATTCTTTATTAAATCAAATATTTTTTCAAAAAAAGCCACTGTTGTCATTAATTTTTGAACTTTATAATCATTTATCAGTTTTTTACACATTTTCCACGTACATATTAAATATGTTTATATAGAAAAAGACAAGCCTGCAAAATTTTGATAGTGCGATAGACTTCTTGCATTAGTACATACCAATAAAGCAGCCGACGAATATTCACTTTGTGGCTTTGATACTTATGCTATCTTTCATAAAGTCATAATTTAATACTTTCATTAAATTCTTGGGTCTTCAAAGTAGCACTGATCAAATCTAACACACGATGAAAATTTGGAAGGCTTGACCCTTGATATATTATATTAATGATATTGATTTAAATTACCCTAAAAGTTCAATTCATGGAGGGGAATGAATAGGATAAATCAATAAAGAAATTGTTATTTCGCATTCATTCCCATTCATGAATCGGACTTCTTTTACAGGGTTAATTTTAGTCACAAAAAGTAATTTTCATTCTTGTATGATGCAAGAAAAGTATTCCTTAATGTACAAAGATTATTAAAAAATTTTTATATTAAAAAATAAACCCCAGATTGAAATCAAATCATTATCTCAATAATTTTTAAATATTTGATGAATTTTTAAATATAGGATTCTTTTTTATTTGAAGCTGCAAAAAATCGGATATATTGAAAATTTTAAAATGTTTAGTAAAGGAGCAGATGCAATTAGTTTTTTGTATACAGGGAGTGTTTTTGTACCTTGATATTTGCAAAAAATGTATGAAATCTCAATGATTTCGTTTTAAATAAAAAAAACTTCTTCACATTCTAAGAATTTTTTTAAAAAAACAACTGTTCTCGCATAAGAAATCAATGAAAATATCTGTTATTTTTTGCTCAAATCACAAAAATTTGCATAAACAAAAATTTTTTAAGATACCACTTCTTCTTCAAAGTTATCTTCTTCACTATAAAATTCGAATCACCTGGAACCTATCTACCTAAAAATATTCATTTGGAATGTCAAGTTAAAAAAGCAACCTGTATAATTTTTGTGGTAATAATCAAGTAGGCTAGAAAAAGGCGTTAAAATTGATATACTATTTATACTTATTTCTAAGTAGTATAGCTCTATAGACGGAATAAGTGGGTCAATTTACCCAAGTTTAATTTTGTTAAAGTTGAGATTGCGATAAGAGCACGACAAAAAATATCAATTAAGAGTCTCTGAATTAATTTACAATATTAATTCAAAAGAATATTACAGTACTAGGTCATTAATCTCAACTCTTTTTAAACCCCCGACGCAAAAAGAGAAGTTTTATAAGTTTGAACGCTACGTGTTGTGCCTGTGGCAACGTAGCTCTTAAACAGGTGAACCGATTTTTGTTTATTTGAAAGGTAATTTAATGGAGAATGGAGAATTCTTAGCTATGGTTGAAGAAAATCGATTCAATTTAAAGAAAGCTACAAGGAAATAACCGGATTTGTTAGAAGTTTTTTTCCGTAAATTTCGCAAAAAAAAAAAAAACTACAGGGCGTTCGATTGGGCGAATACAAGTATGAAGCTCACCAATTTAACTTGTCCTCAATTGGGCGAAATTTTTGTAGTGATATTTAATAAACCGTAAATCCTGGTACTAACGCATAGGATTCAATGTAAATTTTTATTTCAAAATATGAAGTTATCTATCTTATATTAAAAGAAATAATTCATTTTATGTAGAATCTTTTTAATAGCTAGTAGCACCATTTATTTTAACTATAATGGTTACGATTGTTAGATTAAAAATAAGGTTTACATCTATTTGCCAAATTAATGCTTAACTCGATTTTGCATATACTTTATGGAACAAAGTTTTTAATATATTTAATCATACTAAACTAAACAAAAATAATTACATCTTCTCCATACCCGATGTATGTTCTAAAGTAAATTGTCCAATGACTTGAAGGTATGTATATTTTAAAGCTGCAAACTAGAAATATAAGTTCTACGAATTTATTTACTCCAATTTGAACAATTTTTACTTTTGTCATAAGTAAAATTTATTGAAATAAGATAAAAAGACAACCACACAAAACTTTTACTAAAATATTTGTAAAAAATTTGAATTAATGTAAACATACACATCATCTTTATTTTATTAGCTACTCTAAAACAAATAAAATTTCCTTCGTTCAATTTTAGTATTATTACTTCACAGACTAATTTAAATCGCATCACAACTATTTTTTGCGTATACGACTAATTATTTCAAAAAACGTATTAATTAATTACTAAATAATTTTTTCGACGATTTTACATTATTGCAAACAAAATTTATTAATTCTTATTTAAATTACTTAAATAAATATAATTTTCATATCACATATCATACCTACATTAATTTTAATTCTAATATGCAAGATAAATTCGACATAAAATCTATTCATAAAAACAAACTCTCTGTACATTTCTAAAAAAAATTATGCTGAAACAAACATTGAAAAAATAATAAAATTATTTTTATATTATAAACTGATTTTAAAAAAAAATAATTTAAATGCTAAACAGGCGTTGGTATGTCGTGGCGTTGGTTTATTAGTTTTATTGTGAATTTCCAAATTTTTAAAATAACAACAAATTATTAAAACAAAAAAAAGCTAAAAACAAATAAAATGCAATACAAATTATGATGAGTAGATATTCATAATTATTAGAAAATAAAGAAAAATGTTGAAACGGTAAAAAGCTGAAAATATAAGCTCAATACAATGAAGTTTTCTTGATTTCGAGTTGAGACATAGTAATTAAAAAAGACTACCATAATATTCTTAATAATTTTTAATCATGTGTTAAAAAGTAAAATTACCTACTGGCTTATTGGCTAGGATGAACCCTAACTAGTTAGGATAGTTGCATTGCCATCAAAATACATTTCATTTTTTTTACTATGGATGCTTTTTAATTATAATTTCAATTATTGTGGTATTTTATTTGTTACTCGAATAAAACTATACACAGTCAACATTATCAGAAAAAAATATTTATCTCATAAACGCAAAATTTCATTAATCTTCAAAATCTACGTTGATGTTTTTCACTATTCCTATTTGAGATACAATACCGTGTATTTCTCATTTACAAACTACACAATTAAATTTAACTCATTATTCCAACAAGATACTTGTAGACTAATACAAGTTTTTTCTAACTCAGAACTTTTATTCTATGCTTTGATTTTAAAGACAAAATTTTTTATGAAATTATTGATTTACTTAATCCCGCTTAAATTGACTAAATGCTATACAAATAGTCATTAGGCTAAATCAAAGAAATGAAACTAATTTTCGTTTCGTTTCGTTTACGAAATTACGCTTTATAAGTGTGAACTTGTCTAGTAATACAATGTATCACACTGGGTATACCTAAGATAAATCCTTTTACGATAGTATTTTATTTATAACTCTTATGAAAGAAAGGCATGTCCAAATAACGTAACATTTGTTTTGGGTCCCATAAAATTACATGCCTAAACACGATATAAGCGAAGTAATTATATAAATATTACAATACTATGTAGGTATATCATTACCAAGTTTAAATTTTTAAATAATTTAAAATTTTTAGAACTAGTTTCATTAATATCTATTAAAATTTTAAATAATTTTTTTCACCGAGAATAAAATATTCGGTCTACCGAAATGTTATAAACAAAATGTACTCAAATGAAATAAAACTATCAAGTATTTTGAAACAGATATGTAATCAACTGGTAACATGTACACGATATATTTATATCGTTGGTATTCATATCATTGTTAAACAAACCATGGTAAACTTTTTCAAAATCGCTAAAATGGATGAACGTTGAACATATTTTCAATGCTCATACTACTGTGTAAAATAACAAGTTGAATGTAAACGAATTTTACGACTTTATCACATCTAGATGAAAGTAATTAATATTACCAACATATACCTGTTTAGTATATTAAATATCTTATAAGCTAAACGATTTGCGTATTTTGTAATTATCACACATTGATTGAAAATTAATTAGACGCTGTATTGTATTCAAATTAGTTTTTTAATCTTTATAATTATCACTATTTTGAGTAAAATTTAAAGAAAATTCTCACCAACTTCGACATATTAGCTAAACGTGTTTTTTTAAAGACTAGAAACAGCAGTCAAATTCGATGATAGCAAAAATTTCCCATAAATTTCTAGGAAATATTCAATCCAAATGAATAGCCAAACAAATTTATTACCAAATTTATATAATTAAACCTATTTGTACTTAATAATAAATAATTGTATATTATTATACACGGGGTCACATTTTGGAGATATTATAATCAAGAAATTTATTGTTTGTTTTACTTGGTCATATTGTAAAAACAAAAGGCTGTTGTAAATTTTTACTTAATTTACTTATTTAAATATAATTAGTACCATGAATTTGTTCCATTTATTTTTTAAAAAAAGTTCACGAATGAACCGGTTTACAAGTGTTATATAATAAAGTGGATTCTATTTATCGAAGCACTTTTTCAAAAATGTATATTAAAATAAATATGTGGTTATTTTGTTATTAAAAACAAAAAAACCTCAATTCACGCATGCGTACGTTAATTATTAAATATCATGATTTTATTAAAAAAATAAATACAATTATTTTCTTTTTAATAAAACTCAACTCGGGCAACAATGTGCTATTTTGTTTTAATTATTAGAAGCAATTCAAAACTATTTTAAAGCAAATTTTTTTTTATTATTATACATAATAACAATTCTTTCTTCATTTTGGCATCTACATTTTTTTCTAAATAAATACAATCCTGTTGCTTTTTGGAAGGCTAAAGACAAAGTTACTACTAAAATATTTGAATATCTCGTAGTTAATATTTAAGATGTGTATTCTTTTCGTTTACCAATACCACAAAACTATGCAACTTCAATAAATACTTATTGAAAATTCCCTAAGTCGTTAAATTCCATCTTTAACGACACGTGGCGTTTTATAAACCCTCATCATAATCAATTGAGGTACAGACAACAAATACCATTTGTTTTATTTTGTTTTTCCAAACGGTAAATTATTAAATTGTTACAATGACAATTCACAAAATTTCCATTTTTAAATCAATACCTACATTAAATTTTTGTCAACGTGGTGGAATATATGACGTGAAAGGTGTAGTATCAGACCAACCTCGATTCATAACTGGTGTGGTTGTAGTTAACAAGGCGCGTAGTACAGAATCACCAACAGGAATTACAGAATCTTGATCATTGGATACTGGTACCAAACGATAACATTGACCATTTTGTGAAATACGAAATTCGCCATGAATATTGTTTCCCGCTTCAGTTAACATTTCTCGAGAAAATTGTTCATCAATCTGCAAGAAAATCATAATCATTTTGATTAATATTGGTTCGGAGAGTGGTAATATTTATCAATGTTATTAAAACAAATTCCATATTCGAAAGTTAAAAATATTTCCTTTATGCTTTAAGTAAACCAAAAAAAAAAAGTTGCAAAAAAACTTTAAAAAGTTAATAACAAAATTTTAGTAAATACCTTATCTTTAGAATTCAATAAAATACCCGTTGTATCAAATCCATCAGTATTTAAAAACTCCGAAGGAATATCGTTGGTTGAATTTTTATTTTCTGTTTCTAAATTTTTATTATTTTCATTTTCAATTACATTTATTTTGTCGGAATTCATACTAGTGTTACCAGCAGCAGTTTTTCCAGTAAGTATTGGATCTGGTACATCTTCAGAAGTCGACACTCGTGAATTACCTTTAGACTCATTATTTAATAAATCAGAATGTTTATTTCGTTGATGTTGCAATAATTTAGCTTTACTCGCATATTGTTTGTGACACCATTGACAATTATGTGGATTTGTTGTAACACTACCAACAGTTTGTGAAAAAGTTGGATTCAACATGCCTGAAATATCTGCTGCATCTTTACACCGACTTAAAGGTAATTCCAAACCGGGATGATTTTTTAAAATATGAGCTTTACGCTTCGAACTACTTTTGTAAACTTTCTCACAATATTGACAATAATAATCACGTGTGGTTCTCAATATTGGTAAATTCAATTCGGGGACCGAATCTGGTCGAATATCTGGATGTCGTTTAGCTAAATGATTAACCAACATTCCACGACGTTTGAATCCAACCATACATGTATGACATTTATAAATAAATCGATGATAATCGGTCGGTGAAACTTTCGGCATAAAACGTTTGGATGATGTATGATTTGCTTCGTCTTGTTTATTATCCATTAGGACCATAACTTGTGTATCATTTTTTTCTTTACCCGAATGCATACGTTTTGTGTGCTCTTTAAGTTTGTCTTTTCGTTTAAATTGTTTGCCACATTCAGCACATAAAAATTCTCTGTGGTCTGAATGTTTTAATAAATGCATTCGTAATTTATCGGTAGTTGGAAATAATTTGTTACAGTATAAGCATGCATGTTTACGATCACAATGAAATGCTCTTATGTGTTTACGAATAACACTGTATTCTTTAAATTCCTAAAACAAGCAATATTTCATATAAAAATGAGATAAATATGAAGTAGTCGCTAATTAATACTGGCGCAAGTAATTTTCCAATTACTAAGATTATTTTGAATTTTCTGGGTAGAAGTTCGCATGATTTTCATTTTAATTATTATAAACGAAAAATTCGGAAAATATCTAATAGTGTTTGCATTTTCTGACCAAATTTGACATAGATAAAGACTACAAAAATTTTTACATAAGTCAAGATATACACACTAAGAGTAAATTGCAACACGAAAAATTGGTCTTTGTGAACGTCAGGAAAAAACAAAATTAAGATTACGAATCCGTTTGCATGCCTTTAATGGGATCGAGTAAGCATAGTTCTGAGGGTTTTTTTGAACCTTCACCGTCAAATCAAATAATTTTGTTGCGAATTTATTTGTTAATGCAAAATACACTTTAAGAAAATAGGTAAATGATACATTAATGTATTTTTTGAGCACATTTCTCTAGATTCTATTCTATTTATTCGCAATCTACGTAAAAAGCTATGTAATTTGAACAAACTTCTACTCGAAACTTTTACTTCTTTTGGAACAAACTTCTACTCGAAAAATTAATATTGATATTGAGAAGCAATATGCGCTAGGGTTTAATAATGTGTAACACCCAACCTCGACAACGAAATAAATTATTGCTATTCAAAATGACAGAGTGAAGCTCCACAGCGAATATATAATTATTACATTAAAAACACATGTTCACTGTATGAGAAAGACATACCCTCCGTACGAAAGAGATAAATATTATTATCGTGCAATTTCCTTCACTTCTAGGCAAGCATTTCCATTTAAGATATTACACACCAAAAATACAAGTAAATATTCAACACTTTTTTACCTTTTTACAATGAGGACATGAATAAACACCATTGAGACAATGACTTCGCACATGTTCTTTGTGGCTTAAAACGTGATCAACAACCTCTTTACAAATGGGACATTCAAATGTAATTTTAGAATGTGCTTTAATATGACAAGTTAGCGCAGAATTGTTTAAAAATCGTTTTGTACACATATTGCATTGTAATGGTTTCAGTTTTTGTGGACCATGTACTAGCATATGTCGCTAAAAAATTTTAGTAGTATAAAATTAGATTAACGATATAATTCTTGTTTAAAATATTATTAAAAATTTATTCTACAATAAACAATTTAATTTTAATTAAATACATACTTGGACACGTTCTTTGGAAGCAAACGATTTATAACATATATTACATTTGATTTTCGCTGTACGAACTTGATGATCGTTAACATGGTATGCTAAGTTACTTCTCGATGAAAATATTACATCGCATTCTGGACATATATGTTGTTCATCTGACGATGATGTCACCGATGAATCAACAACACCTTTAGAGGTGTGTATATAACTATGTATTTCTAATAATATTGCAAGTTCAAAAACCTTTTTACAATCCTTGCAGGTGTAGAAAATTCTAAAAGCAATACAGGAATTAAAAATACACATTCATTTGATATTGTAAACATTTACATACTTTTCCTCATTTTCTTTTTCAGATAACGGATCCTTTTCCGTAGAAGATACAATCCCGTTATTATCTGAATCTACGTTTTTAACAGATTTTGATGAATTATCTTGCCATGTCCATGATTTTTCTTTGGAAACTTTTTTCGTGTTTAATTCCAAACGTTTTTTCTTACTACGTTTCATTCTTGATATACGTTTTTCTGCACTCTGCAAGGCCAAACAATAATTAAAAATTTATTCACTGCAAAAAGATCGTAGGTAAAAACACAAAAGACTACGCCGTCTAAATCGCTTTCTTATTATTTAGAAATCCCGTATATTAATCATCTTTTTTTCTTAATGTGAATATAAATTATCCATGTACGGCTAAATGTCTGTGGAGAACGATTTAGATGTCGTCGCGTGTTGTGTCTTCCAACCTTAAACAAGGTTAATTATTTACATTTTCACTTCCATGAACGCTGCTCAAATGTTTATCTAATTCATCAAAAGATACAAACATTGAATCACATTCAAAGCATGGCCAGTCTTCTTCATTAGGCTCATTTGTTAACACGGGTAGGCTTCTTTTTTCCGCATACACAGCACTATAACCAACCTTTAAAAAAAATTATTTAATTTTGAAATCTGAATTCTTTTGGAGATAAATATACACGAAAATTTTTTATTCAGAATCTGTTTTTCAGACTTCTACTAATCAAAAAGTAAAAAAAGGAAGCCTTTAACAGTTCTATTCGACTATAAAGGTCTTTACAATTAACTATAAAACATAATTAAAAAATTACCATTAATTCTTGACGGGGAAGAATATTACAAGTAGAAATATAATATAGAGATGGTCCCATTTGATTTAACACCAAATTTTGCTCCTTAAACTTTTCAGCTTTGCGTACAAAACGCATCCAATTTGACAGATCTATAAATGTACCAAAATAAGTAAAAATTTTCATTAGAAATACAATAAAAATTACACACCTTCATTGCTCGTATCCATTTTATGCATTTCTCCAGATTCATTTTCTAAAATTAATTCAATATTATTGTAGCTCTGCACGTCCGTAGTTGAATATTTAGAAACCACTCCTTCAATTGGGCCGAACTGTGTTCGTTTAGGTATAAATTTACGGCTAAATACTCCAAAAACTAAAATCAATTTTTTTTTTTTAAATACATGAAGTAAAATATTTAATGCTGTTATTTACTTGGTTCGCCTTTTTCATTTGTACCAACTTTATTTATTGATAAATAAACTCCTGGAAGTGTTGCTCGTGCTCTAGAAGGCACCGGTTTATCCGAAATACTTAGCATTCGATGACGATCACACATCAAAATAAGAGAACTTCCCATAATACAATCTTGGCAATCTGTAACTGAAAGTAAAACTCTTAGAGTATAAATTAATAAGTTATTCGATATTCAGCACATACCATAACTAGATATTTAATTTTTTTCGCGATTAAGAATGTTTTAAGGGAAATTTTTAATATTTTTTATTTAAGGATGTTCCCAAAAAAATGAGGATATGAAAATACTTGAGACTTTCAAATTTTGAGGGTGGATTCTGTTAGAAATTGGGAAAATTGGACGAAAATTAAGTGAAATTTTTTTATACCATAATTTTTGAAATATTGATGCCTAAAGAGTTACTTATAAGAGAGTCATTTACAGAAGAAATAATTACTTTCTTAACACAAATGCCATTTATTTCTTCATTTTGTATTTTATGAACAAAGGAGTGCCGCTTGTTATAATTTTCTTTATACCAAAATATTTCTCATGCTTTTAACTAATGCATATTAGTTTTTCAAATTTATCTTAAGCATTGTTACATAATAAAGCATACTTTTAAAAACACTTCAATTATATGTTAAAAACGCAAAGATTAACAGCTCAAATTTATAAATTTAACATGGTAAGAGGTGTTAACAAATTTACTTGTTTATAAAGGGCATTAATGAGAATGCATATCCACGATTTATTAAGATGATCCTAAGAAAACAAACTTTTTTGGGAACATCCTATCCTTTTCTGTAATAATATTGCCTATACTTTTTAATAATTATTTTCTATAGTGTGCATAATGCGTACGCTAGTTGTATTCTGTCCAACGAATGAAATTGAGTAATGTAAATTGCTATGATCCACAATGTGTTACATTTATCTTATATATTTAAACGAGCAATGCTTGTATATATTTATCAGCAATCTAAGAAACGGATCCAACGATTTTCATGAAAATTGATATGTAAGGGGGTTTTTGGTGCGGAAAATCGATCTAGCTAAGTTTCATTTTTAGAAAATTTCGTTTTATCCGTTTTTTAAGGACAAAACTAAAACAACCAGCAAAATACGTCTCTTCCTGGCATCTATTGGTGTTTGAAGTAGTTAACGAAATCAAGTACATTAGCGGGATATTCAAATTGGTATTTGTGTGGTGAAATTTTAAACGGTTCTTTTTATATTAGTGATAAAATTTGTGTCTTTTAAACTCAAAAAGTATCGAGCAAAGCTCGATCATCCAGGTTCTTTTAGTAAACTTACATAAGTCACCATCGTCATCGTCATCGAATTCTTTGCCATCATACTGATGACGTTTTGAACGTCTAACTTGTGTTTCTTCTGCAGCGACTTCTTCATTTTTAACATAATCATTCTCTTCAATTTTTAATTCCATAGGTTGTTCAAAATTCGTTGTTTTTTCTGTGTTTTCATTTGGAACTTCCTCATTATTTTCAATATGTTCCTCCATATACGAATCTTCAATTGCTTTATAATTTTCATCAATAGTTTGAGAAATATTTGTCTCCAAATGATTCAAATCAATGTGTTGAACTACATTATTTAATTCTGAATTTAAATCAGATTTCAAAACTAAAGTACCATTATCCATTAAAACGTGTTCATCTAACGATATTAAATGATTGGAATCTAAAACTAGACCTTCAGATTCTAAAATTCGATCACTGTTATTCGTATCTAAATTATTTAACATAATATCATTTTGTTTTGGTATATTCGTTGTATCTGAATTTAAGGAGTAGGATAAGCCAGCATTTTGATTTGTAATTAATAATTCAACAGAATCACTTTCTTGTTTTAAATCAATACTGTTTTCAATTTGTCGACATAATCTGTTGGTCACAACTTGTCGTAATAAATCCATATTACCATCCACGGAATTTAAAGAAAATCCATTTTGTTGTTCCGAGTTATTTGGTAAAATTACAATTGAATTTTGATTAAAAGTTGTTGAATTATTTAAATGTGATTCGTTGTTTATGAAAGAATATTCATTTTGTGTATTTAATGTTGAATCTAAGGGGTTTAAGTGATCACTTAATTCAGAAAATTCTTGATTTGGTGTAAAGTTTGGAGCCGTATTTATGTTGCTGTAATCAACATGCCCATCATTAACATACTCGACCTGATAAAAGATAGAATTAAAATTTAAAAGTGAATCATAGTTGTAAGAGGTGATTCGGTGTAAGTAATTATTTTTTCGTTTCGTGTGAGTTATAATTCAGTTAGTTTGCAAACAATTTGGAGATTTGAACAAAGGGATATAATTCTTAAGGTATTGATATTTTAATCATATTAAAAATTTTAAAAAATTTTTCTGTCGTAACAAGAAAAGAATCTCATCAATTTGATACTATCTCAAAAAAATCAAAAATATATTTTTTTTAAATTTAAATTTGTTCAGACCTTTTTTTACGAAAATTTAAAAGATGGAAGGTTGCAAATGTTCGAGTTGGTGAATTCTAATTTTACATCAATATGATCCAATATTATTTATTAAAAGAGTTAAAACGAGGGTTAATATTTATTAAGTTCATGGATCCAAATTTATTAATAGTTCAAAATTTCTCTATAAATTCCATAATATCCATAGAACTTCTTGGGAAATAATTCATTCGTTAATAAAAGTCGTATTTGATAGTTTATTATAAAATTCCAAAATGATGTATATCTAACTACCTAGGTGCCCTCCATCAAATTACCAGAGTACCAGTGATTGGAAATTGACTTTCTGGCTTTATGTACAAAAAAAATGGGGTATACTACAACACACCATGGGAAATATTTGGAATTGTAATTAGAGCATCCTTTTTATTACATTATCATTTACAAAAATTGAATTAATCGGAAAATGAGTGTATAGGTATTAACTTTTTAAGTAGTTTTAGTCCGCTTGTATGACCGGATAACTCTAACACAATGTATGATCATTACGAAAGCTCTATCTATTCTTCATATAAAATATACAGTCCAAGGCCAAAAGATTATTTGTTCATAATCTTTCAGAGCACTTTGTGTATTATAAATAAAGTATATTAAATAAATAAAATCTATTTACAGCAATAAACAAAAATTGTGAGTTGTTTGTAGAATCGTGTGCTTCAGCAACATTTGTTCTTAAAGATGGATCCGAGGAAGACCATATTCCTCCAGGATGTATTAGCGGCTTTGTAGCAGTTTCATTTCCCGGACTTCCACTCTCCATTTTGACAATAATTTTACGCCGTAAATCTTATTATTATTCCATCTAAATAAATAAAAAATACTTTCAAAATCAAAACACTGACCAAAGTTTTCAATTTGACAGTTCTATATTTATTTGTCAAACTGTACAATTAATTAAAATGTCAAAAATTCTAGATGTCAGAGAATAAATTTGTTTTAAAACTCAATGTCTTTAATAAAAGTTAATTTTTAATTCATTAATTATTACTTATAAAAATCGTAACAGTGATAAATAACAATATTTCTAAATACCTTCTGTGACGCTATCCGCCATTTAAATTTCACCTGCTGGGCTTTTAATTTTTTCTGATCTATGACGTCATTCGAATTAAAATTACAGAAAACTTATTGCAGTAAATTAATTTTAATTGTTTCTATTCAATGTTTAATTAATAAACGAACAATATTTAATTGTTGAATGGGAATTATCCATAAAACTACTTTATACAAAAATTCAGATGTCAACTGTAATTTCAATATGCGGGAAATTTAAGTTTATAAATTGTTAAGTTTTTTTGTGTACACAGGCTATTTGTGATTAAATGCATTGTAGAATTTAATAGATACGTTTTAATAAATCATATAATTAAAAAAAAAGAAAAACTAAAAGCTGTTAACTCATTTCTTATTTTCGAATACTTCCCTTTTTTATTGATCATGATATTTAGGGTGAAAAATAATTCATTAAAATTCTCCTATTAATCTTAATTGATATTGGCCATAATCGCGATTCACGAGCATATAATAGTAATATAATAGTAATATCTCTCCATGACCGAAGATACTTTTGTATGTTTAATAATAAATGTATTTGTTGCCTTGGAGATATTATATTTATATAGTTAAATATCGTGGCTTCCAATATTAAAATGGAAAACATAAATGAAGAGTTAATAAATTCATTAATTAGGATTGAACCAAAATATAATCTAAGAAAAATATGTAGTCGAAAAATGTTAAATTTGGAATTATTGAAAGATATCCCAAATCCTCAAAATAATTCATATAAAATCTGTAACTTAAAAATGGATGTACAAACTTATCCAAACACGGCTAATAAAATAATTTCAACAGTACAAGATAAAACGCATGTTAAGCCTTTAAATTTTGTTAATAATTTTAATACATGTAACAATAGTTCACAAAAAAATATTATTTATTTACAACAAAGTCGGTTGAAATTATTAAGGAAATGTTTTAATTTATGGAAATTGAAATGCATACATTCACGGAATACAAAAAGTATGAAAAGAATTCAAGAAGTTCATCGTTCAAAAATTGCAAATTTTTTAGAAGTATTACAGAAACGTAAAGAAACAATTGAACAAGAAGAAAAAATTAAACCGAAATTAACACGAAGTGCAAATGTTAGATCTAAAACTTTTAAAGACAGTCGAAAAACATGTTCGGCACCTTCACTCTCAAAGTTAAGTCATTTAGAAAATTTGAATTCTATTCAAAATGATATAAATAAATCACTTAATGAAACCAGAACTGAAATTAAAGCATTAACATTGCCGAAATTAAAATCGTGTTATGTTAAAATTGATCAAAATGACAACAAACCTAAACTATTTACTAAAGTTCCAGAAACCATGCTAAAATCGCAAGAATTAGCAAAACAACGCGCAGAAAAACGCAACATATTAGCAGAGAAAAAACGTTTACTAAACGAAAAAATGCAACGCGCACTCGAAGAAGCTGAGTTAATGAAAAAACGGCTTGAGTTAGAGTACAAAAAAGAACAATTAAAAGAATATAAAGATAAAAAGAGGAAAGAAGAAGAAAAGGCTGCTAGAATATTAAAAGAAAAAATACGATGGATCGAATTATTTAGAAAATCGAAAGATCATTATAATATTAAATTAAAACAAAGTTTCTTCAATAAATTAAAACTCTTGCGTGCTAATTCATTAGCTAAACTACATACGGCTAATGAATTTTACAAAATGAATTTACTACAAAAACACTTCATTCATTGGAAACGAACAATACAGGCTGAAATCAAAGAAATATATTCAAAAGCCATTTTACATCATCGTAGAAAAATATTGTCTGTATATTTTCGAATTTGGATAGAGGTACTGCTTTATTATTCATATGATACTACTAATAAATAATAGAGCTGTAACAAACCGTACATACCGAATACTGAGTAACGGGAACACCATTAAGTACCGAGTACTGAAACGTTACTCACGAATTTATATCGTTACTCAAATTTTTATTTAGAATATGTATACTTTGACTTTACCAAAGAATACAGTTAGGTATTCTGTATTCTTTGACTTTACAGTTGAACTATAACTGACATAAAATCTTTCGAATTGAAGGTACTTTTACAACACTAATAAATAATCATTGGATTTACAAAATAACATTTCATTAAATAGCAAATAATTTAATATTACTACCATGGAGGTTATAAAGAAGGAGAACGATCGCTATAGAAAATATTGTCCCCAAAATATGGACAAAATAAGTGAGGCGCTGGGATCGCTAAGTTGTCTCATTAAAAGCGGACTGTTGTGCGCTAATTTCAAATGATCTATCAACGTTTAATATACGTGTATATAATATCATTCAAAGGAAAAAAAAGCAAATAATGAAATTATTATTATTATTTACTAATGAATAAATTATAAATTATCTATTCTACTTTATAAATTTATCTATACTACTTTATAAATTTGAATGGTACTAACTTCATTTACTTGTACTCATAAAAAGCTAACTTCGCAGATACTACATACCGACGACAGCGCGGCTGGTGGCTGAAAAATGAACTATAAATTATACAAATTTTCAGGGGCAGATGTGTTAATGCTTTAGCGCATAGCGATCGTTCTCTTTCCCTCTAACCTCCATGATTACTACCATAGTTTTTTATGCCGATTTATGCAATGTTAACGATTTTGGCATCATACAAAAAAAAAAAAATAATAATAAAACGGCTAATACCTATGTATTTCCCACTGAAAGTGACTGTGACACATGGATATTGATCATTTTTATTTTTAATAAACCATCACTACAGTTGGAAATACATCAAAAGCAAACACACCCCCGATCTCATCATTCATGAGTTTTTTAGTAATCGCCAGCCAAAATTTAACTGACAAAAATATTGTAGCACTTATGAAGCATATTTTTTTCAAAACCCAATGACATTTCTATAGTACATACAATACACACCATGAAGGTTATAAAGAAGGAGAACGATCGCTATGTACTACAGCATTAGCGCACCTGTCCCTGAAAATTTGTAGAATTTATAGTTCATTTTCAGCCACCAGCCGCGCTGGCGTCGGTAAGTAGTATATTAGCGCACAACAGCCCGCATTTAATGATACAACTTAGCGATCCCAGCGCCTCACTTATTTTTTCAAAATATTGGGGACAATATTTTCTATTGCGATCGTTCTCCTTCTTTATAACCTTCATGATACACACGATACGTTGTAATAAATAATTTTTAGATGTATCGCGAATCAGTGATAAAAAATCAAGTAGCAGACGATTTTTACGAATTCAAATTGATGCCTAGAATATTTGGTACTTGGCATGAATTTACTTGTTTACAGTATATTCATTGGCAAGATTTAAAAGGAACTGCGATAGCACACCATAATTGGTAATAAAAACAGGTATTTTTGTCTATTAAAGGAACATTTTTAAATTGCCTCGTTATTTTTTTAGTAATTTAAAAACAAGATATTTTAAAAATTGGAGAATGTTTATGGAAGTAATAAAGAGCGAAAAGGCAAAAAATAAACGATTACAAAAGTGGATACGACGAGTTCAGGAAATTATACCGAATTTTGAACCTGTAAGAGATTAAGAATTGGTATAATAAAACTTAATTTATATAAAAAAATTATGAAAACACTAAGTTGTTGACTGAAACTATGAAAAGTTGAATAAATAAGGCATTGTGGAATAATGTTTGGCAATTTTTCAAAAAGGACGAACGTAATTCAGGGTTGTTAACACCTTATGAGTTAATAAACATGTCTTAACTTTTTTGTATAATTGTTTTATTTTTGAAAATAAAAAAATAATAAAAAAAACTTAAATATCAATTATAACAAACACTTCAAACTTATTAGTATCAGGTTCATTGACAATTTGCATGGCTGAATAGGTAATAGCTTTCACCTCAGTACCTTGAGGATGTTTACCAAGTTGAAATTCTTCACCAATACAACGACACTTTATTGTAAAATCATCTAAATTAAATACATCAATAATAACTTTTTTACAAATTAAAAATGGTTCAGCGCTAAATAAAAATAATAATTCATCTAGAAAATTGTATAATAAACTTTCTAAATCATGACCAGAAGCCTCAATTTCTTGAATTTGTACCATTTCCACATACGCTAAATCAGTCATGTATCCAAACATGGCCATAGCACATTGTTCGAAAGCTTCTTTTAATGAATCACCCCATGCATGCAATCTGAAAATAATAATATCAATTAATATTAAATTTGCTTACATTTCCCCCTGGGATGTAAACATGTTTTCAAATGTATTAGGCTAACTACAAATAACGGTAGCTTAGGCAGATATTGGTCGCATTTCTTAACCCAGCGGTTTCAGCGTTGATGAGTCAGTCAGCCAGTTTCTTCTTTTATATGCAGGGTGGGTCATTTTAATTTGTGCATTTGAGATAATCAGAGTGCAATTGTGCTAGAGGCGCCATCTATTAAAAAATGACTTCAACAAAGAGTTTGGTGGGGGGACATCATGTTCTGATATCAGATTTGATCTAGTTCTTCGGGTTTCTTTAATAGCCAATTCAGATTCTAAACGGTAAGTGATAGAATAACATTTAAATTAGAAAGTTGGTCGTCATAAAAAACTATCATTTTTCATATAAACCATTTTTTCGAAAATCGTCAGCTTTCGGAGTAAATGCGACTTAAAAATATGTCATTATTGCATTTAATCAAAAAAAAAAAAAAAAAAAAAGAAGCTTGCTAAGTACGGACAAATGCTTTAGCCAAAAGTTGACAAGGGAAATAGAGGACATTTGTTTGTCTTCATGACTTTGACCAACAATTATCAATAAACTTTAAGCGTATTTTCTTTCCATTAAATGCAATAATGATATATTTTTAATTCGCATTTCCTCCGAAAGCTAACGTTTTTCGAAAAAAAATGTGTTGAACAAAAATTGCTAGTTTTTTTATAAGGATCAACTTTCTAATTTAAAGTGTTATTTCATCTCTTACTGTTTATAATCTAAACTAGGTCCAACCTGGTGTCAGAACATGATGTCCCTCATCAACCTACAATTTTTGTTGAGGTCATTTTTTAATAGGTGGTGCCTCTGACGAGATATTAATTAAGATAGCCCACCCTGTGTATAGATATCTTATATATATAGGAGACTTTCTATAGATATAGATAGATAGTCACTCATCACGATATCTCTGAAACTATAAGACCTAGAGAATTGAAATTTGGGAGGAATATTCCTTTTGCCAAGTAGAGGTCAGCTAAGAACGGATTTTACGAAATTCCACCCACAAGGGGGGTTGCGGGGGTGTTCATGAATAAAAAATTCATATTTTTCAATTATGGCTTTTAATAGTTCAAAACTTGGTCAGAATGTTTTAAATTACATTTAGAAATTTTTTTAACCTTCGGAGGGTAGAAAGGTGTAGCGAGAAAGTGGGAAGGAAATATCGAATATTTACAAATATACCTAAGTGGGGTATCAAATAAAAGAGCATGACGTGTACATTACAAAACTGTTATCCAACGCAAGGAAATGTGGAGGGAGGGGTGCAAGTGGGGATGTTGCCCAGCAAAGCGGGCGGGTAACAGCTAGTATAATATAAAATTGTGCACTGCTAATCTTGCTGGACTTTTGTATAATCAATGATATAGTCATAGCAACTACAACCATAATATGAATGTATTTTCATAGAAAAATATAAATGTTTATTTTACATTCGAAAACTATACCGTGAAATCTGTGAGGGAAATATAAACATTTATTTAAGAAAAATGCATCCATCAACTGATCGTGTGCATACAACATCTGAAATTTTTCGAACACATAATTTACCATACCGTTTCGATCATCCAGAATTATTTAAAGCAAGTGGATTAGAGAGAGTGAAAAAATGTCATATGCACTACCATACAACGTCTTTGAATTATGGAAAATATCCTGCAAATGTGAATACTGTACCAGTTTCGTATTACGGATTGAACACACAATTCACACAAAGGCAAATTGTTGGTGGAATGTTCCGAAACTATTCATTAAATACAGCAATTGACCGCTCACCATGTTAAATATATCTACCTGCATTAACTTTTATAGAAACTTTTTAATGTAAATTTGTCATGATTAAAAAAACGATTTTTTTCAAAAAATACTTGTTTATTTTAACTATTGTTAACCTTCGACAAAATCTGCACTGTGGGATTCGCCAAAGTCTGAGAAAACACAACAGAGAATATATCGGACACTATGACCACTTGATAAAATTAATAATTATTTAACTATTGAAAGGCAAAAATATTTAAGTACGACATGTTCGTGGTCGTAGACAAGCTCATCGGTGCAGTATTTTTGTCGCACGAAATATTTTTTTGTTTAACATTAATGTTATCAAGTGGTCATAGTGCCCGACAAATTCCTTGGTGCTTTTTTTCAGTAATACGCAGCGCTTTCGAAAAAAGTCGTAAAGAGAAGTTTGGTATACTCACCAAAAGCAAGCAATTCACGATATTTCAAATATTAATCATTTTAAAAAGTAACATTTCTGTCTCACGATTTATATGTATATCAAAATGAAAGAGAATCCATTTATTAAGAAAGCGTGTTACATTTTTTGTGCGAGCTATTATGGAAAACAACAAACTGTAATGAAAAACATCACATATAATTGAAGATCCAGTGTTTGCAAGCAAATATATTCACATGAGGTGAATTAATTTTAATTTGTTTTTAAACAAAATTCATTTTATGCCAAGTATTGGAAGAATATTATCGATCTATGCATAACTGTAAAATTATTTAAAACAAACTTGACAAATGCAAGATGGATAAAGAAATTGATAAATGTTCTAAATGCGAAATATCTAATTATGGTTTTTGTAAAAGAAAATGGGCAAACTTATACGATTCACAAGAAAAAAATCCATTTTATCAAACAACGGCTAGAGACATAGGAAAGCTACCGAATAAAAATAGTCTTGCGTTATCTTATAAACCAAAAAATCAATTTTTCTCTGGCCAATATGGAAGATTTGAAAACTTTCGTAATTATTCTTTGAATATATAAAAAAAAATATGTAAAGACAAATTTATTTTAAATAAAAATTATGTGGAATTCATAATAGGTACTTGGACTTTTTTTTTTACTTACTGAACGTCCGCAGTGTGATCCAAATCTGAAAATGATTGAAATGTCAAATTTTATATAAAAATTAATAATCTAAAATTTTGACTTACATTCATACTTGACATCAGGAATTTTATAATCTTCTTCGCTTATATTTTCCATATCCATTTTGTTTATTTTATATTTAAAAAATTTTTTACAATCTTAACCTAAAATTCACACATTGTCAGTTTTGATACACAAAAGATTGGTTTGATGATAAAATTGCTGAAGTAGTATTTTCATTATGTGATGAAATTCGATGAGTCAACTAAAGAAAGATTGATTACGAATCTGTTGCAATGTAAAATAAATAAGAGTTTAAATATAAAAAGATTTATTTTATTCAAATTAATTAATTACGAATACAATTTATATTATATTAATTAAATTAATCATCATCTAAACGTTGTCGCATATTACGTTTATTAGTTCCTAAAATTTTTCTTTTCTTGAATAATGTTGATTTTGGATCAAAACTATCGTCATTATCACCTTTATCTAATTTCGAAATTGTCTTCTCTTTAAATTCTCGAGTAACTGGCTCTTTGGTAGCTGCAGGTACATGAATAGCAATGAATTCTTGTTTTGGAAGTTGCAAATCAACTTCTTTCCTGAAAAATAAATAGTTTTATAAATTTTATTTTAATTTTTTTATAAAAAATAATTTTAAGAGCTTCTTTCGAAAATATTTAATATCGGAGCGATTCTGGAGATATCTCGAAAAATGATAGTTTTAGTACATGAGAATTTCTATAAAATAAAGAAGCTAGAATTGAAGACATTTATTTTTTTTCGGATTATTTCTGAATAACTCTAGAAAAAAACGTCGAAGATTAAGTATCGTCCTGAATGACGACATTGACTGAAATTTTATTGGTCTATCCCAAGAAATTAAACAAATGCATGCCCGATTCTAGTTGAAAGCTAAGAATAATTTGTGGCACTTCCTACTACCCTATTACGATTCCTAAAACTCGTCTTACCAAGACAAAAGTTTTGCTTACTCAGTTTTTATTGTCTGCCATTTCCCGTAGGGATCATTTTTTCCTTCTGGTATGATTGGTGCAAAATATGTTGGTTCAGGAGGTTCTTCTTTTGGTCTCAATAATTTCAACCTTTCTCTCTCAGCTGCTGCACGTTGTTCTTCTTGCAATAAACGTTCTTCTTCTAATTTTTGTTTCGCTTCAAGTTTTCTTTGTTTTTCTATCGTTTTTAACTGTTCAAGACCCTCTTTTTCTCTTAGAATAAGTTGTTCCTCCATAGTTATAAAACCATCAGGTGGTTCATCCCATATTGATTCTAAAAATAAAAAAGTTTTAAAAATATCACTAAAATATTTTTAATAGCTTACTTACGATTTGTTTCAGTGTTCCAATAATAAATTTTTCCATCCAAAGTTTTGGTCTCATACCAAGGTGTCCGTTTTTTCGATGAAGAAGCCTCGCTATTATCTGATAATAATAAATTGTGTTTAATCAATGTTTCCTTGATCGTTTTTGCCATTAAATCTGCAGCACTGCTTTCTACATCTTTTTGATAAGCTTCCATTCCAGCTTGTTCCATTTTTGCGATAGCTTCATCTATTTTATCCGCTTTTTTCCTTTCTTGAATACTTTTTTTAGTGATAGTTTTGAGCCTTTTTGCAACATTTTCTTTATGTTTTTTTCCTTTTTCATGAAACTCTATACTCTAGAAAAACAAAATATGATTCAATACTTATTCAAAACAAAAACAAATAGGTTCAGGCTATTTTGGGTGGGTCTTTTTCTGATATAAAAAATGTTGAGAAATAATAGAAAACATACAAACACGCAAGCTTACCGCTTTGTTATCTGATAACCAACATTTACAAAAATCACAGTACTTTCTGTCCTGACTTTTCCAATAATCCGCCCTGAAATTAAAAAAAAATTATCCTTTAATGTTTTCAAAAATATTTCCTTATCAAAATTTCATGGTTACTTATTTGTACAAAAGCTAGAATTCTGGAACAAAATATTAAACTTTATCTTAGGTAGATTTCATATATAAAATGTGTCTCATAGAAGTTACAAAAAACTGAAATTTGTTGCACAAATGTGGTTGAAGCTTTTAGATTTTTGAGGTACCTTTATGACAAAGTTAAAAAAAAATATGAAAATGAACAGACTTTGCTCATACTTTGATTTTCTAATATTTTTGTTCTAAAATTTGATGATCATATATTTCGAAAACAAAGAGTAATCTCAAATTGTCGTTGCTTTAACAATCTTTCGTAGTCTACCTCAAAAATGAGGTGAACTTTTTTTATGTTTATATGAACTTCTTTCTTAGGGCAAAAAATATCACCTTAAATTTTTTTTCAGTATTAATGATACACGCTGTATACTTGAATAATGTTATTGATTCATTCGAAAATTCCTAAACAATTTCATTTCCCAAAATTTTAAAGAAAATGCACTGAGGCGGAAATTTTGGGAGTAATTACTGAGTTTTGAACATCGTTCAATGAATGAGATCAGATATAATTTTTTTGAATAAAATTTTCTTTATATTAAATAAATATTGAGATTTTTGAAAATTCTATTTTCGTCAAGTTAATTCGCTTTTCACAAACAATTAACTTTAACGAAGGATGATACCGTTTTTTGAATTCTTTTAAAACGAAAACTAATCTACCTAATCAGGCATTTAGTTTTATTATTTTTAGAAATGTACTCTTTTAGTCGTGTATTTTTAGGTGACAGAAACTTGAAAATTAAATTTTCAAGTTTCATTTGAATTTCAAAAGAAGTACATTATGTTTAAAGTAGATGTTGCTAGAGATGGTTGTATGATTTTCAGCTGACACTGAGCTTGAAAATGACCGTACAGAGACAAACATGCCACTTGATTTTATTAGCGATTAGAAATTTAAAATAATTTGGATAAATTCCAGGAACGTTCGATAATTTCACAAAATAGCGCTCAGTAAAAATATTGTTGATTAAATAAGTACAAAAATATAAAATCTAAAATTTTTATTTCAAAACCACAACAAATAAAATTTTTAAAGGGTCAATATAACAATATACAATTTTTTAATGAACAATTTGTTATAGAACTTTTTTTAAATATATTTGATATTATAATATTATTTGGTACAAAATTTATAGGATATCCTAAAAAGCGCTTCTGTGACGTTAAGTAATGAAAATAATGATTAACTGCATTTTTTATTAAAATAATTTATTTTAATTCCATTGAAATTCGAAAGCGATTTTTAAGAATCCCACAAAACATTCAAACATCTAATAAAACAACACACTTGAATAAAATAACTTTTGTAAATATAATTTTTTATTTTAAATAACTTCCTTTGTATTTAAATATACAAAAAAATATGTACTTATATCAAAAACTTTGGCACTTGAGTTTTTTTTTAAACGACAATAAATATATACCACAATACAGGAATCATCATTTTTCTTAAAATATTATCATTTGAAACATTAAATTATATATTTTTTAAACATTTTATATTAAAAAAGCATACAAATTAAGAAATATTGGTAAGTAACTATTCGCAACTAAAAGAAAAGCTGTTCTTAATTCTCAAATTCCGAAAAGACAAAAAAACCGTCTGATTCACGAATCGATTCCGCGCCAGTAGTATTTATGTTAATTCTGGTCAAAAATTTGTAAAAAACCGAATATTATATTTTGGACCATTCTCAACACTTTTACCTAGCCTCATCGTTTTCGACACATAAAAGAAGTGCTTAATGAGTTTGAAAAAAACGCAAAGTTTTGCTTCGTACACGACTTTCTCTTTGGAAATTCAACATCACATATAGCGATGATCTGTTTTGCTTTTGAAAAGAAATTGTAAATGGGTGCTAAATTTAAGATAGCGTCGAAGCTAAATTTATTATCTTTTTCTCACTCGTTTACTAGAAATGCGACTGATTTAGACCTTACACATATCTTAAGGCTGGCATTTATTTTAACTTTTAGTTGCGAAAAAATTATTCGAAAAAAAATATTACTCGAACACAAAAACAATTATGAAATACACCACTATCTAATTGGACGGATGAACTAGAAACAAATAAAAAATCACACAAAATATTTTTTTAAATAAGGTTTTTGGTCTTAGAATTCTAGATTAATTGAAAGTGTTTCTTAATTAATTCTCGAATTTAAAATTCTATGAAAACATTATATTATTGTAGTTTAAAAATTTTAAAAATTGTATAAAAAAATTATAATTTCATTTTTTTGTTTGTTAATTTTTGTGAAACATTTTTCAATTACAATTATTTTTATAGTACTTTATAAATTTTATTATTTTTTAAGATAATTTTTTCTAAAATTAATATATACGATTCTAAGAATGTTGTACCATACGATAGGTATATTCTCTTTGTGAAATTGGTATATCCTAGTAAAAACCTGAAATTTGTTTGTTCCGATAACTGTACTAACCCATTAAAAGTTTTGAATGAATTTGAATAGGATAGAAACGGATGAAACTGAATTTCAATAGATTTCCAATTCATGTCAATAGCAAATTATAAGTTTCTTACTAGTAGATGCATGTTTCCACATAACCGTTGATAAGTGTCAATCGAGATACCAATAATGTACAGCAAATATACAGGGTTATTCACGTTATTTGACATGAAAGATTAAGGATAAACTGCTTGATCTTAAGAAAAATTTTGCTTCTGGAATAAATGGAGGGTTATTGGCTGTACATTTTAAAATTAATTTCGTAATATACAAAACAGCCGAAAAACATCTATAGGATATTTTATTTTCAGGTTCTACACTAAAATTGTTACTACATTTTCAGAAAATATAGAATATTTCAAAAATCTTGAAGCAAAGTCAATTAAACCTGAATAAAATTAACTTTTACTTTGGAAAAAAATACAACTTTGATACATTTCGTTTTTCTAAAATTCAAACAGTTTGGCCTTAATATTGTAACGTGAATAATCCTTTGTAGAAAGTCATTTCTATTTTTAAATTGAACGAGTTCTCAAAAAAGGTACCCGTATTATTTATACTTATAAATACTATATAACTGGTATTAGCAAAAACTGCAGTTAGTCCAGTTTAATGCACATGTCACCTGGTATTAACCATAACCATTTACGCTTGCGAAGATCGCATTTAATGTTAATTTAATGTTATCATTTACTCAGGCGTAAGTAAAGAACTTTAAGAATAGGGTACAACATTCTTACGATTGTAGCTTTTACTCAAATATTGTAATTTAAATTTAAGTGTTTTGAAGTATTTTATTACAACTAGAAACATATAAACAGGAAGATTTTTTTAAATAGTTTTTTAAAATTTTAAGAAGACATTGAACACATCACAAATACAATTCCTACCGTTCAACAATTCCTTTACAATTTTATTTGTATTTTTAATAAATTATAATATAAGTTAGAGATTAATGTTAAGACGGTCAATTAACTGTGTCACAATTAGCTTAAATTTAATGTAAAGTGTTGGTGTTTTTGGAAATATTATATTATTATCTTTAAATAAAAAACTTAAATAGTGGATAATTGATCATTTGATTATATTAACAAAGCGGAAAATAAAGTTGGTGGCCGATTAAATTGAAATCTATTTTTTTTTAGTTGTATCAATGATAATTATTGTTCAGAAACTCAAACCAATCACTCCCCAAAATTAAGATAAATTTCAAGTATTTTTAACATTAATTTTGCGTCTTTTTTGGTAAATAAATTTGACACACTTTTATTTATTGTGTTTACAAATTTATGAATTGTAAATAAATATAATATAGATCTCAGTTGGTCTTAACACACTGAATATTTCTTAATCCATTATACCCAGCGGTACTACTAAGTATCGTTTTTTTGAGCTCTTGTAGGAACGCATAAGTTATTGTTTTTTTTTTTTTTTTTTTTTTTTTTTTAAATGAGTTAAAAATACAATTTTCCCAATTTTAAAAGAAAATTTAAAATAGACAGATCGAGTACCTGCAGCAGTTCTAAATTAATACCGTGGTCCATGGGCCTAAAAGTACCGCTGGCACACCACAACTAGCGAAATCAACTGAGATCGCAATGAGGTAAATTATAAAATTAAGTACAAAATCAATCTACTTTACATTACAGCAAAAAGGTTGTAGCGCGAAATTTTATTATTCGAAAATAGCGCAAAAAATTTTTGTTTTGTCGATATGTATTTAATTAATTCGGCTTTGTTAGTAATTTTAATCTTTTGTTTTATTTACGGACAGTCAAAAATCAATATTTTTTATTAATACATCATTAAAATTATTGTAATTAAGATTTAGTTTATAAAAATATTTGTTAAAAATAATGAGTTTTACGCTTTGACTAGAACAACAACTAAAAGTAGAAAAATTATAAATGAAAGAAATAAAGATTTATTTGGAAATGTTTGAAAGGGAATAAAGTAGAATTATTTAAAAATTAAATCTATAAACCTTTTGTCACAGTCGCTTCTATAACATAATACGCTGAAGATTATACAATAGGTTTCCTGTGCCGAGTAGCAAACGAGCATTTTTTTAACTGTTTTCTACTCGTCAGAGGTAACATTTTGTGTTAATTAAAAATAATTATAATAAAATTGAACCGTTCACAGCGAAAACAAAACACGATGAAATTTCGCGATTTTCTCGTGGAATAACCAACGAAATCGTATCCAACTTATGCAATTCGATAGATATATTTTTCTCATTTAACTTTTTGTTTGTTAATTGTTTTGTTTTTTTTCTTATAAATGAAAAAACCGTTTTTTCGATTTTTCAAAATTTTTTATGTTCTGCACAAGTTGAAAAGATGCAAAAAACGTTATTTTTCGTATAATTTTTTCTTCTACTCGACAAAATTTCTCTTTAATGCTTTCGAGCTATACCATTGGATCATTTCTAGGCTCCCTGGACTATACAGTGAAAAAATTATTATCCCTCTTCTCTGATGTCTTATCACTTTCAACGTAAATATTGTAAGCAGCGTAATATGTGAAATAATAAATTTAGCTACTTTTTGTGCAGCAATAAATGAATAATGACAAAATTTAGAGCATTATTTTACATTATAAATTTCAAAAAAGACTTCGTGTTCAGTATTTACTTTTAACTTAATTATTATTTGTGAATTTTTTTTCGTGGAAGAGAAACATATGGGGATGTAAAGCAAAATTATATGTATATTAACGTTATTAGCTTATAATGGAAGGCTTTTTAAAATCTTAGAAAAAAATTTCTATTTCAATCGCCGAACAAATAATGTTTCTATGATCTATGCAACTCTAGAATTTTTTAACAAATTATCAAATCTTTCAAACAAGAAAAATGTTTTTAAATATTTCTAAACTACATAATAGAACAAAAATGGCCATTAAAGTTAATTGATAAATTAAAAAAAACTTAAAAAATAGCTAATTAGCTCAATTCATAGCACTCGAATTAGTAGATAAAATTTCATGAAATTGTCTAAATTATTAATAAAAAAAAAATAAAAAAAATGACAATTTTTTTTCATATTAAAATGAGAGAGTAGATTAATTATGAGTTATGAATACGAAAAATAATATTAAAAAATAAAATGTTCAAATAAATTAAGAATGCTATTTATTTATTACATAGGAAGACGTTCTGAAATATCAAGGTTTTATTTATTATCAAGGTAACGTTCAGAGACAATTTACAAAAATGAGACATAAATAAATGTAGTTAATAAACACATTGTGTATTCGTTATGACGTGCGCACAAAAATAATTTTAATTTGTTTGTAAGTGAGAATGTTAATTTCGATATAAAATCTGTGATGAGAAAATTAGACAATTTAACAAAATTAACTAGCTAAGTCTAGTCTATGCGACGATAGAGATAAAGGGTCCCACACAATTAGATAGGAAAATAAAATGGCTTTTTGTGAAACTCTTTCAAACCGCCCCCAAAATGTTCTTCGGATTGTTCAGATCAAAAAATCTTTGGGATATAAAATTTTTTACGGGTAGCTTTCGATCTACGGGCAATCAAAGCTACACATATATTATAGTAATATTTTCCGACTACGTGTGTGTGTGCGTTTGTGTAACACTATAATTGTTGAACATAGTTATGAATACTTTTTTCACTGACTTCAAACAAAAACGGAGGAGGTTATCAATTCGACTGTATTTTTTTTTTATGTTTGTGTATAGATTTATTATGTTGTATTGTCTTGTTGGTTGGTGTGTTGTACGATGTACGACACGTGTAAGACGGTAGTCATAAACTATAACTGTAATATGTATATATATGTAGCTTTGATTGCCCGTAGGTCGAAAACTATCCGTTAAAAACTTTTGTGGCCGTGAGAGCTTTGGATCAGAGCGATCCAAAGGAAAATTTGGGGGCGGTTTGAAAAATTTACTAGAAAGCCATTTTCCTATCTAACAGGTTGGCTGATAAGTCCCCGGTCTGACACATATATGGCGTCGCTAGTATTAAATGCATATTATTTTTATATAGTACCAACCTTCAAATGATTCGTGTCAAAATTTGACGTCTGTAAGTCAATTAGTTTGTGAGATAGAGCGTCTTTTGTGAAGCAACTTGTGTTATTGTGAAAAAAATGGAAAAAATGGAATTTCGTGTTTTGATAAAATACTGTTTTCTGAAGGGAAAAAATACAGAGTCCGGAAACTCATTATCAAGCCAAGTTTTTGCTTCCACTGTATTTTTTCCCTTCAGAAAACAGTATTTTATCAAAACACGAAATTCCTTTTTTTCCATTTTTTTCACAATAACACAAGTTGCTTCACAAAAGACGCTCTATCTCACAAACTAATTGACTTACAGACGTCAAATTTTGACACGAATCATTTGAAGGTTGGTACTATATAAAAATAATATGCATTTAATACTAGCGACGCCATATATGTGTCAGACCGGGGACTTATCAGCCAACCTATTAATTGTGTGGGTTCTTTTATGCGGCAATTTTACGCAATCGAAAGCTGTATAATAGTTTAAATTATTAAAAATCTCTCTTTCATTCTCGGAGAGAGAATTTCAGTTTTCCGCCGAGAATTTGTGCCACGATGAAAATTCAATTTTTTCAATAAATTTTTTATAAATGCAACTTCTCTAATTCAATAATTGAATAGTTATTATTTCAATAATCTACGTAGTTTTCCTGTAAACAATTTTTTAGATAACTGTCTTTTTAATAAAAATCAGATAACAATATTAACAAAAAAAAAACCGCTAGTATAGTCCACAAAGAATAATAGAAAACAAGCAATAGTTGGAAAGAAGTTAAATTATTTACCTAGAGTAGTGTCCTTTGCTAGAATTTATGGATCTTAATTTAAAAATTAGTTAATTAATAAATATTAAACTGTTAGTAATTATTAATTGTCTTGTAGTTAGTTTTAATCTTAATTATAATAATTATTTGGAAATGGGTATTATTAGAAAGCGCCTATATATTATTTAAAAACAAATTAATCTAAATAGTTTCGTATACGATACTTTATAATCTTTTTTCACAAATAAAAAAAAATAATAAACGCTGCCCATTTTATAAGTATATGTTGCTAAATAACTAAAAATATAACAACACTTTCAAAATTTTTATTTAAAACTAGAAAAACATATTCATAAATGAATCCATTTAATTGTTGGCAGATTTATGAACTGAAGGACTAAAATAGAAAAAGTGTAATTATTCGGCCAATTTTTTTTTTCACAATAGGAACTTTAAATTTTGTTTCTTTTTAAAAATAATATCAAGCGCTCACACAATAAGTACCAGCTATTCAGACTAACTTAACGCTCAAGTGATTTAATCTGAGATACCTGATTTATTTGGGGCCCAATTTAAATTCAACTTTTTAAAAACATATTTTGAGTTATTTTTTTAGTAGTTCTTGGATATGGCTGGTTATTGGATAGGGCATTCTTGAATTAAACAGGGTGTCTCTAGCGAGTTTGAAAATTAAAATTTAAGGTCAATTCAAGGATTTCCAGGACTGAAAATATTGTTGTTTAAGGACACTTTTTTAATTAAAAAGAATAATTTTCTAATTTATTTTAAATTTACACTTATAAAGAAATCCATGTATGTTTACAGAATGCAATATATTTTTAAAAAGAGATTTTTTTCCTTTGCTTCAAAATGCTATTTGATCGGGATTAAAAACCAACCCGTAAAAACCAAGTTTTTGTTATATTCCCTTCCTTTGTTTAAATTTTTTTTAATCAAATTTAATAATTTTTATCGTCGCCACGAGCCTGCCTGCAAAGTTTCAGCTCGATTGGATTACGGGAAAAGGGTTAAAAATCGATCCAAAGTTTTTTTGACAGACATGCAGACACTACGAGTTAAAAGAAGGGGAGTAAAAAAAACAAGAAAAATGCAACCTACTCGTTTTTAAGTACCAAAATACACATTTGCAAGGATGCAAAAAACAAGGCAATTGCAGGTTTTTCAGGGACCGCTAGACACCCCGAATAAATGAGTTACTTTTAAATTATACTAGTGAACGTACAATACAATAGTTTAAATTGTGTTCCATGATTGCACCTAAGTAAAAGTTCATGTTTAAAAGTGTTAAGCGCCCTATCTTTCTTGCAAAAGATGATATCTTTAACAATATTTTGTTTTTAATTTACTTCAAAAGTAAAATAATCTTAAGCCAATCACAAGATTGATTCATATTTCAACCTATACCGTTTCGTTTCTATTCCTTTCACTTGCGTTACGATTAATCCGGTTACTTTTAAGTTGATTTTATTGCAAGATTCGATTAAAAAATCAAAATAATAATTTTTTAATGGTCTAATTTCTATTTAACTCAATTTGTCCGATTCAACCCTTAAAACAATAAACAAAATTAAAACTAACCAGACAAAAGCAGGTACTATTCGCTATGAACATGCCCATAAAATCAGGAATTTTTGTGTAAAATTTTTAAGTTGATTTAATAGTTAGACTACTTCCGTTAATATTTCCAACAGCAAATTCAATTGTTAGCTACATAACTACAGCTTGAAATTTGTTTAGTTTTTAATTTCATTATATGAGTGGTTAAATCGAATAAAGATGAGTTAAGTATGGCTGCGATATAAAATTTCTGCATTTGTATATCTACACAAACATCACCCTTCATTGATCAATATGAATAGCCAATTTTTTGTTTTTAAACCAACAAATATAGTGTCTCAATAAGAATGTAATATTTAATTCAAGAAAAAGCACTATTTATAGAAAATTTATTTGTCCACGAATATGCTGAAAAGCTCTCATTTCAGTGACGAGATTTTCTTGTTAATTTCACTAATGACACATCGAATCTCATTTAATTGAAAAAAAAAAAATTGAAAAAACTCGAACAAACAAAAATATTACTTATTGAAACACTTTTACTTCTTTTGAGTTAGTTAATTTAAGAATTTGTGACCTAATATTGAAAAATATCAGATATGGTGGACTTTTGAAAAACTTTTTTAACAATTCAAAACTTATTAAAGCGTCAAAACTTTATTAATTGATTACTTTTTAACGAGTTGATTGGTATGAATTTTGGATTGATGATTTATTAACATTTATGAAAAATTACACAATAATGTTAAGAAACCATCAATTCAAAATTTATGAGGGATTATTTATCTCTTTCTGACGACTATGTAAAGTTTAAAAGGATAAAATTGAAAAAAAAGTATTATTCAAAAATTGTTTTATTACCACAGTATAAGTTAAAACAATTTTTTCAAATAAAGGCCGCTATTTCCACACGAAAACTAGCTAATTTCCCAATACGTGCGCCAAATTTACTTTGCGTACTAAAATTACCATTGGAACTGGTAAAGAATCATTCAATGGATAACAAGCTATTTGGTATTGCATAGTAAACCGCCAGAAAGAGATCAATAATCCCGCATTTACAAAAAACAATAGTGCGCGAAACTCGTATGGATCGTCTCCATCACTCACTTCTTTCGTGCTACTCAATTCACCTTCGTGTACTCTGGACAATTTCGCACTTTGTTGCTTAATATATTACTCTTATTCTAAATTCAAATTTGCTAATAAGAATATAATATCTTAAAAATCAAATAGCACATAAAAAAAAATATTTTCTAAAAGATATCTCGAATAATATACAAAATACTAATTTGGAGTACTATGATTTTTTGTCTGTTGTTTGAATTAATAATATTTCATTAATCATATTTTTTATTTTTCTCTCTTAGTAAAAATAACTCAATCATCTGTCATAATATGTCATTGTAATAAATTAAGTATTTAGTTACATTATTTGTTTAAAATATAAATCACGGCTTATAATAATTAGTATGTGAGCACCTTTTACATATGATATATTTAAAAAAATATAAAGCATATTTATATTGTTTTGTCTAAGTATAACTACAATATACAATTTAATCTAATAAAGTGTAAATTTATCATTAATATGGTCAATTTGGGATATTATAATAATAATAATAAAATTTTTTTTTGGCACACATTGTAAAGTCTGTTTGTACTATTATATTTGGCAATAAACCAAACTACATTTGGTCCTCTAGAAAAGTAGTAGTGGTAATTATAATATATGTAAAATAGTATAGTAGGTTTTAATAAAGATATGAAAATAAAGTCTTGTTTACATTTTCAGTTCAAATCTTTCTATTTCAATTCGTTTTCAAATAATGTTTTAATCATAATTAAAATAACATTGAAAATATTGTAAAAATATATCAGAAGCCTGAAACACAAAGCTTTGCAAAAATGATTTGGAAATAGGTATAAAGACGTAGCATGAAAACATGATCAAAAATAAAGTGCACATTTAAATAATTTGATTCACTTGGTGGTAATAAAATGAAAATATAATTTAAAAAAAATTAGTATATTTATAAAGGGCAAACTACAAACTAATTTTTAATATTTTGAGCACATTAACAATCGAGAAATGGGCACTCGAGATAGATGTAAATAAAACCGTGAGCCGATATAACGTTTCCCATGTGTTTACATAATTTTTACTAAGCTTTTACAAATTTATCTTGTAATATAACACCTTGTACAGATTATTTCTTATGAAATAAAAAAATTCAAAAATCTATAACAAAAACTACAGCTATAACCAAAGACCTAGAGAATGGACTGAGCAATACCCGCGCAATATTGACCGCTCTGTAGAAAGATACAAAGCGATTGTGCGACCGATACCTGTCTTTTTTCTATAGGTCTGTAGAAATTTTAGAAAGAGACAACTTCTAGCCGCACATTCGCTTTATTCTCTCATAGTTTCTTGCACGTATTTACTATACAGCTGAATACAGAACATTCAGCCCATTCTCTATGTCTTTCATTTGCACTCTATTTTTGTTTTAATTTTCTGTCACCAGGTGCCATAACCAAGTTTCTCAATTCCCAATTGCAAAAATTATGTATTATCACGCAGTAATTATCGTCTTGAATTTAAAAATGGACTTTGCGATGCTAAAAATACTAAATGAACAATATTTTAGTGTTATTGGGGTGTGAAAAAGAAACTAGTAAATTTTAATATTTTTCTGTATAGGACTCTGTTATAGACGTGGTCTGAGAAACGGTGGTTAAACCCCATTATTATTATTATTTTTCTGTATCATTTTCAGCTGGTTAAAGACTGCCTATGAGTTAAAGTAGACGGTATATGCCATATGGTATTATACCAAAAAAGTTTAAGTTGTTCACACATAATTTAGTATCTCAATAATTTTTAAGTGATATTTTAACATTATTATATTCAAGTAATATTGTCTGAAAAAGAGTGATTTAAGATGTGATTTCTATGAAACAAAAACTCTTTCGATCTCTGCGTTGTATAAACAAGAATATGATCCATTAAAGAATTAAATCACAGATGCAAAACAGATTTGACATAAAATTAATATAAATAAATTTTACTATTTACTTGACTTTGTAATAACAAAAAATTTTCTAATGTAAACAAGACTTTTAAATTTATAATAATAAATTCTAATTGATATAATTTGATGATTTTTTGGTCAATTGTAATAAAATTGGATAATGTATATCTTCATTATAATCAGGATTATCCAGCAAGGATACATGTCGATCCCAAACACGTTTATTATAATAATACATTTTTTTCACATAAAAACCTTTGAATTTTGCTTCAATTAAAAACTCTTGTAATGTATTACCTCGATTCGGAGCCATTGCTAATGCAATACCATTATCAGTTAAACGATTCCATATTGTTTCAATTAAATCGATACGATATTCATCGAAGAATAAACAATCGGCACATATAATAATATCATATGGAATAATATCTTTAATATTTTCATTACGATTCCATTTTAATACAGAACATGATATTAAGCAATTATTTTTTGGTATATTATTTTTTATTGATCGATATACATTGTCCACAGCCGTTGCATTTCCATCGGTCAAATGTACACAAACTGAATTCAAATGTGTTGCAATCATTAAGCCAGCTAAACATGACATTCCACCGCCAAGTTCTAGCACTGTACGTCCAGCAAATATATTTGGATTTGATAATGAATAATATGCTAATGTTTCTTCTGATGGCCATATACATATATTACCCGTATTATTGAATCCACTCAATTCGGCGGGTGTAAATGTTCGTTTTGGATGGCATATTAGTACACTATATGCATGATTTTCATCAAAACGTGCTGTATACTCATACCATTCTTCATGAATGGATTTATTTACATCTTGTAATAAGCGATTGCTTTCAATTAAAGTGTAGCTTGAAAATCGACGTAATGATATTTTATCCAAGTGTGTTGTAAGCTGAGTTGGGCTCTGCAGGCAGTAAATTTTTTTCATTATTTTTCATTTTACTAAAACGGTGTTTTGATGTTTTCTAGTTTACATAGAATGTTTGACTTCAAATCAAGTAAAATTTGTGTGAAATCGAAGCCTAGGGACGGTAAATAGAGGAGGTTCCTAGAACATTTCACTAGTTTTGTTAGGAGGAATGGACATGAGTTTCCCTGTAAACTTTAAATATAAACACCGTCTAAAACAAATTTCAATAACTTTTGTTCGGAAGTCAGAGTGCTAAAGCGCATTACAATTAAAACAATTTTTTTTTTCGGTGAATAAAGGTACAAAAACGTAAGTAATATTTCAGATAACTTTCATATATAAAAGTTTTCATTAGTCGACATCCTTTAGATATATCAAGCTTTAGTATATATCTGTACAGTTTACGGGAAAATTTTACGCACAAAAAATTTTACCTCTTTAATCAATAACAATTTTCTAAATTGAAGTGTTCTATTTATTATCAGGTATGGAATAGAGTGAGCTTTTTATTGAGTTTCAAGCATATGTCAAGTTAAAAAAGACACCCTGCATATATCTAAACTGTGCCGATAAGCTCTCATTGACATGCCTCTTAAGACATATCGAAAACAGTGAACGATCCTTCTACGCTATTTGGTGAATATTTGTTGGGCATTTGCAAAATCATGAATGTTCGGCGAGGCCTTTATTAACTGGGCAAAAATATTTTTTTAATTAGAATAAATTTATATGAATTCAAAGTTTTCGTTGTTTAACGCACTATTTTTGCAGAAATTTAATTAATGCAGTGGAATAAACTTTATCATTTGTATCTATATGACTTAGGCGATATTATATATTTATTTTTTTAAATAAGATAATATTTATCAATAATTTTTGTTAGTTTAAAAATCATTTCTCGCGCTGATGGCCATTTTCATCTTCTTACATTCGAGTAAGCTCTTATCAACAGATTTTGGTAACCCACGGTTTTATAGCTATAATATTTTCAGGGAAAATAGTCAACAAGGTTTAAACTCGATGAAAACAGAATTGACAGCTTAAGATTCCACATTAGAGAAGCACAAAAACATTCATTTATATAGCAGCTATCCGCGGATTAGAATATCCGGAACATCACTAGTTCACAAATTAAAATATCGGCGAAATACATGGTCAACCGAATAAGAACATTAGACTGTTCATTTTCAAAATAATTGTTAATTATTTTGATTCATTGTTCCTAATGTATTGATTAGTCAAAAATTCCCTGAGGGATTACACTCACGAATGTAACTTTTGATTGCAAACTAGTTTGAAACTAGTTCCAAAAAAGTTTTTTCCCATTAATTTGCCAATTAAAATTAAATAAACGAAATTTATAATCATAAAAGTACGTCGGGAAAATTATAATCCTACTAGTAAGAATATAAAACAACATGAAGTCACTTTGTGGCTTTGACACCAATATTCAGATTAATCAATAATGTCAAACATTCTATATATTTTTAATAAAGCAGTAAAAAATTGAATAAAAAAGGAATACATGTTTGGAAATTTTTCTAAATCTATTTATTTACATGCAAATTGTTTGTGATATAAATAGTTATCCCATGCTTTAAAGGATAAATTTTAACGAATAAAAGCAAAAAAACAAATTTGAAAACATCCATGCAACACCGATCATACCTGCAGAGCCTTAGCGAGTAGCCCCCAACGTTTTTTAGCAACGGAAACTTTTTCTTTTGAATTAATAGTTGTTTGTATTTTTGTTTCATTTTGTATTAATACAGATTTAGAAAAATTATGACTTAGATAATCATTATTAGGAGCTGACATTCCGTTTTTTATGGATTTAATATTATCATATTGCAAATGAAATTAATTAAAAACAATTTGTAGACAAATGCCTACAACAATAATTTTTTATTCAAATGTTTGTAATTGACGGTTACTATTCAACATATAAGTTGGTTGTAATATAACTTTTTTTAAAGTTCTAAATGAGAATGAGAGATTTTATAAAAAATGAGTGTCTTTTTTATTGTCGCATTATTTATTATCAAAAACAAATGATTTTAAAATTATCTAATTTTGTATTTAGGTTATAAAACTGTACGCGCTTCTTTTATAATTAAATAAAACAGTAAATTATAACAAAAATAACATAATTCTCTCGATATCGTTGTTTCGCTTATAAAAACAGATTCTATTTTGGTATCATCATGCAGCATTTGGCGGCCAACTGAGGCCATAATATTATCTTAATTTATTGGTCTCATGTACGTCATATATCAATAAAGAAAATTTTAACACAGGTCTAGTATTTTATTTTAGGAATAATTTAGTTTTTTTGTATTGAGTGTTACCTGTGAACAGGTGTATTATTAATTAACCTTCAATTGTAACAAAATTAATGAATTTTTATATTGCATACTTCTTTTTTAGAAATAATATTCAATTTAATAAAAAATTATTAATGTTATACTTACATTTTGAATTGATTTAACACTAATTAATTAATAAAACTATTGTATTTTATGTTTCTGACACATCTGTCAATACATGTCACTGGACAATAAATATAAACTTATTTGACAACTGCAGTGATGTATTTTTATACGATCAACGACGTCTGTGTTCAATGTTGGTAAGCTAGGTTTCGTTTGAAGTTCTACATTTATAAAGTTCCAGTACGTTTGCAGAGATGTCTCTACTAATGCGCTAAATTATTTGAATTTGATAACACAAACATTTCTCTTTTACGCTTAATTATGATACGGTTAGTTTGAGAATATTTTGGAAAGTTATTGCTGTTATTTCGTTGAAATAACTCGCCTTTCCAGTTCTCCTTATCCCGATTCTCATCCACAGCAAAATGAAATATGGTTTCGATAAAATACGTCGCGCAAAATTTCGTCTTTTTGAACTCCTCCGCCCATCATCGCCACGTTACATCTTTCTGCAACCCCCTGCAAGTATAACGGCACAATGTCTAGATCCCCCTAAAAAATTTACATTAGTTAATGAACAAGACCAAAGATAAGACCAAAATTAAAGTGAAATTGCTTATACTGTTGCTAAATCCATTTCACATTTCGCCACGCTAAGCAATACGCCCTTTCCCATAAAGCTTGTGTAGCCCACAACAATAAAACTCTTAATTTAAAAAAATTCATGAATTTTTAAATATAGTACATTTTAATTTTTAACCCCTGAACAAAAAAGGGGGTGCTATAAGTTTGACCGCTATGTGTGTATGTCTGCCTATTTGTATGTGGCTAAAGAGATGAATCGATTTTGATTTTTTTTGTTTCGTTTGAAAGGTGGGTGGAGAGTGTTCTCAGCTATATTTCAAGTGCGAGTTTAAGATTTCGTATCCGAGACAAATAAAAAATACGCGATGATCTTCAAAATCGGTTCATTTTGGAGAAGGCTTTAAGGAAAAAAGGTAATTTAATAGAAAGTGTTCATAGGTATGTTAAAAGTGCGAGCTTAGGGTTCTCTACCCGAAAAAAAAATTTTAATTTTGTAAATTTTACTTGTGTAAATAGTTATATTGCTGTACATTTAATACTTACTGAAATATATCTAAAAGACAAGAAAAACGTATCGTTGAAATAGCTCCAGTAGGAAAAAACTCACCTACTGATGAGTAGGGGAGCAGTATCGCCAGAAAAATTTCTTCAAAAAACGCCGATGAATGGGATTCTAATGCAAAAATAGCCAATTCCAGAGGGAATATTTTTTTCTCGTAAGTTCTCTAAGCTGAAATTATAGCCAGAAAATATAATAAACCATATGAAAATGTGATATTTTATTATAAATATTTAATAACAACAACGTGCAAAAATTATAAAATATAATAAAAAGTGTTAATTTTAACCTTTTTTACTGAAAATTGAAAATAGCCCAAATAACTTCTTGCTTGAAAATAGAACCAGCTCAATTGGCGGTAAATAGCTCAATCTGGCTGTAGGAGAGTACATGAGTCCTCTAGACCATAGAGACTTTTCGAAAATTCTACTGCAGTTTTCAATCAAATAATACATACAAATGTTGGATTTTTACTTACTTAAACTTAAAAAATATGGATTGTCCATATGTGATTCCGGTACTAACTGAATCTGATAATTTTCAGGGTTTCATCAACGGATACCTTTTTTATCGAGTGTTGGAGTGTTGGATAAAATGATTTACGTTGGAATAATCATCTATGTCATCAATCAGTCAACATGGCAGACCTAAACAGGTGTACAATTGATATTGGTAAAATATTAAAAAAAAAATTGTATACCTAACACTTCAAAAAGACAATCAATTAGACAATCGAATATCTTCAATTTTATTCTATTGTTGAACTTAATGCATTTAAAAATTAAATAATTAGGCCATTTACGATTTTCTAAAGGGATACCTATACATACTAATTTATCAATGGGATCATATGTTAATGTAGAGACAGGCATTCAAACTACACTCACTTGATAATTTGAATCCTGGAAAAAATTTAGAATGGTATATCTACTCAAAAGAAGTTTTGTCGTTAAACTTGGCTATAATAGATATGGAAAATTTTAGTTAAATAAAATATGTATACCATGAATATGAAATATACCAAGGTATACTAAGTTTAGTCCCAAGTTTGTAACGCTTAAAAATATTGATACTATGAACGAAATTTTGGAATGGGTGTTCATAAAATCACCTAATTAGTCCATTTTCGGTTGTCTGTCTGTCTGCCCGTCTGTCATCACGATTACTAAAAAACGAAAAGAGATATCAAGCTGAAATTTTTATAGCGTGCTGAGGTCAAGTTCGTAAATGAGCAACATAGGTAATTTGGGTCTTGGGTCCGTAGGACCCATCTTGTAAACCGTTAGAGATAAAACAAAAGTTTAAATGTAAAAAATGTTTCTTATCAAAAAATAAATTACTTTTGTTTGAAACATTTCTTCGTAAACATCACTGTTTACCCGTGAGAGCGCAAATTATACGCAAATTGTATAGTATGCATTATATGGGAATATCAGTTATATATGTGTGACATGTATGTATGTGTAATGTGACAGAGTAATCAACACTGTCTATACATCGTATTTCAACAATGAACTCAGTCAATTGTTTGTTTTCACGTGTTTCACTTAAAATTTCAAGGTTTCTCCCAATAATTATCTGGCCAAAGGGTAAGCAGGGGAAGACTTATTTTTACAAAGTTATATACAGAAAAAAAATGTTGGATGCACATTTTTGATATTTGATTCAAAGCCTATATTTATCGTAATATTCTGCTACTCTTCAGGTAATTTTGAGACATCATGTAAATGCATACAATTGGCAAGCCACAGAATTCTATACAACATTAATACCACCCATATCAACAGTACTAGTAACAAAAAAAAAAACATCATTTTATATCAAAAAGATTTTATCATCCGTCCGGTTTTTTTAAAATCAGATCCTATTAAAAAAATCATTGTGCTTTTTTGGTAACAACAATATAGGTTCAAAACATTGTACCTACGTAAATTTGAAAGAATTCCAAAATGAAAAAAAATAGCAATAAGCTAATACGGTTGTTGTTATTGCCATCATCAATATGTTTTAGTATTGTAGTTTTTATTGTTAGCCATTTAATGCTAAAAATGTCTTTTTATTTCTCATTCTCTTTTTCCTAAATAAATTATATCCAGTAGATTTAACAAACTACAGATTTTAGTATTTTTTATTTAAAAAAGAATATATGTGAACTTACTTTTTGGTTTGATCTAATACACAAATTTCTATAGCTAATGTTCATAGGCGGTTGCAAATCGTCTTTTAGTTATAGATATTAATAAAAATAATGAAAGAGAACAATTAAAAAATCCGTCTGTATAAGTACAAGTGCCCACCTTTTTATGAATCTCGTAAAGTAAAACGAGATATACAAATTATTGAAACAAATGGAAGATGTGGACTGGAATACGTGAAAAATAGTGATGAGCAAAATTGGTCTCGGTCTTGTAGTCTTGGTGAAAATTTTTGTAGACCAAGGCCAAGATAGTTATCACTTCGACAAGACCAATACAAAGACGAAGCAACCAAGAATCAAGACCTAGGCCAACACGCAGCTCTGAAAGACCGAGACCATACTCTGCAAGACTTATACCAAAACTTTAACCAAACTTATTGTTTAAAATAATTCTTAATTTCTAAAAAATAGAATAAAATTTTACAATAAAATAAATGTTAATTTTTTTTCTAAGTTTCAAATATTCTAATAAATTTAAAATCTATTTCTAACAATTTCAAATAATTATATTATTATTTTCAATAGTTTTCCTGGATAATTCATTTAAATAAAAACATTTTAAAGTTAAAATAATTTATTGATATGACTGATATCTCATACCGTTTTGTTTTTATTTCAATTAAATAATGTATAGATCTTATCTGATTACACTTTTTTATGTTATTAGCCATATGAATTCAAAACCGAAAATAATTACCTACCTACTCTTTGCTCTTAGATCAGGTTTTGGCAAAATTCATCATGACAAAAATACTATTACAATTACCGATGCTTACACCAACAAATATTATTTCTACAAAAACTGTAAGAAAATTGTTTGAAAACATCAAACGATCTTAATGAAAAACACTAGGGCTTTATTTATAAGTAACGAATCAATTCAACACACACTTTAATCAAATAGCAGTGTCTTAATGTTTTCACAGTTTTGAATCGTAATGATCAATTTAATAATTTGAAAAAACAAGATTTTTATATCATGTATATGAAATATATCAAGGTATACTAAGTTTAGTCCCTAAGTTTGTAACGCTAAAAAATATTGACGCTACGAACAAAATTTTGGTATATTTGTTCATAAAATCACCTAATTAGTCCATTTTCAGTTGTCTGTCCATTTATCCGTCGGTCCGTCAACACGATAGCTCAAAAACGAAAAAAAAAATTAAGCTGAAATTTTTAGAGCGTGCTCAGGACATAAAAAGTGAGGTCAAGTTCGTAAATGAGCAACATAGGTCAAATGGGTCTTTGGTCCGTAGGTCCTATTTTGTAAACCGTTTTGTAAACCGAGATAGAACAAAAGTTATTATATAGTATTATGTGTCCCTATTATATGAGAATATCAGTTAAGTTTGTGTGGTATGTATGTATGTATGTTTGGCTATCTTACTTTTCAAACGATTGTGTAATCAACACTGTCTTTACATGGAATTTCAATAATTAACTCAGTCAATTGTTTGTTCTCACTTATTAATTAATATTTCAGGTACCATAATGTATTTTCTACACACAATGTCATCTATTGAGCGAATTTCGATATTATATCTTGCTTGTGAGATTGCTGTTTCTGATGAATTTAAGAATCTTGTATAAATTATCGATAGAATCAATTAGGATCACTGACCGATTCGAGGGAGGGGGGCGAGTCGGGCAACCGGTGTGGGGGGCAGCAATACTTAAAATATGATATACAGTATAGAAATTTCATTATAATCTATAAATAAAATACAACACTGAAAAACACTATTGGAATTTTTATATTTAAGCGAAACTGTACATATTAAGTATAAGTAAAACACCCTAGGTATAATTATATATGCCCAGGGTGCTTTTTTCGATAAAAATACTTCAAGCGAAAAATGTTGGGTGTTTAGGCGCACATCTTACGCAGACATTAAACGTGGCCTAGGTTTTTAAGCTCACTCTACTCCATTACTGGTAATCAATATATAAACACTTTAAATTAGAAATTTGTTATTGATTAAAAAAGTAACATTTTTTGTCCGAAACATTTTTCCGCAAACCGTACAGTTTAAGCAAAAACGGACTGACAAGTTTTACCCAAAATTTTTTTTTCGTATCAAAATTGTTATTTAGTATAATTGTTTCTACGAAATATAGGTACTTTTCGGGAAAATTTTTCCAATAAATCCAATTAAAGTGGTACGTTTTTCTATAAAGAATCATTTTAATTAAAATTGAATGAACAAACGCATAAAAATCAATATTTTTGCTATCAATTACTGTCTAAACTATTGGGTTTATCAACAAATGATTCAAACAAAATTTTTTTGCGTATTTATAAAGGACAACTTTTTAATTAAGTGTTCATCTAATGTTTGCCAGTTATGAATCAGAGTGAGCTTTTAATTGTACCCACTTTCTGAAAATTCCATTTTAGGTTGTACGAATTTCATTTATGTTATCACATACTTAAGGTTAGCCGTTCCGGTTGCTCGTGATAAAATTTGTTATGATAACCTAGATTGTGGCACATTTTTTAAGAGTTCTATGAGCCCCCCGTCTTGTATCCCATATTTATAATGTCAAAGAGAATTCAAAGCATTTATACATTTGTATAGGAATACAATTATTTATGTTACAAATGTGTATTTATTAATATTTTTTATTACCTACTTTTAAAAAGTCCCAAATAACATCTTCACCAGAATAAACTTGGCTATCATATATGCATGTTCTGATATCAGATTTGATCTAGTTCTTCGGGTTTCTTTAATAGCCAATTTAGACCCCAAACGGTAAGAGATAGAGTGACAATTAAAATTAGAAAGTTGACCCTCATAAAAAAACTAACAATTTTTGCTTAAAACATTTTTTCGAAAAACATTAGCTTTCGGAGGAAATGCCACTTAAAAATATGTCATGATTGCATTTAATCGAAAGACCCAGAAATCATCTTTCAAAGTAAATTTCTGGACAACTAGATCGTTTCCAATCATGACATATCATCTTCTGTTTCTTTCGGTTCTTTAACCAACTAGAGCTCAATTTTCTTGTAAGTAATTTTATCTACGCCCTAGTGCGGCAATAAATTCATTATGCTGTTAACCCACTAGTATCGCAAATAAGTATTATTCGAGAGTTTGTAGAAAAAATGCAATTTGGTGTTGGCACAGGACAGCAAACGAAAGTTTTATTTTCGTAATTAATTCATTTGCAATTGATATTTACAATTATTATCAATTTTGCTTCGGAGCCGAATGAATCCAAAGAATTAAAGTTACTAGACTGTTTTCGCTAAGCTATTTACGCAAATACTAAAAGCCTCTCTTGACGAACGTATGCTATTTTCAGATGGTTTTTAATTCTCGCAAATTACAAAATTTTTTATTTATAGTTTATTCAAAATTACAAAATTATTTTCCCCTTATTTTAATTAATTTTAATTTAAAACATGATGACCTTCGAATAAATGAACCATTAAAAATATGATAAGATGTCATAAATATTATTCTACAATGAACTAAAAAATATCGTTTTCAAATTGGACAGTATTTAGGATACATTTCAAATCCTTCAATTGTATGTTTCTGTCAAAAGGGCTTAAAAATGTATTGTTAATGAAATCAATACAAATTTCACGCCGTTTATTTGACAATGACGATCGTTGACAAATAATACCTACAAAAAAGAAGGGTTGAATGTTAAAACCAATTCGTCAAATATGAATATAGGTATTGTATTATGCATATTACAATGTAAACAAATTAAAAATAAATCAAAATATATTAAAATTTAATTAAGTAGGTTATTTATAAGATTTGAATTTGAAAATGTTGTTCAATGAAGTTTTTAAATATAATACAAGAAGCCATTTGGTAGCTGGACTTTAAAAATAAAATACAAAATTGGTGAGACTAATTGGTTATCTATACAAATTTTTATTCAATGAAAATTCTAAAAACATGACAAACTTAGAACAACTTTATTGCAGTTTTTAGTTAATTTTCAATCAATTTTATACTTCATTGAATTCAAATGAAGATAAGTTCAGTAAATTTTATTTAATTTGTAATCCTTTTTCTTGTCTTTCTATTTCTTTGCCTGTTCGGTACCAATGGAAATCTAAATAGCTTTTTCCTTCCCAACGCTTCCATCATATTTCTTCAAAAAATATTTTTTAAAGTAGGTAGGTAGGTACAAGCTTTTCTTGGTTTTAAAACTAAAAAGTTCAGTCACTCATATGCAATTGTAAAAGCTTTTAAGTGTTAAGAGCCTACATAGTAACATTTTTGATATCAATTCTAAATATGAACAAAAGTATATCTAAGTGGGGATCGAATTATTTTTAAATTATGTTACATATTTTTCAATGATTTTGTAAACCAATCATCCATCTACTGTTTGCCAATAGTTCCTACAAGGCTAAGTTCCATTAGTTTTTTTAAATAATTAAAAAATATGTACCATTATTTAAAGTTTTACAGAAATGAATCCGTTCAAAATTTATATCCGATATGCCTCTGATTTATACCATGTATATATGAAGTATATTAAGGTATACTAAGTTTAGTCCTAAGTTTGTAACGCTTAAAAATATTGATGCTACCAATAAAATTTTGGCATAGGTGTTCATAAAATCGATTTCCGGTTGTCCTTTCTGACAACACGATAACTCAGAAATAAAAAAAAATATCAAGCTGGAATTTTTATTGCGTGCTTAGGACATAAAAAGTGAGGTCAAGTTCGTAAATGAGCAACATAGGTCAATTGTGCCTTGGGTCCATAGGGCTCATCTTGTTAACCGTTAGAGATATTATAAAAGTTTAAATATAAAAATGTCTTTCTTATAAAAAATAAAAAACTTTTGTTTGAAACATTTTTTCGTAAACATCACTACCGTGAGGGCGCAAATTATATAGTATGTATTATATGGGAATGTCAATTATGTGTCTATGATATGTATGTATATGTGGTTCTCTAAGAGTGGCTATCTTTTCTACTTAAATGACGTAAAAAACAAACAATTGCGTAATAAACATTATCTATACATGGTATTTCAACAATTTACTCAGTCAATTGTTTGTTTTCACTTGTTTTCTACATAAATTCTGAAAACACAATTTTTAAAGTTTTCTTTAATGTAAGTATAATGATGTAAACAAATTTGTTAGCTACCGTCAGGGTGGATCGTGAATTTATGATCCCGTGGGCTAATACTACTTAGGGTTCTGCCTCATTTAATTGCCTTTTTGTCAAAAGCTGTTTTCTATAGTGATGTAGGTATACGGTATAGTAAACTAAGCACTCACTAGTTGATCAATTGGTCACTTTGACGACGAGAACAGTAATGCGATTGATCTCAGGCTTTCCAACCTTATGATCGTTTTTTTTAATATTGTAATTATTTTCAATGGAAGCTGGGGGCCTTTTATATCCACGTAACTCTACAGATAATTTTGTAAAGGTTAGTTGCCATAAAATGAAAAAAGGTTTTTTTCCCTGTTGTTTGCATACACATTGTTTCTGTAAATCCTCAATTTGTCTTTAATAAAGTGACGAACAACGAAATAGATAAAAAAATTAAATTGATAAAAATACGGATAAAATAAAATTGTTTTTAAAAAAGTAATATTTCTTTGATTTTTTTTTCTATTACGATTCAAAAGATATTTATGGTTTTTTTTATAAATAAATTTTGATATACTTACATTCTCTATTAAAAGAAATTTTCAATCAAATGGTTAATTATTTTCTTTCAGAGCTTAATCTTCAAATAAAAATCGTTGGATATCGCTTTATAGCTCAGTGCCCAAAGATTTCTTAAAAAAAAATTATCATACAATTTTTTTTTTTTTAAATTGTAGAAAAAAGTCATAAGGTATTCAAACCACAACCGTTCATTTTGTAATACCCTGTATAATAAGTTGTAATGTACATTAAAAAAAATATATTTTTGGATTATTATTGTGAAAATGTTGGAATTAAATATTTCCTAATCCGTATGTTACAGCTGTAGGGTATGATGATACCTATATGTTTATTATTGTTGTAGGGTCGTTGGATTTCGGATTGGATGGATATAATATGTATATAAATATAAAAAAAAAGAATTTTGTTCTAATTTCGTCGGTACAATAAATTTAATGAATATAACACATACAATAAATTATATTCCCCTCAATATTCTCTGTATTAGCAGCCATAACGTGTATAATAAGTAAGTAAATAGTTTAAAAAAATCCATTTTGAATAGTGGTTTTGAAAATTTAAATGTAGGTATCTACCTAGTAAATAATATTTAGTAAATAAATCCATTGGAATAATCATAATATAAACGTTCAACCAAATTAAACAATTGATAGTTTATATAAAAAAAAAAAGTTTAAGGAAAAAATTATCTATGCATTAGAAACGCCATATCTACATTACAAATGCTTTATTGTACCATATATATATGATATATACATAGTATATTTAGTCCCAAATTTGTAACGCTTAAAAATATTGATATTATGCACCAAATTTTGGTATAGGTGTTCATAAAATCACCTAATTAGTCCATTTCCGGTTGTCTGTCTATCTGTCCTCTGTCTGTCGTTTGTATGTCATCTGCCTGTGTCCGTCTGTCATCATGATATCTCAAAAACGAAGAAATATCAAGCTGAAATTTAGCGTGCTTTGACGTAAAAAGTGAGGTCGAGTTCGTAAATGAGCAACTTATATTAGGTCAATTGGGTATTGGTTAGAGATAGAACAAAAGTTTAAATGTAAAAAATGTTCCTTATCAAAAAATAAACAAGTTTTGTTTGTTTTCACTTGTTTTATTCTAATTATAGTACAAGAAAAGGTATAAGGTCAATCTTCAACCATTCGATAACCAGTTGAGACATATTTTTTATGAAATTTTATTGATTTTTAAACATGCCTATCATATTTTTTCTATCGAAAAGTGTTCATGGCTATTTTTAATTTCCTTTCATATTCATTTCATTTTTCAGGCAAGCCTATACTATTATTTTCGTTATAAAATTATCTTTCTTCTGATACCAATTTCGATTGGCTAACAGATCGGCGTAGTTACTTATATTGACTTATCTGTTCATACTTGATGAGGTAACTTCACCAATCTAGGTTAGCTAATCGAAATTAGTATCAGAAGAAAGATATAATTTAATTACGAAATTAATGGTATAAGCTTGCCTGAAAAAAAACAGTTCATAGAAAAAATTAATTAAATTGAAAATAGCCATGAACACTTTTCGATAGAAAAACTATGATAGGCTTGTTTAAAAATCAATAAAATTTCATAAAAAATATGTTTCATCTGGTTATCAGATGGGTGAAGATCGACCTTATGCTGTCTCTTAGACATTAGGCAGTTTCTATTTCTTTAACCGATGAAAATAGAGGATAACTTATTTACATAGTTTATCATACTTCGAAGTTGGTACCATTTTACATACCGTTCTAGAAATCGTAAAATAAAGTAATGACAACAAAATTTAAATATTTTCAAAAATTATCGATTCATAGCGCTTTGAAAAGAGAGTTTGACACTTCCTAGGGTAAGTACCAGAAAATTCTTGCTTCATTTTGAGAATATAAAATTCATTAATATATTCAAATAACTCTAATGTTACTTTATTGTAATATTGTTTGTGTAAAGATAGCCAAAAATCCTTAATTTTCATATATATTTGTAAGCTAATATATTTTATACAAATTTGTATTTTGAAAACACTACAGCTAAAGAAGCGTTCATAAAATAAGTGGCTTAATTTCTGCCATATTGGAAGGCCTATCCCCTTCATGTAACATACCGTAACCTTCGCTATGATCTCCTCTCGGATGGAACGTAGATTTTATGATAAAGCTAAAAAGATATTTTGCATTAAAAATAAGAATAAAATTTTTGCTGCCTTGGTTTTCGAAATATCGAAAGCTACATAAAAAACAAAACATAAACATAATAAAAATAAAATATAATATTGTTATTTTTTCATAATTAAACAAAATTTCAATTTTCGATATTTTGAAAATTACTCCAGATATCGAAAAATTAATGCTTACATTTCGTCTTACATTGTCAAGTTTTTGTTTGTTTTCAATAATTTTTTAAGGTTTTAAGTTTAATTTAAATAGTTCTTTTTTAATTTCCGCCGACTAGTTTTGGAGAAATTTATGAAAATATATCATAAATCTACCGTTTTCCCATAAGACCAATGTTAAATATGCCTACTTTTGAAGTCATTTATTTATTTAATTAATCGGACAACCCCCCCCCCCTAAATTTTTCAAAATTGATTTAGATTTAGTTCAACTTCATATAAAAAAAATCAAGTCTTTTGTTTAAAATTGCCCTAGCACTCGTACATCCTTAACAAACTTTCAAAAAAATTTATTTGGTTAAATATCTTCAAACGTGCTAAATCCATAAAAGCCATATAATATACAGTAGAATCTCGATAACTTAAACCTCGGTAACATAAAAACCTCTGTTACTTCAAAAAATACTATGTTCCCTTCCCATCAGAGCCCAAAACCTCTATAACTTAAAATACGCAACCTCTATAACTTAAATAAATAATCTCTGTATAGGCCCTCAGTAACTACATAGAAACATGTACATACCTCTATATTAACTAGGGTACATAGAAACATGTACATACCTCTATATTAACCTTTACCTAACATAGACACTTGATAACTTAAAACCTCTATAACTTAAAATATTTTGTGTTTCCCTTGGACTTTAACTTATCGAGATTCTACTTACTAAAAGTAACATGTACGTGTAGCATATCCAGAAAATTTCGTGGCTTGCCTTCATCGTCACTCCTCTCCTCACGTAGATCAGCGTAGCTTTTGAGCTACCCCCGTTTTTGACCGGACCACATGGTTATAGACTCTCTCTAAATATATTCGAACAGCATAAAAATAGTTGTATATAATTTAATAATAGATTAACGATTTAATATTATACAAAATTTTGCTTAAGGGCTATATTAATGGAACCTATACCATGTTAAAATCACTACACAACATTTAGGTTTAAATAATACGATGTATTTAAAATATATACAAGGTAAAGCGTTGTGCCTTAGATGTAATAGAGCCAAGAGACAGTAGTATAAAATATAAAAACTAGCTGTAGTAAAAGCATGTACAGAAATTCAAAGCTTTAAATTAACCTGACAAGCCAGCCAAATACGCGTATTATGGATGAAATGAGAAGTCAAAAGTGAAAAAATTTGTGAATATACTAAAGATAAAATTAATACGAGTATGAAGATAGAGCACCAAAAAGTTGAATGCTACAAAACACGCGATTCCTGTGGAATTTGACCCTTATTGTTTATTTAATTGTAAGTTAATTATTGTGTTTTATATTTTAAATCACATGACTCACTTTTAAAATGTTGAGAGAAAAAAGTTTGAAATATCTTGAATCAATCAGAAAAGCAATTGAAACTGTTATTGGATGCCCAGAGAAGAGGATGATTATATAAGAGTAACTTGTATAGATCACATGGGGAAAAGAGTGATCCCATTTGAAAGATGTCCCAAAATTAACGCAAGAAATAAATTCTTAGAAAACACAGGTTTTTAAATAAAAGTTTAAAATTTTTTATTGATTCATAAAATAATATAATATATGAACTATTAACCGAACTTTTCGTAGAACATTTTGCATAAATACGTGAGTTTGTCTACATAAGTTACAGATTTGCAAAAAATTACAACGGTGTTATATCACATGAGCCAATTATATTGTAGATTTTTTGATTTAAAGAAAAAATTATGTTTTCACATTTGATGAAAATAAATTACTATTACTAACAAATTTTGTACGAAGATTGTGTGCTGTGGATGCAGCACTTTCATTATTAATAAAACCATGCTTGACAGTGAAAACGCATTGTTTTTACGTGATTAGTTTAGCCCTCCATTTGTAAAAACCCTAACCTAATCCAGAAAATTCAAATGTTGCATTAATTTTAGAACACCATTTACAAACAGTTGGGGGGGGGGGGTACACCAACCTAAACTGTTCTGTGATTCCTTGTTTACATAAATATATATTGTTTCATGAATCACATATCACATATAAATATAATTTTTATTGATAGTGAATAATATGTAAAAATGCTTCGCGTGTAGAATAGGTGCTAAAAGGAGATGATATTTTCGTTGCTAATAGCTTAAAAAAAAAAAAAAAATAAATAAATATAAAATGGTGATCCAAGGTTAGGCACTCTCCCATATTTGTGTAAAATATTTATGTTTAACATATATCGAGATTATCCTTTTACATGCCTGCTTTACTACTTATAAAATAATTTCCCCTCTATACATGGATACCCCAAAATAATTTCATCCAAATCCATATTTATATGAGTGAGGTATGTACTAATAATACAATACCCAATAACATAATATATTTTATTATACTGGTATGTACCAAAATATAATGACAAAATATTAAATTCAACGAATAATCCTTCCAAATGTATTATTATTATTTTTATTATTTAGTATTTACAAATAATATGGCGGATCAACAGATCAAAAAATTATTATAACATATTTTTTTTATTAGTATGCATTATTATTCTATGGTTTTTTAACTTCCCAGTATAGGAAAGTTTTATATTGGACCCGAAAATCCTAATAGCAATTTTCAACATATTGTATCGACATTATTTTTTCGATCACGCTTTCACCTAAATGATTAAAGGTAATAACCATCGGATTTGAGTCAATCGATGCGCAATGATTCTAACATATACTGAAAAACAAAAGCAGCGTGAAGAAATTGGGGCGTGGGGGGTGCTAGTTTTTAGGAGAAAAATAAAACTTAAAATTTATTTGTTATTATTAAGAAAATAGAAATTTTGATAATATGTAAAATTGAAGAAAATCGATTAAAAAGTAAAACTAAAATTTACCGAATAATACTTACGATAATTTAATTTTATAAATTTGTATAATATTAAAAAAATTTTAGTAAGTACCACGTTTTGATCTTTATACTTCTTGTTAAGAATGCAAGTGCTTAGCCACTAAGCCACGCTTTTTTGTTATAATGAAACAATTTTACTATAACAACAAATTTACAAATTTGTATAACATTAAAAATTTTTTTATTAAGTACCACGTTTTGATCTTTATGCTTCTTTATGAAAATTGATGATTAGGACTATAAGGATCGCACGCACAAGACCTTGTTATACCCTATATATGAAATACTAGCGGACCTGACAGACGTTGTCCCGTGAAAACATAACTCTATATGCGCTCCCACCATTTAATGAAATTTAATTTTTTTGGTGCGAAACCCTCAAAAACAGTTGCAGTGGACCGAATTGAATATAAACCATCATTAGATTCACTTGAACACACGCAAAAATGTTATCAAAATCAAGAAATATATATAACAGTCACTATCACACAAGAAATATATATAATTGCATATACCCTCAACCCCTGTTAGGGGTAGGGGGTGTAACTTGAAAAAAACAAATGGAAACCCCTATTTTTTTCTGCAGATTTGGATTCTTCAGAAGAAAAGACAAACATTTTGTCTAAGAAATTTTTCCCGATTTTCGGTAGATCGCGCTACAATCGACAAAAATCGTTCTTTTAGATTTGGCATAAGAATTGCGCCGTTCAATGACAAAAATCAAAACGAAAAAGTAAAAAAAAAAAATAAAAATACAAACACACAGAACCAAAACAAAAACAAAACAAAAGCAACACAAAAGTTAGAAATTCAACGAAAATAAAAGAGAAGCGAAAATGTCGAATTGCGGCAATTGAGGTAAACCACTAGACAATTGGGAGGATGCTAAATAAAGCTCTTAAAAAGAATTAGATATGAATCATTTTAGATTTAATTTTTTTTCAGACTTTCCAAAATAAAAAAAAACATTTTTACAAAAATAATTTTTCTAAATCATAATAAAATATGAAAAACAAAAACAGAATAGTCTTTTCTTCAAAAAAACAAAAACAAAATTGAAAATAACTATTCTCGACTCAAAAAACTTTTCTCGCTTTCACTTGAACTGCAATTCTAATGCCAAATATAAAAGAACGATTTTTGTCGATTGTAGCGTGATCTACCGAAAATCGGGAAAAATTTCTTAGACAAAATGTTTGTCTTTTCTTCTGAAGAATCCAGATCTGCGGAAAAAAATAGGGGTTTCCATTTGATTTTTTCAAGTTACACCCCCTACCCCTAACAGGGGTTGAGGGTGGAGGGTGTTTTTGGTATGGTTAGATAGAGTTTCAAAAAATATTTGATACGTGTTTTTTCGTTTCAATTTTTTTTGAAAACTATTCAGAATAATCAGCCTGGACGGGTGGTTTGGAACACCCCGTATATAATCTATTATATATATTTAAATTAATAAATATTGATGCTACAAACAAAATGTTGATACTTGATACTACAAACAAAATTTTGGAATAGATTTTCATAAACTCATCTGATTAGTCTTTTTCGTTTGTCTGCTCGTCTGCCCGTGAGTACGATAACTGATAAACGAAAAAAGTTATCGAGTTGAAATTTTTAAAGCGTATTAAAAACATGCAAAAAAATATTTTAAGTTCGTAAGCTAGCAATATAGCTCAATTATCTTTTAAATCGAAACCGATAGAACAAAAATTTAAATACCAAAAACGTTTCTTATCCAAAAATAAACTAATAACTTGTTTGAATCATTTTTTCGAAAATGTTTTCCCTAAGGGTCCAAATTAGGGCAAAACTTAAATAAATAAATTAAGAGGTAATAAGTTAACGTATAAAATAATCAATCCTTCATATGTTTTTTTCTAAGTTCTTTTATATGTATTTTTTAGCATGTTCTCATCCAAAATTCCATTTTCAATGATGTTCGAACGCCAAGGCAATTTTGGATAAATGCTTGATTTTTTTTTATATGAAGTTGAAATCAATTCTGAAAACTTTAAGGGTGGTTGTCCGATTATTGAAATAAATAAAAGACTTCAAAAGTAGGCATATTTAATATTATGGGTCTTATGGGAAAACGGTAGATGGATGATATGTTTTCATAGATTTCTCCAAAACTAATCGGTGGAAATTAAAAAAAACTATTTAAATTAAAGTTAATACCATAATGAATTATTGAAAACAAAAAAAAAACCCAGTGTGGCTGACTAATTAAGGATGTATGAGCACGGTAGTGAGAACTTTAAAAAAATATATTTTTTCTATTTTGGTGGTGAATTATGTTACTTGACAATATAAGACGAAAAGTAAGAGTAAAATTTTTCGATATATAGAGTAATTTTAAAAAAATCCAAAATTAAATTTTTTTTAAAATTATTTAGCTTCCGATATTTTGAAAACTGCAGATAACGTAAAATTTTATTCTTATTTTTCGTCTACATTCATGAAGTCATAACAAACTTCATCATCAAAATGAAAAATAGGGTACAAATAATTTCTACAAGTCTAAACTTGCTCTGGCACTCGTACTACCTTAAATTAATTATAGTTTACATTTCGGTATGATTTAATAACACATATTAACTTAAACGATATTATTAGGTGTAAAAGCAAGTCTATTATGACTTATTCAATTATATACATTGCAGCTTTTTGGAAAAGTGTATTTTCATTTAGAAAAGACACAAACATATTTACTGATTTTAATAAACACCGATCAAACCAAACGTTATATTTAAAATCGTTCCGTTAAACAACAGTTTCAATGTACATAATTATATATTTTCTTCGATGTCATCACATACTTATTTAAATTTTTGCGTTGAAATAAAATTATTTATTTTAAAACGATTTGTTTCACGACGATTTGTTTTCGTCTACATTCATGAAGTTATAACAGCAAATGCCACACCCACACCCACACTCAACCCAACCCAACCATACCTAACCCAACCTAACCCAGCGTAACCCAGCCTAACCCAGCCTAACCCAGCCTAACCCAGCCTAACCCAGCCTAACCCAGCCTAACCCAGCCTAACCCAGCCTAACCCAACCTAACCCAACCTAACCCAACCTAACCCAACCTAACCCAACCTAACCCAACCTAACCCAACCTAACCCAACCTAACCCAACCCAACCCAACCCAACCAAAAATTACAAAAATTGTGTTTTTTTGTATTTTTTATGATTTTTTCGATTTTTACAAATTGCAAAAGTGTAAAAAAAGTTTTTGTCTCCGATTTCGATAAAACTAAGTTTATAAGGTAATTTTGACCCGAAAATTACAAAAATCGTGTTTATTTGACCATTAAATGAGTAATTTTCGAGATATTTTATGAATCTGACTGTAGAGCCAACATTTTCATTCCGTTCAGTCTCTGAAATTATTCCGCATTGAATTTAATTATTCCAAAATTGTCCTTTTCATTTCAATTACGATTCATTACTGTTTCGGACACACAGTAATAAGTTGGACAAAGACCCAAGATATTTGTTATTCATTTTATTACATTAGTTTTTTAAGAAACTGTCCGAAACAAAAGATAATCAATTTTTAAAATGAAAATACAAACATTTAGAATTTATTGTAAGAGAACACTAAATTATAAAATGAATATTCTAAACAAAGATAGCTCTAAACATATATTAAATAGATGTAGACAGTAGGTACAGATAACATTTAATAAATAAAGATCGACATATATAAGATTTAAATGTAAGTAGGTTTGAACTATCCTTGTTTAATAAAAAATTATCAAAAAAAGATAGTAGATACAAACATTTAGAATTTATTGTAAGAGAACACTAAATTATAAAATGAATATTCTAAACAAAGATAGCTCCAAACATATATTAAATAGATATAGACAGTACAGATAACATTTAATAAATAAAGATCGACATATAAGATTTAAATGTAAGTAGGTTTGAACTATCCTTGTTTAATAAATAAATGGTATATGTACAGTTATGAAGTCCCACGGGAATGCTGTCGAACGGGATAAAAATCCTATGTTATTCTCCTGGCTCTAAACTACCTCCCTGCCAATTTTCAGCTAAATCGGTTCAGCCGTTCTTTAGTTATAACTAGTGTAACTAACACGACTTTGTTTTATATATATAGATATGTCTTAAAATAATTTGTCATATTCATATTCATAATTTGTCATGTAATAAAGCTTCAATTTCGCTTACCTTAATCTTATAAAAATGTGCTAAACAGTAGCAGTGTGAACAATCAACTAATGGGGCGGTAAAATTGATCACACTGTCGTCACTTGGATAAGAACGAAGTTACCGACTCCACTCACATCAGAAAATTTAATAATATATTGGATGTAGTTTAAAATAAAATAAATAAAGGTTAAATAATAATGATGTGGGTGGCCACTGCTATAGATAGATGTCTGAAAACGGAGGTTAAACCCAATTATTAGTCGTTATTATAAAAAAGTGCTTTATTATAAAATTTAATTGGAACATTTCGTCATAATCCTTTTTCGCTTTATTATAATTGCTGCGAGTCAAAAACTATCATTAAAATTTCTACTTTCGTTATGGTGGAAGCGATTTGAAAAATATTTAAAATGCATTACTTAAACGTGAAAATGCTTGAAAAACTCGAAGTAAAAGTACAAGTTTAGAAAAAACTACAAAGTAGAAAAAAAATGGTCCTTGGAGACATTACGTGTACTTATAAGACGATGTATACAAAAGCTTTTCTATTTAATTTAAAAAAAGTAGCCTGGTAACTGATCGTTTTACAGACACTTTAAAACCTTTTTCTAATTTTTAAGTATGTTTATAAATTTTAGCATTATTTAAGAGATATTTATGAAATAACGTGAATGTTATTACCGTATATTTTTGGTAATTTTATTTTAATTAAACTTGTTATTTTAATTAAAGTTGTAAAAATTAAAAATTAAATTTGAATTTAATTAAAAAAAACTCATTCATTCAGTCACATTGTATGTAATTTCTGACAAACATCGTCGTTTTTTTTTAAAGTTTTTTATCACTTCGATTCATACCGAATTTAAAAAAAATGCATAGGTTGTAATTGTATATAGAGGTGTAGTACCTACGTATGTATGACTGTTAATAGTTCAATTAAAATGAATTGGCGCTTTGAGAACTTCTACATTACTTCTATTAGTTTATATAAATTTTGTTAAAAATTATAAAAGTCATCAACAGAAAATTGATATTATAAGGTTGCACGGTTACTAGATATAGTATCTTAGTTTATGCCGATTTCTAAGAAAATATGGTTTTATTTTTATACCATGTATATGTTACAGGAAAAGTTGATTCTGCAGTAAGAGTTAAGACTGTATTCCTAGGTAAAGTTGACTGTTACTGGTCTTTTCAGCAAAAGTTGATTTAAGCCGAAAAGTGTTGAAAGATCAGCATGTACTAGTCAGAGTTAACTATAGCTAGTTAAAGTATACTCTCCCTATCTTGAGATTGTAAAAGTTGACTTTTTGCAAGGAAACATTCTATCAGCTAATAAAAACAAATAAGAAAGGCCAAAGCATAATTAATAAGTGTCCATGGAAAAGTTTAAAAAAACTAAAAAATTACTATATAATAAAAATGGGTTATACAGACACTATCGTGTGTTTAGCTTGAGTCTCACGTTAACATAATTTTGGGTAGATGATTAACGAGAACAGAATAAGTTTTTTGAGCTTTTCGGAGTTTTTCTGGGGATTAGTTAATAAACTAAATCACAAGGTTAACCAAAAAGTCAAATGACCCGCAAACCCGTGGTAAGTCGATCCCATTAAAGGTATGGTTAACCCGTGGATAAGTGAGTGGAAGTAATCACAGTTAAAACCTACTATTTTTTCCTCAAAATCTGGATAATAATTATTCTGTTGACGGTAATTATCTTCTCCACAATATCTTAAACGCGAGACTCACGCTAAACACATGATAGTGTCCGTATATTCTTACCGTAAAAAAAACTAATAAACTAATAGAAATGTAGACTATTATTTGTTTCTACAAGGAATCTGACATAATTATTACACTTAAGTAACTTCCTTTTACTCAAATTAATCGAACATAGCATCCAGAAGTTTTTATTTATTTATTTATTTTAAAGTAAGAAACTTTGTTGTTTTTTTATTATAACCCGTGGTATAACAATTGGCAACGTGGCGAAAAAGATACGAAAAAGACTGGATTTTGGGTGAAGTACATCACGTATCTAAGAGCGGTTTGTTAACTGCATGTTACTTGTTCACATAAACATTCAAATTTTTTAAAATAATTTTTCAAATCCTTTTAGCAATATAAATCATAATTGCCAGATAATTTTGCTGTTACTAACATTTCGCTAAAAGAAAATTACACAGTTTTGCAACTCACAGCTTCATATCATAGGACAGAATGTGGAACAATATAATATGAATGAATGTAGCTTTGTACATCTTTAACGTTATAATGGAAGTAATATCGATAATATTGTTTTTTAATTTATTTAAAATTTTTATTGGAAAGTTTATTGATGTGAAACATGATCAAACTGTTGTGAGCACAAAATTTTACGCTTTTTGTTGTTATTATTTTTGATATCTGAGGCAGAATAATATTTATTGTGTATTGGTAAAATAATGCATATTTTTATAGTTAAAAATTAATTACACAATTATTTCATCATTATAATTGTCATTACTAAGAAAAAGTTACCTTCAAGCATTCAATTCGTTAATTTATATTAAGCCAACCTGTAGATTGATTACCGATGATGGTGGGATATATAAATAAGATTATTGTTTTCAACATACACATCAATTTTTAAAATAAATTCTAAACATGCCATTCATGTGAGTGCAATCTTAATGGCACACACAAGTTCCCAGGATATGAAAAGAACCAAAATTTGTTAATGTATCCTTTTGCAGATGATTAATAACCATCCATAAGTGCCTTAAACACTGAAATATTAATGACCAGCTTTTTTCTGAAGCTTCACTTGCAATAATGATTTATTTCAATTAATTCATTGAATGTTGAATTTAATGACTCATTGATTCATTTAAAGAGTCATTGTTAATTAAGAGAAAAAACTTTGTCTGAACTTATCCCCTCTATATACTACTCGCAACATAGGAAATATTAAATTTAAAGGCAAATTTATCACATGCTACCCTTTAACCTACTTGCTCCCTTAAAATCAACTTAATCCTTCCGTCCTTTGGACAACAAAGCAGATGTCTTCCAGCCACTCCTCGGACGGCTATATCACAGCCCATGATGTTTAAAATATCAAATAATAAAATCAAATTAATTGATTTTGGGACTAGAGGGAGGTGTTTATCGTGGTTTGCGGTGATTTGGTTTGCAATTTTTACCGTCAGTTTTATGGAATTTTCGAAGTTTTATTCTTTTCCTCGCACCAAACATTCCAATTTCTGTCAGTCTTTTCAGCACACCTTTAGTTCATAAAGCAATAATTGGCTAAAATATGATATTGTTATCATCAAGTTACGTAATAAATAATGTGAAGAACAAATTTTAAACTAAAATTACAAAGGTTTCTTCTTGAATTTCTGGGATTTTAGCATAACGAAAACTTTAAACGTCTTTTTCTCAATGCTTTTTTTATATAAAAAATTCAACCGCCAGTAATAAATCATGACCCCATAATGTAGCGACATTTATATGATTCAGTTTTTCTGTCATTTGTTACAGGCATGATTGCTACTAAAGAAAAGAGAGATTTTAATTGATCTTTCGAGGATGTTTTGGCTAGAAAACCACTGACAACAAAATATATAGAAAAAATTGCAAGAAGTTTGATTTTCTTGCAATTTTTTGAATTTCTCAACAATTTTTTGATACAATTTTTCAAACCTTTCATGGATTCCAATCATTCTACCCTATGCTTTTAGGAAAAAAAAAGTTTCAACAACTGACTGGCATCCAAATTGTAGCATAGTAAAGGGGTTTTGCATTTAAACTAGAAAAAAATCAATTTTTTTAGAATTTATTAAATGTTCTATGCATTTTTTTGGGGAAAAAAGGAAAAACAACATTTTTATTAGTACTTTTTAATTTGCTTAATACAGTCATGCCCGTATAGTTCTTTATATGTAAAGTTGTTATTAAATTATACTTATAAATGTGTAACTTACTGAACAATTAAATAACTAATTTGGAATGGAATTCCAGCTATCTGGTACAAAATTCTGAGATTGGGATTTTTTGGGCTATACGTTTATTTGCAGCACATTTGATAAAATATACACTATAATAAAATTACTACATTATTCTAAAATAATTAGTTATGCCTGAGTGATTGCTCGGGAGACAAACTTTCAAAAATTAATTATCATTATGATTCACACTTTTACTCTCGCTTTACAGTTTTGTTCGCCAAACTTTATCTGTTAAAATTCGTTTCTCAAAAAAGCATTCATGGCATAAGTGTTTTTATACTTTTTTGGTGGCCCAATTCGACAATTTTTAAGATTATGAAATCTAGTGAAAGAATTAAGAAAATATTCGTTCCATTTTTAGTTGGGACACTCAATACTTACTAATGAACATAAAACAGTGGTATGATGATTATGATGATTATTTCATATTTATTAAAAATTGGAAATTTTAATTAATATCTACTTTTAACTTTTGTTATATGATTTACAGTTAAATCTCATTAAACACAATATAGATATTTTTATTAAAATATCACATATCCATATACAGGGTTGGTGAAAAGTTTGAAAATACGTAATTATGTCGAGAAATAGACGTTGAATGAAATAACTATCCAATCATAAACAAGTGAAAACAAACAATTGACTGGGTTAATTGTTTAAATACCCTACATAGACAGTGTTGATTACTCTATCACATTAAACATACATACATGTCACAAATACATAGCTGATATCCCAATATAATACATACTATACAATTTACGCCTTGTTTGCACCCTCGCGGGTAAACAGTGGTGTTTACGAAAAAATGTTTCAAACAAAAGTTGGTTATTTTTTTATAAGGAATACTTTTTACATTTAAACTTTTGTTCTATCTCTAACGGTTTACAAGATGGGTAAAGCAAAATTTTCGAATGTCTAAGTGATTTAAGAAAATGTTGAAACACCAATTTTGACGGGAATAGGATTTTTTTCCAAACGGACGCACTCATTAACGGCCAACTGAAAAATGCTTCCCGGCTGGTGTAGTGGATTGTATACTAGGATTTACCGTTCAATTAAGATTTTATCCTATTTATTAAGTCGTATTATATCAAAGTCTTATCTTGTCGCAAACTACCCAAGTACCAGTATTTTCAGTATGTGGATAGTATTTCAGTCAACTACTAGACTACAAGCAGATGTATGATCGTATATCTAATATTTGTTTTGTTGATCCGATGGCTATGATAAAGCTTTGATAAAAGCCACAAACGATTATATCTTATTTACGAAAAGCGTATAGTAGGTTAAACTAGAATCTATTGAAACTAATTTACATGATCTTATTTGTATGTTTCAAAGTACTAGGCTAGCTTTAAGCACACTTTTTGTTTACCACAAGGTACGTTGACCATATTGCAATTTGTGTATATCAATATACGTTATACGTACTCATATACAAGTACCAATACCGTTAAAGTTCGAAATATTGTTGAGATTTTTTTATTACCTGATTCAAAAAAAAGCTGTCAAAGTCGCTCAACCCGTATTCTCGACTCGACCTTCTTTCTTTTCTTTTGTGTGATTGATAATTATTGAAATTTAAAAGTAAAAAATTTTTGGAACCGTTACGGACTAGAAAGTACAAAGGAGAAAGTACATAGCTTATGAACTAGATATATAGCTAACAAGTGAAAACAAACAATTGACTGAGCTAATTGTTGAAATACCACGCATAGACAGTGTTGATTACGGAATCGTTGGTTTTTTCACGTCGTGTTAGTAAAGAGAGATAGTCAGCCATACATACATGTCACACACACATGACTAATATTCCTATATAATACATACTATATGGGTATACAGTAATGTTTCCAAAAAATGTTTTTTATGTGCAACATTTCTAACATTTAAACTGTTGTTCTATCTCTAACGGTTTACAAGATGGTTCCTAAGACCCAATTGACCTATTTTGCTCATTTACGAACTCGACCTCACTTTTTACGACCTGAGCACGCTGTAAAAATTTCAACTTGATATCTTTTTTTTTTTGTGCTATCATGATGACAGATGGACCGACAGACAGACAGATGGACAGCCGGATATGGACTAGTTAGGTGATTCTATGAACACGCATATTTGATTTTAACGCTAAGATGTCAGCGACACGAGTAAAAAAAATGTAAACTTTTATATTAAGTTAAAAAAATTAACTTTTTAATATTCTGTTTATTTACATATGAAAAACACCCAAAACACATGAAAAATGAACTATTTTCAGTATTTTCACATTCGGACTTTTACAGTAGCATAATTATATTTCATATAGGTATATATGATACAAAATGTAGTTGTCAATTTAATTATATCTCATCCCATAACATGTATTTGATGTGGTTTTAGATAGTAGAGTTTTCATATCATATAAACATATTATAATAAACACTGAATTGGAGAGTTGGAGGGCACCCCCCTCCCCCGAAGACCACCTGAATGATAATTTAGTCAGTTTACATATTACGCATAGTTTACAAAAACATAGAAAGCCATGCTTGGAATTTTTCATATCGTCTCTTCATTTAAGCATAAGAACTTTTCACTCTTGATTTTTTACTATACAGGATGTTTCCCGATTTAAATAGCCACATTGAAAATGAATCGTTTGTTACAAAAGTGACCAGAGGTATAAGCGATTAAAATATACAGCAAAATTTTCCTTTGATTTTGGAATCCTTTTCTACAAAGTGACTTTGCATTTTTATGAACTCACTAAATATCTTAAATTAGAAAAAATAAAACAAGACTTTGTTAATTAGGTCATTTTGTAAGGTAAAATGTACTTAAATAACTAAAAACATTCAATAGTATTTTACAAGCTTTTATTTAGTTTCGCCTGTCCCGTTGTCTGTCTGTAATCAAATCTTGCAAGTCAAATTTGATCCACTTCCCGGTTTCCGATTGAGGTGAAAGGTTGTGGCGTCCTAATTTTCCCATCGCTTCCACCATATTTGACATGTACAGATAAAAGTATTTTCTACTTTTTAGTACAATAAAAGCTTATATATATATATATTAGTCTTAAATTAAAAATTTTAATAAAAAAATACTTCTTAACGGACAAGCTTTTATTGTATTAAAAAGTAGAAAATACATTTATCTATGAGTCACTCATACCCGACTATTTGTAAAAGCTAGAGGCGCTTAATATCAAGAATGAATCGAAAAATAATTAGGTATGTGGAGTACATGAGAAGTTCCGATTCATTTTTGATATTTTAAATTGAGCGTCTCAAGCTTTTACAAATAGTCGGGTATCAGTGACTCATATATAAAATTATTTTCTACTCTTGACTACAATAAAAGCTTGTCCCGTTAACAGTATTTTTTATTAATTTTTTTTTTTTTGGTTTTAAAGTCAAATTTCTCCATCTATAATGACTGTGGATACAAACTTTAGTTATTGTAATATAATATTCATAGCTTGATTAAATTATTGTTTTATATATAAACGTAGTAACTGGAAGAGCCTTTTTTAGAGAATTTTTATACACTGGCTGATCTTTTCGGTCAGAATGGGTTTCATTACAACTTTATTTTTTACAATTTAAAATTTTAAACTGACCTAGCCCAAAGTTGGTTACCTTGAATAATAGGCTACTGTGACTTTCAAAATACCAATGAGTTTATATACATAGAGAACGCCAGGACCCAAAGCGAGAGAGAAAACTGCCAGTTCACCTGTGTCCTTGTCCACTTGTCCATTATATACAAAAAATAATACAAATATAATAGCAGACACAAAATCTTTATGCATTATATGATTATCACATATGATTATGACAAGGACACAGGGGAACTCACAGTCTTCTCTTTCGTTCATCATATTCGTTTGCAGCCATTTATAGGCTAGCAGATCCCTAACTTTCTCTATATGTATTATCTCTATGCAAAATACACTCTAACACTAATATTACCTATTGCGAAATGAGAGGTCAAGTTTAAATAGAATTGTAGATTATTCATAAACAGATGAAATGAAAGCATAAAGTCTTTTTATTTGAATTCATGGGCTAGATCTTTTTGCCAGCAATTGACTCAAATATATATCTAGATAGTCAAAATAACCAACAGTCTCCTTTGGAGTTTGATGGGAAACGCTTTGTTAAAGAGATAAAGTAAAAATTATAGGTAAAATGTCCGTAAACCCACTTTTTAACTCCCGAACTAAAAAAAAGAGGTGTTATAAGTTGGGCCGCTATGTATGTGTGTCTGTGTGTTTGTCTCTCTGTATGTGAAATCGCAGCACCTAAACGGAAGAATCGATTTGGATTTTTTTAGTTTTGTTTGAAAGGTAATTTAACGGACAGTGTTCTTAGATACGTTTTAAGTGCGAATTTAGGCTTCCGTGCCCGGCTCAGTTTGGAAAAGGTTTTAAGGAAAACGCAATTTAATGGAGAGTGTTCTTAGATATGTTTCAAATGCGAGTTTAGGGTTCCGTAGCGGAAAAATTTGTCGAATGCTTTTTAAATATTGTAAATTTCACTTGTTACAGAATGAAATAAAATTTTGAGCTATTGAAGATGCAAGTTTTTCCAAGAATTAAATGTACCAGCTGAAAAAAACTGATTTAAGATCAGATCTTCTTTTTCACATATTTTATTCAAAAATAACTTAAATAATATCTCATAAGATAACAAATAATTAATTAATAAATATACAGCTGTTGACACCTTATTATTAAATATTTTAATTAATAATTAATAATTTTTATAAACATTAAAAATTAATCTTGGTTACTTGTAAAGCAATAAAATGGATAAACCAAGATTATTTATATATTACTCTTTCCATCTTAATAAATTGAAATCATTTATTCGAAGCGATTCGTAAATCTGTTGCTTACTATTTAGCTTAGACAATATAAGTCGATTTTTAATTAATTAATTATTATCTAATGAACATAACAATACATTCTGTCGAGAATCGAACTACTACATCCTTGTTTAATTATTCTGATAACGCACACCGGGTGCTAATTTTCTCGAACACTATAACAGGAAAAATTTTACCGATTCTTAAAAATAATCATTTAATGACAAAAATTGTATCGTGTACAATTTATCGGTTTTCAGCTAGTTTTATACTAAAACGTAACGATATATAAATTTATCAAAAAATAAATATTATTATTCATATGTTACAACAAATCAGCCCCAATCAACCTCACTCCAATTTTATAAAAACAAACATACTGAATTATAATTTTTTTAGTAATATTTTTTTATTAAAACATCCATATATAAATTTATATTTTTATTAGAATTGTACCGAAAACCGTATCTATCCGATAATCAGTATTACATGATCACATAATGAGTTTGCTTACTTTGGTTTTGTCTTACAAATTTTGTTCTTTTACTTTACAAAATGGGTACGTGTAGGTACTTCGTTAAACGACCATGAACCATTTCTTGGGTTTCCAAAAGTACAACTAAAATGAATGAATGGTACATGAGTGTAAACGCTCTTGAACAAACATTCATGGCCAAGACCTTACAGATACTCTTATAAAAGCCTCTTTTCATGGAAAAAGCCTCAAAGAGTTTGTAACTGGTGAAAATCATTGCACAAAATCAATCATACAGAATATTTTGCCATCAAGAAAAAAATACTATCGGTGAGAATATGGAAGCCTCTTCAAAAAATTTGGAATTAATGAAGTGTTACCCAGGAGTAACATATATAACTGTATCATACTGTTAACTAAATCTGTAATTCTGTAGCACTTCTGAAGCACCTTGGCAGCAAAGGAGATACAATAGATCAAACTGGCTGCAGAATCAAAAAAATCTTCTAAGACTAACTGTTATTTTAAATCTAATCTAATGTAAGTATTGAAATATGTAAGTATCAAACTACTTCAAAACAGTGAATAGTAATTGGAAAAACGAGTTAAGATTATACTACAAATGTCATGTAAGGAAAGAAAGATAGCCACTCTTATAGGTAAAAAGGTTCTTAGGTAGAAAAACTCTTAGGTTTACGAAAAAATGTTTCAAACAATAGTTGTTAGTTTTTTATATGGAACATTTTTTACATTTAAACTTGTGTCCTTAACGGTTTACAAGATGGGTCCTATAGTCCCAATTAGATCCAATTAACCTATGTTGCTCATTTACAAACTCAACCTCACTTTTTACGTTCCGAACTCGTTTTTCAGCTTAATATCTCTTTTCATTTTTGAGTTATCGTGTTGACGGATAGATGGACAACTGGAAATTGACTAATTAGGTGGTAGGTGATTTTATGATTTTATGATATTTTACCTATACCAAAATTTTATTCAAACTTGGGACTAAACTTAGTATATATTTTTTTAATATATTTTATATATACATGGTATAAAGATATATATTAATAAAATACTAAACGTGATTAATTCTTGATGCTAGAATTTACTGATTCCTCTCTACGTGATAAATTCTTGATACAATATTATATTGATACTTGGAAAAAGAAAATATTTACCAGCTACCATGTGAAGAAACTCTTTTCAAATCTTTTCAAACCAAGATTCCAAGATATTCTTGCTACTATTACTTTTTTACAGCGTTATCCAGCAGCCTAAAAAGCCCAACGGATAGATTTTCATATATCTGGTACAACTCTAATTTTCATAAACTATAAAAAATATAATAATATACCTCACCTAACCATTTACTATTTATATAAATTTTTTTTATACGTACGTGTAATTTATGTACTAGTTTTTATTTCATTGGTTTTTTTGTTGTCGTAATTATTGTGAATATTTTTTTACAGCGATGTTTTTGTAAATAAATATGCAATGATGTGAATTTATGCATATCTTTATATGCATTTTTTTCTATGAAAAAAATTTAATAATTGTTTAATTTAATTATTAATATGTCTATCAACAATATCATACACAGTGTTACTTAAAACGCGAAGCATGCGTATGAATTCATAATTAAATATAAATATATCGTCGATATTTTTTATTACAAATGAAATTGTTGGCTGGTTAAGCCTTGCTCAGGTGTATATTAAAAAAAAAGTATTGTGGCAAAAACTTTTCTTCCTATCGGTGTGCTAAAAACAATTGAAAGTTGGACATATAGACATGAAAAATTGTCGGCATATTATATGGTAAAAAAGGCAAACTGATTACTGATCAAACCAAAAAATTTGTTGATGAAATTAGCTCATCCGAATATTGATACTTTTTTAAAATTCTGCGAAAAAATATTTCCCATCGATGATTCAAAGTTGATTGAATTGAGTAATTGAAAGTTGGGCATGATTCTAAAATAATATAATCAATCTAATTAGTAGAAAATGCAGGTGATCAACCGGATAAATCCAATTTATAAATAATTTTCCTTGTCTTTGTTTTGGTAAATGGTAATTGGTAAATTTTTCGTCAACATGATTATTTAACCATCAGAGGGCTTATTAGGTCAGGACATAAGTATGAGTATATAAATCTATGTCATGTATTTTCAGCTGGATATAATATATTATATGTGTGATGATGAATGACTTTTCTAATTTATTTAAAAAAATGCAAGCATTGATATTCAACAGGTTACTCAGACAGTTTTTCATTTTCACTTGTTTTTAACTATATTTTGATGCTGAAGCTGCTTTGTAGTGATAATAAAAAAAGTAAAAATCGTTCAAAAGTTATTTCTGCTTTTTCCATTTTCATGACCACTTTCCACTTTTTTTGTTTTTACAAAATGAAACTGGTGGTTTTTATTAAAAACAATATTTAAAAGTTTTGAATCATTATTGTATCCTAGTGGACGGCGATTAAGTTTTGGTTAAGGATTTGTATTTGTTTAATGAAAAAGATGAAAAGAAGTTGTTGATATTTTTAATTTTCGATTACCAAGAAGACTGTAAAAGCAAACTATTGATTAGGTATACGTGGTTAAATAAAATTCACAATATACAAATTTATAGTACATATTATCTTTAACGAAAAAAAACTTTTTAAATTATGGTGGGAGTGCAGTGAAAATATCGATATATTTATTCTAAGCAAACTTGGGAGGAATGATTGATCAAACGTTTGTCACGTATATTGTCACACCAAATTTTCTTTGGAAAATTTTTAGTATGTTAGTTATTAAATATGTAATCTTCCATATAATAATAATCTTCCATGGTAAAAATAAATTTAGGAGAATCTAGCTCGGGTGTGCGTGGCACCCAGGCGCTGAGATCTTGTTTTCGAAAATAGCCTAACAAATATTTATTATACTCATAAAAATATATATACACCAATATTGTTTGAAAATACGCTTCATGCGTCTTCCGGCATATTCTACTTACTTAGTTGCAACTTATGATGTGCACGCGAAATTTAGCTCGTATTACTACAATAATTAAATTGATGTTCTAACATAAAAAAGCACGACAAAGTTTAATTGCATAAGATTTAGAATGTGAAGCTGATATCCACCAAAACTACTCGACGAAAAAGACATTTTAATTACGAGGCTATAGATGAGCCCATATAAGATCCAAGAACAAAATTTAAATGAAATGAAATAATCGTTTTGTTAATAGAACACAATCGCAAGTTTTCATTTTTGCAAAACATTAAAAGTTGGAGGAAATTGGAAATTGGGAAATTGGAGTCTCAATCTAGAAAAAAATTAACACATAAGAATAGATCTGATATTGATTAGGAAGATCTATTGAATGAGTTGAAATATACCAAAATCTTTTTTTATAAATAAAAATACACAGTGTATTAAATTATTTTCATTCCAATAATATATTTTCGTATTTCCGTATTTCGTTATGTTTCAACATCCTTATGAAAGTATATAGCACTTTCTGTGGCATTAGCAGAAGGCAAAAGAAACTATTAAGTATTTTTATATTTCAAAATTCACCTCACTTTATTTTGGAGTAAGTATTAAATGTATTAAACTGAAACATAAAAATAAAATGTTGTTTTTTATTAGCAAGGTGAGCGAAGCCTGATTTTCGCACCCCAGTGCCCAAATATGATTCAAAAGGCCCTGAATAGATTAATCTGACATGATAATAATTCGAATTACCCATACACAAAGATAAATTAATTCTTTTTAACATGTAATTTTTAAAAATACGGACTAAAATAAACATATTTACTTTGCATTGTATTTATTTATTAATTTTGTGTAGAATAAAATTTAGCTAAATTATTAAATATTTTGATTAAACAAAGTTTTTTGAAGGATCGTAGTTAGATATACATACAATTTAATATTTTTTTAAATTATTTATTATATTGTGTTCATTTTACCGAAAATAATACATGATCTATTTCACTCAACCATCGTAAATTTATATTTATATTGAATTTAATAGTTCTTGTTCTCTTGAAATCCTACTAATATTATAAATTTACAAGTTTGTATGTTTGTTATTCAATCACATAAAAACGTCAGAAATGACTTGGAGAAAATTTGATACGCAGATAGTTTATTGCCTGGATTAACACATGCGATTTTAAATTTTATATAGAAGCGTCTTATGGAACATTACACAATGAAAACAATTACTAATGCGGTAGTCTTTGTTTTTAAAGTTGAAATTGTCCCTTGAGGCCGGTGAGCTATTGCTTGCGGATAAAAATTTTGAAATTTTAAACAATATTTTCTTTTTTAGTTTCATTTTTATCGAATACATGGACTTATGCACAATATTGAAAGTCATCGAGTAGGCGTCTTAAGGTAAGGTGACTCCCAGCTCTCCATTTCTTTCTGTAAAGTTTTCATGTGGTCAAAATAATCAAAAGACAAAAATGTTATTTAAAAAAAAAAAAGAATTTTAGAAGAACAGCTCACGAATTTTACTTCTACTGGTTAATGATTTACGCCTTCTTAACGTGCTGACTCGATAGATACCACCGTTTAGAAAAATGACTCCTCATTTCAAAGAGTAAATACTGTAAATCTGTTGGCATCCACTGAGTTTTACAAACTGAGATAACCAGAAAATTTCTTCAATTATTGTTTTTAAAAATAAACAATATTTTTGTTTGAATTTTAAGGAAATCTTTTTTTCAATAAAATTAAATTATAATTAGTGAAGGATAAATATATTTATTATCGGTTGTTGACCCATTAATTTCAAGTTTGTTAATTAAAAAGCTAACATAATATAAATTGAAGTTTCTCAAATCATAAACATAATTTTATTAACCCTATTACTAAAGAAAGTAAATATACAAAGGGACATTTAACCCTATGACCAATGTCCAGTTGTAATACCCGTTAATAATATAAAAAACGCTTATTGAGAGAAAAATATTTATTTATTAATATTTAATAATAGGGGAATTTGCAGTACCTAGAATTATGGCTACAATCATAAAACCAATCGAAATATAATTATAATTAGTTCATTTTCAATAAGCACTACGCTAATTTGTCAGTTAAATCAAAGGGTATATGCCGTATACCGCCGTAAATCCTCCATTAGAGCACTGCTTCATATCAAAATTCACATTTGTGTGTTTTAACCCTTAAACCCTTTTTTTATATATTATAATTGAAATTGTCTCTATAACACTGTTATTCCTCAACATGTATTTTTTCCTAAAACAATAAATTTAAGATTTATCGATAAATACGTGTGAACTACGCTACATGAAGTGTGTGATACATGGCACAATATGTGCCCTGCCACTATGTGCCTGAAAGCGCTCTCTTCAGCATGTAATCGTTACTATTGAAAATAGCGTTATTAGTGATTGAAAAATTGAAAAATCTACACGATGCTCTGACTGGCACCCTCTATTCTGAGAGTTTAGCAACAGCTCCAACTGGTGGTTTTAGTGTTTCGGGGTGAATGAGACTTCTTTTTTCCACTTAAATTTCAATAACATGTATAAAAAAAAAATATAACTCTAAAATTTAGTGTAGTAGACCACCACTGCACCACTTAGCACCACTTTGTTTATTTCACAAAATAAATTTTATTCGAAAAATGCCTTCTAAAAAAAGCTCTCACTGCAAATGTAAATGCTGACCAGTAAACAGCAATATCTACCCAGAAACCACCGTATGATGCAAGGTATATTGTACTAGGTACTGGTATTGCATCTTACCCTTATATTTATTTAATTTTTAGTAATACTACTAATATTACTGTTACTTTAAAAGGTTTTTTTGTTGCTATTGTTGAATAAATACATCTGTCCAAAATTGATTATATAAAGTTTTGTATATAATTAGTATTAATAATTTTTATGGGAATGTAAATAATTAGATCAAATAATATAGTCATTAATTGTACCTCCTACATCGATCTCACAATGTCTTTTAATCAAAATTTTATTGACCGTTATTTGTCCACTCTAAATCCATTCATGTTAAATCACATAACACCGTAAGTTAAAATTAGGGTAATAAATGGTTTTGATTTTTTTTTTCCTAGTCTTTATGTGTTTATTGCGCTTTCCTCGCTTGTTTGCTTAAATGATGCACATTACAAAAGTTAACTTCTCAATTTTGATTTTAAACAATTGAAAAATTAAATCAGTGTTTGAGTTAAACCAATCTGATTGCTGGACAACTTTTCTAATAGACATAGTATTTTAATATCCTCTTTTATAGAACCTTTCAACTGTTCCGATTAATGTTTTGGTTTACCATAGAAGTTTAGTATACAAAAATGCATGATACAACCAAATATTGTGAGGCTATCTAAACCGCTATTAAAGATTCACGTTAATTGGAGGCTATTATTTCAATAGAAGCATGATATTTGAAATGGTATATCCGAACGCAAGATTGTTTTATGTTTTGTTCTGACACGTTTTGGATTTTCTGACATTTCTTTCCTTATTGAAATAACGCAACACTGATTCCCGTTTTTGACCCTCGGAAAACGGCTGATTTTAAACAAATTTTAAGATTATTATTTTAAATTCATCATTTTTCATATCCTGTTAGCATTTAAATTATAATTGCTGAGCAGTTTTGCAGTTGCTAACACCGCGCCATATATTAATCTAATAATTTTGAAAAAAAGGATTTGAATCATTTGGCTGTTTATTTAAAGAATGTAGTTTTAATTTGCCAGACAGAAATTAACGATAAACGAAACTCTCGTACCAATAGTGAATGGGAAATTTAAATTGATCCAATAGTATATTGTTTATATGTTTACTTCACAATTAAATATATAATAATTTCTAGGAAATGTTTCTTCTTTTTAAATAAACAAACATTTAACATCGCATCAAATTATATTATTATTATTATTATTATTATTATATTGGGATGTTTAAAAACATATCCTATTTCAAATACAACAACTATAACCGTCCGAAATAAATTTCAAATATTACAATATTTCTATTTTATAAACTGCTTTCTTGTTTAAATAAAAATATAACTAGCTTCTTTGTTCTCTGTTCGTGTTTCCCATTTTACTTTCTGATAGAAATTTATTGTTTTCACTCCGAAAATTCTAATAAAATATGTTAACATATAGTAAAATAAATAATCTAGGTATACATGTAATTGTGCCGCCAAAATTTTGATTATCCTATAGCTCTCGAAAATATTCGATAAATACCCGACCAATTCCAACTAATGATTAACCAACAATGAGAATATACTGAAAAATATATTCTTGCAAGAATATACTTACTTGATCAATCTTTTTGTTCAAGCACGGTACACAGATTACAGTTTTTCAGTATATTCTCATTGTTGGTTAATCATTAGTTGGAATTGGTCGGGTATTTATCGAATATTTTCGAGAGCTATAGGATAATCAAAATTTTGGCGGCACAATTACATGTATACCTAAATGCAAAATTTGCAATTAAAATTGGTAAAAACACTAACTTCGCTTCGTTCATGTTTCTAGCTCCGGTCTCGAGTGCTATTGACAATTCATAACTTTTGATGCATAATGTAGTCGTATTAAGCAAAGTTTTCAAAAATAAATTTTACTGGAATTAATCAATGAATACAATAGTTCAGTGAATCAGAATAGTATTGGCTTGACCTTTAAAGGTCATATACGTTACAGATTTTTTGTGTAGACAGTGATCCCTAAACAAGATTAACAATTAGTAATATTGTTAATTTAGGTAGACTAAAAGTATCTTTTGTAATATTAAAATAAAAATGTCTCTTAGCTGGCTAATTAATCTTACAGAGAATCCCGTACCTCGGTTAGTAAAACCGGAAAAATCCAAACACGAATTCGTTGTAGCAAAATTTAAAAAGAAATTCCCCTCCATTTGCTAATCTTTCTAATATAGACATTTCCATATCAACAAAGATAATTTGGATGTTCGTACTAATGCTTCTTAGGTCGAGAATTATGCTTTTAAGAACTGTTCGAGAAGAACATGTAAAATATAACAAGCATGTTTTTTCAAATAATCTAAGTAGACATATATTGCATAATAAGACAAGTGAAAACAAACAATTGACTGAGTTAACTGTTGAAATTCCATGTATAGACAGTAATGATTACTCTGTCACATTACACATACATACATGTCACACATATATAACTGATATGCCCATATAATACATACTATACAATTTGCACATAATTTGCGCTCTCACGGATAAACAGTGATGTTTACGAAAAATATTTTCAAACAAGAGTTGTTAATTTTTTTATAAGGAACATTTTTTACACTTAAACTTATGTTCTATCTCTAACGGTTTACAAGATGGATCCCACGGACCCAAGGCTCAATTGACCTATGTTGCTCATTTACGAACTCGACCTCTCTTTTTACGCCCTAAGCACGCTATAATTTCAGCTTGATATCTCTTTTCGTTTTTAAGTAATCGTGATGGCAGACAGACAGGCGACAGACAGACAGACAACCGGAAATGGACTAATTAGGTGATTTTATGAAAACCAAAATTTTGTTCAAAGTATCAATATTTTTAAGCGTTACAAACTTGGGACTAAACTTAGTATACCTTGGTATATTTCATATACCTACATGGTATACAAACTTTAGACTAAACTTTGTATACCTTGGTATATTTCAAACATGGTATAATAAACTCATAATACCTTGGTATATTTCATATACATGGTATAATCTACAAGACAAGAAGAAACTTATTATACCTTATATTACATGGTATAAAAATAATGCATAATGAATTAATATTAAAGAAAGTATTTGATAGTTTTGTTTATTAATATTAAATATCCGTGGATGGCGAATATTAAAACTCATCAATTTTATCGAATTATAACCCATTTTAACAGACTTATGTCACATACTGTATATTATTTAAACATAAGGGATAGATAGGTATAATATTTGTACAAAATTCAACTACATCTACAGCCTCTTTCTATCTTTGTCCACAATATTATTTTATTTGATTCTTATTTATTTTTTAACTTTATCAATCATTTGTCAAAGTTTGTGTATTTTACAATACTTAAAGTGTTTTTAGTGGCTTCTGTATGCAGGATTATTGATTTTGTAGGTATGCTGGTTTTCTGCGGATGATGAATGCAGATGGAGCATTTTTTTGTTTATTTGACCACCAACAGTGTCTAAGAATAGTTAAATCAGTAAAGGAGCTACTTGCAAAAGACTGTTTAAACAAGAGCGAATTCAGAAAAATTTTAACAGAAGGAAATAAGAACTTTTTCTGAGCATTTTTTGTTCGATTTTTTCTATTTTTTTGGGTCAAATCTTGCAGTTTTGAAATGCTGATTCCGTTTCTTATAAAATCTACTACAAACATGATACCCTTGAAACATAGATTTTCTAATAGTGTGTATTCTTTATATAAATTGAACAATCTTCTTATAATGAACTTGCCTTTCAATGTCTTGGAGATTGAAAAGAAAGAAAAAAGGTAAAGATAGTCATCCATAATTATTCGTTGAAAATTGGAAATAGATTGCAAAACAACTTGTTGTACTCCCTTAAAAATATATAACGCTTGTGAAAAAAATCAAGGCTAAGTTTGTAGTCAGCTCGCAAGCTTCAGTAAAATCTCCATGATAACACTAACCGGTGAAAATTCTTCGCTTAACGATTCTCCGAGTACAATATAAGACAATGAGCACTCTACCTTTTTAATTCAAATATAATTTTAATTTTTCAATTTAATGTACATGAGCGCTTTTCCTTTAATATGTTATTTCTATTGCTTCCAACAAATTTTAATGATACTTGGTAGGTATATTTATATTGTACTGCCATCATAAGTGCATGTATTTTCAAAATTCCAAGCAGATTGACCAGTGTCAAATAACTACTAAATCATTAGTGTTATCAAAACTAACAACGAGCATGCAACACTTATGGATCGAAAGTTCTGAGATAACAAAAAAAAAATACAGTCGAATTAATAACCTCCTCCGTTTTTGTTTGAAGTCGGTTAAAAAGATAAGATTCATTAATGATTTTCGTGGTATTTAAGTGAATTTATTAAAGTTAAAATTGGTTATACAGCAATATAAAAGCAATATACACGAAAATCATGCTGAATCTTATCTATTTATTGTTCATAAATAAGGGCTGACTGACTAGCCCTGTTCTAACATCTAACGGACTGACAATAAGAGACAAGCAAAAAAAAATTTGTTGAATTTACTAAAGCTGATAATTTGAGGAATGGTTATAGCAGTTGTGTACACACATATACTTAACAATAGACCAGGAGTCAGTTATACAGATTGTATATTGCATATAAATAACAGTTATGATTGTCGGTCCGTTAGATGTTAGAACAGGGCTAGTCAGTCAGCCCTTATTTATGAACAATAAATAGATAAGATTCAGCATGATTTTCGTGTATATTGCTTTTATATTGCTGTATAACCAATTTTAACTTTAATAAATACATTTAAATACCACGAAAATCATTAATGAATCTTATCTTTTTAACCGACTTCAAACAAAAACGGAGGAGGTTCTCAATTCGACTGTATTTTTATTTTTTTTTTGTTATCTCAGAACTTTCGACTGGGTGAACCGATTTTGATGATTTTTTATCTATTTGAAAGCTGGTGCTTCCCGTGTGGTCCCATTTCATTTTGGTATAGTTCTGACAACGGCACACATGAAAACATCAAAAGTCTTAAATTTGATTATATTATTTGATCAGATTCACTAAAAATCACAAAAAAAAAAAATTAACAAAAATAAAACCGACTTCAAAAGAAAAACTTTTCCAAAGCAAATTAATATGCACTAAAAAGTAAAAAAAAAAACGATAATTTAATGTAGTTAAAATTATTGTTATTTTTGGAGTCGGTGTCAGCCAAGGAAACAACTCTGACAGAACAGTTTGCTACATAAGCTTGGCTGACACCGACTCCAAAAATAACAATAATTTTAACTACATTATATTATCATTATTTTTACTTTTTAGTGCATATTAATTTGTTTTAGAAAAGTTTTTCTTTTGAAGCCGGTTTTCTTTTTGTTAAAAGTTTTTTTTATTTTTATTATTGTTCATATATAAGAGGTGACTAATCAGCGCTGTTCTAACGTTGAACTGACTGACTGTCATAACTGTTATCCATATGCAATTTACAAGTTGTATAACAATTTTCAGCTTTAATAAATTCATTTAAATACCACGGAAATCATAAATGAATCTGATGTATTTATTGTTCATAAATAAGGGTTGACTGACCAGCCCTGTTCTGACACCAAACTGACTGACAATCATAACTGTTATTTATATGCAATATATAATCTGTATAACAATTTTTAGCTTTAGTTCACATAATTCTTTTTAGTACCACGTAAAACAAAACCGTTTTGATAGCATATATCTGACCCCTGTTCTATCGTTCACTTGACTGACCGCAGTATGTGTGTGTACACAACTACTATAACTAAATCTCAAACGATCAGCTTTAGTAAATTCAACTTATTTTGGCCTGGCTCTTCCATTAAACACACTACTTCCACCAAATTATAAAATTATTTTTCGTGGTGAATTTTCGAAATCCACTGAGATATCATGTAGGTTTTATTATAAAATTGTATTAAAATTAGAATCACACATATTTTCAAAGTTCTTAGCTGGTTACCGACCAAATTAATAGGAGAGTGTTAAAACCAAACAATCATTAAATCACCAGTAAGTGTTCATCAATTATAGTGATTATGCTACTATTAAATTTATGCAAACAACATACCTAAATGATTTCATCAATTAAACTATTAAATCCGAATTTATGAATAGCTGTCCACATTACGAACACAGAATCTTGGTAAAGAAATAAATTGAAATGTAAATAATGAAGAAGAGTCATAGCAGCCAGCCAATCAGCCCTATGGCTGATTTGGTTACATGTGTCGTCCCTGATTTCGTTGTTATATAAGCACAGCTGCTGATACATCAGTCTGCAAATATTGTCATTTTGTATATAGTTGATGGTATATAGTTAATTGTTATACTATATAAGGATGTAGAAAATGCAATGTTGTTTCCATCATAAACGAACGATAGGACAAAACAAAAATGTTTATTTTGTGGTCGCGCGCTTCGGGCAATTGAAAATTAATGAGCGTAAACATGCCATTTAAAAAATAATAATAATAAATATTTCTTAGTTTAGAAGAAAACTGCATTTATTTGACGAATTATTGTTAAATTTATTTAATGTAAATATTTGAACATAGTGTATGTATAGTCTATATTATTTGAAATAAAATTTGGATTCTAAATGCTTAAAATACATTATAATGTTATTATTATTTACATAGAGATTTGTGTAAAACTTCTTTCGCTAATAGAAGTGGTATAGCTTTGACATTTGAGCCCGAAGGCATGAATTTTAAAGAAGTCCTTTTATGGTCAGTATTTTATTTTTTGTTCATTCTCTTAATAACTGAATGGATTCATTTTATGACATTTTAAATCAAGTGTTTCTAAAACGGTCGCATAAAAATTTAATTTTTGTAATTGATGGGCATGCAAAACTGTAAACATTTTGGCTAGAGTAATAGAATAAAAACATCTTGACGAGTTTTTTAAATAAAATACCTAATCGTAGTTGAAACAATTGCGCATAGCCTATCGTTAGATGATTTTGATTAATATATTTTAAGTGGCATCGGGAGAAAAACAAAATATATATAATTATTGTAGAAAATGTTTTTTGAATTTTTTCCATCGATTCGAAGTTATGATGATAACTTCCCTTTAATCCCTTAACGATAAGAAGAAAATTGTAGGTAAAGTTTTAATATGAAAATGTGACAATATTTTACTCCCTACTGTATTGTGCTCGTTTGCAAAAATTAATAAAAAAAAATTTTTTTCTCCGATTCTTGAACTATCGCAATATTTCTTGAGTTGAAAACTTCGATTTATATATTCAATCTTGCTTTAAGTTTTTGCTCCAAATTTTGCTTAGTTGTAGAAAATTGTAGCTTTTTGCAATATGGTAGTTGCCAATTTGGAATTTAACATATAATACATACAAATGTAAAACTAGACTTGATACCATAACAAAATTTGAAAGTGAAATTAAAATTGATTAAAAACCGAAGAAGTTATATAAGCATTCAAAAATTGTTGCCGATTTTCTTTTAACAAAACAAAGTTTTATATATATTTTATATGTATCTCTATGGTGAGATCGGACAATGACGTCACCAATTTATAACTTTTTCTTTGTTTAATCAGGAATTTTAAACTTTCATATTTTGCGTACTTCTAAAGATTTTCAAAAACCTTACCTTCACTTTTCTGCCCGTGCAGTGATAACTCTTCACCTGAAGTGATAAAAAAAAATTTAGTCAATAGACCTATCCATGGAGTGTCACTCGGATCGGCATTCTTATATTTTTACTAAGTATTTTATTTCTTCGATATTAAGTAAGTAAATACTAGTCGCGTTTAGCTTAAGGTTCTATAATTATGCTGAACACATTGGTGAACTCTATAAATTTACTAGCTGTGAACTACCCGCTTTGCTGGGCAACATCCCCACTTGCACCCCTCCCTCCACATTTCCTTGCGTGGGATAACAGTTTTGTAATGTACACGTCATGCTCTTTTATTTGATACCCCACTTAGGTATATTTGTAAATATTCGATAATTCCTTCCCACTTTCTCGCTACACCTTTCTACCCTCCGAAGGTTAAAAGTAGATAAAAACAATAGATCTTTGAAGCTGGTTGTATATCGTGCCAATATTTGAGCTTAATCGATGCACAACTTTTTTAGTTTTTGAAGCATATCCCTTTCAACCCCTATTTCAAACCCTTACTCTACTATAATATGGATGTATTATACATAAAAACCTTTCTCTTGAATCACTCTATCTAATAAAAAAACCGCATCAAAATCCGTTGCGTAGTTTTAAAGATTTAAGCGTACATAGGGACATAGGGACATAGGGACAGAAAAAGCGACTTTGTTTTATAATATGTAGTGAAGTGTAACTACTACTATACTTAATGAAATTATCATGAATATCATATCAGTAAACAGGCTTTTACGAATAAAAATCGGATTTACTAATCAAATTAATTTTTTTAAAAATATTTTTGTTCTTTTTTGTTCTTTTTTTATTAAAAAGAAATTGAATTCTAACTCAATGAGCAAATAACTAGTTTTCGTTTTGAAATACTTTGATTATTATGTTCTGAATATTACGGAAGCTCAAATATTGCGTTTAAAGTTGGATATATAGAAATAAGGTGGAAATTTATATTTATTAATAAAAAAAAAGTATATGAAAATTTTATTATTTGTTATTGTCAATGCATTTGATCGAAGTAATAAATATTATATCATCACAATTGTATCTGGAGGGAATAACAGCTTGTATTTGTGTAGATGAAATATCATTTACGTATTGAAAATTGGCAATTTAATTTCCACTATTCTTTCCTATATATCAATTCAAAAACTATTGAAAAAGTAATAAATGCATTTGTATCTATATTATGTTTCGTAAAAGATTCTCGACATTATAAACATACATACCTGTTTCGTAAATGATCAACGTATATACAAAACAACATACAAGGGTGTTTAAAATATCTTTTTCTGGTCATATTTCATTCTAATATTTCTTAGATACAAATATTTGGAACTTATTTCCTTATTGCGGGTTCAGCGGACGAGGCCAGACAAAAGAAACGTCTCACCGATCAACGCATCACTCTTTTTAAAAGTCTAGTGTCTTAATATAATAAAACTATTTGCAACGAAGCCGTGGTCTTGTGGTTACGCTGCCCGCTCATTAGGTTAAAAAGATTTTTTCCTTCAAAATAGCTTCAAAATTTCTTACATTTAAAGTAATTAAATAAAATTCCCCCCGTGTTTTTTTCGGAAGGTATAGGATCTGTTCGAATAAATGTGTGAAAAGTTTTATTAAGAAGTCAATCCGATCATATTTTCCGTTCCGAACGATTACTATGTAGGTGAAATGGATTGGATCACTCGTTTCGTCCAATAATATTAAATCTGGGCGTAAAGACACTCAACACTAATATAAAGTTATATACAAGTTTTTCAGTCTCAGTAGAGCTTTTGTTTTGGAGAGAGGTGATAAACCATGAATTGCCAACGTTATATCTAATATACGTTATATCTCCCGTGAGTTAATTCCAATAGCCTACATATTTTATGGGAAAAATTATAAGCTTCTTTCTTTTGTTATATGGGATAAATTAAAAAATTTCTTATTGTAAAACACTTGCGATTCTTTTTCTATTTATGATATCATCCATGGTCAGTATATTATGAATTTTTTCGTTTCCGCAGCGCGTGGCTCTTTGAATACAAAAAAAGAAAATCTTTTTTTGAGAAGTGTGTGTCTAGGCCAATTGGTGTACGCTTTTCAATATTTCTAAAGAAATTGTTTTGGTTGTCGGCATTAAGCGAACATTTATTGTTTAGTATTTGACAAAGTCATCTCTCCTGTAGGGATCCTTATATTCATTCTTCTTGTTATAACTTTGGAACTTTATATTTCATAACATATTTTAAAAAATTAATGGCATAATTTTACAATGAAGAAACTGTATAAAAATGTAATATTGGGATATAATGGGTTATGTGTAGAGGATATCATGGCACTCAGATCATTTATTGTATCATATATTTGGTTACTATAGTAACTAACTTTGTGCAGTGGCGTAATGTAATGCATGCTGTAGTGAATCCTACTCTCTGTAAGTAAAGTTTTATTGATGTAAAACAGAGTGAGGAAGGCAAATTTTAATTGATTTGAATTTATGGTATTCTGGTTTAGGTAAGTAAACGTCTAAACTTCGATTTATGAAGAATACTGATTTTTTTCAAAATCGTAACATATTAGAAACACATTGCCAAACAATGACAAATATATTTATTAAACTAAAGAAAAATTAGCGACATTTATAGTTACATATTTCCCAAGGGGTGGAAATTGTTATGATTTATGATGTTTTGGTGATGTCTGATATAAATGTATCAATATATGCTTTTGAAGTATTTAAAGTTCTGTGCACCTCCAGATAAAATCCATGAATAGGCAGTTTAAACAAATAAATATATAGAAAACTCATTATCGAATATTCAAGTGCAGAACAAAAATAATATATACTGTACCCAAAAAATAAGGTGACATTGTATTTATTTTGAAAATTCTTTATTTATTCTTCCAAATCAATTTCATCCATTTCAAAGTAATTTCCTCCCAATGCAATTCATTTATGGCAACGGATTTTCCAATCTTCGCGACACTGGTTGTAGTCACTTTCCGGGATTGCCTTCAGTTCCATCTTCGCTGTGGCTTAAATCTCCTCTATCGTTTCAAAACGGTGTCCACGGAGCGGTCTTTTGAGCTTTCTGAACAGCCAGAAGTCGTACGGGGCCAGATCAGGTGAATACGGTGGTTGCGGAATGATGTGGGTTAAGTTTTTGACGAAATGATCACGAATTATGAGTGCAATATGGGATAGTGCATTATCGTGGTGAAAAAACCATGAATTGTCTTTCCACAATTCCGGCCTTTTTAGGTGGATAGCGTTACGCAAATGACGCATAACGTTCAAATAATATTCCTTGTTGACTATTTGGTTTGACTATTATATTCTATATATATACCGATAATTTACCTGAAAAATTTTTACGTATAAGTTGGATTACCCTTTACGACTAACCAATTGCCCTTGAATAATTTTCTTTATTCTGGAAACTGTACTTGAATAATGACGTTTTTAATTAAAAATCCAACTTTAAATGGTTTTGTACTCTTACATATGACATTATAATATGTGTGTTCGAATTAAACGAATTGTACAAAGTTTAAATATTAGAAGGTTTCTATGTAAACAATAATTTGATCATGGTGCCGTTTATATTATACACATGTTTTCCATAAGTGCAAAGTATATTAAAATTATTGTGTATTCGTTACGGTAGATATTTTTTCTTATCTCCGAACGTTTCTCAATTATATACACGCCCATACTTTTGAACACTTTTTTCCTCCTTCTGCTTTTCCTTGCAGAAGAGATCTTGTGGAGTTTGCGTCATATAATTACTTGCGTTAAAAATAGTTAATATATTATTCTATATAAATGAATTTATTTATCTTTAAAAAATTTATTATTTAAGGCTAATTGTAGACCTGTTTTTAACCCCCCGAACTAAAAATAAGCTTGGTTGTTAGAAGTTTGATCGCTATGTGTGTGTGTGTGTGTCTGTGGCATCGTAGCTCCTAAACGGATGATCCGATATTTTGATATTTTCTGTTTCGCTTGAACGATAATTTAATAGAAAATGTTCTTTGCTATGTTTCAAGTGAGAGTTTAGGGTTCCGAACCAAAAAAAACTAACGATGATATTAAAAATCGGCTCAGTTTGGAAAAGGCTTTAAGAAAAAGGGTAATTTCATTGAGAGAGATTTTCCGTATCAAAAAACTTTGTCGGTGGCTTTTTAAATTATTTAAATTTTATAAATTTCACTTGTCAATTTTTTAAAGGGAGTTTTTCGAGCTACGGGCGATCAAAGCTACACATATATTATCTTCAGTATATGACAATCGTCTTAGTAATCATACATCGTACAACACAATATAATTCAACTATACACAAACACACACAATAATCATATACTATAACCATAATGTTTGAGTAGCTTTGGTCAACCGTAGCTCGAAAACTACTTGTTAAAAATTCTATGGGCGTGAGAGCTTTTGATCAGAACGAACAACACCGAAGAACACCAACTTCAAAACGTCGAATTAAATTGCACACATATGAATGACCGATGTCAATATTATAATTTAATTTAAGTTTGACCGAATATCCTGATCACGATCTTCAAGATTAACGATTTTATAATATAAGTAATTCCTGTAATTCTGGTGGAAGCGCAGATAACATTCCATAATATTAAACTAAAAAGCACGCTTTCGTTGTTAACTGAACTAAAAAGCAGAATATAAATTAGGATTCAAAAAAACTAAAAAAATACGATCAAAAAAAGGTCATATTGGCACCACCAGATTGTATGAGTGAAATCCTACAACACTTTTTGAATAATCGGTATATTTATAAATGCCTAATGTTCGTGCAATGCATGTTCGTATATCTTGTTTATATTCTACATATAACGGCTACCGTAAAATTTGTAGGTATGTATGTCGTTAAACACTATCTATACTGATGCTGAGGTATACTTTTATTAATCGAACTTTAAGTATAATTTTATGATAAGAACTATACTTAGGATAACCTCAAAGTTTGCACATTTACTCCAAAAGATTGTCTTCTGAACAGTGTTACATATGATCACATGCCGTGTAATATCTCGAATGGAAATAATATTTTCACAAATGATCCAACAAGGCTAAATACTGCTGAACTATTTGGTTTACCTTTTAACATGTATGAGAACTATTCTAGTCGGACTAGTATGGTAACACAATCATCATAATTCCAATTTCATGTACTAAAATAATATTATTATTAGATAATCAAAGTTCCAGTTGAATTTACCACTGAAATAATATAAACGCGATCGAAGTGTTCGTATACCAGATGAATATGTTAAATATGGCAAATAATAGAATGTATTATAGATTATTAGTCGATACGTGCGGGATTCCGAAGCAATTCTCAAAGGACCCCGCAATATTAGATAGGAAAATGTTCTTCAAATCGTTCTGATCAAAAACTCTTACTGTCACAAAACTTTTTAACGAGTAGTTTTCGAGGTATGGGCATAGTTCAAAACTACCCGTTTTCTGGCCGTGAGAGCTTTTGATCAGAACGCCCCGAATATTATTTTGGGGGTGGTTTAAAAAGTTTCACAGAAAGCCATTTTCTAGTCATATAGTTACTATATAAATATATGTGTGGCTATGATCGCCCATATCCGTTAAAATTTTTTGTAGTCGGGATAGCTTTTGATCAGAATGATTCACAGAAAGGCATTTTCCAATCTAATATTGCGGATTCCTTTAAGAGAAGCGGGCCGTGTGTCTGTTTTTCGTCATTAGCGAACACAGTGAGCTTTGAAATGAGGGGTAAATTATGGAATTTGATGAAGGTATAAGGAAGATCTCACGAACATTTTTGAAAATATTACCCATATATAGGTGATATTATAAAAGTCAAGTTTGTACATAATCGCCGAACTTGCTTCGCAGCTATCTACTTAGACTCAGTAATAGTGGGTTTAAGTGGCGAAAACATTTAAAAAACTGGTGGAAGCGATGGGAAGACAAGGGACTACTATTAAATTTACTTTTTAAATACTTGGTGCATGAATGCATAACGTTTAAGTACTTTCACACGAAATATCTGTGAGTTTAGATGAAAGTGTGTGGTAAAATATTTGATTAACAAATTGGGTTCTTGTGAGGAATCTCACGCCTAAAAACTTTACTATTGAGAGTTTCTATATCTTTTATTTATGTATTGTTTAAAGAAAAATATCGAGGTGCAATTTTCAATTTGGACTGGACAACAAGATGAATTTCGATTTCCTAGAAGGTCGCCAATAATGATTTTTCGTTTTGTTATCTGATGATCATCCGCTTAGGAATAAAAAAACAAAACAAATATCTATCAATTTCAAGCTGGCGGGAGGAAGTCCCATAACCGAGTTTTCTTATTTAAAAAATTTTCCAGGGACGTTAAGAACACATAAACGAAATCCCTACAATGCAGTAATTACAAAGTTTTTGGGGATTACGGTTTTACACACTTTGGTGTGTGTCGAAGTAATAGTCGGAGTTTAATACATTAGTAGTGATTTAATGTTCCATATTTTAGCCAACGACCAAAGACGGATTCAGGATTTCGTCCAGGGGGGGGGGCTATTTTATTATTTGCCTCTCCTTTTTTAGATTTTGACTATTTATTTTGAAGTTAAACTGTATAAAATGACATATTAACTATAAGAACGGAGGGGGGGGGGTCGGTGTACACTGATTCAACCGTAATTTGTAGAGTTAATCTGTTCTGTATTATCACAATTCTTGTTTTGAAAGGTAAAATGATCTGTCACTAGCAAAGCCTCCGTTGTATCTTTATAACTTTTATAGTATCCTCTCTTTACTTTCAGGTCATAGAAAACAAGACAATCAGAAAAAAGTGTTTTGTGAAAACGGTATCAATGTGGATTTTTTACTTCGTTTGAAAAAACCCAAATGAACATACCACCACAAAATTTGGTCGACTTTTTGTAAATTAAAATCGATTATGATGGGATCGGATAGAAATAACGTTAAAACGTAAAAATAATGATGATAAAAGTTTATATGGAACATAATGTATGCTATAAATAAAACACACACACAATTGTATTCAGGACACAGGAGATTGTATAAATTTGTATGTCTTCATAAGATCACATACAATATTTGATATTTTAATGATAATAACAGTTCGTTTTGCGGCTTTACAGATTGAGGTTGTTATCATCTTTAGATTTGTATTTGATATTATCATATAATTGCTATATAGTATGTTTCACAACTCCTTAGCTATCTTTCAATGAGATCATTCTTTTAAGTCAATTGATACAGAAAAAATGTTTCAAGCAGAAATTGTTCGTATCATATGGTGGGGAGGTATCTCATAGGCACCTCGGAGTGGAAGTTGACCATCAAAATCAGCTAAATTTTCACGCTTTCATTACTGGTAAGAAATAGAAGCTCTTTTAAATTTACTCCGTATGTAAACATTTTTTGTAAATGAGGTCGTTTATTTTCAAGTTATAGTGAAGTTAATAAAAAAAAGTTCGATACGAAAAAACCCGTCAGGCTGAGATGCTAAGAAAACCGTCACAGATTGGTTGAAATAACTTAAGCACAAATTGCACTGCACAAAACTTTCTTTAATCAAGTACAAGAGGTGCTTTTAAAAAGCTTGACCTCCCACCAAAAAAGATAATGAAAATCGGATGACATTTGGGTTGTTTTACATTATTTTCATGTGTAGAAGACACTCCAGGAGTTCGGCGAATTCTTCACGATTCACCCTGTATGTACGTAATTTTATAACAAATAGTAAGGGATGGGATTAACAAATTATTTAATTAAATTGTTATGTGATATTTGTTGATAATATTATAAGAACATTATTAATATTAATTTATACGTTATTATAATAATTCATACATGCTTAATTAATGATTGAATGTTTATAGTACGTATGTATTTCAACAAACCATAATTAATGCAGAATATTCAAATTTTAAGGTTTAGCATTCGATGTCGGAGTTACAGATCCTTACGAAAAACATTCGGAAAAAAATAAACTCGAAAAATGATCTTTGAAAATATATTTCTTGCAAATTAGGTGAGCGAAGATTTCAATAAAAAATATTTTTTGTTCCACTTGAGATTATTTAATTTTTTTTTTTATCTTTGGTAAATATAATTAATTTCACTACAAGTTTCTAAAAAATTTTTTTAATATTAAAAGAGATATTTTTTTAAGGATGAAGAAGAATAACAATTTGTTATCAAATATTGGACATTGTACGAATTCATGTTATATGGTATTATATTAACTGCACTCGTTGTGGCTAAAATGACAGTATCGTAACATTTTTATAATTTTGCACTACATGATGACATTGTAAAATAAAGAAAAAAAACTCAAAAACGTGACAACGGTTGATTGTTTTTGTACCCTTCAGTATAATAATACAAATATAATAATTGTCTCTTTATCTTATAATTTATTTTAAAATGTAAATTTTTATAGCTTAATTGATTATTTTGACCATTAAGTATTGTTACTAAAGTTTAGAGCGGGCATGGGCGAGTTGTTTTAAGTCAAAGCCACCATTGTTATAACTTTATTGGGTGCCATAAATTTTATTGTATGTCTCTTTATCCAAGAACGCATTGCTTATAAAGGAGGAAGCGAGACGGGTATACGGCTCGTCTACCTATCTCAGTTTCTCTTATAGTAATGAGATAAGTAGAAAAAAAATATTGTCTCACTGTCTCACTCATATTTATGGTTTTCACTGGTTAGGTTGTCACTGTCTTACTCGTATTTTAGATACAGAAGTATGAGTGTCTTCTGTAAGTCGCGTTTGCCCATGCACGGTTTAGAGAATAATTATTTAGAAAATATTTGTTTTATGGCTTATAATTGGTTTCGGGATAGCTTCACTTTACATATTGCCTATTAGTTTTTTTCTTTTTCAAATTTGAAATTTGATTACTATTTGTAATCTGTAATCACAATAAGAAAATATTTATTTCATCATTTAATTCTATTGCATTGTTTCTAGATTCGTCAAAGAAAATGCAAACCTGAAATAACCTCAAATAAAAATAAATTTGCTCAAGGAACCTACCTGTTTCAGGCCTCCAGTCGTATGGATACAGCCCCGTTTTTTATTTTTCCTTATGATTAAAGTAGCAGATTTAACAACTAGATAATAAAATAATTTTAATAACATGCTTTAAATATTTGTATAGGAAAACAATTGTATTTACAAAAAAAGTTTCTAACAAAAGTTGTTTATCTTTTGTAAAGAACATTTTTTACGTTTAAACTTTTGTTCTATCTCTAACGGTTTACAAGATGAGTCTCCTACGGACCCAAGACCCAATTAATCTATGTTGATCATTTAAGAATTCTTTTTAACGTCTTCGCTATAAAACTTTTAGCACGACATCTCTTTTCGTTTTTGAACTATCGTGACTGTATTCGGTCTGACAAACGGAAATGGACTATTTAGGTGATTTTATGAACATCAATACATACCAAAATAATTGAATACCAAAATTTTGTTCTTATTATCAATATTCTAAGCGTTATAACTTGGAGCTAAAATTAATATAAAAATCTGTTTAAGTTTTAGCTCTCCTGTTTTGGGCTATGAAGGAAATTGAAGAGGACACTTTCGGAAGCATAAATAAAATACTTATTATATTTTATAATATTTTTATTTTAAATAATTAAATAATAACAATTATTATGTACATCACAGTAAAACACATACGCTATCATCATAATTAATTAAATTTATATGTTAATTATAATTTCATATTATTTACAACATTTTAATTCTATACAAAAAAACGAATAGACCGTAGAGAATTATTAGTTGAAAAAAATTATGTTATCTAACACCCGACTCTGTCTCATTTATATAATACAAAATCGAATACAGCCGACGGTTAGACAATTTTTTCATTCTGGTAAACGATTACGGTCCACGGTCTAGAACGAGATATGTCACCTCGTTGAGTTAGAGGAGTAGAGTAATTGCAACATAAACATATGAGTGTTTTTTTTGGTTTACTTTAAAATCATTATAAAAATAATTTACCATTAAAATTTATCAATAATCCATGAAAATATTTATAAAATACATTTTATTACATGTGAATTATTTTAAATATTATTGAATTAAATTTTTGAAAATAATTTATCATCATTTACTTCTTAGGCAGTATGGTGATTTCGCTCAAAAATAAAGTTTTATTTTGATTATATTTTGATTTTGATTACGAATATAAATCGATTTCGTTTTTTTTTTGTTCAACATAGTTTCATTTTTTTTGTCCAAAAGTTATGTGTATGATCAAATTATATATACTTAGAAAGGGTACTTTGTGTGGAAATTCAAAATTACGGGTCTAATATGGCAAATATTTTAAAGAATTATATTTGTATTAAATTTGCATTTTTCTGTCATTTTCACTTTTTTATTTGAATCGTGATTTCGATGTCCATATTCGCTGAAATTATATTTTTTATTGAAAACCCATATAAAATCCGACATTTTGAAATTTTCAATTTCAAATTCATAATCGTGGCCAGTGATCTAAAACAGCGAAACTGGAGAGTCGTGATAAGACAGAGTATAGATTTTTGGAACTATGTTCCTTATCGCACGTTATCGTTCTGATTTGCTTCCGATTTGGAAGATAAAACCAAAGAAAGTGTAGGAAAAAACGACATCAAAAACCGACCGACCATTTTCGCCCATAGGTCACCAAGGAAACTAAAACTTTTTCTATCGATTTAGCTTGCCATAAATTTTGAGAATATGCAAAAATATTGTTATAATTGCTAATTTGTATTTTTTGCAAAATTTTATGTTTTATCATTTCAAAAAATGAGTTATCAGAAGTTAAAGAAAATTGAGATAATTTAAAGAAAGTACAAGGAATTTTTTTTATTATGTCATAATAAATATCCTCATCAAACCAAATGTTTTGTACGCACATATTCTTTAAATAATAAAACATGTATTTATAATGTTCGAAGGTACGAAAGAAACAAAGTTCCTAGTTCCTACGATAACTTTTGTTCTGTTTTTTTTTTTATAGAAATTTTTTTTTCTTCTTTTTTATTAAGATCAATATGAAAGACTATTAAATGTTTCTTATCGAGCCTACCAGTTTATTTTTGAATTTAATTTATTCTTAAAAACTGTTAATACATGTATGGGTGAGCAAATATTTATTAATTTATTTAGAAATCGACCTTAACAATAGTTTTATGTGATTTAAAAAAAATTAATCATCAATATTAAATATGAAAAAATGCATCAAAATATGCAATTTGATCAATGTAAATAATTTTTTTTTGTATATATATATATTTTATTTCAATTATAAAAATTGATAAAAATTTATGGTAAAATATTTTTTTATAAACTTTATTTAATTGCCTATTATTTTCAAAATTTTTAATCTAACAATATTTAAATAATAATATTTTAATATAATATATACATTTTATTTATTGTTTAAAAATTATAATTTAAAATTGTGTGTCAAATTTTATATATATTGTTTTTATTACGTATATAAATTGATTTAAATTACCAAAAAAATTTAGTTGTTTTTTAATCTAACCACATTTTATAAATAAATACTTATTTTAAATAAATATTTTCAATTTTTTTATAGGGTTGGTTTTGTTCACTTGATCAAACTACCAACAAGTGGTTTACAACATATTCATAAAGCGAGGCCTTCCCAAAGCTTTGGTTTCCAAGGAGGCCGGTGACTATCTTGATAACTATCAGTCCTCTGATATATAACAACACCACTCGGGGTATTCTTTTATCAGAGTTTCATTAAAGAGCGATGGCGATATCACTATCGATCTGATGAAGTGGTGAATATATATCGGTCTAATGAAGTTGTGGATATGTTATCTATGAGGAAGTGGTATATAATTGTTAGTCTACTCATAAACGTTTTCGTAACGCCATCGCTGTCTAAGTAACCTAAGTTTCAGTGATTTATCAGAATAGCCGTATACGGACAATATATTTATATATAGAGAAAATTTCTTTGCAGGACAAGGAAAGGGGTATTTTGATATGATAAGCCACTAACAAAGGATAGTCACATAGTCGTCTCCCCAGGTGACATTACAGACCGAGCGTAAGAGATATTTTCCACAATTATTTGTAAAAAATATTTGTGTAATTAATTATTTTTAATTAATAATAAACCCAATATCGGATTTAAATAGATATCCATTATTTTTAAAATAAATTTTCCAAGTTGACCGTGAGACAATAATAGATTTTTGGTTATAAAGAAAGTTGAGATTTTAACAGTGATTTGAGTCTTGTATTAATGGAAATCTTCAACGATTATCTTTGTCTGCCATATATGTAAAAAGAAAAAAAATTTCGAGAAATTTGTAAACTTCGAGAGGGTTTATTAAGTAGGTTGCACGTGCAAAATTCATTTTTGTATATGTTGTGTTGTCAATTTATTATTTTCGTTTAAAATGGCGGTAATCAAAAATCAAAAAACTTCATTAGAAACAATTCAGCACTTGAGCCACGGAAATTTCTTTTTTTTTAAATTAAAACTAACAAAAAGAATAATTGAATTTTTATCTCGTTAAATTAACGGTCTACGTGTGACTTTTTTTAAAAAATTGTATTAAACAGTTTTGCTCAATTTTATTTACTGTATTAATATAAGATCGGTGGTGATGTGAATGTGTTAATTTTGTAAATCATTTTTCATTCGATAAAATTTATCCAAAAAATATCCATGACGTAGTTTTTGAAATAAAACCGATTCTCGTTACGTGTGGTAATTTTGCGATGCCTTTCCTACTCGTAACCATAGTAATAATAATAATAATAATACAGATGGGTAATACAATTTACTACATTCATTGATATTCACATTTATATTATATGCGTGATTCCCTATATCAACCCTGATAAATAGGGGGTACTTTTCTGAAAATAATGCGTGATTATTTTAATATCAAGTCAAAAAATTAGTTTGGTTATATAAATTATGCATATGCCCTAAATATCACTGGTAGTTTAATCAACGAAATTTTCTATTCTAAATATTTATATATTTTTTATGAAATTTTTATTTTAGACATTAAGCTACTTCTAAATCAGATGAGTCTTCAGCTTCATCACTAAATGAAGTAGTTTTCTGTGATAATAAATCATTATTTGTAGGTGATAAATTTGAGCTAAATTCAGATTTTATTAACACATTATGCGTATTTCGTTCATCCTGTATTTTTCGTATACGTTCTTGTTCTTCTCGCTTTTGTTTACGCCATTTTGCACGTCGATTTTTAAACCACACCTGTAACAAGATAAAAAAATTTATGTTAATTTTGCAAAACAAAATAATTATCTTTGTGAAAAAATAAATTTGATTTAGATAAACGTCTAAAACGAAATTACGCTTTTTATATGGATTGATTAAAACATTTTATACGATATAACGTCATAATAATCGTCAAATTGAGTAACCGAGTTGATTAAAGCGTAACCAAATCCGTACGCGGTATGCCTAGGGAAGTGAGTTCGATTCCCGACGTTACAACGAAAAATATTTAATTTATGTTTGGGATGGGCTGGTGTATGCTTGAAGAAATTGCACTCAGCCTCTAAATATAATTGAGGAGATGATAAATGAAATTATCAACGAAAGCAGTAATAAAACGCCTAGCCTTACTTAGCCTAACGATTAATAATAAGTTACCTATAAGTGACCAGAAATGAAAGCTTGCGACTCAATATTCCTAAGCGATTGTTTACCTGAAAATTTTTGCTGAAGCACAAAATTTGTAAATAGTCACGTGTAGATTCAGACAAAAAATGTTTGTGTTTACAGTTCAGCTTAAGATAATTTTTTTTGTCTAAAGTAATAAAAGTAAAAGAAGCTTGTCTTTGAAAAGTATTATTTCTGCTTCATTTAATGATAATTTTATAATGTGTTGATTGATATTACTTTTTAACGCTTTTATTATAAGTATCAATCAATCAAAGGATTTTTTTTAGAAAAATAACAGATGCTTCCCTGCAAGATTTACTGAAAATAAATAAAAACAAACATAGATTAAATTATGCATATACATATTATTTTATCGGTTATGGTGGGCTTTCAAGCTGTTAAATAATTTTTATTTTACTGGCTATGGTTTCTTGTTACCGCCGGCGGGAAATACTTTATAGTCAAACATTAAAAAATGGCAAACATTTCGTTTGAAATAGTTGCTTAAGGTAGTACTATCGGTAATAGACTTTGCATTCAGAATTTAATGAAACTTGGCTTAGCTGTCCATTATTATATCAAAATTAACCAGTTAAATTTTTAGGGGCCTTCAGACAACTGAACGTCCAGTTTTGTGAAATAAAATAAAATCTGTGATTTCCCATAAGGATCAATGTTAAAATATCTTTTTTTCAGTTCTCTGAAGGTCCTAAAAATTGAACTGGTTAATTATGATATAATAATGGACAACTATGCCAAGTTTCATAAAATTCTGAATGCAAAGACTGTTACCGATAGTACTACCTTAAATATGAATTGTTATTTTTTGTATTGTTATCTTCAACTGTAAAATTAGAGCACCTACGCTTTTCAATTTACCTAACAAAGTATTTTACAAGTTTTAGAAAAATAAAATTTTGTTACAGTTTCAATGAACATTTAATTAATATTTTTGGAAGAAAAAGGAACTCATTTTTACAAAATCAATGAATGAATATTCTTAAAGTTTAAAAAAAAAAATTTTTAATCTGTGACATTAAAAAAAAACCAGATCTTTTTTCTACAAGAACTTGGCACTTGTTTAAATTACCGTATAAATTTCAATTTAACTTATACAAAAGCATATTAAGGTAATGGGAATTAGTGTAATCTTTTATTTTATCAAATTTGTCAGAAATGATTATTGTATGTGATTTGACCTAAAAAATATTATTCAAATTGCAGTTAATTGTTATTACAAGGTAAATCCTGTTAAATCAGTACAAGACTTTCATACAAAAAATACAAAAAAAATAATTTAATATGTATCGGCTTTTATAAATGGTATTACATAGTCTTATCTGTGATTATTCTTAATGTTTTAATATGACCTCTTTTTAAATTTTTTTTTCGAGTAGTAGTACTTTAGAGATATTGGATTAATAATAATCTTCAAAAAATTATTATCCTTTTGTGTATGGACATATATACCAATTTGGCTAAATGGTTTTAAAATAATAAGTTAAGTATTTTTGTAGCCAAAAAATGATTTTTTATACAAAGAAAAAATGTCTGTTAAGGCTTCAATTTTATAAAATTAATTGATAAATTTTTAAATCAATTATAATATCAGTTTATAACTACATAAAATATTTTGAAAATTAAATTTTTAAGTTTTCTCATACAATTAAAATTTTATTTTATTTAGTTAATATTTTTGAAACATAATACACAAATTATTAAACATCAATTGTACCTGTACATAAAAGTGTTGAAATTCCTTCGATCCAGGTTTGTGACTTAAAAAACAAAATTTAAATTATTACATGAAAAAATCCTGTTAATCCCGAGTTATTTTATTACAGTGGTTTGTTAGAAGGGGGTAAAAATTCTAGTTTTATGGTCACCATGACTAAAAACAACTGAAAAAGGGGATGAAAGTGATAGGGATGACGAGCGTTATTTACGTTCAAACTGAGAAAATTTTTCATAGAAGATAGTTAGGAACACATGACCCGATCCAATGGTCCTCTTGGTCTCCGGATTTGAATTCAAGAGTATTTTTTGTGGGGATGTCTAAAAATGTAGCATAGCATCGATAGAGCATCTTGAGCTACGCATAACTCAAGCTTATCTAAATCTTGAAGAGGCCGCCATAAGTGCTGCTTTAAAATTAAGTGTGAGAGTCCTGATCTAAGGCTTGCCTGAGCGTAAGTGGAGCTCTGTTGGAATAGATTCTTTAAGAAAGAATTCTCAAGCTTAATCATCAATTCAATAAATTACTTAAAATTTTGATATTTAACTGAGTAAGTTTCAATATTAATTTGCACGCTTAAAATTACCATAGCTTTTGAAATACCTGAGATTTTGTTTTGTTGTTGTTTACAGAAGCTCAAATATCTACTTTTAAAATCTGAAAAAAAAATTAAATTAAAAACCAAAAATTGTCATGTATTTCCTAAGACGAAATAAAAAATTTGTTAATAAACTAGATTAAAAATGATTAAATGTGTATATTTTATTTTTTCGAAATTGCTCGTCCTAAGAAAAAAAAGTGTTGAGCCTGAAAAACTGACACTCTATATGACTTGAAAATTTCAATTTTTGATTTGTCGGACGATGGACACTGTAAACAAGTAAGCATGAAACTCAATTCATTTTTAGTAAATTTAATTGTTCAAATGAGTGTGAATAAGGTACCGAGCATGGGTAGTGTATGTTCTGTAGGTATTGAAATTCAATTGTAAAGTAAAGAAGGATTTCGTATTTATTATATAGGTACTTACTTAAGTATGTATGTCAAAAAATTACCATTTTTAAGTTGTATTTTGAATACATTTTACTTTTTTTAATGTGTGAAAGAATTCAAATTTTTTTGCATCAATGGCTTGATTTTTTGAAGATTAATAAGCCTAAATGTAAAATACTTAAAAAATTACTTTGGGATGTTTCTAATATCCTGAGACCTTACTTTTAATATAAATTTACAAAAGGCTGAATACTTTGAAAGTTTCAAAATACTTTGTAAGAAACTTTTCTCTCGATTAAAACATATATTAAAATTAAACAATGTATTAATTAATATTAATTGCTGTCTCATCTTCATCGCTTAAGTTGCTTCATCACCGTATGCTGCATGTTCCCATGGTCATTAAGGGAGTTTGTCCAATGATCAACACAATATCCGATACATTATTATTATTGTTGATGATAATTTCTTAATTCCTGATTTCTGAAAAGTATCGGATCGGATCGGATAGTTTGCATTTTTAACAGAGAAATTATTAATTGATAAACATCACTTCATATTTATCGAGATTTAAATATCATGATAATTATTAAGATTATTATCAATTATAATAAATTATCAACTAACGGAGGTTATTTTGAACTACCGAACTAAAAAAGCGGGTGTTATAAGTTTGACCGCTATGTGTGTGTCTGTCTGTGGCGCCTAAACGGTTGAACTGATTTTGTTTTTTTTTTTGTTTTGTTTAAAAAGTAATTTAATAGAGAGTGTTTTTAGGTATCTTTCAAGTGCATCTTTAGGGTTCCGTACTCAAAAAAACTAAAAATTGGCGATGGTCTTCCAAATCGGCTCCGTTTCGAAAAGGTTTTAAGGAAAAAGGCAATTTAATGGAGAGAGTCTAAGATATGTTTCAAATACGAGTTTAAAGTTCCATAGCCGAAAAATATGTCGAGGTTATTTTAAATTTTGTTAATTTCACTTGTAAACAATAAATTTGATTCACCATTCTTGGAAAAAAGGCTGTTTTTTGTAGTTACTATAATGACAACAGAAAGTCCTGCATAAATTATGTTTGCATAAACTTAGAAGCATTAGAGTAGAATTAATGATATTCTTACGCCTTAACACCATTTAATTAAAAAATCTGTTAGTTTATGAGATTTTGATATCAAACAAAATTAAGTTTGAATCAAGAATCATATAAGTATGTTGTACAATCATTGATAAGAGGGCGAAGCCGTGTATGAATGCACAAATATTGTACAATGATTATATTGATTCATATATTTATTGAATAGTTTGTTTATAATACATATCTACAATAAATAGGTATGTATACATACAATATAATAATGTATTGCGAATATTATAATAAATACAATAAGCGGTAAAAACGTTTTGCTATGAAAGTTTTCACTTCATAGCATTCATTTAAACGATACATAGGTTTTACCTTCCTTGTGTATATTATATTTATATACAAGCCACACATTATTTGGTATAAACACATACAATTTATCCAGGCACGTCGATAAGATACCTACTAAGTGTTACACAATACAAATATAAATTGTGGGATATAGTAGAGTATATTATAAATTTAAATACATACAAAAATTACATATACTTAGTATTCATAATCTTAACTTTCCATTACGTGATTTTTTCATAAATACACTGATATATAAGCGTGGATACAGCCCTTAAAAAAGGTGACAGAGCACCCAAAAATCAACCAAATGCGAATCGCAGTATGAACTTGCTCATGATCGATGCATTCTTATAAAGGAGATGTTTACAAAATATATGACGCCTTTACCAAGATTTTGTACAGTGTATTTAAATATTAATAAACCAGTAGAATGTTAATTTGTTCGCTCACAAAAATTACAAAAGTAATTGTCCGTTTGTTTACACGTCACAGTATTGTCCGTTTGTTTACACGTCACAGTATCACATTTAGACTCTAAACTACTGAACCAATTTTGATGAAATTTTTACATCTTCAAATCAAATTAAACGCTAGTTATTTTACATTTATTTAGGTTCTTTTCTTATTTCAAGTTTTCGTTTTTTTTTGATAATATCGATTTCCAGGTGTTTAGGAAAGCAAGCACGAATAATCTTTCCTGTCCAATTTACGCACGCAACCATGATTTTACTCCTTGAAGTGTGGAAAACGAAGTGTGAAGTGTACGCTGGCTGGAAGAGTTACGCTACAAATCTTGGTCACATGCTTCAATGAGATGAGCTACAGACTCTGGTATGGCGGAATTATTTTCAAGTTTTGTTTCTCATTTGACCATTTAGAGTCATTATTGATTTATAATAGTTGATTCACTATCATTATTGAATCGTCGGTCTTCACTGCCTGGATTTCGATATTCAGGCACTAATAAGACACCAACATTTGGTTCATGGATAACGGAATCTAATATAGGGATTGATTTCCGAAAGTACTCTTCTGATTTCACTGGGATTTTTTTCGATTTTTGGAATCTGTTCCTCTCAAAAATTATCAGATGGGGGTTTAGTATGAAATTAGGAACAAGCGACTATTTAAAGCGATTCTTTGTTTTTTTTTTTTTTTTTTTTTTTTTTTTTAATTATTATATCGTAAGTTTATTTAGGTGATGGGCATGCCCATATGGGTGGATCCGCCACTGCTGATATATTACTCAATATATACTATACAGAATACAGCATATTTAAACAATTTAACTAACTTTATAAAAATAGTTATATTTCAAGCTTGTGATTAAAATATATTCTTATTGAATTCAGTCTGTATATAACTCAATTTGATCGGTTTTAATTTAAATATCTTTAATATAAACTTATTGATAATTCATCAATAAAATACATCCTTATTAAGAATTCTGTGGCTGGCAGGAAAAAGGGGGTGCACTTTTTGAAAAAAATTTTTCTTCCTCAATAAATTTTCATTAATAAATGACGCTAAGTGATTTTTTAATACTAAACTAGACGTTTAACACTCTCTGTGACTTAAAAAAGTATAAAGCCTAAACAAGTGCAGAAAAATCTAAGTAAGACTGGCTCATAGGTTTTCGAGCTATAAATGATTAAATATTCCTCAAGGAATGTTGTCTATACCAATAGAATATAATGGTTCTTCATTAAGCTCATTTACTGAAAAAATTAAAAAAATTAAATAACATTTTTATTTTTAACTCCCTGTAGACGGCTATGTGTGTATGTGTCTGTCTGCATGAACCGATTAAAATTAATTTTTTTTGGTTTGAAAGGTGATTTGATTGATAGTGTTCTTAGCTATGTTCCATGAAAATCGGTTTTTCAAGAACCGATTAAAATTAATTTTTTTTGGTTTGAAAGGTGATTTGATTGATAGTGTTCTTAGCTATGTTCCAAGAAAATAGGTTTTTCAAGAACCGATTAAAATTAATTTTTTTTGGTTTGAAAGGTGATTTGATTGATAGTGTTCTTAGCTATGTTCCAAGAAAATCGGTTTTGTTTGAAAATAGTTATAAAGAAAAACCATATTTTTCGGGGGTTTTTAAATTTTGTAATTTCACTTGCTGCGTAAAAAAATTTGTTAGTGAGACTAGGAGTACCTATCCTTTTATACCTTTAAAAACACATTAGTAACAATATTTTAAGTGTAAATACTAAAACATTACACGTGATAAAAAACTAAAAGTCTGTCTGTGTGTGTGTCTTATTTTCTGTGGCACCGTAGCTGCTAAACGGATGGACCGATTTTGATTTGTTTGAAAGGTAATTTAATGAAGGGTGTTTTTAGTTATGCTTTGTTTGAAAGGTAATTTAATGAAGTATGTTACAAGTACGAATTTAGAGTTCCGTACAAGGAAAAACTAAAAATCGGCGATGATCTTCCAAATTGGCTCAGTTTGGAAAAGGCTTTAAGGAAAAAGGCAATTTAATGAAAGAGTTCTTAGATATGTTTCAAATGCGAGTTTAGGGTTACGTAGCCGATAAATTTGTCGGGAGTTATTTAAATTTTGTAAATTTCACTTCTACTATTGTGTGTTATATCGCTTGGAGGACTTTATTTTATATTTTACCCACTAACAATATTCTGTATTAAAATACCTACTAGTCAGGTGATAAACGAATAAAAGAAATCGATTTACAAATTCAAGTAAAGATACTTATAACAATAACATTCAATTGATTATTATATTATGAGTAGATATATTGTATTATGGTAATAATATTCTTCAGTTTCAAACGATAACGATTTATATAAAGTTAATAGGTATAACGATAACCAATTCTATGGTGTACCATATATGTACCCATACTCACCCATACATGATATACAAACCATACACATACACAATAAAACAGACCATATTACTTAGGTACTTTCATTATTATGAAAAGCATATTGTATATTATTATTATGTATAATTGAAAGCTTTGCTTGGCATGCGGCTTGGCTTTTACTAGTATTTAATAATACTATTGTTGGAAAATCTTTTGTTATTTCCTTTCAATTTCACTGTTTTATTTTTCATATGTTTATTATTATATACGATATTTGATTTGGTATAAGTATGTACATGTATTTGACACTTGAAAGATAACTTTTACATTTTATAGTACAAAAAACTTGGGGTTTCAACTCCAAAAAATTAAAATAAATGAAACTTCGTGGAATTATATACTGTTAGATGAGTACAATCAGATAAAAGAAACTTTTCACCAAAAAATATTTTGGGCAGTCTCATTTGGAAACTACAATGTCTCGGGTAGATAATCGCTTCAACTTTAACTATTCTTTTTTGTCGTAGGCTAAATATAAGGAGTTGATTTTTAAAATAGATAAACTTGTTGGTTTCTGAAGTATTTTGAGAAAACGGGAAAATTTATGTATCTTAATCTGAATTTTAAGTAGGTACATACGAGTTTCATTTGGACGTTTTGCGTTATTTTTAGCGAATTTGCGAAGGAGCTATTGCTTTTGTACTGATGATGTAAGTTCATGAATCCTACTTAATAGATGTCAAAAATGACCAACGTTAAAATTTATATATAAATACATATGTATCTATACGTTTATGTGTCTTTAAACTAGCGGTTGCAATTCCAAGTCCGATTTGAATAAAATTTGGTATCAAGAAGGGTTTTGGTATTTGAAAGGTCAAGTTCGTTAATGAGAAAAATCAACACATAAAAATGGGGTAGGGGGAGGTGAAAAGTATAAAATTTGAATATTTTGTGATCAGTTTTAAGCAAAAAAGTATTCTTGTGATATATTTCCTAGGCGCTTAGGTTTCGAAATAATTCGATTTTAAGAAAAATGTGTTATTTTTTCAATCTCTGAGGGAATTCGCTTAGCTAACCTCAGCTAACCTCATCATTAATATTGAAATTAAGTAAAACAGGAAAAAATATCGTTATGCGAACCTCTTAAAACTAAAATACAAATCAAATTGAATAGAAATCTTAAAATGCGAACATATTTTTTTCTATTAAAATGCAAATATCCCATCTTATTAACATTTAAAGTCAACAGCAGAGAAGTGGCTACAAAATTAAATAAAAAGATTGTCGCTTATATTAAAGCATGAATTATAATTTAAATATTAAATTGTGTGTGTTTGACATTTATTTTAATTTAATAATATAAATAAGTACGTATAGATACGATACCATGTTTGTTTTTTTATACGACGTAAGTTAATAAAATCAACACAAAGATAACCTCCAAACTAAAGTGAACTAATATAAAATAGAGAAAAACGTTTTGAGGGTTAGGTTCATAAAATCAAATCAAAAATTTTATTGAAAAATAACACACATTATTTAAGGGGTTGTATGTAAATAATAGTTCGAAAAGAATACAAAGTGTTATAGAAAAATGTTTCGCTATAATGAAATTATAATTAGAAAAGTCGTTTTCCGATCAGTTATACCAGTTATGTCTTTGAGAATTATTATTATATTTGGTAATTTCTAAATTAATATTAGTAGGTACAAGTGAAATTTATAAAATTTAAAAAACCTCCGACAAATACGATTTATTCCTAGTAAACCGATTTTTGAAAACTATAAAATGTTCTCAATCAAGTCAGTTCGACCGTTTAAGGGCTACGATGCCACTGAGAAACACATAGACGAACAGATAAACATTTTAAACTTATAAAACTCCTTCTTAAAGCAATATCAAAGTGATGGTCAAGGACATCAGATGAGATGAAAAGGATACCTAGAGAGCTATCATTTTTTGGGATAAATTTTTGGAAATATTTTAATTGAAATTGAAATATTTGAGTTGACTTTGTTCTTTTGAATTATCTAATTATTTTACCATTTCACTTTTTGAAATGAATTAAGCGTTTATTTGACCATTCATTTCCATAGTAATTATTTATATATTAAAATTATATGTCCTGTCTTTTCCAAACTGAATCGATTTTGAAGATTATCGAAAAATTTTTTTTCGGGCACAAAACCCTAAGCTCGCACTTGAAACATAGCTAAGAACACTCTCCGTTAAATTACCTTTCAAATGAAACTAAAAAAATTAAAAAGGTTCATCCGTTTAGGCGCTACGATGCCACAGACATGCACATACACATACACACACACATAGAGGTAAAAAATATAACACCCCTTTTTAAGTTCGGGGTTAAAAAATAGAATTTTTATAAGTAAATCTTTGAAAATAAAATTTACAGTTAACCTAATATTAGACAAAAAACGGTCTCTAAAATTAATAATAATCTAGGATACTATATTATTTCGCTACAATCTTGCATATTCATCCAGCAGCTTGGTATTAAATGTCATGTCTCTAGATTATTGAGCAGTTAGTTTAAAATCGATAAAAGGGAGATAAATAAGAGGTAAAATACAAAATTAAAATGTATCGAAATATATTTCAGAAGATTATGAACGAAAATATAAAAATTGATAATAAAAGTTTAGAACTATTATAATGAACTCAAATTTATTTTGTAGATGTTACGAAAGCGTTTATGGATTATATTTTATTATTCATATAAGTGTACTATTCGAATGCGATCATTGTGGTTCACTCGATATTCATATGATAATTATTGCTTGGATCATAAAGATGTGTTCTCTTAGCGCCACTCTGTATAAGAATGAAGAGGGTGTATTATTTTTCGTATGCATATGGTTATAGGTCTTGTAGGATGATGATTTTCCTATTTATTAGCCATTTAAAGTACATAATGTAAGGTTTTTATTATTCACACCAGGATGTTAAATTAGGTGTCATGTGTTATATGTTTATGGTGTGTATATGTTAGTGATGATATATTAATATAAATGACACATCCCTTTCCTTCCTAATAATGTACAAATATATTCATATTTTATAGTAGGTACATCTATCAATCCATTCACACCCTTTATAAAATCTATTCATGCATTGTTTTTCAAAGGTGGCGTCATATTGTCCGATAATAATAATAATCATTTTTTAAATGGATAATGATTTTAAATGGATTTAGGCCAAGCACCCTAAACCGTTATCGATACGTTATAAGACACCCAAAAAATCAGTGAAAGTGACTGTAATTTATGTTAGAAACTTTATAAGATTGATAGACTATTAAATTTTTTTAATTCTTAATTTTAGAAAAATGATTGCAAAAGAAAGTAGCAAAAAAGGGTTAACTTAATTTTAACACTTCTTTCAAGACTGCACTATTTAGAGAATAAAATATTTAGTTTGTACCTACTTTGTTTCTACCTACTCAAGTTAAATATAACTGCTTTAAAAGTCTCTTAAAAGTTTGCTTGCGAATAACTCCTTTTTAGCCATTTGGTCTCTTCATGCCCTCAGTTGAAAAAGTGCCAATCACTGAAATCTAAAAATGCCTTTTTTCTTCTAGTTAAATAACCTTGTGGTTTTCTTTTCTGTAATACAATACAGAAAAAGAACTAATATTTTGATTTGGACGGACTTGACAGAATTTTATTAATTAATATACTCAGAAAAAATTATTTTAAAGAATAAGAAAAATAATGTGGGTTTTAAAATAAGAAGTCTGCCGAAATATAAAACTTTTTTTCATTCAAAGACCAATTTTAATAGGGAGGAAAATTTCTCCATTTAGAAAAGATACAAGTTAATAGTTTTAATAAACGAAAAACATTAGAAATTATATTTTCAAATATTTTTAAAATTATTTAACAAAATTGATTGGTAATGTTATCAAATTCCCCACATTTTTTCATTTTTAACGTTCGAACTAAAAAAAGGGGTGTTATAAATTTAACCGCTATGTGTGTGGGTCTGTGTGTTTGTGGCATCGTAGCGCCTAAACGGATGAAAGCATTTTGATTTTTTTGTTTCGTTTGAAAAGTAGTTTAATGGAGAGTGTTCTGAGATATGTTTCAAGTGCAAGCTTAGGGCTTCGTACCCAAAAAATTAAAAAATTGACAATGATCTTCAAAATCGGCTCTATTTGGAAAATGCTTTAAGGAAAAAGGCATTATGATGGAGAATGTTTTTAAAATTGTTTCAAGTGCGAGCTTAGGGTTTCGTACCCGAAAAATTTGTCGGTGGTTTTTTAAATTTTGTAAATGTCACTTGTATATTCATTCAAGATAAGATGTTTTGTGGGGTATCGGTTACTGTTAGTGAATCTTGGACTATTTGGTAACTAATACCTTACAATACTCTTTTTTTTTATATCATTTTATTAGCATAATAATTATTATCCATTTAAACATATATTTATCATTTCCTCTATTTAAAGCATTAACAATATTATTTATTTATAGAGATTATATTATCCTTGGTAATTTGTTAGGTGTTTTTGTACCTACTACTAAAGTATCTTCTATTAGTTAGTACCCATGTGCCTACTTCCTTTCCATGTCTTTTTACAAGTAGGCAGATATAAACTTCAAAAATTAATAATTCCAAAAATATTTACAACCTTTTTCAAACATCTATTTCAAAATTTAAGAAGAAGATCATAATAAAAATTTTTATTTTTCTAATAAAGAATACATGCTAGACAAAAAACTATTGGGCAAAATTTAAATTACAGGATCCGAAGGAATCCTAAGAAATTGAATTGTTTTTAATTGTTTTAAATTTTATTCTTATACAGGGTGGGTCATTTTAATCAATAATGGTTGGCATCATGTTCCAAATCCATCTCAAAATAATTTCATGACATCATGTTCCGACATCAGATTCGATCTAGTTCTTTGGGTTGCTTTAATAAGCAATTGATATTCTAAAAGGTAAGAGATAGAATTAGAAAGTTCATTCTCATAAAAAACTAACAATTTTTGTTTAAAACTTTTTTTCGAAAAACGATAGCTTACAGACGAAATGCGACTTCAAAATATATCATTATTGCATTAAATCGAAAGAAAATATTCTTAAAGATTGTTGGTCAAAGTTATGGATATAATACGAATGTTTTCTATTGCCCTTGACAACTGTTGGCCAACTATTTTTGCATTAATGGTTAATGCATTAATGGCTTATTTTTAAGTCGCATTCTCTCCACGCAATCGGTCATTGACTTGAAAAATTGAGCGGGGATGATGTTGTATCGGTTCTGACCGTTCAAAATGCTTAACCTTTGCGAAAATTACGCTAAAATTGTAGGTAATACATCTAATCATTCGCGATTTACAAGTTGTGAGAGCCAAAGGAAACTAGCTGCTAATTCTGTGGCCGTAAGTGGTGAAATTTTGAATTTACTGCCTCAAGAGCAGGGAATCGAGGATTTTTGGGCTTTTCGAAGTATAAATAATAAAATACAACACTTTATTATATTATAAAATTGATATTTTAGAAAATCCCATTTTCCTGTATTTTGAAATGTTTTTCCTAGGGTGCGGCCTTCTCGAATTTTCCCGTTTATGTAGCCTATACCAATCCTAGGAACACCTTAAGGTCTAGCCTTGTGTCAAGTTTAATCGAAATCTTTAGAGCCATTTTTGAGAAAACCCCAAAAAAAAGGTTTTCCCTAGGGTGTGGGCCTTCTCGAATTTTACCGGATATGTGGGTTATACCAATCCTAGGAACACCTTAAGGTCTAACCTCGTGCTTAGTTTAATCGAAATCGCTAGAGCCGTCTTTGAGAAAACCCAAAAAAAAGTTTTTCCCAAGAGTGTGGGCCTTCTCGAATTTTCCCGGATATGTGGCTTATACTAATCCTAGGAACATCTTAAGGTCTAGCCTTGTGCCTAGTTTAATTGAAATCGTTTGAGCCGTTTTTTAGAAAACCAAAAAAAAAAATACCGACATACCGACATACCGACGGACGCAACATTTTTTAAAAAACCCTTTTTTGGAATCAGGAACTCTCAAAACGTGTATTTCCGTTGAAACCCCGATATCGATTTTTTTTTCGATCAAAATACTTGAAGTTTTATTGGTTTTAAACATGCCTATCATATTTTTATTCTATCGAAAAGTGTTCATGGCTATTTTTAATTTCATTTATTTTAATTTTTTTTTTCATGAATGGTTTTTTTCAGGCATGCCTATACCATTATTTTCGTTGTAAAGTTATCTTTCTTCTGATACCAATTTCGATGGGATACCAGATCGGTGTAGTTACTTATATTGACTTATCTGTTCATACTAGATAAGGTATTTTCACCAATCTATTAGAAAATCGAAATTAGTGTCAGAAAGATAATTTAATTACGAAAATAATGCATAGTCTTGCCTGAAAAAACCGTTCATGAAAAAATTAATTATAATTAATTAATTTAAAAATAGCCATGAACACTCTTCGATAGAAAAACTATGATAGGCGTGTTTAAAAATCAATAAAATTTCATAAAAAATATGTCTCATCTGGTTATCAGATGGGTGAAGATCGACCTTATGCCGTCTCTTAGACCATTGGTTCATAACACAATTGGGGTGTGTGATGAAATTGTCAACTAACAAATGATTTCGTACAGCACTTAACAGGACCTTGCCATAGACTTTCTTCGGATATCTAGTAGTCTGTACTTAAACTGTATCACGGAAATGCATAGCTCTGAGCCTAAATATAAAACAATCAAACAAATATAGCTCGTTTTGTAACTAAACCCAGAAATAAGATTATACTATAAACTTTTCCATTTAAAATCTATTGAATTAATAATAACGTTAAATAACATTCTGTGTGTATTTGTACTATGGTATATCATTCCCATGAGATAGACATAACCTTCTTCTCAAAATCTTACCTACCATATTATATAGGGTAAGATGTAGTGCCTTGAGAGTAGTACACGTAAGAGAACATGATTCAGTTTTTGATTACAGTTTTCAATGATTCAAAAACATAAAATTTATGATACTGTTTCCTAGAGTGAACTGTAACGATTAGATGTTGAAGAGGTCGCCTTCAGACATAATATGCAACGGTGATTTTAGGTACATTAGGATATGAGCCAAGGTGCATATGGTGTTGTACCATTATTCACACATCAAAATTCTCAAAAAAATACGTATTATTGAGGAATAACAGTACTATTAACTTTTACAATTTACATTGCAATATTTTAATTTATGGCTTTAAAAAACATCTCACGGTAATGTTTTATTCTAGGCACTACACCTACACTTGTGTAGTATATAACTAACTCGGATAATAAAGCTTAAGCACACTCATATAATATGTTATAAATACTTTAAATAGGTAAAATAGTTTGGATATATTGAGTTCTCAGTTCATATACTTACATTATTATAATACGAAGTAGATGCGGTAAAGGGGCAGCTTTATGTTAGAAAACAATAGAAAACAAATGATATTCATTAACTATATCGACACAGTGTGGTTATCAAAAATAATGACCGATAACTTTTCATAATTAACACTTGACTTCCTTGTATTAAGTAAAGGAAATATTGAAATAGCTGAAAAATTTGGTGTTGAGTCAAAAACTGTCTGTCGCAAAATCGAAATTTTGGATTCTTGTAACATGTGTTCACGTCCCTTTTTTAACCTATTTATTTATTTTGATATTCTGCATAACTCCAAAACCATCAGCCGTATGACCTTCAAATTTGTCTGACCCTCCACCCTGTACACTCTCTCTTTAGCAAATATTCCTATAAAAATGGAGCTTCCATTCAATAACCCTAGCGTTAATAGGTTTGCCTGTTCATTTTGAGCGTAGAGCTAATTTTTTGAAACCAATATACAGTAAAGGAATGCATGTAAAAAGTCGGAAATTTTCCTTACAATATGATCCCAAAATAATTTCATGAGATTCGTTCGAGCAGTTTCGAGTCGGACAATCTATTTCTTAAATTTTATCATGATCAATATCGCGCGAACAAAAAAAAAAAAAACAAAATGATATCGACTTCGTTAAAGTGTCGATCGATGCGTATTAAAGGCAATATGATCTCAAAATAATTTCATGACATTCGTTTGAGCCGTTTCAAGTCGGGCGAAATTTTTCTTAAATTTTTTCCTGGCCGATATCGCGAGAAACAAAAAATGATATTGACTTCGTTGAGATGCCGATCGAAGCATATTAACGATAATATAATCCAAAAAGAATTTCAAAAAATTAGATGGAGTCGTTTCGAGTCGGTCGAGTTTTTATTTAAAAACTTTTTATTACGCTGAGAAGTTATTCGTGTGGACATCAAGGATCGCACCATACTCTATCCATGGCTTGTTAATTTAGTATTTCACATTGTTTCACACTTCTTAATTTATTCGTTCTATTACCTTCATGATACTCATGAAAACTAGAATACAAAAATATACCTAACGCAAGCAGCTGTTCTGATTTTATATTGCTCAGTGACGACAATAGAGTTCTGGTATTATTTTATTAAAACTATAAGTAGTAACTTTAACTCATGTAAACTGTTGTCCTGTTAAAAATAGCAAAACAAGATTTTTTTTCGAAAATTTTCGAAATCAAAATATTGTAATCATTTATTTTAGTTTTTTGATCTACCCACTAAGATATTTGTGTGTGCCTTTTACCTTATACTGTTAGCATATGCATACCGGTAGTATAATAATAGCGTTATAAACTTTTTCGTTCTAGAAAAAAAATCATTAAATTCTTAGATAATGAAATATCAAAATATTGTCAATAAAACAAATCACTTTTTTGATCTTAAGGCACAAAATAATGTTATCCAAATCTGAGGTAGGTATCCTACGTTGAAATTCTCACTGGCCCACTAGCAATTGTTAAGACGACCACTTAGTTGTGTTTATAAATACCTTTTGAATGATATTTTATCCAGAATGTTATATACTAGCTGATGCCCGCAAATTTGTAACCAAATGCCAGATATAAGTCTTAATTAAAGAGACTTGAACAAATACACACACGTATTATAAATTTAATTCGGAACTCTTGGATTAATGCCATTCGCCTTTTTTGTCACTGAATACGACAATGAGAATTTGAGCAAAGAAAAACCAAAATTCAGCAAAAAAAAAAAACCAATTTCAGAATAGTTTTTCAGATATACCCTTTAACATCTTCGTCTAGATAGATAAATACATATTTAGCTAAATACTCCTTTAATAAAAATTTATTTCCGTTTATGTGAAAAAACGTAAAATTTATTTTTGGCCTTTTAAAGGTAACTCTTTTGAAGGATTCGAGACAATTCTTCCTCTCCCAGTCTTCCTCTTATATACGATATTATTGAACGTTAAAAGCTTGAAGTTGCATGTATTGGACGTGTTGTTGCATGGAAATACGAAATTCGGTTTTTTCTTACTTGAAGAATTGCGAAACGAATAGTTTTTGAGAATTTTGCCCATTTGAACTGTTGATCAAGATGATAATAGTATCGTCTTGAATATGTTTTTTAAGAAATTTTAACGAAAAGATAAATCCAAAGTTAAAAGTCCTTATTATATTTTAATTTCAGGAACTGTATATGGTCCTATTTTGTTAAAGTAGAGGACTGTTGATTTTGATAACTTTAACTGTTTTCCACACAAACGCACATAGCACAAATAAGCTACAATTTTATAACAATATATATTAGGTATATTGGTAACATTGAAATTTGAAAATAAGGATATACATGTGTATCCTAGGTACGAAGTTAAGGTAGTACCTACACGAAAGTGATATTCCAAGAATTTCTCAAAACTCAGAATATAAAATATTTAATTCATAATACACTTGCTGTTAAAATTAGAAGATGATTTACCATGCCATACATGAGATATTAGCAATTAAAAGTGACGCAATTTGTACGTGTACATGGGAGAAGTGTATAAAAATACACAAATTTACAAATATTATATTTATTTACCAATGAATGACGTCCACCATCTCTATGAAAAACTAATATAATGTAGAATACTATATTTAGAAAATATATAAATAAAAATAAAAATTATTTACCATATAGTTTCGATAAAAAACTTAAATAAATAACTCGTTTTAGCGATTATTTTTGTGGAAAAGATATGAAGACTAATGTTAAAGGCATATGTCATAGTGTGTGTGTTTATATGTATACTGGAATCAGTAGTGAGGAACTACAGTCTTTTGAAAATAATATATGGTATATGTATAATAGTCATAGCACAGTTAATGCTCTGAATGATAGTATTAGTCCAAAACTTTTTGACTGTACGGTCGCGGAGGAACTACCTTAATAGAATAACACTGTGAATAATGTTATGAAGGAATAGAAAGGGGCTTTATTAGTTTATTTTCGCTGTTCATTTTCGATCCGTTACTTAAACAATATATGTATATGTATCATATATTATATAAAATATGACCTAAAGCATTTATTTTCATCTATACATATTTCATAATATGATCTGAATATATATTATATACGTATAGGAGATATTATACAGATTTCTATACCTTATACAGTATAGATGATGAATAACAACTGAAACAGTGTGTTACATAGAAATTATTACGTCAAGCGTCTTGCATTTATAGAAATTTTTCCGTGACTCTTTCCAATTCATTTCAATTAATTCACTTGGTGAATCATTGTTTCATTTAGAGAAGGTACGGCCTCACTTATTATCCTCTTTATATATAACTCATAATGTAGAATATGCCAACTTTAAAGACAAATCCACTATACATGATATCCTTAAACCCACTTTCTCCCGCTTCTACCGTCTCCTAAAAACAAAGATTACTTCGACTCCTTGGCCAATAAGGCTGGTGACAAACTAGATTTTTAAGGTGTACATGGCCTCAAATGATCTACAAAAAAAGCAAATAGAAATTGGGGCCAGGATGAAGGTTTGCGTTGAAAATTTTTCCCATTTTATGTTAATTGCTGTAAAAAGTTTTATGTTAATTTGCTGTCATTATTTGTCATCAATAAAAGTGAAAGGGAAAGTTTTAAGGGAGCTGTTATTTAGACATTAGAGTAAATATAAAAATATATTATAGATTATGTCCTATTTTGATATGTAAACTATATTACTGTGAACCTAGCCCTAATTTTAAAAAAAGTATTTATTAGTTTCCTACACAAACTTTCATCCCCTATTCCACTTCCTTCGCGACAAAAAGTAGCCTATGTTGTTTTACATAGTCCCGCCTATCTCTAAATCAGAAATCATCAAACAGTTGGTTTAGCGGTTTAGGCGTGAAAATGAAACAAAAAGACATACGAAGATTCCGAGTTAATTTTACACTTATAATATTAGTTATCTATAGAGGTATAATAAATAGGTTGTTATTGTTTATTCACTAACAAAAGGTGCAGCTCTTTTTGTTTTGAATGGCAAACTCATAAACAATAGTATCAGATCTCCCTGGAACGTCGTAATTTTCTAAAATTGCCTGCTGAGCTGGAGCTGTTGATACTAGAGTTCAAATCACCGCGAGATCTAGCAAAAAATGAATGCGACTGTCAAAACTAGAAGCAGTAAAGGATTAGAAAGAGATTTTGAACCCATTGCTAACATCGATCAAATCGATAAAATATATCAATGGAATAAAGAAAAAGGTGGGAGTATAATATTAACAGTAGTTTGAAATCGATCTATTGTTCGGAGGATGAATTTGATTCAATTTAACGTTTTTTTACAAAAGAAAGTTTGATACGATGTGGTCGATTACATAAAAACAGTTAAAAAATAATTCACCTCTTGGAAAGTGTGTGAAAACAGAAATTTCGAGTGTCAACATAATCAGGTAGTTACTTCAGTTGAATGTAGTTAGCTCAATACTTGAAAATATGGTTTTCCGGCAGAAAATAAGCGTATGCTTGTGATGTTTTTAATATTGGCTGGACATTAGTTTGAAGGCAGAGTATTAATTTTGTCCGTATTGTTCCTGGTTTTGTGACTTTAATTTGGCTTTTTATAGAAATGTTTCTTCAAAACGATTTATTAGATTTATTTTGATATTTTGACTAATGCCTAGGATATTTTTATTAATTACAGTTTAAACGATATGTGTGACCATCTCTCTATTCTTGATCCATTCTGTATGTAAAGAGGAGAATGGATTATATAATTCAATTTTCGCATATCGTTTGTATATATAAACCAATACCTAGTTGGTGGTAGTGTGGTGTGTATTGTAGCTCGCTTTTCGAACATTTATAATAATAACACCGCTACTAAAGTTTAAAACAAACAGTAGTTTCTATAGTATTATCGGTTTTAATTCCAATTAAATTTATTTATATAACATATTGAAAATATTAATTTGAAAAATTCATGTACCTATATTTATAAATACTGGGACGTATTGGGAATTAAATTTCTAACAATATCAATTTTTATCGAAATTTTTATTGAAAAAAATACGATTTCGAGTAATCAGTTGCCCCAATAATCAAGACTTATTCTTCTATTTGACTTAATGGTAAAACTTATAGCTAGCGAAAGTCTATTTCGTAGCATAAATTTTTTGTTATGATATGCTTTTAATTCTAATAGGTTTAATTCGAATTCTTTAGAAAAGTGTGACTATATTTCTTCAAAGCATTCGCCTACATCTCATTTTAATCCCTTAACTAGCAGATTTATTTAGACTGTCAGCTCCCGACAATAATTGAACATAGCATTTTTATAAATTTAACAAAGTATAAGTGAGACCAACTAGTTTAACCTTTGTGGATAATTCTTTGTTTTTGAATTTTCATGCTTTATGGGCTTTCATTGGTTTTTTATGGTTTTTCAGAGCTTGTAACTATGAACTATATGAAATTTTTAATGCGTACTATCTAAGTTATCGATCAAGGAAATAGACATTTTCTATTTGTGTTTTCATTGCGTAGGAAAATAGGAATATTAAAAAAGTGGTACTTGTGTCAACAGTCGGAAAATAAGGAGTTAAAGATAAAAAATCTTCGTACAATATCTTTTTGTTCAATGACATTACTTTCGCCATTATTTTTTCCGTCTCATATGAAAGATACAACATTCATTTGAACAACCTACAGTTTGTTTATATAAATATATTAAATACATAAATTTTGAGACAATTTTAATATAAATGTAAATAATATAATAATAATATTAACTAACTATCTAGGAATATTATAAAAGTTTAAACATTTGTATTATTTTAATTATAAATTCAACAAGCAAACTGAGCTGAATATAGCAGCAACAACCAGTCGTAATATTAAAAAGCGTAAGCAAGCAAAACGTAGATACAGATATATGAAACAAACACCGCACCGTTAACTACTATTACAACTCTTAAAAAACATTGTCGACATCACAGTATTTATTTGACTATACATGGTGGTTCATTTAATAGTCAATAGTATTAAAAACGGAATTTTACCTTCGTTTTTTATATCATAGAAGCCATCTACATCATTATTTTTTCAAGCTTTAATTAGCTTGATTAGAGGCTTTAATTGAATTTAAATGTTTGTATTTATATTTGAATGTAATGGAACTTTCTCTCATTTCTGAGAGAAATTTGAATGGGAGGCACAGAGGTAATGGGAACCGATATACTCATAAGACTTTTAAAATAAGATTTTGCCACCATTATGGTACGAATGCTGTCGTCCAAGTAACTGTCTTATGTTGATAAAATTTTGTGCGTCTGGACAAGTAGGTAAATTATAATCAAATCTGGGAGGTAAAAACAAAAAAATGTCAACAAAGAAAAAACGATACCATAAAACGACTATTTTCATCTAGATTACTTAGAAAACTAAAACTTCTCAATCGATTCAGCTTGCCATGAATTTTGAGAAAATGCAAAAATATTATTGTAATTGTCAATTTTTATTATTTGTCAAAATTTTTTGTTTCTTCATTTAAAAAAACTATGTTGTGAAAATTATCAGAAGTTAAAGATAACAGAGATAATTAAATGTAAGTGAAATGAAATTTGTATGTTATGTCATAATAAATATTCGGATCAAATCAAACGTAATGTACTAACATTTTTAAACTAATTTTACAATTAATTCGTACAGTAAAAAATAAAAGTAGCTATAAAATTAAATTCTTTAAAGAATCAAACAGGTATTTGACTTCTAAAATTAATACGTAAAATTTTCAGAAAAATATCTTGTAAATAAAAAAGTAAGTGCTATATTTATAATGTACCAAGGTACGAAAGGAATATAGTTCCTACAGGATCGTTCCTACAGGATGTCTCACGATACCTGTTTTTTTAACAATTTCTTTCTTTCAATTTTTTCAAGCAAAAGTATTTAGAAAATTAAAAAAACAATACAATTTCCATTTCTTTGAAAATAAAATAACAGACATTAAAAGACATTTTAATCGAATCAAAATGCTCCTTACCATTTAATGACATAGGTTGTTTGGCGATAATGTAGGTTCTTATTAAAAACCCAAAAAGGAGTATCTCTTAGCCTGGAAAACTCAATTATTTAACTGGGAGTGGTGGTTTCTAAATGTACTTATAATTACAATAATGAATGCAGAGAGAACAAGATAACTTTTTATAACATTGAATTTTGCGTTACAATTAAAGTTATTTTATACTGTTCAGTTCAACGCGAATCAAGAGATGTTTTTAAAACTATGAGTTTATCATTAAATGAAATTCTTTCAATTACTTTAGGTGGGCAGAAAATTGAAGAGTAATTCGAAATGGGAGGATAGATAATTCACGAAAGTTTAATATTGAACATATGATAATAGGATTATAAAATAAAAATTTGGGACAATTTGTTCAGTTAAAACTTTATCGATTTTTTCATTGTAGAGGTTGGGAAGTAGTTGTGTTTATTATCAAATATCAAATAAAAACTTCAGAAACGTTTATCAGTTTATGTGGATCAGCCTGTAACAAGCATTATTACATTCTCCATCATATTCCACCAATTCGAATTAAAATGAATTATTAATTTAAAAAACAAATATTATTTGTTCATTTATTTTTGTTATTTCACTGTTGATAATAATTTTAAGGAATAAAATATTGTTGCTGAAACAATATATATGACTTATTAAAACAAATGTAAGTTATATTGTGTATTCGAATAATAAATATCATTGAATTATTAAGCATTTATTTTAAATTCTTCTTTAATTTAAATTTATGGAAGCAACTTCTCTTTTGATATTTTAACGAAGTCTTTCATGAAGGGTTTCGATTAATTTTTAAGAAAAATTGGCTGGCACCATCTCTTGTTATTGTTTACAATGAGTGGGGTGTAGGTCAAAGTATTAGCGAATTGAATCAATTTTTCTGCTTCTATCCTCGAGGGACCATTTGATTTGATTTTCTAATAGCGTTTAACCATGGAGAAAATCATTTCGCCATATGATAACCGGTGCCTTAAAATACTTATTTTAGATTTATCAAAGATGTAAACTGTTTAGAAAAAAAAGTTAAAGAGTTCATTTGTTTTGTAATATTGCTATTCGTAGAGAGCACACCGTATGGCCAATCAACTGAGTCGATCATAGCGCTCGATGCGGAAAAAATTTCGTTAAATCATGCTCATGTTCATATTTAAAATAAATTTTATATTTATATTTTGTCTATAAAAAACTCCATTTTATATCTGAAAGATTGAATAAAAAAATTAATTAATTTAACAATAACAGTTTTTGATAGATGAAATCTGTCAATTTGATAGTTCACATAATATTTGTTTTCGTTCTGGAGTTTATTCTACTTACTTTTTTCTGCTGATCCAAGGAAAAAAAATTTATCGGATCATTAATTTGGTCAAATCCTACTTTTTTTTAAAATTATATTTTTGCAATAAAACAACGTAAACAAACAAAATTATTAAAACTTAAAATGCAATTAGTAAAATAACAAATTACGTCACAAAATAACAAATTACGTCACGTATTTTGTTTGTTTACGTTAAATTAAAAACACTCCTTTTGAGACGTAATTTGCTTTTTTACTAATGATGTAATGTTTTCTTGCAAAAATATAATAAAAAAGTTGGATTTGACCAAACCAATGAAATAATTTAATCGTTTTTTTAAATATTTCTTTTCAAAATAATATAATCCAATTGAAATCAGTTCATATCCCTTCTTTAGTTGAATATTATTAAATTAAATTTACTAATATCTACTGATTATCATTGGCTGCTGGTTATCGAATGATAGTCAGTGAATTTACCAATTTATCAATTTTTGTCATTCTTGTAGCGCCCAAATTAGGGCTCAGATCCAAAATTGGTAAATAACTTTTTCCTTCGTCTTTATGAGCTTATTCTGTGTGCTCACGATATACAGTTAACAACACAGCGCCCTGTATAGGAAGAATATATTTCTTACTTGAAATTTTACTCTTTTAATAAATAATTGGCTACTAACACATATTAACTAATGTCCTAAGAGCATGATTTAATGTTGCCGTCAGATGTCGTTTTCATCGCGCTCTCTACGAATTTATCTCTTTTCAAATATTTGGTAAGCTTACTAATTTTTCTTACAGTTAAAGGAGTCGGTAAAAAAAAAGATAAAAGTAGCATTAATTTCTGTACAATTTTCCGAAAATATACAATTTGGAGTACTTATAGGCGAAGCCACACAGGCTACTGGAGCATCATACTGGATTTATTTTGATCTCCTACTAGAGCCTCTATGTTATTATGATACATGATATATACCTAATAAAACATAATTTGTCATTTATGGAGCTACATGTTATTTATAAACAGAGATAATACAATTTAAAAAAAATACCCATAGTAAAATCAACAAAATTAAAGCAAAAAATAACAGAAAACGATTATTTAAATAAACATTTTAGATTGGATTTTTGTTTCATTTAAAAAAATAAATCATAATTTACTTTTCTTTAATTTAATTAATATTTTAAGTTAAATAAATATAATAATCAAAATGAAATAAGTCAATTTATATTTATATTCTATACGCTTGTACTAACGGTTAATTAGGACTATTCGATACTTTATTCCTTCAGACATTTATAAATAGTTTTAATAGTGACAAACCACATTTAGATGAAGCTTATTTTAGTTGATCTCTTTAGTTGAATTTTTTTGAACTATCGATAAACAAACAGACAAATATATAAACCTAATCACTTTATAATATTAGTTTGATAAGCAGAGCAATAAGTCTTTCATGCGGTAAAGTAAATACCTATTTAATGTTATGGAAGTCTAAAATAAAATTTTGAAACAGTATTAGACAAGGTGGCACGAAGAATAGATGATATATTAATAGGAGATGAAACCTTTAAAAATACATTAAATGAAATTTTTCTATTCATTTTCTTGCTGAAGAATTTTTTATACATTAATTGTTTTTTTTTGTCGTTGACTAGTAGCTATCTCTATCTCTATATATTATAAATGCCAAAGTAAGCATGTTTGTCTGTTTGTTTATTTGTTTGTTTGTTTGTTTGTTACGCTTTCACGCTAAAACTAACGAATGGTTTTTAATGAAACTGTACAGCAATATAGCTGATATATCAGAATAACACATGAGATATAATTTAAACAAATATATTAATAAAAAAATAAAAAAATTGAAAAATTAATTTAATTTGGCATTACCATTAATTACAGATTTCTGGAAAGGTAGTCATTTGACATTACCATAAATTGCAGATTTCTGTAAAAATAGTCAATATAAAATGTTTCACGGCCATCTTCTCTAATATACACAATGAATAATTACTATTATACATATTTAAAAAAATAGAAAACCATACATATATTTTACCTGTGTAAAACAATCCTTACCATTATTTCGAGTGTTATAAAAAGGGGATAAGCGAGAGCAATCTTTATCAATCTTTACATTTAAACCCAGCGAAGCGGGTGGGTATCATTCTAGTATCTATCTATATCTTCTTAAATCAAATGATTATATTTAAGTATCATTTCGTGTTTAGTATGTAAAAAAGTAACAGGTTGTTATTTTGATCTCTTTTTTAATATATATTGTTCATGGTGGAACGTCTGAGAAAATAAACGATGTGAATTTTTATATTGTAAATTTTTTCGATATTTCCATGCGCTTCCTCAAAAAATACGACAAGTTTATTGATAGTTGTAAAGCTATCGAGAAAGAGTGTTATTGGAAGAGTTGTACTTGTTAAGTTCTGAGCCAGGCAAATTTTAAACTGCTCTTGCAGCTTAAAATTGATATACATAAACTTTTTTCTTACTCTAATAGAAAGACAATCGATTCTCTGACAGTATCATCGCCAACAAATCAACGAATTGGTAGCACGACACTTTGAGATTATAGATATTGTTTTTAATCACAATAAACTCTTCTTATGTCATCTAAACATGTATCAAACTAAATATGTTTAAAATATATAGGTACTTTATAATATTTAAAGGTTTTTGGTTACAAGCATACCACCTACGAAGCATTGTGACATGATTAGTGATTACTTTATAACTCATATTAAGAAGTCTTTAATGCTATAATCTTTGCCCTTTTCTGTTATAAAACATTTTTTTTATATATATATTCCCAAGATAATAGTTAATTTTTGATAGACACACACATAATAAATAAACCATGGATGAAATAATATGATTATTCACTCTGGACTGTTAAATAAACCATAAGTCTATCCTTTTATTTGAAAAAAAGGAAGCAAAAATAAACATTTAGTTTAAAGTTTGTGAAATGGTAAGCGATGATGATTTTGGTATGGTTCATGTTTTTTCTACTACCCTATAAAAAATGAATGCTTACACATTTTTTTTAAAATGTTTGTATGTGTGTACGTATACATTGCTTGCTAACTTTTTGATAGGAATTTATTTTGTTCACCCCGAAAAATCCCAAAATTTATCTATACATTTTCACGTTTTTAAATATACAATAAAATTTCTTTAAAGGTAGAAGAAACGGTATGATCGCCAAGTTTACGAGTGGATTCATTTGAACTTATTTTAAAAATTTAAGTCCTGTAACTCGTAAACATACTAGTCGATAATTCTGCAAAACGCGATGCTTATATAAGTGCCGATAAGTGCCGTAGGCCGCAATTCCGGTAGATTACATAGCGAGTCGGGGTCCATTAAAATCTTCACCGACACAAATCTTTCGAATAACGAGCCCCGACTGTTAAGTCGCTATGTAAACTACCGGACTTGTTTCTTTCCTATCAAATTTTATTTGACACATTCAGATTTTTTATATTTTTAATTATTTATTTTATGTATTATTTTATTCAAAACTGCTATGGTTATGATTATGGCTTCTTTTTTAATATACACTTGGTTAAATCAAGTAAGTAGTCTAATTAATTTAAGAACTTCTTGTATCTGCCACAAATCATTTGTCATATCGTTTTAAATAGCTATAGCTCAAAAAATCCAGCAAATTTCCATTTTCTTAATAATTTCTCTAACTAGATGTCTCAATTACCGTTTAAAATAATATGCGGTATTTTGGAAACACAAGAAGTGATTAAATTTTTAAAATGATAAAATCGTGAAATTTGTATTTAACCTCTACCTTATCGATACAACAAGAAATCTACTCTACGATTTAAATTCGGCAATTTTGGGTTTTGGTATAACCGCAGCAGTTTTGACTGTTAGATGCAATTAATTGTAAGAATTAGTTGATAGTATTGAAAATTGATACTTGTAATCATTTTGAAATGAATACAGCAGGCTATAGAATCAGAAGTTTGACTTAAGGTCATAATCAGTACAGCTTTTGTGCATGTAGCAAGAACAATAATTTTTTTCGTTTACATTTCGAACATACAATTTTTTTTAAAGAGTATGAGTATTACTGCAAGGGTGACGCGTTGTGAATTTAGTTTTTGTTGATTTTTACTTTACCCATTATTTTCATTTTTGTATCGTTTTTTTAACTCACAATGCTTAATATGTGTACTGTGAAAAGAGCGTGTATAATGTAATCATAGTATATTATGATTTACTTATGGAAAATACAAAAAGCTGATTTGTAATAATTTGGAATTCATTATCATTTTCCTGGAAAATTGACAGTTTGTAGTTTTAAAAATTTAGATGGGAATTATCAAATAATGGTTTTTAGTTTTTAATCCTTAAAAAATTGCGATTTTGGTTATTTAAAAAAAAAAAGAGTTTGTTTTTGTATATCATTTAAAAAAATGATAAATACATACTTGAAACTTCGTGAATGGCTTCCTTTTGACGAGTCTACCAAACTTTCCTTTACGAATTTTTTCGAAAAGGCTGCATTTTCAAAAAAGCATGATGGCGTCATATTTGAGTTATCGTTCTGAATAAACGCAGCAAGGAATTTGTCATATCGACGAGACCGACAAAAATACTGCACCGATGAGGATGGTTACCTCGTACTTCGAACATGTCGTACTTAAGTACTTTTGCTTTTGAATACGTACATGATTCACTTTTGCTGAATTGTTTGATAATTATTATTATTATCAAGTGGTCATAGTGTCCGCCAAATTCCTTTCTGCGAAAACGCAGCCTTTTCGAAAAAAATCGCAGAGAAAAGTTTGATGGACTTGTCAAAACGAAGCCACTCGTGAAGTTTGAATTATGTATTCAACATTTAAAAGAAACCGTGGTGTTTCACGGTACATTAAAACAGTAATAGATTGGGACAAAATGAAATTTTTTGCCAAGAAATGTTTTGTTGCTATCATTATCTTAAAATATGCAAAATGAAAAAAATATCAAAAAAATTAAAAAGTAAACCTGTCAAGTTAAAAAACAGCCATTGCGTCGCTTCTTATTCTTATTTTAAAAAAATAAAAAATTTGTTGAAAAACTAACAAAACGCTTTTTAAAAATGGTGAAAATTTGATGAGATACAATTCATTATTAAAACTAAATTAAAAGGTTGGCTTATAGCTATTGTGATTAATGAAATTTGTTTTAACGGGAATGACTTAATCAATTTTTATAAAATTCTCAACGTTTCAAATAAAGATCATCAGCGCTTTTTTCGGTTATATGGTAAATGACAAAACTAATGAGATGATAAGCTTTATCGTGCGTTTGGCACATAGGGGCTGTGCAAAAAAAAGAGTGTCCGAACGCTACTTTTTAACATTCTCTTATAAGCTTCATACGTATGTTATTATGTTAGTATGTTAGTATGTAACGAAAACTTTGTACATGATTATTACCCCTTAAAACGTTGGACTAGATCGAAATTTGGCATAATTACCATGGGCCCATGAAAATAAAATAATTGAATTTGTTTATTTGATTATTCTGATCAGGATTTTCAGAAAAAACGATTTCCATATCTGAAGTATATGCATTTATTTGCGCTCCCACCATATTTACTCGGAATTTTTGATAAACAAATAATAGTCTTAAATGCCCCTTTGGAAGTATAGCCTTTCCATTAAAAAATAATCGCTTCACGATCAGCGAAGATATAGCGTAAGATACAAAAAAAAAACAGACGACTTGAGTAAGTTTTTATCAGGCTATTTCACAGCTTTTACCAAATTGCATTTTTAATTGTGCAATAAATTTGAAATTTCAGCTATATTTTGTAGGGATACTTTTACAGTTAAATTTTGATTATTTTCCTGCAGCCATTAGTATATGTATTATAACATTTTTTACGATTTAATATATATTCATAAATAAACATATCGTTATTATACTGTTTAATGAAAACATATAAAACATTTGTTAAAACTGGTACTTGAATAAAAAAATATAACAATTAATATAATTACATAATTTACTGGCTTTTCACAAAAAATAAAATAGTAATAAAGTGAATTTTTTTTCATACCTACATTCATTTATAAGGTTTTGTTTTTTATATATTTTTTTTATTATTTAGGAAAACACATTTACATATCAAAACAATACAAACAGATCTTTTATTCTTAAATATAGAAAAAAATATAAATAAATATATAAACAAAAATAATTTTAAATGTATGAAGTATATTTTCATATTTATAAATAGGGTAAGGTGTTGGGCCTGGCTTTGGACATTACGCATCAAGGAAAGTAGCTGATTCTGAACAAAGGTTTCATAAATTTTCTCTAGAATTATGAGCGATGTTTTGGTACACAAAAATTTTAATTTTAATCTGCTTTTCAAATCGAAATTTTTACATTCGCTCCAATTTATATTCTTTATCCGATTTAAATTATACTAATTCTAAAAGTAAAAATTTACTAATCCGCAACTTCCTAAAATGATTATATTTTTAAATTTAATTCGAGTTTTGAATTCAATCCCTCCTTTAAATGTAGACTAGTTAAGTTTAACCATAATAAAGAACGTTTTACGTCGCATCCACCTTTATGTATAACAGGTATCATAACAGGATTCATTATATAGGGCCGACATAACCCTGATTTTTTTTCTTCTGGCTCCTGGATACTTCGATTCATCGAATGGTGCAATTTTCAACATCAGGCTATCAACACCATTTAAGTCACCATCAAGTCACCTATGTGAACTGTGTTATGTTTTTTATGTATTCTAATATTATATTTTTTGAAAAATAATATCAAAATTTATTTGTTTTCAAAATTGTTTTTTCATACTAATGAATTAATATCGAATTTTCAAAATGTTCTACAATTTTCAATTCAGGTACATTTCTGTGAACCACTAGCAATAGATTTTTTTTGTTTTTTCTAGTTTAATGTTTTCTTTAATAAATTAATTTTTGTCATCATTTGTTCAATTGAAAAAATTATTTTTTTCAAATTACATTTGGTTACTTTTTCTATTGTTTGTCATGGCAGGCGCGAGTAATTTTACGATCTGTTGATTTTTTATTTCTTATTGATCTTGTACAAGATCAATTACATCCGTGGTTTCCAGATCTTTATTACATTGTGTTATGTGTTTTAAACCACTTTTTGAGTACATTACTATTTATTTTTTGATATTTCTCGATGCTTATATTCAATTTTGAAACTAAGGGTAAAGTTATTAGGAGATTTTAATAAACGTAATGTACCACTGATTAATGATAATGGGTATGTAATGAATATTACAATTATTTTGTCCACGTATAAAGCTTATAAATGAGAGTAGTACAAGTAAAAAAAAAAAAATTGCATGGAGCCTGATTAAATAAAAAAACCTTTGAAGCGATTATTGATTGCCCAGAGAAAAGGACGCTTATAGGAAAAGTGGAATTTGTGGGATTTTGATATTACTTGATGACCTTCCAAAATTTTTAAAATAAAAACATTTAAAAAAACACATAGGTAAATATAAATTATAATACTAGGCACGACACTCTTCCCTACGCATGAACAAATGAGAAAATGGTTATAAATTATTAATATTAAGTCATTCTATTAAAAAATGCACAATGTTTAACATTTATTATTATTGTATGTATATGGTTTGAAACGTGTAATGTAAAATATGTTCTATGTATGTGGAAAATGATTATCCCCATAACACACTTCATGCGACCGCAACTGTCTACAGATTATTTTATTACCATACGTTATTAATACAATATATATTATGCTGCAAAAAAGGACCATCCAAAGATCTGATATTATATTCTCTTCATGTATTTATCAAGGGCGTCGCCAGCCAATTGGCCAGAGTGTGGGGGGTAGGATTGGAGCAAAATGTATAGCTGTAAAATAGGGCACCGCAATTCATTTTTTCATGTCCTTAGAAAGCAGCAGCTACACTTCTTACCGCCTACATTTTGCATATTGCCAAAGTCTTTCTGGCTCGTTATCATTACTAGCCAGCCAGCGACAAGCTTGCAAATTGCTTTTATAACCATAAAAAAATTTAAAAATCTGGAGAAATTCAAAACGTTTTTTGAATCGCTATTTCTAGGAATTTTTTTGTGTTTTTTAATAATGCATATTTCGGAGCAAAGTAAACGGTAACCTGAGATACCTTTGACTATGAAAATGAACTTCAAACCAAATATTGCTGAAAACATTATTTCTCTTTTTTGGTTTAAAATTTGAAATATTTAAAAAGGTATTTAGAGTCATGATTATCTGAGGCGTAGAAATAGTTTCTTCGGTATTTTTTCTGTTCAACTCAAGAAAATTAAACAAAAATTTTTCAAGATTCACTGTCATTTGGCTAACCAATGTAACAAAATGAATATCAAATATCTTTTATTTTAGTCCAATTTATAACTATCAACCCGAAAAAAGACCCTTAATTGAATTGAAAGGTCTATACTGAAAATATCGAGATCTATTACGAATAAATTAATTGGAAATATTTTTCTCAATAATTTTTGTAAATATCATTTTCCAAGTTATTTTAGTATTTGGCTGTACTCCCTAAAATTTAAAATCAGTCACCCGTTTTGGAATTAGAGGGTGGATAATGAAGGCAATTGCCATTGAAGGAAACCTGTCCTTTTAACTTCTCCAGACTTTGGTTTCGTACCTCGATGTAATTAATATATTTAAAAACTTTTAACAAAAAAAAAAAACCGACTTCAAAAGAAAAACTTTTCCAAAATAAATTAATATGAACTAAAAAGTAAAAAAATAATGATAATATAATGTAGTTAAATTATTGTTATTTTTGGAGTCGGTGTCAGTCAAGGAAACAACTCTGGCAGAACAGTTTGCTACATTAGTTTGGCCGACACCGACTCCAAAAATAATAATAATTTTAACTACATTATATTATCGTTATTTTTTCCTTTTTAGTGCATATTAATTTATTAAGTTTTTTTTATTTTGTGATTTTTAGTGAATTTGAAGTACACTTACTAATTTGTTACTAGAAAAGAATAATCGAAATCTGCGTGATATTGAGTTATTTGCCCTCTTGTCGTGCATACTTAATGCAAAACTTTTATGGTTTTCTCATGGATGCCGTTGTCAGAACTAGACCAAAACTTGGACCATACGGGAGGCACCAGCTTTCAAACAGATAAAGAATCGTCAAAATCGGTTCACCCAGTCGAAACTTCTGCGGTAACACACATAAAAAAAATACAGTCGAATTGATAACCTCCTCTTTTTTTGTTTGAAGTTGGTTAAAAACAAATTTTAAAATTAAGCTTAAAATATGGTAACAGTAAATTTTTTTATTTTTATTTTTTTATTTCCTTATATTATTTAATTACTAGAAAAATTTTGATAAACTCATCAATTGATTAATTTCATGGTGAGAAATTGAATGTGAGGTTTTACGAGACACTTTGTGTATGATTTCAAACAAACATATATATTTTGGGGGCATCATATCATCGAGTTAATATTGTTTAGTATGAAAACAATTCATTGTTTCAAGTGGATCAAAAATTCAACGGAAGGTTAATTAGTGTTGCATTGATCTACTCACACAAATATATAAAACATGCGTATATTCATGCTTGTATGTAGTGGTTTTTAGATGGAGGGGCTTCCCTAAAGGGCTTTCCATTGTCCCCCTTTAAATTATAACATTATGATATATAGGGTGAGATATAGTACCAAGGTTACATGTACTTTGATTCATTTTCTATTTTCTCTAAGCGCGAGAAACGTAGAGAGTTGATACTCTCAGACAAGAGAATGTCTGTAAGAGAAATTTGTAAGATTTCAATCATATACATTCTATAATGCTGCTTCACAGGTACATTCGGCGAGGATAATTCTAAAATATGTAATCTAAATATTATAGAATTTTCTAATCTTGTACCATTGATCAAACATATTGTACCATGGATCACAAGTTTTTATGAATAGTTGTTATTCTTCTAATAAGGTCTCGAAAAAATTGGTGAGTTCCGTTTTTTTTTTTGTTAAAAAGACACAAATGTCCCGGTAATGTACACCTATTTGAATGTCCCGGTAATGTACTTTATTTTGTTAACTACGATATACACCAATACATGTCAGGAAGAGTCATATTTTGCAGTGTATGTTTCAGTTTTTCAGAAAAAACCGATAAAACGACATTTTTTAAAAATGAAACCTAGCTAGATCGACTTTTCGCCCCAAAAAACTTTTGCATACTCATTTTCATTAAAATCGTTGACGCTATTTCCAAGATCGTTGATATATATAAATATAAATATATACAAGAATTGCTCGTTTAAATATATAAGATAAATTTTATATAAATTTTGGGCCATGGTACTACACTCTCCCATATATAATAATATAAATATTATCCAATTTGTACAGTATCACATGTATTATAGTACATAATATGTAAAAATATATTATGTAGTTATAGCCATATGTTATGTTGAACCACAATAATATTATTTTAATAATTTGTTAAATAATAATTCTTAAAATAATAATTTTATTTAATTAGATAATACAATTATAGATATGATTATATATTTTAACATATTACGTAAAACAAATATTTTATGTATAATTTCATTTTAAATTTTCTAAACTTTTAGATTTAAGTTAAAAACTCCTATTCATAAAACTAGGTATATAACTTTATAATATTATTTAATTTGAAGGATTTTTGTTTCACATTCATGTCGGTCGCACTCCGATGAAAATTAATAAATTTGTTCAAAGTAATATTTATCTACCATATATAATTGTTTTTAGTGAATTTCAGGCTTTTGTACTGTATCTCAGAAAGGATTCAGGCTTTTGTACTGATGATGAAATTTTCAAAAAATTTCTGCAAATGTTAATAGATCCTATCTAATAGATGTCAAAAATGACCATCGTTAAAATTTTTATGTATATATAAATATAATGTATGTATGTATACATCTATACGTTTTTATGTCTGTACCCTCTCTAGCTGTCGGAATTTTAGTCCGATTTAAATAAAATTTAGTATCTAGAAGGGTTTTAGTATTGGACAGTTCAAGTTTGTTAATGAGAAAAATCGACAGTTAAGCAAGGGGTGGAGTAGGCACAAAGTTCAAAATTTTAAACTTTTTCAAAATAAAAATATTTTTTTAATCAGTTTTAAGCAAAAAAGTACCCTTGTAATTTTTTTCTAAACGCTTAGTTTTCAAAATAAAAATTTTTGATAAATTAAAAATGCAATATTCGATTTTTAGGAAAGTGTGTTATGCCTGGGGGAATTCGCCTAGCTAACGCAGGTAAAAGCTTTTCAAATAGAAGAAAATATTTTTAGGTAGTGCTCTTTATTCTCTACTTTGGAGTTAAGGGATCGTTATATGTAAACAGCTGTTGAAAAATGATCATCGAAACTTTTCGTGGGCAATGTAATATCAATATTTTATTTTTGAAGATATATTAATTAAAATTGCTCCAACGTTGGAACCTGCACGCACAACTATTCAGGTAAATATAAGCTGTTTTTGACTAATTTTTATAATTATTGATGTTACAGGAACATAATTAAACAGAAAAATCTCAAAATTAATTATTGCTTAGTATGTGATGAATTAGAATAAGTGTTATAAAACTATATAATAAACGCAGCAATTATTATTGATACAAGAATAATTTAATCGATAAGAAAAAGAAGAATAACTCAAGAATAAATATTAAGGGGATGGATAATTTTTTGTTAAAAAGAAAATAAATAAATATGTTACTCATATCCCACTGTGTTGTGTGTGTACATGTCTGTGGTAGGTTGTTGGTAAAATCGAGAGAATAACATATCTGTGAATCTGTGTGTTGATAGAAAAAAGGGCATTACAATACATAAATAATAATAACATTGGGTATATATTATGTGTATATTGACTATTATGCCAATAGTGCATAGAACACCCCAATTCACTCTACTTCATTGAAGTGTTTGTTTAACAATTCAACCCCTAATAGTTCTATTATTCTGGTGATGATATTCGTAATGTATATATAACAACCACATATTTAATTTTTCAATGTTTATATCTTTTGATATTTTGATGAAATATTATTGATATTTTGATGGGCTACTAGGTGTATTTAAAAAAACAAAGTAAATTAAGGTTTCTTTAGTTTAGTTCTGTGCTTTTATTAGTGCACAGTGGCTCCAAGATAAGACAAAAATAAAGATGATAAAATTTTTTTTTTGTTCTTTTAGAAAGTCCATGTTAATAAAAATATAAATTGCAAGTAATTTCTGTGTAATTTTTTTGTTAGAAGGCCTATACAACCATATATTTTTAATGTTTTAATATACATCCTTTACATATTATTTTATTTAAAAAAAAAAAAATCTAAATAATTACCATCTGCCAACCGTATTGGTAATTAATTAGTAAAAATTCTAAAAAAACCTTTAAAACGATGAAGAAAACTTCTTAGTTTTTCCCGAAAAAAAAAAAAATCTTAAAACTGGAATTTATATTTTTGTCTTATCTCTACATGGAAAAGGACCTACTGGACACAAAATATAATTTAAACAAACGAAAACGAACAATTGACTGAGTTCATTGTTGAAATACCATGTGTTGATTATGTTTATTTTTTTTACATGCTGGAAGAAAAGAAAGATAACCACTCTTACACACAAAGTAAAAAGAATAACTTTCTTCTCATTTCCTCAGTAGATAAAGTATATGGTATAAACAAACAAACACCAAACACAAACATAATATATGTAACGTATAAATTTAAAATATGTACAATACCTGTATACATACTGTATAATGTTCTAATCTAAATTGCACCCTCACGGGTAAACAATGATATTTACGAAAAAATGTTTTAGGCAAAAGTATTTTATTTTTGTGTAAGTTTTTTACATTTAAACTTTTGTTCTATCTATAACGGTTTACAAGATAGGTCCTACGGACCCATGATTCAATTGACAATTATATAAATGAGCTACTAGGTGCATTGAAGAAAACAGTTCCATCGTTTTTAACAAATATTATATCTAAAAAATTGTGAACTTTGAAAGCTAAATAGGACTCTCGATTTGTTAGAATAGGATGGATTAATGTTTTTTTTTTTTGATGATATTGGTCTTAGTCTGTTGTTACTCTCATACTACGTACTCAACCTGCTACACCGACAGAGAAAATGAAATACCTAAAAGTGCCGTATGAAGTGCGAATGTAGCTTATATCTTAATCGTTCATTAGTCGCCGTTTTTCTAAGAATGAATATAATCCTTTTTCATGTAAATTATAATAAAATTTGTTTGTGACACGTAAAATAACGACGGCTGCCAAATATTAAAAAAATTCACATTATTTGTTAAACTAACATAATTCTGAAGTACTAAGAAACGCATAGCGAAATTCGAAAAATAGATACTCTTTGAAATTAAGTATGAGATAAAATATTTAAATTATTTTTATACGATTTTAAATAATCATCTCTTTTTCCATTAATTTCAGCTGAGGCGTAAAGCTATATATTAATTCGCTTAGAAAAAAAAAAACTAAGTGACAAATAATGTATAAAAATCGCAAATAATAAATATTTAGAAAAAGTTAATTAAAGTAAGCTAATTATAATATAATGAATAAATGAATAAATATATAAATTATAATTTATTTTATACTAAATAATTAATTATTAATAATTTTATATTTAGAGTTGTTGATTAGTCACGTATAACTTTAAAGGAAAAAAAAAAAGAAAATAAGAAAAAACCTCTTTCGAAGAAAATATAATACCTTTCATAAAATGTAAATAATATTGGAAACATTTTAATTAGCATTAAAATGGTTTCCTCTTTATATAAAATAAAGAATAATTATTATTTATATTATCATGCGCTCTATAATATAACGATGGTAATTATTATAATAAAAGAGCCAACGAGATACGTTGAAGAATGGTTGGGATAGTGGCGCGCACATAGCATAAATTATGATCAAGGAGTTCTTTTTCTTCTGAACTGTATAAGGTTCACTTTGTTTAATGCATCATTACAATTATGTGTATAAGGTTATATAAAATATTTTCTTATTCATTCTAATACTTGATATTTTATCTTCATTTTACTTTTTCAATTTTCAACACCTTTTTACGTGGAGAAAACTGTTAAAGGCCACCTAACTTTATATACAGAATGTATGAAATGTGTCTTGTTTATCGCTAACATTAACATAAACTAGCTGTGGTGGCCAGCCCATTAAATAATGTAAAAACCACCGACAAATTTTTCGGGTAGGGAACTCTAGGTTAGGTTAGGTTAGGTTAGGTTAGGTTAGGTTAGAGTGGTTATCCTGGGATGGAACACACTTAGACCAAATTGTCCGTTGTGATACCGAAAAAGGGTTAGCCCATCCCCGGCCACTCCATGAACCTTTTGGAGCTGTTTAAGAACAGCAGAAGAGCTTTGACGTCGACGGACTTTTAGGTCGAAGAGGTTGTCAAAGAGGGGCTGGCTCAAGTAAGTCTATCTTCTCATGGAAAGAGCTTGAGACATTGTCTCCTCCTCCTCACCACTGTGACAGCTACTGCAGTAGTCGTGATACACTGCCAGGCCCAGGCGTTCAGCATGCCTGCCGCCCAACCAGTGTACTGTAATAGCCGCAACAACTTTGCGAACAGAGCCCTTGGAAGTGATATAAGATCTTCGGAACGCCGGCGATTGTACTCAGACCATATCTGTCTTGTAGAACCACAAGTACGTTCCTACCTCCATCTAAGATTGGCTTTTTTTAAGATATCTTCTTTTGTGCTACCTTTGACGTTAGATAGACTGAGCTGAAGGATTTAATAGCTGCTTGGCTGCTGGTGAAGATTGTAATGTCCCTGCACCTGCACCAGGGTGTCAGTCTTATACAGTCACATACCTCAGGAATAACCATCACTTCCGCTTGATACACGCTACAGTGATCCGTCAACCGAAATGATAGACGCAGATCGAGATCTTTAGAGAAGATCCCACAACCCACCCTCGGAACCCTAAACTCGCATTTGAAACATATCTAAGAACACTTCATTAAATTACCTTTCAAACCTTGAAATAAATTTTGCGTTGGTAGAACGGCAGGTTTGGCAGTTCTTGATGTGTTTTACCTCCATTTTCGATTATCTCAGCTCCTCAATTATTTTGAATGACTCTCCTACATCTTTTCCATGTATTTTCCCTGCCATTTACCAATTTATCACTATTACTTAAATTAATTTTTGTTGGAGTGGCGGGAATCAAGTCTGAGAATCACGAACTGAGCACTAGAGTTGGCTAAGATATACTTATCTCAGAAATATTTTGATTTAAAGATATTTTGACTATTTAAAATTGCCTATCGTATTTCAATTTTTTGTGAATAACGTAAGGTTTTTACAAAACAAAATATATAAATACAAAAAAAATGAAGCATATATATTTGAAACAGCCTGTATATTTATAAAATATACTAAGTAAATGTATATATTTCGCTTTGCTTCTTTACATACTACATAAATTGTATCTTAAAAATATTTTATAATATTTATTAATTTTATAATTTAAATAATTTCATAAAAACGTTGTAAGGCTTCTTTTACATTAACGCGTCTTTTAACGTAACTTATTTTATATAGGTTGCAATTTAAAACAAAATTATTATTTTATATCTATATTATATTTACTTAAAATATTATTTAATTGAGTTCTAATGCAATTAAATTTATAATTATTTTTAATTAATTCTTAATCGAATGAAAAATAACTTTATAATTAAATAACGAAATTATGTTTAGAAATATATATCTTTGATTTCTAAACGTGCATGTTGATAACACGTGTTATGATAATTTTAGTTTTAAATTATATATATTTGCAAATGAAAACGGCTGAATTGATTTTAACAACTGTGATTTCATTAAAATTGCATTTGCAGTATAGATGATAAAGGATAGTTGACATTACAGAATAACTAATATAGCAAGCCCCAAAATTCCTGGGATTATAAAAATTTATCTTGACCCGTTCTTACACAATATGAAATCAAAAAAATGTCCATTTATGGAAGATTTCGAAAATATACACTATTATACACATTGTTTACCGATTTTGAATACCAACGATCAAAGAAAGAAGTTTATTTCCTGCTTCCATTTTTACCATTGAGGAAGGAATCTTATTCCCTATAAAGTTTCCTCCCTCAATAAAATAACAGTAGTAATATATAGAGTTATCGGTTTGGTGTGACTGCATGTGGTATCGTCTTATCGTAAGGAATATTCTCTAGTGGATAGATTCTCTAGTGGATGGAATTTTATATTTCAATAGGTATCAGCTTAGGTATCCATGCAAATTTTAAGAAAAATATCATTGAAAATCATCGATATAAAATAGATTACTCTTATGGAGAAATTTCAAAAAACGACTTATTTTGAAATTTTTTGATAATTTTTACTTGGAACGAATGAAAACAAATTTTAAAAAAAACAACTTTTTAATAGAAAGTAAACATAATAGCAATGATAGAAAAGAAAAGAACCAAGTGCCTTGTTCCATATAAGAGATGTATGAGCAGGGTAAATTTAGGGTTGAAATTATTTTTATCTTATTTTCAAGATTTTTAAATTTTGCCTTACTGGAGAAGGAGAAACATGTTAAACATAAGCCATAAAATGGAACGTTATCACGGAGCTTAAAATAATAAATATTAAACAAAATTACAAAAGAAAAAAAATTATAAACACTTAATATATGTACAATTTATATAAAATAACTTTTTGATTAAAGAGGCTTGTTTATACCAACTTATTTATGAAGTTGAGATATAAATTACACCGCATACCCTTTTTTTACACATTCACCTCGTATATACTCTTATTCTCATTCCTAAATCATTTGGAAAAGAAATATAACAAGGCGTAGTGATTCTCACCTTTTAAAGGCCGGTCCAATCTTTCTTATTGAGTGTATAATGTATACCATTTTATTCAATTATCCAGTATGGTATGTTCGATATGTTATAATACCTATTCCTAAAAATATAAGATAAGCAGACTTTTTCACCAAAATAGCGACAAGTAACATATCTCTTAGAAGATCATTAGAGTACATAATTGCGATTAATTTATTCATACTGCTGACGACTACATTTTTGTAGCAATACATTAATACATATATAATATAAAAATTGGATTAGATATTGAGACTAATTTTAATTTTATTCGATTACCAGCAAAAATATTAAATTTTAAGCTTAAGAATACGCAAAAGTTTTTCCAAACATATTAAAGTTACATGAAAACTAGTCTATTGTGTTGTATGAGTGATGAAAAAATCTCAAAATCTGGCACCCCCCAATAAAACTAATTATATTCTATACCGAGCTAGTAACTAGTATCGAATACAGCACAATAAATAATATTTACTAAAAAATTTTCTACTATGATAAATATTAACATATTCCCAAGATACTACAAGATTTTTTGTTTACCACTCTTTATAACATTGACTATAAATCCAACCTATGTTCTATAACTTCGATAGCTAGCTTATATCTCTTGAACTAGACGTTTTTAGGCCCTTAATAAATATATTTTCAATATCAATATTTAAGCCGATCGCGATGTTTTTATTTCAGTTTTCGGTAAGAATACAATAATATTCTATCAGAAAAATAATATTATTATAAAATATTCTTCATATTATACTTTATAAACGTGTCAGCCATCCCATCCACCCATTTATCTCCTTCTCTAACCAATGTAAAACGCCTTTACTTTATTTTTACTTTCTCTCTCCTCCTATTTCTTTTATAATTATATAAAATTGTATTTATAATATTTTACTTTTCTCCATACATGAAAATTAAATGTATAATAATAATAAACGAAACTTGAATGACTGGAAAATCATAATTCGTATTTTAATTACACTTTATATTATAATTAATGTGTTTCTACTGCTTTTTCTTCTACTTTCTTCATCATCAACATGTCGAACTCAAATAATGATTCCATACAATTTTCAAATGTTTAATTTTCTTATTCTAAGTATATACTTTCAATCAAACATTAAAGGTTATGTAATTTTGTTCTTTTTAGCCATATATTACCGCGTAAGTAGTGAAAAAAAATTCGGGAGCAGCACAGCTGCATCGCTTAAATCATATTACCCTTCATTGGATGTTTCTTATTGTATAATATTTTCTATTCAAATGGTAAAGTAATTTCGGAAATAGTTGGCCCTTGACGCAGTATATGGCGGAAAAATTAAATAAATTAAAGTAAATCCAACACAAAATACTTTCTTATACTATAATAATAAAAATTTCAACGTATACTCTATGTCATTAAAAACGCTCGAATTAAAACATTCTAAGTGTTACTATTATAACATAACATATGATGAGTACGCTTAGGATGTTTTAACTGTTGTGATTTTATGGGATCAAGTATACTTGTTTGATTACCACTGCTTGCAATAAGATTATAGGTTATAAATGGGGAGTACTTTATAATTTATGATAGGACGAGCTATGAATTTATTGCGCCTGACTTTATCTTAAAAAAATATAGACTAGTCTGCGAAGTAAAAAACGAATTTTGGTGGTCCAAGAAAGAAAAAACGGAGTCTATTTTTGTGTTGAGCATCAAAAATCACTTTCTTGGTTCTAAAAGTAACTTGAAACTACATACTTTAAATCTTTAACTAAATTACGAAATTATTCAAATGAAGATTGGTTAATCATGCGAATAAATGACAAGTATATTTATTATCCGAGTTGGATTTTAAATTTTCCAAAATTTACAAAATTTACTACAAATCGATAGAAAATAATGAAATGTCCTTTCCGATAGAAAATAATCGAAAGTACGATAGTGTGTAGGGTTTATTTCAATTAAACACTTCACTTCATATAAATTAAATTTTCCAGTTTTCTTTCATTCATTTTAATTGCTGAATAATAATTTGTTCAAGTTAAAAGTTTCGCCGTAAAATACTTGAGACAAACATACTTAATGACTTATTAATAATGTTATTATTTGAAGAATAAGTGAAAAAGATTTTCAAAAGTTTAATTGATTGATTAATTTTCATTATGCTTCAATAAGATTTTATGATAATATTTAAACATGGGGGCCGTAACTCACCAATATAATAATTATTGTTTATTTTAAAAACTTTTCCAAAAACCTTCATTCAATACAAAAAATGTGATAACTTGAAGCTTTTATTGTATTTGAGCTTTTATATATTTATTCGTTGAAATATAACAAATTCTGTTGTTATATAATAAATACATATTGTATGTGATATGAAATTCTAATATTAACTTTTTGCAAATTTAAAAAAGATGAAAATATTTTGTTGAAGAAAATTGGAAAATGTAATTTCAATTTCAATTTTCTTGATTTTTCATACCATATCAAATTATAACATCGCTTTCATATTTATTATACCTTAACTTTAACTAAATAAAAAAATTTTATAGCTCCAAATTTGGGAAAAGATAAGATTATTTCAACATCCAATATAAGGACTATTGTATTTGTTTATGATTAAGCGTAGAGAGTGTAAATAATAGCGGTACTGCAAAATGTTTAGGAAAATATTGAAGAATTCGAAGAGTCATACTATGTGATTGCATTGTAGTCGATTTTAAAGTATTGTGTACCTTACTTGAAAATTTTAAATGGAAACACTCTCTTTTGATATTAGAAGAAGAATCAATCATTGGGAGCGAAATCTTACGCTGAGACGTGTATACATGTAAAGTTGAATCTAAATTGATTTTAAGTGCCTGAAAAAGCGACAAAAATCGAGTTCAAGGCATATTTCAAAGATATTTTACTATTTTCTTTTTCTAAAATATTATATTTATAGAAACGAAAGGCAATCGAACCTCTTATTATTTACTTATCAGACTTCTAGAGATAAAATCCTTTTTCCGGTTTAATTTGAAGTTTTGGTTTGTTCGCGAAAAACTAATATTTGGGATTTCGTACATAACAGCTTATATAAAGACAAAAAGCATACTTCCGCACATTTTGAAGCTACAACTAACATTCCAATTTTTAAAAATTTGTTCGGTTAAAGGACACTGTCATTTATCTGAGACAAACTGATATTTCGAATCTGATTTTTTAGTTTTCAAATCTTCCTGACTCTCTATATAACCCTATCCTTTTAACTACTTGATTTTACTGTCAGTACCTACTCAATTTTTTTTTTTTGAAAATGGTTAACGCTTTGCTTTTAATATGGTTTTAAATATAAACTGCAGTCAGGGAATAGGCCACAAATTATTTTTAATTATTTAGCTCGTATTAATGAAGAAAGCAAAATATTAATTTAATAAAAAATATGTTTTTATATTTTTAGATTTTCTTATTAGATATTTTTATTATAAATTTGTTAAAATTATTGTAATCTTAGTAACCCATGCAATTATAAAATTATATGCATATTGTAGACATGAAAACTAATCAAGAATATTTCCAACTGAAAAAACATTGAACTATTTCGATGGTTCTCTATAACAAAATATACTGCGCACTATTCACGAACGGCATATACGTTATAATATTCTTCGTAACTTTATCTACATGATACTTTTTTAACAAGAATTTTCTAAATACAAGAGAAATTTGACTTCCAGGCATTTTAAGTCTATTTTATACCTCTTTTTATATAGTTTTTAAATAATCTTGTTTTTTTTTCTTCCAATTTTGTAAGTTTACATATAAAAAAAGGTGGTTATAAAACGTGGATAACACTTCGAATTAAATATTAAATGAAAATAAATTTTTATTCCTCTCAAAGTTTATAGCAACGTTGAAAACAATTTTTGACTGTCAATACCGCGACGGTCATTTAGCATCTCTCATTTTGTTTTCTTTAACTATGGAAACCTTTTTTTTGTATTTATGGAAAAGTTATTGACGTAATCAGGGCCGAATAATACACTTGTTTGCTAAATTTTATATTCATTTTTACAGTAAATTTTACTTTGTATTTATTATAAGCACACTGAGTTATTTAGTTTTGGAGATCGCATGCTTGCTTATTCCAACAGCCATTTGCTGATGGAATGATTTTTGTAACATTTTTTTAAACAAAATTTTACACTTTCTTTTCTCTAATAATTCGAACTAATACCTTTGTAATAAGGTGAATTATAAAAATGTCATCATCTGTTTCTTCAATCTATTTTATTTTGCTGATGACATGGGATTTTATTCTAAAAATTTTGATTTCATTTTATATAAACTTTAACTACACTCTTAACAAATGAGTATATCAAAATCAATAGTTTTTTGTATTAAATTTACAAATACAAAAATATTTTCTCAAATAATATTAATTTTTATCATTTAATATTAAATCAATTAGCATCTTGCCAGTGTGCACAAGGCGGACGCGTGTAGTATCTATCTATAAATATACATCAATATTCAATAAAATGTAAATGAAGTTCAATTAGAAATAATAACAAAAACATTAGAGTATAATGTTCGTGGTATGTTTGAATTGGCAGAGAATACAGCAAGCCGTATGAGCTTTTTCTCATTAAAGTGAATTAGTTTGTTAAAGTCAGATTCCAATCCGATGGTTATAATATGCGGTGTACTGTATGTTATTATATTGTATAAGTAAAAAATATAAAAAGTTTTCTATCCAATTTTCACTCTTTTTTTTTAACGATTGTAGGGACAGTGAAACCTCCGTTTTGCATTATATAAAGCTAATTCATAGATGATTTTAGACAGCCACTCACATTAAAGTGAGCAGCTGACTCTACAAATTTACTTGTACAGGTAAAATTCCGATTCTCCCAATTGATTTCCATAATATCTGATAAAGTCTAATGACATACCGGCCGTTTGATTCACACTTTCGTATACTGCATACCACGAGTATGAGAGAGTACATACATATGCATACATTAAGCAATGTTTATAAGAAAGACATAGGATATTAGTACAGCTTACTAGTGAACCATCACACAACTCAAAGCGGACCAAACTCTTCTTTCACACCAAAGCTACAAGACATGCACACTTACTTATACACATTGTTTACTGTATACATATGAATGATCTATCATGCTTTCTGGAATGTACTATGCGCAAGTGTGAATGAAAGGGTCGGCATACACTCTGGCTTATTGTTCGACTGTAAAGGGCTTCAATGTAAACTAAACTAAGGATGGCTTCAATATTTTTAATTTGCTTCAATTGACTTATTTAAATATTCATAATATATTCTTCAACATTTTCTCCGATGGCGAAAAACGTTGCGAAAGAGTTTTTTTACAGGAAGAAATTACTTTTGAATTTCTGGAGTGGAGAAGTTTATGTCGGTAAGCTTAAAAACGAAAAAATAAATAAGTATTGAAGTTTGAGTTTTGAGTTTCTTCCACAAGAAAGATGTGTTCGATTTGGTTTTCTATGTCAAAATATGTTTATAGTGTGCTAATATCCATACTAGGGCAGAATATATATACTAGTCCAGGTAAACTTTGGACGGTACGAAGTCAATTTTTCGTCACAAGTGGTCTTAATGATTTAAAGAAATAACATGTTGTTACCTTTTTATTTAGGAGACCGCGGAAACTTGATTTTTCGGACAAATTTGAGAAGTAGTATCCGTTGGTGGAGGTTTTTACCATTAAACAAGAAAAAACTGTTTTAGGTTCGAAATTGTCTTCTATTTTCATGCCAAGATAATAATATTACGTGATATTATCTTTAGTAAGCTACTATTTTATTCCATTCCCAATGCTCACAGTTCAACGATTTGCTTATAATAATTATTCAAAATCAACTTATATTAAATTTAAAACAAACATTAGTTATAATTATTCAGTTGCACTGTAAATAAAATCTATTATTTTCTACTTAAATAAAACGATTGAGCAAACATCTATATGTATTGATATAAATGATGGGTACATAATATATATATATATATATATATATATATATATATACTTATAATAAATGTTTTAATTAATGATGAAAACTTTAATGAACTGTAATGTTAAATCATAATAATATGAATTTTATTAAAATAATAGTAATTTTCCATGTAATAAATTGATGATTGACTTTAAATTAATTATCAATTACGGCTTTTTTTTCATTTCAATAAAAAAATGATAAAATGTATTTTAAATTTAATCAAAAAAAAAAAATTTTTTTCTTGCAACAAACTAAAATGGATAATTAGGTTCATTAATAATAGATCTCAGTAGCAGTGATCGGCAAGGGAGCAATTTTAACGCCCAAATTATGATTGGATTTATCACTTCGGAATTTTTGAAATATTAATCTTATTTCAACAAGCCCGCAACTCACGCTTTAAGGGAGAAAATTTAAAGCTGTATCAACAAAGTCACATTTATTCAGAATGGGAAAACTAAAGTTCATATGCCAGGATAGCCCTGGAATTTTTTCCGATAGGTTATAAATTTTTCCAGATATGCTATTTGATGTATAACATATTGTATACTTCATAGTCGGATAAAGGAATACATATACAAAACCATTCTTAGGGAGTCCTCAATGCTCCGATTTTGATTATGATTTTTTCAAAATGATTATTTTTGTATATTATTTAAAATCAGAAACATTTCAGATTGGGGAAATAATCTGGAGGAGAATAGGCAATGTTGCGACTGATATATCGACGCCCAGTCTGAATCGCTAATGATGGAAGTTTGAAATTTCGAGAAGATATTGATTTTATACTGTAGGTGTAACATAAGAAAGGATTGTTCGAAATCCCCTAAATGCCCTAAAAGGGTGAAATAGGGGAGTAAAGTTTGTATGAAAATATAACAAACCGGTTATTAAAATCGATTGAGTAGTGTTAAGTAGAGCGGAACCTTAATTTTTTGAAAATTAAATACAGCCCATTTTATTTGCCGATAATGTAGCATTCTATAGGTGAAAGAACTTTTAAAATCGGTTAAGTAATGAACTCAATAAATATTTTATAAATATTTTCATACAAACTTGCATTCCCTATATTTCACTCTTTTAAGGGATGAATTTCGAAAAATCTTTTTTTTCGATTACTTTTTTTCAAAATAAGTTTTTAAGTTTAGTATAAAAGTAAATCGAGCCATAAACATAGTAATTGAACGACTCACTTTGATAATAATTTTTTTATTATACCTGTGTCAGTCAGTAATATGGCTGTGCATTAGGTAAAAAATTACATAAAAATGTGAATTGTATTTTTGATATGAGTTTTCTGATGTGATCTGCCGCCATACTTGTGCATATATTTAATATACAATATATTATTGCCATCGGTATAGGTATATCAAATATACAACATTTTATTATATCCATTTAGATAGATATTATTATATACACAATATGTATGTATATATTTTAGTTGTCATGGAAACATAATCCGTATCGTCCTATCATTTGAATCGTTCTACAAATTCCATCTATCCAATCTGCATTATACAGTATTCTATTCTATACATATAAATATTACGGTAATCTTACATGTATACAAAACACAGTATGTTGCAAGAAATAAACTCCAAAACTGTTTTAGAGTACTATCACTAAAAAATCCGGGTAAACATAACAAAGTCATTATTGGCTTGGTGCTCCTACACTCAGAAGTCGATGGGAACAAAGAGCCAAAATGGGTGGACGTACGCCGTTAGATGATCTAGAACTATCTATAAAATCAATTTCACGTAGGGAACGATCTGTACAGATTTTGTCATGAAAAGGTGGAAACTGGAATACTCATTATGTGCGAATACGAGAGTGTGCAGCACAAAAGATCTTCTATGGCATACTCCTATCTCACATCTAATGTAATCTATAACTGCATATAAACTCCGTCAATTTTAAATTATAAGAAAAAAAACAAAGTAAATTACAGGTTCAAGAAGTGGCTGCGTGTCTAAATGTTCATTTAACTCGGATCCTGGTGTGGTGAGGCATCTTTTAGTTTTTAAAATGTATTTCTAGTGCAAATGCAATAAATAACTCCCGATGATTTGTACTTTATTTTGAAAAGTTTCCAGTTAAGAATGTTGAATGGCATTGCATTTATAATGATTTGTGTCCCTTCATAAGTTTGATCTTCACTTAGTCACTTAGTTGCGTTCTTCAAACTCTTAATTGTCTCTGGATGATTGGTATTACATTAGTCCTTGACTCACCGCTACCAATAGTCCGACAAATAAAAAATTTTCCATTTTCCATTTTCATAAATGAATTCTTGGTGGAGTGAATATTAACCGTACGAATGTACATCGACTAATTTCTTTCATTCAAATATAATATTCAATTTCTGTCATTTGAGAAGAGAAACCTTAGAGATTCGAATAACGAAATAATCTAGCGATATTATATTTGACGCTGTTTTAGGCAAACACAGTAACACTAAAATGGCGTAATAATAATTTACGTTATTTTATACCTATCGAAAAATGTCAACAACAAAAAAAAACTTGGTGTTTCTGACTGTAGATTATGCCCATGTATGTTAAAAAAGTCACAAATAAGTTTAATTGAAATTTTCGTTGGAGCTTATAAACAATTAGAATTAGATAAATCTACAAATTTTATTAATTAACTATACTAAATGTGGTTACAAGTGACGCGCTTTATGATCATTAAGTAATCATTTTGGACTAAGCAAAGATTTATGAATTTGATTCTTGTAATTGATGTATCTTTTCATATTTTGATACAAATTCATTTGGTAGTAAAATTCAAACATTCAACTTGTATTTTTATGATTCAATTCTTTAGATATTTAAGACTAAGGATTTTTGATTCAAGACTTTACTATCCGTTTCGATTTCCGATACCGGGAAGTGCATCCGAGCCTCCGGAATGAAAAAAAAAAAAAAAAACGAAAATTAGAAAAAATTGCATAAAAAATAGTAATAAGTATCTGGTGCTGTGGCTTTTAAAAGTGTAGCATTCCAAATTCTGAATCAGCGGTCTAAAATACATTGTGTAGAAATGCTTGAATACAAAATGGTAAAACGAATATGGAGTGAACTGCGTTTAGCCGCTTTACTATATTTAAAAAATAAAATCTAGAATACTTTATAATGAAATATTTCATATCTAATTTAATCGTAAAATGATTTCAAAAATAGTTTTTTAAATTAAATTTTAAATGACATTCCTAATATGGTAAGGCTATCTCTATATCTACAGATTTCCATAGTTATACCATTTAATTCAAATATAAGACAGAGATGCGTGTATATAAAGCTATCCAAGCTTTTATATTATACTGCTCATGATGTCAATGAAAGCTCACATATGTCATTACACATTTATCTAATGACTAGTCACAAGTGTAATCAAACAGATATACAAAGTCAAAGCCATGTGTTGTATGGATACAGGTAAAGGTATATAGGTATTAATTATAATATTCATAGTTACAGTAAAACTTCAATATACAGAGAATCAAACATATACCTTCAATAAACATATGGAAGGATATTTATATTGATAATAAAGTATCTTAATTCATCTTCCAGTTCCTTGATAGATATTGCTTTGTATGAGACATCTACCGAGAGGCAGCAAATATAATAATTAGAGTTATTTTCCATATACTTTTCGTTTGTGTTTATTTACACTTCAGTTTTGTGTTTTCATTTCAATTTCATTTTACCTAAATGGCTACTTATTTGTGGCTGTTTTATTATGCCATATTTCAGATTCAAACATAAAATAGAATATTAAAGAAGTAAAATCTGGAAAAATTCACTTTCATGTACTTTTGATCAAAACAACGTTCCGTACTTCAATGATGGAAATTATTATAAATTGCAAATATTAGTAAAAGAAGTTTGATTGTTTTTTGAAGATGTCTAATTAGCTTTTCTAGAATAACTCAACAGTTTAAACGCGGTTAAAAGCGGTAAACAAAGGCTTAAAAAATTTAGATAAGTTTTTATTAATTTATTAATATTTTTATGTAGCTTTTAAAAAAAGTGAAGGACGGTTTTTGTAAATAGTTACTCCTATGATTAAACTTGTCGTTTGCCAAAAAAATACAAAAAAGAAAAATGGCCTTAGATAAATTGTTAAGCAGATGTGATTTCGTTGGGAACTTTTCAAATTTTATTTATAATAGTTTTTTTAACAACTGTATCAATTTTCAGTTTACTTCGAATTATTGTTAATTGCAATGTCTATTTTGATAGAATAATTAACTGTATTTTATTATCAAAAAAAAAAAATTGCTTTTGAAGATAAATGAATACCATATGTAAGTTTAGGAGACTATTTATGAAACCGATTGCCAAATTGTATTTTTTTATACTTTTAAAAATAACAAAAACAATAATGGATTACAAATAATTTTTTTGCTCGCAAACGTAGAGATAAATCAACACTCAAAAACACTTTGTGGCTCTCTCCAAACTGAACTGAATTTTCTTGAACCATAGCTAAGGACACTCTCCATTAAATTACCTTTAAAACATACAAAAAATCTAAATCGGTTCATCCTCTTATTAAGAGGTACGATGCCACAGACAGACAGACATACACACAAACATTCACATAGCAGTCAAACTTATAACACCCCACTTTTTGTGCAATTTTTTAAAAGTAAATCAGATTAATGCATAAGCTATTTAAAGTAAAGTGGGACCATTATGGCCAGTCTTCCCTATTATATAAAAAATTCCTTGGCCTTGTGTAAAATAAGAAAAAATATCTCAATTGTGTTTATATGTTGGGACATAAAGTTATCATGTGAATGGTCTTGGTGAAAATGGCCATATGATTTTTTATCTTTAAACTTCTGGTACGTATTTCCTGTACGATACTTAAATACACACAGGTAGGTATAATAATTAATTAATGTACTTACACCATATCTAATACCACTCACATATGGTACAGTTAGTTATACAAAGCAGACAATTATTACACCTTTAAAGGGTAATACTAACAGTAGTTAATGTATACACACGTCCTACATATAGTATAAGATTAATTCCTTACAGATCATATCACTCATCAGATAAATAATAATACTAAGTGGTTTAAGTGTATCTAATTATACTAATTAGTAAATGCATAAATAATAACTAAACAGATATAGTTTGTATAGTGAATCTATTTCTCAGTTTCAACAATCAATATATTTTGTTTGATCGAAACATCACTTACAAACTGAAAAGTGCATTTTTTTTCTATACTTACGTTAGATCACAATAAACATTCAAGTTTTTATCCAACATTTGTTATGCTGTATATCAAAATCTCTATAATTGATTTTACCAACTGTGGTGTCATTAAAATCATGTTTGACGGTTCGGGGAACATGGCAATATGTGGTACGCTTAACATAGGATATATAAAAATCAAGTTGATACGCTGTGGAGCCAAAAAAAGAAACATTAGCCAATTTCAACAAATAAGGTATCATTACTTATTGTTGTTGTTCACATTTACCTTACTTTAATTAAAATAAGGTATCGTTAGAAACGTAAGGACAATCAAGATAACATAACATAAATTAATTATCAAAAACTTCCACACTATCTGGCACATTATCTGATTTAAATAATTAAGTAAACGTTAGACAACAGTAACACACATTAAAAAAAAATTCAGAAAAATATAAATCATTCAATTTAAAAATCTCCGTTGTTATAATAAGCCGTGTGTATAGTCAGAAGTCTTTAAGCCTAGCTAATGTCGAATTTAGACACACTAAAATTAGTTAGTCTGTAAGCCTCCGACTATATGACTTCTTAAACACCGGAGTCGGTATAAGTTATTAAATTTTTTTTAAATAAATGTCCTTATAATTACTTAATTTTTAGGCAAAATTGGAAAAATTGTTGATATTACAAAGCTATGTACACGGAAGTAAAAAAGAAAAATACAGATCCAGAAAAAAAAATTATGTTATGTTCATGGGTTCTGAGTTAATACACACATACGTATAAACGTCTCATCGAATAATCAATATGTTCAATATGAATCTTTTGTTCGCTGTTCTGTTCTCAACACCGAATTTTTTTGCGATTTCAAAAGTTATTTCATTTCGAACAGAAAATGATAAACAACGAAAGTAAGTTTTCTAGTGGTTAAAAGAGTTTGTCTAATTTTTTAACTAATGGTTTAATTAAAAAGTGGTTCTTAAATTGTTGTTTTATGCCATAAAATGGATAGCAATTTTAATATTAATCAATTCGAGTGTTTTTCTATTATGCCTGTTATTAAATCTGTATTACCCATATGTTATATAAATCGGGGGTAGACTTCCACTGTTCTGTTGATATAGAAATATGTGTAGGTATATACTTATACATTTACGCATATATGGAATAATACATAGCTTCTGGCCATGAAAGGGCGATGATTTGAGTGCGAACCCTGCCACTCACTATATTCTACATAATACAAACTTTCAAGTATGTATGCATTATGTTTCTAACCTTAGCAAATTTGAATATGTATCATTCCAAAAGACTGTGTGTTCGATTTCGATTCATTTTATATTCCGCAAAATAATATTTTCAAGGATGAGTGCAAAATTTTTGCGTTATACAAATTATTATATATAGATAGTATGAGTACTCTATGTTAAAAAAAATCAATTTTTTAAAAGCTTCACCCCAACATGAGGCTGTATTCCTGAATAACAACCTATGACATCCGTGAAATTAATTTAAAACTTATTTCAGAAATTGATGTTTTGAAATGTAAAAATGGGCAAAAGTGAATATTTTGTACAACATAATATCTGTTTAATATTTGATATTTTGTTTCTATGGAATTGGGATTTTGTGGCAATAATAGACCTTTTCATCGATTTGCTTTTGTTTTGGACAGTTATCAAAAAACTATGCAAGTAAAGAAAATAAATATCTTTTGTCTTTCTCAAACAGTGCTTTTTGACAAAGATTGAACGTACGTGATATGTCTTTACATGAACAGTTTTTTGGCATCTGTGCGAAACAAAAAATAATCATTTTTGCAAATGAAAAGGTCTTTTATTTAATTTTTTTTAACGCTCTATCTTGCCGTTTATAGGCGCTGCTTGTAGTAAAAGATTGGACTATTCCCATAGTGAAAACCTAGGATTTATCGATTATAGTAGATAATTTTTTGACTTAAACTTTTTTTGATATATTGTCCCTGGTCTCTGTGTTATAATTATACAGGGTACCTTAATTCAATACACAATCATATTAATTTAACAACTATATATAAAACGTAAAATCAATTTTTTTCGAACACATTGTATATATACGGTGATAGTAATCTAATGATAAAAGGAACATAAACAGTGCTCCTTGCATTTAACTACATTAAATGGCCCTAAGTGATATTACAACTCTACCCAACATTCATATTTACTCTGAATTTGAATCTTATTAATTAACATGTATTTAAATTGTAATTATTTTAATTCAACTAGTAGTTAATTATTTTATAACACTCGCGGTTTTATTTGGTTTTCGAATATGTACTAACGATAAGTTACTATATATTGCTTAAATCGCTCCTATTTCAAGCATAGAGTTAGTTTTTATTTTTTTTATTTCAAAATTCATATAATGTTTACTAGGTATTACTAGCCTTGCAATATATTTTCTTAAGAAAGAGTAGATATAGAATTCCCCTCTTCGGAACTCAAAATCGCAAGTAATAATTTCCTACGGTAAAAGTTTATATTTCTATATGATATTTTATTACCATTGAAAAGACTATTAGTGTAATGCATAGGGTGATGACTAGAATATAAGTTTTTTATTTGAAATAAAAACAAACCGGTGTAAGATATCATTTCTTCAAAAATGAAGCATTGATTTTTCTTAAATTTCAAGTATTGGAAACATGATTAATTAACAGTATTTTTAACTCCAAAGCGACAGTTTTGCTAAGGCATGAAGCTATTTAGTAAAAAAAAAGCTTAGATTTTTTCATTAATAAATCTGCTTTAATGCAGAAATTACTAGTTTAAAAAAACTGCACGCCTCTTTATGGTAAGAAAACACACATGTTCATGAATCACGTTTTCATTCACAAAAATAACCAGTTTAGTGTGTTTTTTGGTATGGAGGTGTAATTGGATCGTAAACTTGAAAGTGAAAATAGCCATATTTGTCAACTCAGAGATACTCACTTACATGAAATCATTTGAAATGAAAATAAAGCCATAGCCCAATGGCTAAAATTAATAGATAATCCTTTTGTTATCTTATGCCGTTTTGTTTTTATTCGAATTTAAAACGGATATATGACTACCCTCAATGTGAGCTCGATTGAAGAAAATAAATAATATATCAAATAAATTATCCAGGGTGTGTTAGTTCTATCCATTACGCATTTATTTGTGCTTCCAGCTTTTCTAGACCTATCGAATTTTTCGTTAGTTACATGGGAAAGTCACCAAGGTAGGCCAAAACTCTAAAGCAGACTTTATTCACAGGAACTCTTCTTGTGAGAGTGTAGTTGGTCTCAGTTATTGATTGTTAACAAGATTAGGTGTCATGCTTGTGTGGTTTCAGCCCACCAGTTTCGATGCTACAAAAACGTAAACAACGTAACATTTTATTAATTAAAGACAATTGAATCATATACAAAATTCATTAATTGTCGCTTTTTTACTTTTACGACAATAGGGTTAAGCTAGGGGCAAAAGTCAAGAGTATAGACGCATAGAACTTTTTATAAGAACGGTCGTTCGAAATTCATGATATTATTCATGTTTTCCAATTAAGCAGCATAAAAAGTTCATAAAACTTCATGCATGACCAAGTGGATGTTAGTAATGATTGGACTATCCATTTGCAAAGTTCTGATTAGTGTTCAATTAGAAATATCATTATCCTCTTTTTTCATTTATGTGACATAAACTGAAATACATTCTATATATCTAAGCACTCTATACATTTTTTTTTTCTAGAAGTAGGACTCCTTCATAGGTAGATTGAAATATAAATATAATATATTTTACGATTTGTTAGTTAAATTTCTACACGGTATGTTGACTATACAATGGATTCAAAGAATTAAGTGTTGTACCATGATGGCAATGAATCTCCTACCCTTCTTTGGAGACAATCACATTTTGATGACAATCAGACTCCCATTTTTTAAAAGATAATGACATCTTCTAGACAATAATTTTATGAAGACATAAATTTTATTACCGAGAGAATGATTTTCCGATTGCTTTTGTTTTCGAGTGATATAGAATTGATCACTGTTTCAATCAGTTACCTCCTGCGAATCTATTGCCGAGAACGGGTTGTAAGAGCTACATGTGTGATCAAGTGTTCCTTAGAGTTTAATCCATAGTAAATTGCGATATTGTAACATGAATCACATCTTATTAATAAAATATAAATATAATATAGCTTATATCGATATGTAGGAATAATGACTATCAGGAGAATGTATTTCGATTATGATATCATTATTACAAATTTTTACGATAAAATATAGTTTCAGATTTTCGATTAACAAAGAGACATTCGTAACAAACTGCTTGTGAGAATAAAATTATAATTGAAGATAGAAACTTGAATTTTTAACTGATTTCTGAAGCAAATACAGTATAAAAGATTTTCTTTCAAAATCAAATATCATAAAATAAATATTTGATACAGAACTATTAATAGTTACGCCTCTATAAGGTCGCCCTATTAGCTCAGTTGGTTAAGGCGTAACCAATTCCATCCGCAGTATGCTTAGGGTGGCGGGCTCGATTCCCGCCGTCGCAACAAAATTAATTTAATTAATATTTGTGATGGGCTGGTGTAGTGCATGGTATATGCATGAAAGAGGTGCACTCAGCCTCTCAAATTGAGGAACTGATAAATGACATTATCAGGGGAAAGGTGGTAAAACACATATATGGTATCACAACATTGATACCCACAACATTGATAGTCCTATTGCCTAATTGGTCTTTCGTGGACAGCCAATATAACCTAACCTAACATACGGCTCTATAAGATATCTAATTTTTTTTTTGCTTGCCATGGACCCACATGTTCTTCCTATTAATGAACAATCGAATATTTTCAAATCTACTTAAGTGGCGCGGTATTAAATAAAAGAGCATGACGTGTACATTACAAAACTGTTATTCCTACGCATGGGAAATTGATAGAGTAATGAAAGTGAGGGATCGAATATTTTCAAATATACCAAAATCTGGTTCCAAATAAAAGTGCATGGATGTGTACAGTAAAAAAGTTACATGAAAGTCAATTCAGCCGTATAAAATTTGTAAACTCTTTTATCGGGAGCTTATCAAATTTCATAAAATTTACCAGATGCTTCTTATCTATTTCGGTGCAACCATAATGTCCTACAGCGATTGTGGCAGGGGACAGCTAGTTGCTTAATAAAACATATAAATGTATGTTGTGATTCAAGGAACAACACTCTCCCATGCATATATATGTATACATTCATATCTGTATATCTATGCTTATTATTACAATATTACATTTCGAAACTGACATTTCTTTTCGGTATGGTGCACTTGTTTCCATGACATTTGTTACAAAGCTATATATCATACATATATATATATATATATAACAAGCAAACAAAAGAGTGAGTTTATAGATATCATAATATAGGCAAACATGTATACACTGTTTGGTTCGTTCGTTGAATAATGTATGTATGAATGAGTTTATATTTATAAATCACAGTCACTAGTCACAAACAAGAGATGAAATAATAAGAATCAAATCTATTCGATGATCACATCAAAAGTATACGGTCGTCAGTCACATAGGTAGAAGATATCTTTCATGTGTATCTTCTTTCATTATGAAAACAACCATATTTTATATATTTTCTCTTTAAGTTAAATAATTATATATCTTGTTTTTCACTACATAGGTAGGTATATAACATTAAAGTTAAATCAAAGGAAATTTATATTTTATATAAGATAATAATAATATAGGAAGGTACACATGTAGTAGTTAGTTATATAAAATATAATTTTCTTAATAATATGTAGTAATTAAAATAAAGTTTACTCTTTCTGCTAAAAGAATCATTCAGCTAAAATATTCTGAGAAAATGGTTACTAATTTATTATATAGATAGACACAAAACTAATTTCCTTACAGAAAATACAAAACTTTTAGCAATGTCATATTTCTAAAATTTGAGATCATGGGAAATAGGGCTTAGTTGACTTTATCTTATCGCTTTGATACTACTCTTTCTAATATAAATTTCTTCACAAGTGAAATTTCCAAAATTTAAAAAACCCCCGACAAATTTTTCGGCTACGGAACCCTTAACTCATATTTGAAACATATCTAAGAACATTCTCCAATAAAGTGCCTTTTTCTTTAACCGCTTTTCCGAACTGAGCTGATTTGGAAGACCATCGCCAATTTTTAGTTTTTTCGGATACGGGACCCTAAATTCGCACTTGAAACATATCTAAGAACACTCTCCATGACACACACACATAGCGGTCAAATTAATAAGACCCCTTTTTTCTTATTTCGGGGGTTAAAAAGGGTATTGCCCAAAATTTAATATTTTTTGCTGGTATTGAATGGAACGTGTTTTTTGTATTTTTGCAAAACGATTAAGTAATATCTGAAAAAGATTTCTTATGAAATATTTTTTTTTACATTTTTAGTCTCAATATAAAATATTAATTATTTAACGTCAAAGATAATGTTCGAATGTTTGTTAATAAAAACAATAATTTTCATTGCATTCGACCAAAAATTGTATAAAATTGCAAAGCAACATATTTTAAGTTTTTTCAATAAATCGCGAGTTTTAATATCCAACAAATATTAAAAGCTGTCAAAACAAAAAATTGAGTATTTTTTAAATATAGTCTAGTCTGTTCAATTGTCATTCACAGTTTCCTATTGAAAAAAAAATAGCCTGTGTTGTTTGCTACTATAAAAACTGCGAAACATTTAAACTATCCCAATGAAACTTATTTAAATTTTCAGTGAGGTTACGGGAAACTTATTAATTTTATTTAAAAATTAATCATTAACAAAGAAATTAATGATTTAAATATTTTTTTGAATTTTTTTTTCATCTTTTTAAAAATGAGTTTATTAGTTATTTCTTTTGATTCGAGCACAGCCAGTATAAAGGATAAAGTTTTATTTATTTCAAATTCAGTGCAATGATCTCTTAAATTGCCGCCTGTTTTTATAATTATTATACTTTTAACAAACCATGATCTTAATATGGTAAAATAAAAACGGCAAATAATTGAAACCATTCAGAAAAAATGATTCTATTGTATGTATATTATATTAAATAAAATATATTTAGTTACTATTTTCCTCTTTTGTTTTGCATTATTCAACCATATTATTATTATTAACAGAGGGGAAAAATTCTAAAAAGTACATACACAAAAAAAAAACATTCTTTTGTAAATAAATATGTTTACTTCTATATGCGGTGTAATGAAATAATTATCAATGTAAAAAATATATAAAAATTACATTAAAGCTTGTTTAAATATATTTATAGGGTGTTTCAGAAATGTACGGCATAAAAAAAGTTCGTATAAACTTTTGTCTGTGGACTATTACATTATATTAGTTCGAGCGCACACAAGACGGATGGTTTACATTACGTCTATTGCACCGTATTAGGAATGGGATTGTGGAAGACGCAGCATGTACTGTTATGTAAATATCACGCTCACATATCTCAGTAATTACTTAATTTCAGACATATGTTTTTAAGAACTTCTTAATTATTATTTCGCGCTATATAAAACAAATATCTAAATTAGGACCGGAAAATTCAAGAACACCCTATATACAATAAACGCAGAAACGAAACTCGTTGAAAAAAAAGTTTATTATTAGGCATTACTTCAGATAATACAATTAACTAAAATCATTTATTTTCTTTAAACCGACTTCTCTTCATTAAAAAGTAAAGAAATTTTAAATACTCTACCAATAATTTCTTTGAGAGAAATGAACTCTTGATGTTCTGAGAGTATGATTAACGTCCACTTCAAAAAGTAATTGCTGGCAAGGATATTATTAGAAGTATTTAATTTAAAAATATTTATTAAAAATTTTTTTTACTAATTTTTATTATTTTTTGCAATTATTTTTACAAATTGATTGCTGGGACTGACTAAGCCATTGCGATTAACGTATTAAAACATTGTTGGAGTGTTTTTATATTTGTGACTATCATAGACGATGTAAGATTGTCCATCGAAGATTTTATTAGTCAGGATTCTCAAATCCATGACAAAATATTTATTTAATTTAGTAGTGTATTTTCATTTTTCTTTGAAGATATCTATTTACCATTCACCTAGCCATCGGGAATCGTGCTTTTCATAGGACAAGGCAATATTTATAAGAATCGATCTCACGTAAAATACCGCCTCTGAAAGAGTAATATAAAACAAAAAAACAATTTTCGTCATCACGAAGATTTACACTTTTTAGATCAAATTAGTTAACAGGGAATATTAATCGATTTTTTATTAAAATTAAATTTGAATTGATTTTTTAAATAATGATGATAAATATTATGTCTATGTCAAAATATTAACGACTTAAAGTAGAAAAATTTGTTACAAATATTTAAAAAATACCTATAAATTTTTTTAAATTCCTATTTAAACTTAAAAAAATCAATATGATATTGTTTATTTTATTTATGTAAATATATTTATTGAAAAATAATTTTAAGTAGCTAGAGGAGAATATTTCAAGTATATTACGCACTTAAAAAGATCTATGCACTTGAGTTATTAAATGTTAATTTTATTTTTTAAACCAACAAATGTTAAATAAATTATTGACTTGCATAAATACATAATGATTAAAATACATCAACTATTTTACTTTATTATTTCTAGAATTTTAGTCTTTTATTTTATAGAGGTATTAAAAAATATATATTTAGTCGAATAAAAGCGGAGTAACCCTTCCAAACTTTAAATTTTGTGCCTCATTATTCGTTGTGTGCGTAGTCATGGTAGGGACAATAAAATTGATGCCAGCGCTTCCAGTGAAAAATTTTGGAGTTAAAGGGGGCTGTTATGACTAATTTGCAATTCTTTACATGTTAATGTTATGGTGAATGTCAAATTAAAATTATTGAAAAACACTAATTAATTAAACTTAATGCATTAAAAATTGTGAAAATAAGAAATCAAATTGAACAAATATTATTTTTTAAATGTAAATTATCATAATTATTTATTTAAATTTGTGAGACAGTAATATTAAATTTTAAATGTAAGTCTTAAATGCAATCCATACAATTATATATGCATCCATACAATTCTATAATTAAAGTAGTGTATCGTTACCATGGAAACGAAACTCACGCACGGAGCGAATAGGTATAGATTTCGAATATTGAATCTTTAAAATTTATTTTAATTAATTAATTTTGATAAAACGTTATTCAACTTTATTAGCTTTGTTATTATTAAAAATGAATGTTCATGGCGCAAAAAAATCAAAAAAGAGGAACTTGTCCGATACGTATGCTCGATGTACAATTTCTAAATGTCTGCGTTAATATTAAATCAAAATTTCGCTATTGTCTCAAAAAAATTTTCCTTCGTAATGTTTTAATCATTCTGTTAATAAACGAAACTAAAAATAAATTAAAATTAACTCACACGCGAGTTGATAAAAATAAAATAAATTCGTAAGTATTGAAATATATTATAAAATGAGTACGTAACTAAATATCTTCTTGATGTTGACGCAAGGCAGAAGATTAAAAATAATTGATAGTTTTTGGAAGTTAGAATATAGCCTATTCATCAATAATGGAGCCAGAAGAGAATAATTTTAATTTAAAATATAATTTATGCCTCAACTCAGTCTCAGAGTTTTTTTATAATCAACGATTTAAAATTTTTATAAAAATTTCATCAGATTCGCTCTTCTAGACATTCGATATTTCCATATTTTCGTTAATAATAATTTTGAAATATAAATTGTATTCAATATTAAAAAGCGTTTTCGATCATATATCAAAACAAAGTAATTTTCTCTTACCTCAACTCGTTCTTCTTTTAAATCAACTTTTAATGCCAATTGTTCTCTTAACACAACATCTGGGTAATGTGTTTTCTCGAAGGTTGCTTCTAATTGTTCAAGCTGTTCTTCCGTAAATATTGTTCGATGTCTCCTTTTCCGTTTAGGTGGTGGTACATGATGTGGATGGTGATGGTGATGATGGTGTAGGCTTCCAGGATTGCCACCAGCAGCGGCTCCCGCAACAGCCGCCGCTTGCATAGATGCAGCCGCTGCCACAGCATGCATGTATCCAGCCGGGTAAAAATTGGGATACGCTACTGCTGGTCAAAAGAAAGAAAAAATATGTATTTGAAATATTAAAAGAATTTTTGTAGAAAATTTATAACATTTCGAATGTATATTAGATATGTCTTAATTTACAAAATGAACTGAATGCTTAGCTCCTTATAATTTATAAGAACTGGCTTTTGCTATAATATACCATGAAGAATTCAACCTAATATTTTTTTAATGAGATATATGATTTCGCAATAGCTCGTTTTTTGCGAATTCAGTTCTACTATAAAAGCAACGAGAATATTAATTTTTACTTTTATATGATAGCGCTAAGCCAAGAATAGGAGCAAAACGTGCAGGTAAGGGAAGAAGAAATATAATGATAATGAAATATGTAAGGCGAAGTTTTTATTCGCAGTTGAAATATTCATTATAGTTATCCTCTTATATTATTGAGTTTTCGCAGATAAATTCAGTTCTGCAAAATAATATTTTGCTACATAACCAATTTTTACATCAGTCGATTCAGTAGTTGAATATAACGAATTTAAAAAAGCAACCTTAGCAAATCTACTAGTCTTAAATCTAGTTATTGATTCAAGTGGAATCTACCTAACAATTGTGGATAACAATTTTTAAGTTTTTGGTAATGAAAGAACATTGCGTAACTATAACATTTACGAAATCTTTTAAGAATGATTTTATAAAAACATAAAATCAACGAATCATAAATAATTTAAAGAAAACCCGAGAAAATACATATAATTTTTTTTCTCATAATTTAATTCTAGAATATTAAATTTAATTCTAGAATAATTTAATGCAAATAATGTTATAAATATAAAAGAATGTAAGAAATATAATTTTTTCAATAATATTCAAATTTATAACAAATATTGTTTTTTAAATGGTTCGATAATAAAACTGCTTAAGGCTAATCCAATTCCTCGATAATATTAAATTTAAAATAACATAATATTATAAGAACGTATTGCAAATAGATAGGATAATAAAATAAAATATAGTGAAAACCACTTAGAGACATATCGAATGGACCTTCAACAACTCACAATCGTAATAACAAGATCTTTGGTCAATGTCCTGTGAATATGATTCTACATAGCCTTTAATTTATAAAGAAAACATTTATATAAAGCCTTTTGGAACTGCAGCTTCATCATTGGAATACCGTTCCCTTAAAAGTAAATGCTACAAAATACATCCTTGTAAACAATGACATAAAAACAAACTAACTTCGCATATCCCGTTTGACCCGATATCCAGTTTGATATCCAATAACAATTTTTCACGCATGTATTTGAAATAAATTGTTTTAGAAATAAATTTCGATTTTTGTATCATATAAATAAGTATTTTGACTACAAGTAGTCATCATCAGTATGAATTAGCTAAGTCATACTGATGATAATATTTATATAAATTAGTTTAGGACCTGGAATGATCAAACTAATTTTTGGAATTACAAACTGATCCACGGAATAAGAAATCGAATATTAAGAAAAAACGTAAGAATATTTAACGAATAGAATATTAAACGAATATTTGATGTGCATTAACAAAATTCAGTTTTAAGTTCTATATGTTCGAAGAGTTCTAATTCTGAAAATAGGAAGATATTTAAAAGACTTTTGCATAATGCGTTTTGCAAATTTATTGCATTCAGCGAACGTTTTTTAAATGTTGACATATTGACTGCTAGAAATTTATATATGGAATATATCAAGGTATATTAAATTAAGTCCCAAGTTTGTAACAGCTGGAAATAATTATTGATGCAACAATTTAAATTTTGGTATAGGTGCTCATAAAATCTCTTAACTAGTCCATTTTCGTTTTTCCGCCCGTCTCGGTGCCCGTCATCGCTTTAACTAAGAAACGAATAGAAATATCGAGCTATAACTTTTTTAGCGTGTTCAGAGCGTAAATAGTTACTTTGAGTTCGTAAATGAGCTACATAGGATTGGTTCATGGGGCCCATTTATTTAACCATAACACATAGAATAAAAGTGTATATTTAAAAAATTTGTTTGAATAATTTTCCCCTAAGGAGGTAGATAATTAGAATAAAATTTTAGTTCCCGATTTCTGCAAAATTATTCAAGAAAGAAGGTTGAAAATTCTTAAGTAGCTTCTAATAGTGAGTCTATTGATCCTAATTTCATACCAAGCTCTGGAATTCGGCAATGTCAATAGGGTATTTCAACAATTAATTAATTCAGTTTTTATAAATGTTTGGATCTATACTTGAGTCATTTTATCGAGGCCAACATTTTAAACTTTAAAGTGTGTTTTCGAGACTAGTAGTACAATTTAATGGATTCGATTTTATATTTTTGCTAAATATAAGTTATTTTAAATAAGAATTAAAAGATCGAACTACTTAAACTGTGTGCTTTAAAAAGGTACTTTGTTTTTTTTTTATATGTTGGCCTTGATAAAACAACTCAAGTTATAGCTTATATGTAATACCGATTTAAATTTCGATTTTTGCCCCAATTTGTGTAGTCCGCCACCAAATTAGCAAGGAGTAATATAAGAGCAATTACGATTAGCTAATTCATACTGATGATGACTACTTGGTAGTTGAAATACGTAATTATAAAATGCAAAAAACTGATCTAAGAAATTGAGGCAAAAATCGAAATTTATTTTGAAATATCCTAGAGTTCTCATTTATTATCTTTGATAATATTTATAAAAATACCGATTTATCAAAAATATCACTGTGTGTATTCTATGAACATTCTATACACATATTATCATCAAATAAATTATGTTTTAATAAGATTGAACGTTATCGGAAAAATATCGCAATCAATCGATGCATAGACACTGTATACTTACTTTTAAAAATAATATATTCACTGTTAGTATTATATGTTCGTACTATTATTATATAATATTCAATCATTGCCGCAGGATTATTATGAATAAATGATGTCGGAAAAATTTCATCTCGAACTTACTGTACGTATACACACATATTCAAATCATATTGTATTGGAAAAAAAAAAGTTTATCGTATTAAATTTTCATATTTTCTTCATATTGAAAATGCATGATATTATGGAAACATTTACATTACTTATTTACACAATACAATGTTTTAAATATAATTTTTATTCCGATTATTGGATTTTAAAATTTTATTCTTATAGATTTACTTATATGATATAGGTATGATAACTATCAGGGGTGAACGATTGTCATTCGCGTTCGATTAAGTTCAACCTCGAAGCTAACGTGAATGTTAACAAATTAGTAAATTAAAATTACCATTTTTACATTTTTCTGTGTAGAAAACACGCTTGAAAGATATACCTACATAATTTCTTATGACTGTGTCCATACTTTTTCTGTTGTACAAAGAAATTAGTCCGACATTTGTCGTTTCACAAGCAAGGAGCAGCGCCTCAAATTTCTAATAAACCAAAATAAAAATAAAACAAGTGAAAACAAACAATTGACTGAGTTAATTGTTGAAACACCATGTATAAACAGTGTTGATTACTCTATCACATTACACATACATACATGCGCATAATACTAAAATTTGTGCATAATATGAGCTCTCACGGGTAAACAGTGATGTTTACGAAAAAATGTTTCAAACAAAAGTTGTTTATTTTTTAATAAGAAACATTTTTTATATTTAAACTTTTGTTCTATCTAGGAGAACATAACCTAAAAATAGCACCCATTAGTCGAACAAAATTAAAACAATTACTTGTAAATCCCAAAGATAAAATCAACATGGAACAACAATCGGGAATATATTGCATTGGATGTCAAAATTGTTCGAAGAAGTATGTAGGTCAAAGTAGAAGACAAATTATCACAAGATTCAAAGAACATATGGGCCATTTAAAATATGGAAGAATTGAAAAATCATGTGTAGCCGCTCACGTTATCGAAAACGACCACAAAATCGACAAATCAAACCTTAAGCTCCTAAAATCAGTACCCAATCCTTGCGAATTAGACGCTTATGAAAGCATCTTCATTCAAAAGATGGGTAATGAAGCAATGAACTTGGACAAAGGACCTATTCCAAATTCGGATTTAATAAAAATTGCAAAATCAAGGTTGAATTTCTAAAAATTGTCAATACGTTATAAAAATAAAGGATTATTTATTTTCATGATTTATTTATAGTTTTTTAATTTAGGTTTGATTTGTAATTTATTATTTTAAACGTCAAAAAATACTCGAATGGGCTTGCGCACAAGTATCAAGCTCATTGGCCAGACTTGTAAACTGATGGCAGTTGATTGGCTAGCGCCACTGACACTACAATTTGACAGATTCTGTGAACAGTATAAATTGTAAAAACACGAAAGTAACAGTGTGCAGTCCGCCACCAAATTAGCAAAGAGTAACATTCACTAGCTAATTCTTACTGATGATGACTACTTGGTAGTCGAAAATACGTATTTTAAAAATACAAAAAACTGATCTAGGAATTGGGGCAAAAATCGAAATTTATTTCGACATATCCTAGAGTTCTCATTTATTATCTTCGATAATATTTATAATGAATAATCTACTCGTACAGAAATTTAAAGATAAAACGATCGATGAAGGAATTTTTATTATTGTGTTCCTACCTACCTATAAAAAGGTATTAAGCAATTTTGTTTAAATATATGATCTTTAAATATGAAAATATGATTTACACATCGTTGATTTGAAAAAATAATTCAAATGTAAGTGCACTACTTTACATTTTTATATAAAGATGTATTTTGCAGATTATAAAATCTATAAGTTTTTGTTATAATGGTAGTTTTATAGTGGTGTATATATTGTAAATATATGTACATAAGACTTATGGGAATATGTCTTATGGGAAAATGCTATCAAGGAAAATGTAACAACCATAGTAAATCTTAATAGTTCTATAAAAAATTTTAAGTGATTTACATTTTCCCTAATGAATCCAAAAAAATAAAACAATTAATCCTATTATTTTTGTTCACACTATTTTAATGTTTTTGTTATATTAACCTAAATATTGTAAAATATAGGTCTGATATTTTAGAAATTCTAAACCTGCAAAGTAAAAGAGCAAATATTTTTATTGATCTAAGATATAGTGGTAAAAGTTACTCGTATTTCAAAAATACCCCTTTGACGATCAAAACAAAACAAAAATTTCAATGTAATTTTCGGCTTTCTGAACAGCAATCGTACAAATTAAGGATTTTATCATAGAGGAATTTATTAGAGTAAATTTTATAAAATCCCTAATTTTTTAATGTTTGCATGATAAATTACGGTTATTATATCCTAATTATGAAAAAGGGATAATCAAAAGTATGGCTATCCCTTTACATGAACTTTTAAAAATCAAGCCTTTTTCTTTTATTGCATAAATAATGATTACAGCTCATATTACAACCTTTATATTTGCAAGGTTAAATTTTGAGGGAAAAGTAAAATATCATTAAAAAATCATCCATTTTTTATAGTTAAAAACCTGTTTCGGAAAGGCAATGGAATAACAAATGAACAGTTATTTTATCCGACTTAATTATCACCATGTTACTCAAGTTATCGACACTCAGATAATTGCCATTCTTAGAATAAACAAATATCGGATCTCTTGGAATTTGAAGTATAGGAAAGCAATCAAAAATTTTCCGAGTCCCGTGTTAAGGAACGCCCTGTTACCGAGATAATTGTTATGTAGGACGCTGACCACAATGACATCTCTACCGCTATGTCTATCTCTACATATTTTAAATGCGAAAATAAGCATGTTTGTTTGTTTGTTTGTTACGCTTTTACGCTAAAACTAGGCAATGGTTTTTAATGAAACTGTTCAGCAATATCGCTGATATATCAGAATAATACATGAGCTATAATTTATAAAGATATATTTAAAAAAAATAAAAAAATAAAATTTAATCTGACATTTACTATTTAAAATTTTTACAGAAATCTGTAATTTAAAAGTGTTCTGTAAAAATTTAAAATAGTAAACGTCAAACCAATCATAGCCAACTTTTCTGATATACTCAATGAATTATGACTATTTTGCATTTAACAAAATTGAAAACTGTGCACATCTAGAAAGGTGGAGGCTATAAAGCGGTATTTTTTACTTTTAAGCGCAACGGGTGGGTATCAGGCTAGCAAACTATAAATAAAGATCATATTATGAAAGGTCTCAATGGTGATGTTATCAGTAAATTTTTTGAGTGTAGGCCTACGGACTATAATTATATAAATAACCTTAAAATGAAAATAAGTATAAAAATTTTTAAATCGTATTCTAGGAAAATTTATAATATTTGTTTAAAAAATATATTTAAATCAATCCCATAAGAGTTTCATATGCTTCTGAAAATACATTTATAAAAATTTTTATATATTTTATAATATTACGTTTGAAAAAGAAGTTAAAACCCATAAAAAATCATTCTAAACACCATCCATAATATATTTAGACAGAGTTTTGTTCGAGTGAATCTCATACTCACATCAACATAATATACAGTTCATACATAGTACATTACAGTACGTTTATATGTAAATAAGGGTGAATTAAAAAATGTATAAAAAAAAGCTTTTTTTCATCTTAAGCTTCGTTATCTTTCACAACCCACATAAGCTGTTTGTTGAAAAATATTAAACAAAAATCGTTTTGACATGTACACATTATTTTCACATGAATTAAATTAATATTTACGATTTTTTTTTTATATTAAAGTTATTTATTTATTACCTTCGAATGTAGTGTTTGGTTCAAAATAATTTTTTTTGTGATTTGACCCTGGAATCATTACAAACAAATATTGTAGTTGCGTGTATTTTATTTTTTAAGATTTTTATATTTTAATTCGATATTTGGTTTTTTTTTTAAATTATGTTTTTATTGTTTTAGAGAAATTTTTGTTTATTTAGAGAATTCTTGAAAATTTAATACCTAAGCAGTAGAAATCAAAAAGTTGTATAAATAATTGAAGAAATATTAGTTTAGGTAAACTCAAACTGTGTATGAATATAGTACAATAAAGCATGCAAGTTTGAAACATGCCCACTTTTCAATTCTAGGTTGATTTGATGCTCTGAGCAAAAGTATGATATAACTAAATACAGACGAATAAAATGACCACTTTTCAGAAGAACCACTTTTATGTGTTTCATACCTTTAAGTAAAATATTTTTATTAGCTCACGGTAATACTTCTCAACACTAGTACTTAATTTTAAAAAATATTCTAATTTTCTCAGAAAACAATGAATTTAGTTCACAATAAATAATTAAAATAATAAAAAATAATTGTATTATTTTTTCGAACATTCGTTCATTCTCAAGAGATTAAAATTTTTTTTAAATATATCAGTTTATTTAAATATATTTAGTACTAGGGAGATGTTCAAACCAAATAATAATTATTTAAGAAACGACGAAAATGGAAAAAATTTCTAAAAAGTTAAAAAATATATAATCAAGATAATATTAGTGAAATAAATTAGCAATAATAATAAATAATTTTTATACTACCAAATTATTTAAAAATTTGTACTGGCCTACAGAACAAAACTGTTCGGTAATATGCGTTAACAATGTGCAACACATTGAATTTTGTGCGTTTATATTTATAATGATACTAGCAGTTCCGACAGACGTTGTTTTGGGGAAACGTAACTATAATTAATATACCTATACTATGCTTAGCCTACTCGCCAAACCCATTCTGCTAAAGCCATCCTGCTAAAACCATCCCGCTAAACCCCATCCCATCCCACTAATCCAAATTTTTTCTATTTATAAGATAGTCATGGCCTTACCTTCGGCCTTTGGCCTGTCTTTCGGCCTGGTTCGAGCCCTTGGCAGTGGATATAGCTCTAATAAATACCTTTTCACAATACTTGAATAATTATAAATAATACCTCAATACGATAAAAAATATATAGTAGATTGTAAGTTTTAATACAATGTAGAGTTCGTACAAAACGAAGTGGCACCGAGCAAGAGAGAGTGTATGATGTATATGTATGTGCACTCGTATCTACACTCTCTCTTGCTCGGTGCCACTTCGTTTTGTACGAACTCTAATATACGATTTATTTGCGCTCCCACCATTTAATGAAATTTAATTTTTTTTGCTTGGGAACCCTCAAAAACTTTTTTGAGGAACGAATGGTGAATCTTTACCATCATTTTATATTAGATAACCATAGATGTGAAGGAAGCGATCAGAAAACAGGACACAATTGGGAAAAACAACATGCGTATTAAAGTTAGGATTAATAAAATTTTTGAGTATAATATAAACAAGTGAAAGCAAACAATTGACGGAGTTAATTGTTGAAACACCATATATAGACAGTGTTGTATATGCAATGGTTTGTTTTTTTACGTCATGTAAGTAAAAAAAGGAAAGCCACTCTTAAATAGTCACACAGTAAATAATTTCCGCCTTTGCGGGGTAAACAGTGATGTTTATGAAAAAATGTTTCAAACAAAAGTTATAATCTTATTTGTTTAAAAGTATCATTTTTTACACTTAAACTTTTGTTTTATCTCTAACGGTTTACAAAATGGGTTCTACGACCCAAGACCCAATTGACATATGTTGCTCATTTACGAACTTGGCTTCACTTTTTACGTCCTAAGCACGCTATAAAAATTTGAGCTCGATATCTTTTTTCTTTTTTGATTATCGTGTTCACAGACAGACAGACAGACAGACAACCGGAAATGGGCTAATTATGTAATTTTATGAACACCTATAGCAAAATTTTGTTTGTAGGATCAATATTTTTAAGCTTAACAAACTTGAGGCTATACTTAGTAGACCATGATACATTTCATATACACATGGTATTTTAAATAGCTCGTGTTAAACGTCGAGTAATTTATAATAATCTTCAGGTTAATGTGATACTATTCTGTGAAGACTCGCGCATTTTACTTAATTTTAAACACTTTTTTTGTACTTTTAAGTTTATATTTTAAAAATTATATGTTTTCTCATTTCTCAGAAAGTTGGGTAGGCAATTAGGCATTCTATATCAGACTGATTAAGTCATTTTACGCCTGATAGAACTCTTTAAAAAATGAATTTAAAAAATCTTTAATACCAATTATAAAAACTAAACACTCAATTATCTTCTTTTCATTATCGGAATGGATAGTTCTTAATTTTAGTACCCAAATGTACAATGGCAATTTTATGACTTTTTTATAATATTTAAATTACTACAAGCTACTATCTTTTTTTCGACTGCATAAGTGGCTTAAAAAACTTCTTACCCCTTGTAAGTTCTGCAAGGATAACAATATGTAAACTTAGTGTATGCAAAAATATAAAACTTAAAACATAAACTCAAAATTTTGAATAAAAAAGAGGCAGTTTTTGGGTTGTATAAAAATTTGATTGTGAAACTTATATTTGTTTAGTTTGGGTTTTACCTAAGGTACATTTTTAACATTTAAAATTTAGTTCTATCTCTAACGGTTTAAAAGATGGGTCCTCCGGACCCAAGACAAACTTGAAAACTCATTTACAAACTTGACCTGACTTTTTACGTCCTGAGCACGTTTTAAAAATTTTAGCTTGATATTTTCGTTTTTGAGCTATCGTGTTGACAGACAGAACGACAGACAACCGAAAATGGACCAATTAGGTGATTTTATGAACACCTATTCTAACATTTTGTTCATAGCATCAATATTTTTAAGCGTTACAAGCTTGGGACTAAACTTAGTATACCTTGATATATTTCATATATCTATCTATACATGGTATAAAAATAACTGGAACCTGATTTTTCTAATTACCAGTAATTTGTATAAAATTCTGCAAAAACTACACAAGAATAGTCATTTTTGTTTTTTATACCTATGATTTTAGTAAAAAAGTATTTTCAACTAAAAAACTTCGATCCAAATTTTACGAATACCCATTTTATAATACACAATAAAATTTTCAAAAACCATGTTTTTTCATTCTTCAAGAATATTAAAGCGGGCATGGCATGTTAATGATAATTCGTTACTTAAAAATAATTTATTTCCAAACTTAAAGCCATAATATCCCACAGTAACAAAAAAAAAACCTTCCCTGATTTATCATGTTAATTTTGCACTATTTTCTTAGATAATTTATCATTTATTATTATATTATTATTTTCGAAAAATTATATCTTACCTAAAAAGTCTGCACTAGAAGCACCAGCGAAACCGGAAGCAGCAGCCGCTGCAAAATGACCTAAGTGTCCTAAAGGATGATGTAACATAGCAGCCGTCGCAACAGCAGCTTGTTGCACTGCATTATGTCCGGATATTACATTATTATTCGTTGCCGACGCCGTATTTGATGATGACGTAGATGACGTAGGTGGTGAATTTGATAATTGTGGTCGTAATGAACCAGTTGATTTAGTATTTGGTGTTGATAATATACTATCAATTGTAAACAATGACGAAGACGAAGATGATGTATTATTGGGTGATGTTGATTTCATCACAGGTTTAAAACCAGTTCGTGCCCCAAACAACATAGCCGCATTTATATAACCACTTGGCGATTGTCTACTGTTACCAACAACACCATTCCCTGCACTATGATGCTGATGGTGTGCTGAAGAATTCGTATGATGTGTGGTTGATGACATTGGTGATGACGTGTCAATCATTCTGGTCATCAAATATTCGTCTTCACTACACGTACCACTATATGTGTCATCTGTATTACAATTTGGAAATTCCGAAGGATTTTCAATAACCGCCAGTTTTAACGATATTTAATAAAAATTCACTACACCAAGAAATTGTCCTTAAATTAATTATTAGTCTCTAATCGTTGAGTGTGTTCAAATACACTGAACACGTTCCCAGATTGAATATACAGTTTTGAGAATGTGTGTTATTTTTTTCTTTTGGAAACACAATAGACTACCGCGGCGCACTTAAATAAAAAACTAATAAATTTTTGACTAAAATTACACTTGGAACAAATAATCTTTACATTTGAATTAAAATATTAAATTAATTATATTGTTTTACCAACACACAAGCAAATCACAGTTGAATGTTGACACACGGTGAAACAGTACCCATGAAAAAAAATTTCAATTCACTAATTTTTACGATTTACAAAAGAGAATTTTTTTTTTTTTTAATTACAATTTTTACGTTTTTTTTTAGTTTTATTTTTCCATTAAATAATTAATAAAAAAGTATTAAAAAAACAAAATTTGTGTGTCAATGATTTATGGGTGATCTTGACTCAAACAAGTTTGTTATAAATTGTTATACCTTTAAAAGTAATAATACTATTAGAGTTAGAAATTGATAAAATTGAAACCCCTCCCATGAGGAACAACCCCTATGAGAGAACCGTTACGCGCACCCCCTCTTTTATAAGGGCGGAGCATTTACATTCATTCATTCATTTATGGGGTATAAATACATGTATATATTCTATGTAATGTATAAAGGGTAGTTTTATCTCTGCCTTATTCAAGTGTCAATTGAATTTTGTTATGAACAATTCGATTTTTTTTGTCTATGGTACTTAATTTGTTCAATTTGTAAAATCTATAAATACTATTATTGTAATCATTATTAAATTTAACATTTTTTTATAAAATAATATACTGACACTGTCTTTGTAAAATATGATAAATCAATAAGAAAATTTATGGCTTAACAATTATTAGGGCAGGATCAAGTTATACGTGCTTTAAAAATTTTCGGAACCAAAAATAAATATCATATACTGTACATTTGCCGATAATTTTTTGCAAAAGCTGATTGTAAGTGATTTTAAGGAACAAGTTTTTGTTCCAAATTACCAAAGTATTTTTAAAATTAATCAGTTCTGGTTATGGAAAAAAAAGCTTGTATTGGTGCTTACAAAATGACCAACACAGAAATGAAGTTTTGACTAGTATAAAACATTTTTTATAAATATTTTTCTTTTGCGTCCGCATTCATCTATTTTTTAAGTCCATTATTATTTTGATTCTATATTCTAGCAAAAACATCCCATTCATTCTCCAAAATTAAAAATTTAATCAGAGAAATACGAACGGCGCAAAATAATAGACACCTCCTATCACTCCCCTCTTGATTGGCCCATAATTTTATTACTTCTTCCATGAGAAACTTAGCTGTTCAAAAAATTAAGAAAAAATGTGCCCCTGAGCATATATGAACTGAATCAAATTTATTTCCTTACATTTTGCTTGTTTTTCTTTCAAAACTTATTTACACTTTATCATTGGAAAATCTTCGAAAGATCGTTGTTAATGGTAACATATTATTTTCTGAATGGTGAATCTTACACCAAATTTTTTACAATACAATAATGTTGCACAAATGTTTATTGTTCACATATGAATCGCAAACCCTTTTCGACCAAATGTTCAAATATCTTCATTATTCGTGAAGACCAGAGTGTTAAAAAGACAAAAGCTAAAAGTAAAATCAAATAATCAGATGCAACCTCATATTTACGGTTTTTAATTTTCATTTCTTTCATTAAAAAAGTCCTCTACACTTTTCTGAAATTTGAAAAAATTTACAGTTTTTGGCTCTTTCGTTATCCAGTCGTTTGTTTAAGTCCATCAACAGAACACACTCAAGTAATATTAAAAATTTTTTATAATGAAATCATAATTTAATATCTCGGTTGACAGCTACAGAGAAAATTAATTGAATAAACATTTTTTTGCTTCAATTGCCTAAACTTAACTTGTTATGTAAATAAATTCCTAATAAGATAAATGAAACTTACTGAATATACAAATTTTTCGAAATAATTGATGAAAGTTTTATTCATACTATCTTACTCCTATTTTAAGTATTGTTATTTTACTTTTCTGCAATAAATAATGTAAAATTATCAACTATGCCTAAAGCTTAAAGTTAAATCGATATTCTACGAAAAACAAATGGATATAGCATTTAATAGAACTTGGTATTATACTATTATATACAGGTAAGTAAATCAAGCCTTTATTGGTTTCTGATATAAATTATTATATAATTAAGTACCTACAAAATTGAATCGCTTAAAATTATAATCATACAAAATTTAACTTCTCAACCATCAACCAAGTTATTATTTAGATTCGGTTCATGTGTGTCTACATACAGTGTGTCTTATTAAATCGGCACCAGATGGAAAACTTACTATTTGTTCTATGAAGTTATTCTATGTAAAAAGTTGCTGCTTGATCTATAGAAATGGCAAAATACAAAAAATAATATATACCTAGTCATATATTATTTTTTTACAATCGTATACAAGGCGAGAGTAAATTTTAAGAGTAAAGTACCTTTATTTTTTACACTATCATTTATTTGTTGGGAAATTATTAGAGAATTTTTGAGTTGATTCTAATTGAAAACTACGGTCAGATGCCTAATATTATCCATCTACCATGAAAAAATAGATTTTGTTATTTGTACTAACTCTTCTCCGTAATCTGTATTAGATAGAATTAAATAGCATTGATATAATTTGTGTCAATAGATCGAAATTTAATAAAGCATTCATCTACACGCCGGCTGATGCTCTGAAAAAAACAAATGAAGAGAAGAGTAAAAATTACAAAATTTGTTTTTTCATAGTAGATGGAAAATATTGAATATCGGAACGTAGTTTTCAATTATAATCAACTCTCCTTTATAAAGATTGTCCATCTTATAAAAAATAAATGTATACTTGACTTCTAAACAAAATTATTCCACAAACCAAGTATACGAATGCAAAAACTTGATATCTGATTATTTCAATTTCCGTTTCAGGTTATGCAGAACTTTTTCTCAGAAATAACTTTTTTTCATAACACGAAGAATAAACAAGTTTTCCATATGGTGCTAACTTAATTATAGACACACACTATATTGAAAATTTGTACATCCTCTCCCCTTCAAAGTTAAATACTTCGTTGCTTCTAATTCTATTACCTAAAGCATATGCGAGCTATCAAAAATCAAGAATACACTTCTGTGTAGTTTTCAGATTGAGAAAACATGTCACATTTGTTTCAGCTTTAGTATATATATCGCAACAAGATTATTAAAGTCGCTTTATTACAATAATCTAGATTTATTACATTGCGGATTATAATTTGATTTTTAATCATTACATCAAATTTTCAGAATGAAACTTCTACTAAATCATAAAAATAGATGCAGAAATGAACCTGATTGCTCCTAAAAATGAGAATTCTCTTTCAAAGATCTCGTACGAATCCTAAATTTTACCATATAGGAGATTGCAAGCTTGACGAAGCTGCACAAAGAGTCATATTGTGCAAGCATCATATATATAATACTTCTACTATAAGCCAGCGCTCTACTTTCGCTTATTGAAAGAATAGTCACGGGGAGAGTGACTGTTCTTCGTTATCGTTTCGTCGTTATCGCTCAAGCAATCAGCACCGTAGTTAATTTTATTTCAAAGTCAGGCTCAAATAGATAAATTCATAAACATAAAACTTCTTGTATTATTATCTCTATTTTATGAAATTAACCAATTTCAATAACTTAATAATAATCAATAACTTAATAATTCAATCCGGGAGCCATATAAATTTAGAGAATAAGGAAGTTATATTCCGTGTTTTAAAGACACTTACTTTTTTAACTAGTTCCTTTTTTTTTTACCTTAGTATGCCATATTAAGTACACCCCTGAATATTAAGTCAAAGATGGCAAAAATTTTACCTCGACCGAGGCGTGGGTAGTCAACGTTCTACCTCGTTTTGGTATCACCTCGCCTAGCCTCGTACCTAGCTTTTTTATAATTTTATAATGTTCACTATTCTCGGTTCGCCTCGACCGAGGTTGAATGTTGACTAGCTTCGGCTCAGCCGAGATAAAATTTTTGCCATCTTTGATTTAATTTTCATGAGTGTACATAATATGGCATACTATGGTAAAAAAGAAACCTCGAGAAACACTACCAATATCGCCTTAAATAGCCTTAAATGGAGAATCCTTGGCATACATTGCCAAACAATTTGTTCAAGCGATGTATTGGCAATATTCTCAAAAATATACTTTTTTTCCATAGTTTCAACACCACTGTATCTAAAAATTGTACGTATTTCTTATAATCAGGATACTTTGGAGATTTAAATGAAGCTAAGATGAAATAAACCGAGGCTGGTAAATTTCCATACATTTTATGCGATTTTTTTTAAAAAGAGTACACATGTTGCATTTAGATCTATGGAAACTTTTCTACTAAAGTGTTCATGGCACTATTTTAAACACTATTATATTGTCTAACAAAAATATACCCCTCGATTCATAATCGTATACATATATGTTGTGTAGCATACAATACCTATATATACAACCAATGACAAAAGTGCACAAGGGATGATTCCAAGTTCATTCAAAGTTAAGGGGTGGAGCAGTAGTAACTGCCTCGAGTCTCGTTTATACATAAATGTGTAATAGATAGATAGATAGATATAAAATAATATTGTATATTTTTCATACGTATATACATATGTATAGATAATAGTGTAGTTAAATATCATGTTACTATAATTTTAACTTATTGTATAGTATTAAAATTACTATATCCTTAATTTGATATATTACATACATTATAATCGAGTTATTTTATTTTGTAATCGATTAACAAGGATATAACTGATTTATGTACTTCAAACTTTTTTTAAATAGATAAACTTTTTTTAAATAAGTTGCCTGTTTTATAATTTTTTTTTTCGAAAGTTTATTAAAAATTACTGAGAAAAATTCGAAAAAAAGTTTTTTTAAATTGATTTTTCATGTAATTTTACAGTTGAAAATGGTTTTTCTAAACTATAAATTCAAACGCTAGTGACGTCAACACATCGTTTTAGTAACGCCACCGAATAAAGAAATGATAGAGTAACATGCATATTGATAAATGGTTCGTTTTTAACTTGCTTTCACTATATTACAACGTAATTTTCCAAAGAAACAAGTTGAAAAATGTGAATTTAGCGTGATTCAGATTGGCTCACAGCCTCAACGCATGTTAATACGACACTACCTTTTTATACCATGATGTATATGAAATATATCAAGGTATACTAAGTTTAGTCCCAAGGTATACTAAGATACACAAAGAAAATTTTTTACTGTCCGTAAGAAAAATTGTATTAGCTGAAGAACGCGAACAAAAAGATAATTACTCCTTTAGTATCGCTACGTATAATGGATGCTATAATAACTAGTATAGGTTACGATACTACATTTTTCTCTCAAAAGGTATTAACACTTTAAAGCTTGATCATTTGGTATGAAACGGATGAAATTGCAAGTTTTTACTTGAGATAGTTAGCCGATACAGTCATTTGTTTCTAGTTCCAAACTTAACCTATTATAAAAAAATTTTAAAACAAAGTGCAAAAAAGAAAAAAAATTATTTTTCAAACAATTTAAAAATAATAAGAAATTTAGAAAATAACTAGGTAGTTCAAGCTATTTTATTAATTCGAACAACCTGTATTTAGAAAACGAAACTTGAAAATACATTACCATGTATTAAATTTTCCTCATTAAAATATTAAACATCCTTTATACTTTGAATATAACATATTCGAATTAAGTGGGAATAAAAATATAATAGTCTAGATTTCTCAAGTACAAAATTAAGAAATAATACATATTTGGTAACATCATATAGTCACAATTTTAATTTCAACATCCGCTATTTACCAGTCTAATTCAAGTTTTGTTTTTTTAAGTGTAGATTGCACATTTTTGCTTTAGATAAAACAACGTTGCAATTCCGAAAGATCGGGATATCTGTGTCACAGTTAGAGATAAAATAATTCGATTTTGAACATTCGATTTCAAGTAAAAATTATATCTGAAAGTTTTAGCTCATTGATAACGGAGGTATAAAGAAAAATTAAGCTTAGATATCAAGGCCTTTAAGAACGGTTGCCAAAGTTACAAATTTTTTTTCAGATGATAGATCAAAATTTTTTTTTATTTAAATTATTCCGCCGATTTTTAAGAGCTAAAAAGTTAAATTAATAAAAACACTTTATTGTAATTAAGTAAATTTTCTTATAGGCAACCAGTTCTGCTTGTTAACAGATACAGAAAATATACAAATAGTCAATACAATATTCAAATTTATGGTGAGAGTACTTGAATCTTTCAATTTCAAAACAAATAGCTAGTTTTCTTTGGCTTTATGCATTTAACTGCGCTCCCGCCATTATACAGCCTAATGCATCGAATACCTGTGACAGTAAATTCAAACCAGTGACGTCAACACGTCGCTTTAGTAACGCCCCCGCACGAATAAATGATAAAATAACGTGTAGAATGATAAATGCTTTGTCTCTTAATTTATTTCCACTATATAAAAACGTAATTTTCCAACGAAACAAGCCAAAAAACACGTAAAAAACAGGTTTAAAACACGTACACACATGATTCTGATTGGCTCACAACCTTAACGGGTGTAATTTGTTATAACATCCAAAGACAAGTCGTTATTTTTATTCAAATATATAACTAAGTATTTTTTATTAATAATTAATAAAAAATTATTCTTCTAGATGAACTAAAAAGTTGAAAATAATTTCTTTAAATTCAAAAAAATCATTTTATCGTAAAAAAGCGTGGGATGTAAAATTTCAATTATTGTAAATATTTAATTGTCAGATATTGGCAAAAGTAAAGTCGTTATAAAATATCTTAAAAGCACTCCACGCTTTTTTACGATAAAATGATTTTTTTGAATTTAAAGAAGTTCAGCTAGTTACAAAAGCCTGTTTTTGAGTTTTGTAAAACTATTATTTATTTTGTGTTTTTAAGTTTTATAGACTATTAATTATTTATCAAAAATTCAGTAAAAAATATGGTGGGAGCGCAAATAAATGTATATTTTTCAGATATGGAAATCGTTATTCCTGAAAATGCTGACCAGGATAATCAAATAAATTTATTAAATTATTGTATTGTCATCGGTCTTTGATAATTATTCCAAATTTAGAGTTAACCCGACGTTTTGAAAGGGTCAAAATAATGGGTCAAAGGTTCCGTTACATACTAATATACGTATGAAGCTAATAAAAGCGTGTTAAAAATCAAGGCAGCAATTTCAATTCATTTAACAGATGTTGTTCATCAATATCTGATCTTTTTTTTTGTTCTACATTAAAACATTGTGATTTTTTTACCCTTCAACTTTCAATATTTTACAAAAATGAAAACTTGTTATTGAGTTCTGTTAACAAATCGAATCTGTGTTGTTTAACATCAATTAAATTTTTTTAGTAAGAACATCTAAATTGGCTATATTTTTATGCCAAAACTAGCAGATTACACATCTCATGTGTATAAGGTTATTATCGGTTCTGATAATAGTTCCTACATTACTTCTTTGATAAATTTAATAGACATATCGTTAGCTAAAATTATTAAATTTATATGTACACAATTTAATAATCACTTTTAAGACTTATTTATTTTTTTAATCTTTTAAAAAAATAATCTTTTTGAACTCAAATACCATAATTCGTTTGAAATATTCCGAAATTTTTTTATATACAAACAATATACAAACATTCAAATAGTTTCTATTAGAAAATTCGTTCCGCACTTCGAATAATAATGATATTATAATGAAACTCAGTATACATATTTTATTATAAATTTCTTTCGAAAAACATTTATTATTTTATAACAAAATTCTTTTCTATTTTACAAAAAAAGAAATAACACAAAAAGAATCTTAAACGATATTTGAACATGTTTGTTATAATATAGTCAATAAGTAATTTTATTTATTGAAGTCAAGCAGAAATATTTTTTGTATATGAATAAGTTACCATGTAAAAGTATTTGAATTTAGTGTAAGAAGTTTTCCAAATATTCTTTTGAAATTTTATCTTTTAACACAATTTTGGTTATTGATTTTGAAAAAATTCTTTTTTCTTACTTTGTTGCTTGACCAATAGATAAATTGTATGTCTAGTTTTGTATACATTAATTCAGCAAACACATTTTTAAGTAGATCTTTTGTGTAAATTAAAATGGGCGTAAACAGGCGGGTATATTTTTGTTAATAAAAACTAATTTACTGATCAAAATATTAAAATATTATTTATGTTAAATGCTAGTTTACTGAAAAAGATCTAAAACCAGAGTTGCTATTAATTTGTGAGAAAAAAAAACCCTTTTGAAAAATAACTGCAATCCGTTTTACTTTATACCCCATATAGAAACTATACCAATGACGACGATGGAATCGAAGGTGGGACAGCTTTGATTATCAAATAATTTGCTACTCTTCGTCCTTCCTTGGGTAAGACTAATAAAACAAGTCATGGTTTTTGAGTCTTCGTCTCAACCTAGACCAAGGGTAATTAAAATCAAATCAAGGCTTGATTTGCCAACCCTTATCCAATTCACTAATAAATCTTATGTTAGTACCTACTAGCCTTGGTAGGCCAGCAAATAACAGATTATCACAAGATTCAAATAAAAAATAAACATAATATTATCCAAAAACGTGATAAATTTTTTGCTTGCACCCAGGCGTGAAACAATGGGACGATGCTATCATTTGATGATAATTCGAGATTGAGCCACACATGTTTTTATTCTTAACAATCTTAGTCCAGACGAATTTTTTTATTTTAGAAGTAAGATTTAGACTTCATCCAAGAAATATTTGCTACGTTTTTGACGAATCTTGTTGCTTTGAGGTCCTTTGGATTCATATGTATCCCAGCTATTTTGTAAAGCTTTCTAAAACGTTTGGCTTTTCATTGAATTAACTTTAAGATAAACCTATTTTGCTTCTTTTCTTTTTTAAGTAAGGTAAAGAAAATAGATAATTTGATGACAAAGTTACACTTTGTAAAGACAAACATTTTTCAATAATTCTCAATATTTTTCGTAATATTTTACCGGCTTGACAAGTTCAAAATAAAGAACTACGAAAATGAGAAAAAGGTTATAATCTAAAATAAATTAAGCCAACCTGTATAAGCTAAAGGATGTCCAAGGGCTATTGTGTTGGACTATAATCTAAGCCCATTGATCTCTATTAAATAGTCAGATTGAAGCAATTGAAGCTTCCGCTGCTTCACCCGGACAATTTACATGACCTTGGCCCAATATTATTATAAGTCGATTATCTTAGTGATTATTAAAATAAATACATGATGAAATGGAAATGTGATTAATATTGATATTTGTGATCTTCGTTAGCATCTTGAATGTTTTGCTAACAGTATTTCGAATTTGTTAGATGAAAATGAATCTGTAATTTAAAGAAAATTATTCATACATTTAATAATTTTCCCATATCCCTCTACCCTCCCTTTGCCCAACTGCTTTCTCCATAGATAGAACGTTCGATTTTTGTATTTCATACTTTATTTATATAATAATAATAAATATAATACAAATCATTCATTGTATTTCAAGTGTCATATTCCATATTCATCCTTCAAGAGAATTTTCATTTTCTACCCCCAATCTGTCTAATATGTATTATATTCGCACTAAACATGTACACACATACATAGATGTATATGTCACAGTCAAAACTCAAAAGTACTTTTGACTGTAAATTTGCGTACAAAAGCGGAAAACAATCCGACACAAAAACAACGGTACCAAAACACTTCAGTTTAAACAACTCAGTACAAAAACAGCTCGCGTTAACTCTGAGACTGCGTTCACTCACTGATCCACGACTTGGCTCTGTCTGTAATGGGATCGAGTTAACAATGGGTTGGGTTATTTTTACTTTTAAGCTAACCCCGTTCACTCACTGATCTACGGATTGACAATGCCTTTATTGAAGTTGAGTTAGCATGGATCTGCGGATTTTTACCGGAGTTGTAATGTCGGAGTTTATTTGGTAAGTTACCTCGCTAGAGATTCAGTAAAATTTGCTTTTAATGAAAACAATTGCGTTATAGTTTTTTTAATGATTATTATAACTTTAATTGAAGTTAAAATAACTGAAGTAAAAATAGGCAAAAATCAGTAAGTAAAAACCACCTTTGACCAACTTCATTCAGTAGCTGTTATTTCAGTCAAAAGTACTATTGTCGAAAGACTTTGGTCAAAAATACTTTTGACTGATTTTGCTAGTTACAAGTAGTTTTGACCGGTTAACAGTTTTGACTGTAACATATATTATATGTTTAACACAATTATATGTATAACTGTGAAACATTACACATACTGTTAACGCTCTTAAAATATCATACATTAGGTCAATGAAATTTAGCTGAAAATTTAATAGAATAGTAAATATCTTTGTTATTATATCTTAGATATACAAGGTTGGTCATTTTAATCTATAATTTCTAAAAGCTCGTATTGTATTTAATCAATCAAAAAATAACTTGAATAAAAATTGTAAAAATTGTAAATGTTGATGAGGGTCATAAAGTTTTGGCATCAGATGAGACGTAGTTCTTCGGGTTGCTTTAATATCCAATTTAAATCCTAAACGGTAAGAAATAGATAAATAGTTTGAAAGAAAAAAAAAAATTTTGTTTGAAATATTTTTTCGAAAAACGTTAGCTTTCAGAGGAAATGAGACTTAAAAATATGTTATTATTATATTTAATCAAAAGAAAATACGCTTTAAGTTTATCGATAAAAGTAGGTCATGGACACAAACGAATGTTTTGCCCTTGATAACCTTTGGTTAAAGCCTTGTTCCGTAGTTAGTGTGCTTTCTTTCGATTAAATGCAATAAGGGCATATTTTAAGTCGTATCTCCTCCGAAAGCTGACGATTTTCGAAGAAATGGTTTAGAAGAAATATGTATTTTTTATAAGGATCAACTTTCTAGTTTAAAGTGTTATTCTATCTCTTACCGTTTAGGATCTAAATTGACTAGTAAAGAAACCCGAAGAAGTAGGTCCAATATGATGTCAGAATATCCCCAGAATGTGTCCTACCAAACTCTACAACTTTTGTTTAAGTTATTTTTTGATTGGTTAACTACAAAACAAGCTATTAGCCATTTAAGATTAAAATGACCCCTATGACGACACATGTTTTGAACGTTGTAGAACACTCTTGGGGATTTTAGAACATTTAGAAAAGAACATTCTCGAACATATGAAGACTCTGATACATTTAAAAATATCTCAGATCATTCTTATTCAAAAGAAACCATTCTTAATTATTCACGATTATTCAATACCAAGTTCAATAATTATTGATTATTCTAAATCATTTCAAATTATCTAAAGTTTCGAAGGATGCCGAAATTTTCTGGGAAACATCTAAAAGAGGTTTAATTTTTGTTACTAGATGACACACTAAACGTCACAAAATCCTAAAATCTACTCTTGAGTAGAATTAGCTAGAAAAAGGTAGATAGACAGAATGGTCGATTTACATCTAGGCATATAAATATCACGAGTATGACAGAATACATGCGTTAAACAATGCATCTAAGTGAGAGGTATTATATACATGTGTTGAAGCTTCGATATGCGTTGAGATAGTTGTAAGACGCTTGGAGAGTGGGAGTTTCTAAGCCACTTTTGCATTTTCATATAACACCCTCAATACCTCTTACTTAGATGCACTGTTTAACGCATGTACTCTGTCATACTCGTGATATTTATAGGCCTAGATGTAAATCGAACATTCTGTATAACTGTCTATTCCAGCAAACGTTACGAAAAAATGTTTCAAACAAAAGTTGTTAATTTTTTTATAATTAATATTTTGTGCTATCTTTAACGGTTTACAAGATAAGTCATACGAATAAAATACCCAATTGACCTTTGCTGCTCATTTCCGAACTAAGCCACACTTTTTACGTTTTTACCTATACCTACCAAAAATTTGTTCATTGCATCAATGTTTTTAAGCGTTACAAACTTGGGACTAAACTTAATATACCTTGATATTTATTACATATATGCAATTTGATGTAATTACCCTACAAAACGTATTACGTGTTAATATATTGTCCTGATTATGAACTGTAAAGATGCTGAAAATTTCACTTTGATTTTCAGATAAATTAAAACAAATTCGCTATACTGACAAGTTAATGAATTTTTCAACTCTATCAAAACGTAAACTCATTGATTATTTAAAGAGCTTTTTAGAGATTGAGTTTTATATGGATGTAATAATAAAATATATAATACACCTTTTTTTTCTCTCATATAAAATGTGTGATGTTATATCACACAATACCAATGTACTAGATATAGACGAACAACTAATTGTTCCATCAGCTCAAGTATCATTATCTAGCTCTTTGTGTTATGTGGTGTGTCATATAAAGAATTGCTATTAACTTATTTAATTGCTTTTCATATCACAATCATGATGATGGGTGTTTAACGGTTTGTTTATTATATAAATATAAATGATTTTCTTTTTATTTTTAATACTACTATATTATTATATAGATATAATTTTCATTTGTGAAAATGAAAATATGAGAAAACACTTGAAAGACCAAATTATAAAACGACAAATTTCTTAACTCTGCACAAAAGATTTTTTAAATAAGCTTTTATTAATTTTAACTTGCTTTATGGACAAAATTTTTCAATTAATTCTTCACCCACTGATAATTATCGTATCGACTAGAAAGAAACCATGAGAAATATAAATTCGAATGGCTGAATAGAATAGATGGAGAAAACATGTTTCGTGGGCGGGAGTGCTGGTAAATGTTATATTTTACTTAATATTAAAATTTAAAAACTATAAGTAAACAAGTGAAAACAAACAATTGATTGAGTTAATTGTTGAAATACCATGTAAAGACAGTGTTGGTTACGCAATCGTTTGTTTTTTTACATCATATAAGAAAAGAAAGATCGCCAAACATCCATACATAGATGTCACACACACTTAAGGATGTTCCAGCATGGTATTTGCAGTTTCTATGTTAAAGCAATGGTACAATTTTTTTTTCGACAGAATTTAACGAAAAATTAAATTTAAGAATTTAATAATGCTTACTATTAATTCCCAAAGTTTCAGAAATTTTGACCGTTTAAAATGGGAAATAATTATGCCAACGTCCCAATTTCGATCAATTTACGTCAAAATTAATATCTCGAAAGTGAAAATTAATTTCTAAATTTTTTTTTAGAATTGTATTGTATAAACATTTTTTTCTACTTTTTCTTCAATATATAATAATATCATAAAAAATAGTTGGAGAGACCGGACATTTTACATGCTTTAAATTGGACATGACCCTCAAAATCGCGAACTTTGTCTTTAAATATCTCGCGATCTAAACGGTCAAAAATTATGAAATTTTAGGAATTCATAAATAAAGCTATTATAAACCCGAGAAAAAAAATTCGGCCAAATCTGTCGAAAAGTGATTTCATGCTGGTACTACCTTAACAGATATTCCCATACAATACAAAATATATAATTTGTTTCAAACAAAAATGTTTCTATCAAATTTGATGTAATTATTTACCCAAAAATGAGTTTCAAACAAAAATGTTTCAAATAAAAGTTGTTTTTATATGGATCATTTTTTACATCTAAATTTTTGTTCTATCTCGGGTCCTTTGTTTTAACGGTTTACAAAATGGGTCCTACGACCCAAGATCCAATTGACCTATGTAACTCATTTACGAACACGACCTCACTATTTATGTTCTGAGCACGATTATCTTTTTTCTTTTTTGAGCTATCGTGTTGACAAAAAGACAGGCGAACAGACAATCGAAAATGGACTAATTAGGTGATTTTATGAACACCTATACGAAAATTTTATTCGTAACGTCAATATTTTTAAGCGGAGTACAAAATTGGGACTAAACTTAAACTTAAAGTATACCTTGTATATTTCATGTACATGGTATAAAAATTCCACTACATATAAGATAAAACAATAATGAAATACACCGAAATTATCAGCATCAAAATCGCAATTATCAGCAAAAAGAAATTTTTCGAACTGATTTTACTTACAACAGATTTGACTTTCTCACCTATTTCATTGTTTGTTTCATATTTGCATAGTCGGATTTCAATTTGGATTTAATTCAAATATTTTATACTTTTTAACAGCCCTTATATAAGTTGTATTTGTTACACAGGCCAATTCTTTTTTCACCTCATTGCTAAAGTTTTCGTAGCCACCATTACCTGGGAAAAAAGCATTTAGAATAATAGAAAACAACAAGGAAAATTCAAAATATTTCTAGAATCGTTACCAATTTCTAGGACTGTTAGATATTTTTTTTTCTTTTTTTTTTTCTTTTTTCTGGCATTCATTTTTTATCAAAAGTACTTACTTACACAAAATAAAGCATGGTTTTCGAGAAAATAAATCAGTTTTAGGCCCCTAAAAATTGAGGAAGGACTAAAGATAGGTACCTATTTACTATACAAGTTTTTATATTTTTGACAAAATATAGCAGGTAGCGTGGAAGGTTAGGGTTGTTGATGTATTTAGCCTAATTTTATGCCGACCCGATTCAATTTTTTCATTATGCAAATTAATTTTATTTTTATATCCAATCGGATAAAAAAAAAACAATTTAAAAAATACATTATAGAAGTACCCACCTAATGAGAAAAATAAATTAAAATTATTAATTCGAAACACAAACGTATAAAAAATAAACCACCTATTTTTAATAAGGATGACGACAGGTTTAAAAGTTTTGTCATGATAATGGCATAGCATAGGTATATATACAACAAAGCTTCCTGGCTTATTTAATAGGAATAAGTAATGTTGATTATAATATGATGAGTAAGTAAATACTGTTTATATAACAATACTATTGTTACAAATACATATATACACACCATGGTTGCACATTAAAAAGCTTGAAGGGGTGATAAATACGGTGACATTACCAACACAACATTGGAGCTTTTCTTTCTATGATTTAATACATAAATATACAGAGTGGACAACGGATTAAAAAAATCATAAATGACGAAGTTTTCAATTGTTTAAACTATTGGTTTTACTAACATAACTTTAGAGTAAAGTAATATGAAAATTAAATAAATGGACCAATAAATATTTCGATATCTTAAATGTGATTGACCTATTAAACATTTGTATGGCTAACCAAACGAATTTGATTGAATGGATTTAAACTTTTTTTAGGATTACTGTTTTAATAAAGTGGCTTAGAGACGATTTTTATAATAAAAATCATACTGAACTCGGTGGTTATAATAAAAAATTTGTATACCACCGGGTTCTTTGATAAAAACGTTTCTGGCGGATTAAATGATTTTTTTTAAATAAAAAACAATTTTTTCTTTTTATTTGCAATTTGCATTATGCAATATTTTCATTTAAACAGTGACGATAATAAGTACATCAGCATGTTTATTATGTCAAAGGTTCAAATTTCTCGAGGTGTTGCAGGTAATAGACTGACAGTAACAGATGAATAAACAGAATGAAAGAAGATGAAACTGGATCCAACTTCAGAACTACAAATGCGGAAAATTCGATGTTCCTTTACTACAATAGGGAATATTAATGAAATTTAAATTTGAATCAAATATATTTCTTCCCTTTAATGACTGGACATTTCAACTAAACCATTATTTTAGTAATTAATATCTTTTTAATTACTTAAAATTAAATAATAACAAGTGAAAACAAACAATTGACTGAGTTAATTGTTGAAATACCATGTATAGGCAGTGTTGATAACTCTGTCACATTTCACATACATACCTACATATCTGACATATTTAACTGATATTCTCATATAATGCGCAAGTGTTGATGCGCACTCGTTTGTTTTTTTGACGTCACGTAAATAACAAAAGATACTCACTTTGATATTTATACATACTATAAAATTTGTACCTAATAAATGCCCTCGTGGGTAAACAGTGATGTTAACAAAAAAATGTTTCAAACAAAAGTTGTTTATTTTTTGGTAAGGAACATTTTTTACATTTAAACTTTTATTCTATCTCTAACGGTTTACAAGATGGGTACTACGGACCCATGACCCAATTGACCCATGTTGCTCATTTACGAACTTGACCTCACTTTTTACGTCCTAAACACGCTGTAAAAATTTCAGCTTGATATCTCTTTTCGTTTTTGAGTAATCGTGACCACAGACGGACGGACGGACGGCCGGACGGACGGCCGGACGGACGGACGGACAACCGGAAATGGATTAATTAGGTGATTTTATGAACACCTATACCAATTTTTTTTTTGTAGCATCAATATTTTTAGGCGTTACAAACTTGGGACTAAACTTATAATACTATGTATATTTCATATATACATGGTATAATAATAAATATAAGTATAAGTACAAATTCAGTGATTGTATTTAAAAATTACTAAAACGGAAATTCAAATTTTTATTCGGACGTGACATTATAATACGGGCTTGTCAAATTTGTTGATATACTGTATGGTATTAATTATTTACATTTTATATGGTATTTAATTAAATTATACTATTCTACGGCTTTTTATTAAAAAACTTAATAATAATAATAAGTGTAAATTCTGTGTTGTAAATTCATTTTTTTTAAGTGTAAATTATACATTGAACTGTCACCAATTGACAGATCACGTACTTATACGTCATCAACAGAGAGCGTCAAAAAACTGCGTTTAAATATCTCAAAATTATAATGTATTTTAAATAATTTTTTACACTTAAATACAGCATTTTTAAGCAGTATTTATATTTTTTACTTTATTATAACGGTGTAAACAATGAATTAAAAATATAAAAAAATACATGAATATTCCCTATTGGTCATTTTTTAGTTATGTTGAGTACTCAAATAATAAATAAAACAAACATTTTTGACTTGCGATTAATAAAATAAACTTGTGTAAAGTAATGATAATTTTTTTTCAATTTTACTATCCGAAATTCGGCCGGATACTGAATTACTATCCGGTATTAGACCGGATAATGAAAACAGGCCAGATATCGGATAGTTACCAGATATCCGTGTTATATCTAATTATAACATTTGATATTTAATTTTTAGGCTTGCACAATTTGGATACTTTTGTAACGAAAGACAAAAACTAAAAAATTACAATATTTTCTTATTCACAATACGTTTCGAATTAATAATAAATATTACGAACTCGAATGTATGCCATTTTGACCGATTCCTAACTATAGAGAAGACACCCCATACACAGTTTAGTCACACTGAATACATTCGTAGTATGATATTATTATCTTCAATCACTTAGCTAGAAAAACACTTTTAGTAATGTAACTTTGTTAATCCCTAATCCATTGGATCCACAAAGCGACGTCGAGACGTATAACGACGCCGCATCATCAGTATACTACTACTTTTTAACATAGAATAACATTTGGATGTTAAGAGATTATCTCTCAGGCTATTTTATGGATTTGTTTAAAATATTTTCACCATAGGTGTGCATAATATTATGTATATTAGTCACCAGTAGTCAGGTGATTAGGTATACATTTTCATTTTATATTCACGAAAGGTATTAGAAATTCTAATAAATTTTAATCAACAAATTGCATCTATGTATTAAAAAAATAATAAAGGTATTTAATGTAAAATTTTAGATGAAGTAAAATAGAATTTGATGCAAATACTTCAGACTACAGAGAATTTTTTTCTGTATTAAATTACAGGAGTTGTTTCTGTATTTTAAGTAAAACCGTAGTCTTTTATTGTTGATAATTAAATGTCTTTTTTGTCAAATATTTTTAACCGACTTCATACAAACAAAAAAGGAGGAGGTTATCAATTTGACTGTATTTTTTTTATGTGTGTTACCTCAGAACTTTCGACTGGGTGAACTAATTTTGACGATTCTTTATCTATTTGAAAGCTGGTGCTTTCCTTGTGGTTCCATTTTATTTTGGTCCAGTTCTGACAGCGGCATCCTAGAGAAAACCAAAAAAGTCTTAAATTTGCATTAAGTATGCAAAACAAGAAGACTAAAAATCACAAAATAAAAAAACTTTTAACATAAAAAAAAACCGACTTCAAAAGAAGAACTTTTCCAAAATATATTAATATGCACTAAAAAGTAAAAAAATAACGATAATATAATGTAATTAAAATTTTTGTGATTTTTGGAGTCGGTGTCAGCCAAGCTAATGTGGCAAACTGTTCTGTCAGAGTTGTTTCCTTGGCTGACACCGACTCCAAAAATAACAATAATTTTCTTTTGAAGTCGGTCTTCTTTTTGTTAAAAGTTTTTTTTATTTTGTTATTTTTAGTGAATCTGAAGTACACTAACTAATTTGTCACTAAAAAAACAATCATCGAAATCGGTTGGCGTGATATTGAGTTATTCGCCCTCTTGTCGTGCATACTTTATATGAACATTTAAGACTAACCATTTATGACTTATACGACTATGACAATTTACTTATTGGCTATTAGACGATATCTTTTCTAATATTTGTTTAAACAATAAAATGCTAATAACTTAACTTTTAAATATATAAATTTTCTATGACTTTTACTTTAAACTTTTCCTTCTTAAATTAATATTGTTAAAAATTCAAAGGTTGATCGCTATTTTTGCAGGTAAGAAGGCAAATTATTTACTGCTAATTATGTCACTAACATTAACATTTTTCATATATTTATTGAATTTTTATCATTACACTATGTATACTTATTTTTTATTAATCTTGCACACGGAAGGAAGAAAGTAGATATCTAGTTAATGGAAGAGCTACAAAGAAATTATCTTCTATGGGTATGACAAAATGCAATAAAATGCTGTCGAAATGCGACATCGTGAGCATATCCTGTGATGTAATGGAATTTTATTCTCGTACATTACTATAGCGTATAAACTCATAAAAACATGTATTATTCTGGATATAATTTTATTTTATTCTGGATATAATTTTATTTTATTTAGAGCGTGGTATGGTCAGGATTTTTCTTTTGACTTCACAACTCAAATCGTATCAGATTGCCAATGAAGCTTCAAGTGCCTCTTATTATGATGTCAAAAATTCAAGCCAACAGAAATTAAGCTACTTTTGGTCACCGAACTATTTAGTCGAATATAAAGAATGGTTGTCGAATAAAATTTTCTAGTGAGTACTTATTCAAATATAGGTGAACTATCCATCAAAATAATCTAAGAAACAAATTGAGGTCGACCTTCACTCATTTGGTTACGAATTGAAATTTATTTTTCCTGAAATATATGAAATGGTTACAAATACCCCGCAATTATTAAAAGTAGATAATCTTAAGCATATATTTTGTAGGCAACCTATGATATTTGTTGACATTTGTTGAGTGATATTTGTTGACATGTTATATCTTATAAAAATAACTTTCATTCCATAAGCAGATGGGTAAAGGCCAACCTTAATTCGAATCCTGTACCATATAGGTATATAGGGTCATGTAGAAACAAACTCAGACTGAGCATAATCAAATTAGGGAAGAGTATAACGGGAGGAGTGGGTGTGATTTTAGCGTTCAACAAAGACAACTGTGCGAATGGTTATGCTCTCAACATTCTATTTTCTCGCAATTATTACTTATAATTGGCTTCTTGTTCGTGACACTTAACTGATATTGGCAGTAGCACAAAACTGATCAACTCACCTCTGAATTATCTGCCTTTCTGATACTCTTATTTGTCTTCTAATATTGCTAAATGCTGTCGAAAATTGCCTTTAAAGAAATATGCCTCAATCGCAAAAACCTCAAGCGCGATTCGCTTGAAGAAGTAAATTGCTTCTACAGGAACCAGTAGGTACTATACACGATCACTGCACACTATGTTTAGACTTCTTCTGTATACAACTGCCTACTTATCGTTTGGATAAAAACATTTTTTTCTCGTAGTCTTCTTTATGTACTAAATTGCCATCTTTTTTAGATAAAACTAGAGACGTTTTCACAATTTACTTTATTTAATTTCTCCCCTAGCACCCTTCCCTTAGTTGGTCATGAAAATGCGTGCGGTAATAAACTATTTATCCCCCGCAAAATAAGTGCCATAAATAGTTCTTATCTCACGACGCAGATTATGCATGTTATAAATGTGCTCCTTATCTAGATAAACCTTTCTAAAGATATGTTTCTTATTACGCTTACGATCTTACACAATTTATAATCAACTTCAAATTTAAAGTTCTTCGAAAGATAGAACTTTCTTCAAGTTCTTCGAGAATAATATACTTAGGTATACCAAGGTATATTATTTTCGTCCAAAGTTTAAACGCTTAGAAATATTGATGATACGAATACAATTTTAAATCACGTAATAAGTCTATTTCCGTTTGTCTGTCCATCCTTTCATCTGTGAACACGATAACTCAAAAACGAAAAGATATATCAAGTTGAAATTTTTATATAAAGTGCTCAGGACTTAAAAAGTGAGTTCGTAAATGAGTAACATAGCTAGGTCCGTAGATTATAAATCAAAGATAGATTAACAGTTAACATGTAAAAAGTGTTGGAATGAGAAAATTATTTTGTACACATTCTATTAATAAAAATATGTGTTATTATTAAGTTGGCACTAGTGTAAAAAAGCCGCCTTATATTTTTAGTTGTCAATATACATAATGTAACAGAGTTGTACATTTTCAGTTTATTTTTACTTTAATTACAAATCATTAATTATTACTTGTGTTATTTCAATTATCCTGTGATCATCAAAACCGACATTCCAAGAGGTTATGGGCCTTTAAATTGGATATTTTTTGGTGACACTGAAAATTTAACCTCAAGTAGTGTATCCGTTAGCGAAGTAATTAGTGAAGTGTATCCGTTTTTATACACGTGAAAATGTCTGGAAACAACTTACCGGTTATTGAAAAACTTAAAGGTAGGGAAAATTATAACACGTGGCAATTTTCCATTCGAACTTTTTTGGAATTAGAAGATCTTTGGACATGTGTTCTCGGTACCGATTCTACCGCTGATGAAGAAAAAAAGATCAGGCGCGATGTTAAAGCCAAATCAAAAATTATTCTGTGTATTGATCCCATCAATTATGTGCACATTCAAAATGCAAATACTGCGAAAGCAGTTTGGGATAAACTTAAAATAACGTTTCATGATTCTGGACTTGCACGCAAAGTCAGTCTTATTCGAACTTTAATAACCACAAATCTTGAAAGTTGCGAATCCGTAGAAGACTATGTAGGAAAAATTATGTCAACCGCTCAAAAATTAAACGACATAAATTTTGAAATAACTGATGAATGGTTGGGAACATTTTTATTGGCTGGTTTACCGGATGAATATAAACCTATGATCATGGCCATTGAAAGTTCTGGAATCCCACTGACGGCTGATTCTGTTAAAACAAAGCTACTACAAGAAGTGAAAAACAATAAACCTACAAACTCCGTGGCATTATACAACAAACAGCAAAATTACAATAAGCATCAATATAGAAACACAAATCAACAAACCAAGGGTCCGAGATGTTTTAATTGTAATGGATATGGGCATATTTCAAAACACTGTTCACGTAAGAAAGTAAACAATTCAAATTACGTAAAAAATAAGCAGACGACTTTATTATCATGTTTCAATACATCCAACTCAAAAAATAACAGCTGGTTCGTTGATTCCGGCGCTTCAGCTCACATGTCGCACACCAAAGTTCAAAATTTAAAATCTGCAAGTGCTGCTGACATTATGGTAGCAAATAGTCATCGAATTAATGTAAAAGGGATTGGAAGTACAGAAGTAAACTTAAATAATGTTTCCGTCAACATCAAGGATGTGCTTTATGTTCCGGATTTATCAGCTAATTTACTATCTGTCAGTCAAACTGTTAAACAAGGAAACACTGTGATTTTTGATAATAAAGGTTGTCGTATTCTTGACAGTGATGGTTTTCAAATAGCTAGTGCTAGTTTAATAGACAATATTTATAAACTTGATTGTGAACCTAGTATTAACCAATCGTTACTTACCAAGTCAAATATAATGGATTTATGGCACCGTCGACTAGGACATCTCAACTATGAATATATAAAAAAACTTAAATGTATTGAAAATGTTTCAAACGTAAATTCCTCCGAATATAATTGCGATAAGTGCGTAATATGTGTAAAAGGTAAACAAACACTGAAACCGTTCAAAAATGCAGGAACCCGTGCTAAAAATATTTTAGAGTTAGTGCATTCGGATTTGTGCGGTCCAATGGAGAGTGTTTCGTTAGGTGGTGCACGATATTTTTTAACATTCATTGATGATTTTACTCATAAAGTTTTTGTTTTCACTCTTAAAAATAAAAGTGAAGTATTTGAACATTTTAAAAATTTCAAAGCATTTGTTGAAAATCAATCCGGTTATAAAATTAAAATTTTGCGTACAGACAATGGGGGAGAATATTGCTCGAATGATTTTACTCGTTTCTTACAACAATCAGGAATACAGCACCAATTGTCTACACCGCATACTCCGCAGCAAAATGGGCTAGCTGAGCGTATGAATAGAACAATTGTAGAAAAGGTCCGGTGCATGTTATTAGATTCAGGTTTAGGGAAAGAATTTTGGGCAGAAGCGGTTTCCACAGCCGTTTATTTAATTAATAGGTCACCCACAAAATCTTTATCTAATGGCATCCCTGAGGAAGTTTGGTCAGGTACTAAAGTGAAACTAGATCACTTAAAAATTTTTGGTTGCAAGGCAATCATGCACATACCCAAACAAAACCGCAGGAAACTTGATCAAAAATCCAAAGAATGTGTTTTTGTAGGATACAGCTCAAACTGTAAAGGATATCGCTTATATGAACCCAAATCGAGACGTACCCACATCTCTCGAGATGTAGTTTTTTTGGAAAATGATAATATTTCTAAGAAAACCGATGTTGATACTGTAAATTTAGATTTAGTGGGAGGTAGTCCTCTGGACATAGACAATAATTTTAATGAAGATGTACTTGAAGTGGGAGAAAGTGACTTTGTTGCAGAAAGTGATGACTCAAGTACATATTTCTCTGAAAATTCTTTGGAAGACCCGACCTTCGAATTTCCACAGGAAGCAATACATTCCGCAGATAGCACTTCTACAGATCTACGCCGATCTGAGCGACCTAAAAAACCAAAAGTATTGGATGATTTTCTGTTATACATGACAAAATCAACTAACTTTGATCCAATATCCGTGGAAGAAGCTCTAACCAGGCCCGATGCAAATGAGTGGAAGTTAGCTATGAAAGACGAGTACGACTCGTTAATAGCAAACCACACTTGGGATTTGATTGACGTTCCGATTAATAAAAACGTCATTAAATCAAAGTGGGTTTTCAAAACTAAACGTTCAGGGACAGGGAAAGTTCAGTACAAAGCTAGACTGGTTGTGAAAGGTTGCGCCCAGAAACCAGGGATCGATTACGATGAAACTTACTCACCTGTAGTAAGATATAGCTCAATTCGATACCTTATGGCTCTGGCTGTGCGATATGACTTATGCATAGATCAGATGGATGCTGTCAGTGCCTTTTTGCAAGGCGATTTATCTGAAGAAATATATATGTCACAACCCGAAATGTTTGAAGTCAATGACAAAGCTTGCCGACTCCGAAAAACTATTTACGGTTTAAAACAATCTAGCAGGGAGTGGAACAATAAATTGAATGATTGTCTCCTTCAAGCGGGACTCACGAGGAGTAGGACCGATTCATGCGTATATTACAAAATCAAAGAAAAAAAACTGACATTTGTGGCCGTATATGTAGACGACTTACTGATTTTTTCTAATGATTCTACTTTCAAAAGTCATTTAAAACTCCAATTGAGCTCTAGATTTAAAATGAAAGATGTTGGTGAAGCGAAACATTGTCTAGGTTTCGAAATTTCTCGGGATCGTTCCAAAGGAAAACTATGGATTGGTCAGAAAAAATATATTGAAGACATTTTAAATAAATTCAATATGTCGGATTGCAATCCAATAAGTACGCCATTAGATACGAATCAAAAACTTTCCAAAAATATGTCTCCGAAAACGCCTGATGAAGCGAAAGAAATGTTGAACATTCCATATCAACAAGCTGTTGGAAGCCTCTTATATGCTGCACATGGCACTCGGCCAGATATTGCGTTCGCGGTTAGTGTAGTTTCGAGGTTCAATAATAACCCAGGAAAACCTCACTGGAATGCAGTGAAAAGAATTTTTAAATATTTGAAAGGGACTGCGAACTATAAATTAGAATTTTGTAAAGATGAAACTGACGATCTAGTTGGCTATTGCGATGCCGATTGGGCGAGTGATGTAGATGAAAGAAGGTCAGTTACGGGATACGTTTTTAAATTCCAAGGTGGTCCCATAACTTGGTCAACTAAAAAGCAAATCACTGTCGCTTTATCGACAGCCGAAGCTGAATACATGGCCTTAGCGGCAGCCACACAAGAAGCCATGTGGCTTAAAAATTTTAGCAAAGAGTTTAAGCTAGGTCCGTGCTCTCCGACGGTTATTTTCTGTGATAACCGAAGTGCAATTGATTTAGCGCATTCTAATGCTCATCATAGTCGAACCAAACATATTGATATTCGACATCATTATATACGCGAAAGAATTATATCTGAGGATATAAAATTGGTGCCAACAGACACTAATAGTATGTTAGCGGACGTCTTAACGAAAGGGTTAGTTCAGACAAAACATGTCAAATGTGTTAGTGGCATGGGAGTAACGGGGTTTAAAGAAGAGCTAGAAAAATAATTTTCTAGTGGGAGTGTTGGAATGAGAAAATTATTTTGTACACATTCTATTAATAAAAATATGTGTTATTATTAAGTTGGCACTAGTGTAAAAAAGCCGCCTTATATTTTTAGTTGTCAATATACATAATGTAACAGAGTTGTACATTTTCAGTTTATTTTTACTTTAATTACAAATCATTAATTATTACTTGTGTTATTTCAATTATCCTGTGATCATCAAAACCGACATTCCAAGAAAAAGTTCCTTATAAAAACAAAATTTTTTGTTTGAATCATTTTTTCCTCAACATAACTGTTTGCTCATGAAGGCGCAAATTAGGAAAAAAATTTTGCTTACATTTGCTCCAAAATAATAAAAGAGAAGGATATGAAAATTTGCAGATAGTAACTTGCTGTCTTTTAAAATATTCTCGGAAAACAAAAAAAATTATAGAAAATACTAAAATTTTTGAAGTTTACTATGAACGGCCGCCATAATTGTGTTAGTTTTATAAACTTTCTAATTCATTAACATATTGTAACAATTAGTTCAGTCAATTGTTTGTTTCTTTTTTTTAATGTTATTCAAAACTATTTTGTCATTTTTTTTTTAAATCTTTTTTGTTTTTTTTATCCATTTTTTCTTTTTTTGCAATACAGTAAGGTGTAAAGTGTAAAACGGAGTTTCAAATATTAAATACACTATCGATTTCTATAGTTCAATTAAAACGCTTTGCGTGGCCAATAATTTTTCTAATTCTATTATATGGATAACTATTCGAAATTTATTTTAAACAGAAAAGTTTTCCTCTGATTAGAACTCAAATTAAAAAATGAAAATTTGGATTTTAGAAAATTATCGTATGTTAGGATGTTCTTTTAATATGTGCATTCAAACATTAAAAAAAAGAGAAAGCCATACAAATTATTGTTTGCTTAAAATATAAGTCAGTAATGCCATCTGTTGATTTAGTTATGAAACAGTAAATTAATAATGTTGGTTTGTCTCTGAAATACATAAGCAATTGAAACAAGAAGGTAGAAGCATGATAAAAATAATAGAGGTATATTGTTATTTTTAAATAAAACATTTAAAAAAAACCGGGATTATGTTTGTATTACTTTTATATATCCTTTAATGCGCTCCGACCATTATGGTATCTATTTTACCAAGGAAATTTTTTGAACTTTAAAGTATTTTTGAGCCTAATAGTACAATTTAGTTTATTCGAATTTTTATTCTACCTAAATATAAGTTATTTTAAATGAGAACTGAAAAATCGAACTAATTAATTAAACTGTATGCTTAAAAAACGCACTTTGTTATTTTAAATGTTGGCCTCGATCGGTAAAATACAGAGCATTTAAGTTTTCATTTCATCGAAATTATTAATAAACAATTTATCCAATGACCACTTTCGAATAAAAAAAAACATTAAAATTATATTTTCCTAGAAACGACTATAAGGTTACAAAGGTTATAATAGTGTGATCAAATAAATAAAAAATGGCGTCAATTTTTAGATAATTCTGAGTTCGGAGAAAAAAATTGAATTTAGTAGGTCATTATGATACAAATTGAGGAAACTAAAATCTAACATTTTTTGATGGTCGGAAGGGGTCCAAAAAAAATGGTAAAGTTGCCTAATCCGGTCTTTCGCGTCAGATACCGTCGGATTGAGTTAAAAATAAAAAAGTGTTTAATAAGCTTAAGCGCCGTAAAAAGGCGAAAAGAATGAGCTGCGAATGAACCCGATTGGTCCATCAATGTCCCCACAAATTGCAAAAAACCATCGATTTTGCTCGAAATTTCAAAACTTCATAGCTCTTGTTGTTTTAAAGATTCAAAGCTGAGATTTAAATGGATTGTAGATTTTGTACCCATGAAGTATCACACACAATTTCAGCAAGATCGAATGTATACTTTTTGCAAACCGCAGCTGAATGCAAAAAACAGGACTTTTGTAAAATGGCCCTAAAAAAGTTGTGGTGCGGTAACGCGCTATTTTTTTTACGCGATCATATGCTTCAATAGTTAAAGTAATACCTACTAAAGTGTCAACCTCTCATCTTAAGTAAAAGTTACTAAAATATTAATTTTAAATTACTATTATTTTAAATTATAACATTAAAAATAGGATGGGAGTAATGGGAGCAATTTTTAAGACTATAATGTCACATAACTTCTGTCTCTTAATAATTGCTCTCATTACTCCCATCCTATTTTTAATGTTATAATTTAAAATAATAGTAATTTAAAATTAATATTTTAGTAACTTTTACTTAAGATGAGAGGTTGACACTTTAGTAGGTATTACTTTAACTATTGAAGCATATGATCGCGTAAAAAAAATAGCGCGTTACCGCACCACAACTTTTTTAGGGCCATTTTACAAAAGTCCTGTTTTTTGCATTCAGCTGCGGTTTGCAAAAAGTATACATTCGATCTTGCTGAAATTGTGTGTGATACTTCATGGGTACAAAATCTACAATCCATTTAAATCTCAGCTTTGAATCTTTAAAACAACAAGAGCTATGAAGTTTTGAAATTTCGAGCAAAATCGATGGTTTTTTGCAATTTGTGGGGACATTGATGGACCAATCGGGCGCTTAAGCTTATTAAACACTTTTTTATTTTTAACTCAATCCGACGGTATCTGACGCGAAAGACCGGATTAGGCAACTTTACCATTTTTTTTGGACCCCTTCCGACCATCAAAAAATGTTAGGTTTTAGTTTCCTCAATTTGTATCATAATGACCTACTAAATTCAATTTTTTTCTCCGAACTCAGAATTAAATTATTCAAAAACTTAATTTGATCACACTAATAACGACTGTTACAAAGTTTTTGTTCTCATCAGACCCGATATACCTAATAAATACATATTACTGTGTTTGAATCGTTGAACAATAATCGTCTACAAGGTCTACAAAAGTTGTCTTTAAATAAATTCAAAGCTGATTTTAAATTAACTTAGATATATTGGTGTTCATAATCAAAGTACAACAAATTAAATTTGTTAAATAACAGCAATAGAGAAATGGTAATAAACAACAACCAAAAAAAAACTAGGAATAAACTGCTTCAAATAAAAGTTTCATTGATTACGCTTTAACTAGCAATCTGAAATAAATATTACATAATTAATCAATTGTAGAATGTTAAAACAAGCCGCGTTGAGTTGAAAATAACAAGAACAAATCTAGAATTGGGAAAATTATTTCGCTCATAATCCAGAGAAATAAAATACCTTTTAATGTTGTAAGCACAGAAAATGTTAAAGTAACATATTCATAGTTGGGCATTATCAGGTGCTTATGACGATGGTTCCAAAAATAACAAGTGCAAATCTACTATTTTCCAGTATGCATTCCGCTTTCAACCTAGAAAAATTAAATTGCTTTTAATCCATTAAGATGACAAAATTTTCCATGAAAGTAACTTATTTATATTGAGTCATGAGCTCGTGATTATTTTACTTAATGCTGGGTGTTAGACCGTGAGCCTATAATGAATCGAAATTTCCATAATTCTTTTTGTTTGCCTTTTTAATAATTGATAAAGGTACTCTTTGTGATGGAAAAATTTGAATTTTTAACGATAGCCCGGGTGTCAAACTTCATAGAAATCAAGTTGTTTGCCGTAAACATCAAATGAAATCTGTTAACAATATAATACGTAAAAAGATGACCGGAAGTTTGTAAATATTAAAATGACTGTAAAATAGAACTTAAACAAACTCGTCTTTCAACTCATTTTCAATTATCCTAGCATTTTTTCACTTATTTTATTATCAATACCTTCCATTTAACGTAAAAAGCAAACAAAAACCATTGTCAAAAATCGTACAATTCGATTATCATAAATTCGACACTAAAGTCGTAGTAAAGCAAAATGAAACAAGGAAATTTCACTTTATTATGAGCTCACGATCTATGTTGTAAACATGAATGATTTATTTAATAGCATTGTAAAGAACTTAATATTTTAAAAATAATTGAATTATAAAAGATTTACGTTCTATTATTCTTTAGATAAATTTAAAAATCATCACTTAAATCTCCATGATTTGCAAGGCAATTCAATTGCAAAAAAATATGCACTATATAATATACGAACAAACTTTGAGAAAATTATTTCTTCTGCTATTATATTCCTAACTTTTTGGTCAAGTTTTGTATTTATTGGTGGGTAATTAAGATTAAATTTTTTGCTTGAACAATCTGGATGAAACTAGAGATTAAAATATTTTATCACTATACTTCCCTGAGTAGGTACTTATACTGAACGCAGATATACGTATACCTGTTCTGTGGTCCTACTTTTGAGTACACTAAAGGTACTTTTTTCTCTACACTCTCTAGCTAGGAAGGTGGAGCAAATTTGTAGGCTGTGTACTTTATTAGTTTAACTACTCTAGCAATAGTGTACAAGTCTAGAAAGAGCAACTTTAATGTACTTTCCAGCTATTGGAGTTCAAGAAAAAAACATAATATGATAAATTAAAGTACAATTTTATTCTAATAAATTTCGTTCTGATGTAATCAATATAATATAAAATGTAAAGCGTCGAGAGTCAGTTAAAACTGATAACGCTGACCGATGAAATACAAAACTTTCCTAATTGTTACTATTATTGTTTGAAAACATTGATTTTCAATTATTGCTTTCAACTTATTGATTATAGCTTGTCCTGTGTTATATATAAACACTATGCTTGACATGTCCTCACAAAAACAACCGGCTATGCCAAGCGAATTTTCTATGCGATTGTTGAAATCATATTTATTACTTCTCTCCCTAAAAATGGGTCCGATTTTGCTTTATATAGATATTTTGATTCAGCTTTTGACAAGGTTACGTTGTGTCTCTAATATCATTAAGAAAAAGAAAATTTGAGAAATATCATTTTACAATTTTACCCCGGCAATAATAAAGTTCGAATGATGATATTTTTTTATCCTTTCCACTGGGAAGTTAGTCTTGTGGAACTTTCGGATCGCACTTAGACCGCTTTTAATCTTACAAACGGGTGTGTCGCGTTGCGTTAGTACAATTCATTAAAACTTCATCGGTATATTGATATATTCTGTGTTAATGATAATATAACTGAAGGCCAAAATTTGTTTTTTTGCAAATGTGTTCAAAAATTTAATTGCGTTAATTAACGCAAGATGCGAGCTAGTAAAATAACCAAAACTTTATCTGGAAAATTTAAATTACATTGTTTAGATCCGTACGAAAATGATTTTAATAATTGATCTCGTAATTTCTGAAATAGTGAAACACGCTGGCAAAATTTCTTAAAGAAATACAATTTGTATGTATGTATAAGTGAAGATTGTTCACCGGTTGATAGTCAAAGATAATTAATTCTTCGAAATATTATTTTCATTATAATATCATTTAATATTGAATATGCAAATTATAGAGAACAAATCACATGAGAATAAAACAGACCTACTAATACACATAACATAATGAAACCGTTTTGTTTACACCTTTTTAAATATAACGGAAGCCTCTCTTTATATAATTATAAACACATTATTTAAAAATAATGGGTATTATGGCGAAATAAATTTAATAAGAAGATATGCTTATATTGTCCAGTCACAATAGGCAAAAATTCGTTATTTAATTAATTAATTGGCATAAATTCACTGCGGCCTATTAAATAAGTATTTGTACGAACAAAAAATTTATTCTAATAAATATTCTAACCGATATTAATTCGTAAAGAAAGTAATCGATCAGAATATTCTTTCTTCCGGCACTGAAAAAATAATTAATGTCAAGGCAAGAGGATGTCTGTTTGAAAATTGTAAAATAATCGTACTTTTCAAGTTGCATTTATTATTCAATTTTCCTAATAATTGAATAAGAACGATAAAAAATTATGTTCCTATTATATTATAATTTAAAAATTGAAGATTTTGAATGCGGTCGAAAAATATCAAAGCTGCGAGAAAGGGAACGACTCACTAACAAGATGAAGAATTTTCGTAGATAATAAAAGTTGTTAGGCTAATCATAAAAAATTTTTAAAAGTTGTATTTACCAATTACGATATCTTGACAAATATTTATTTCGGCGAAGAAGTATTCCTTCCATTTTTCTTACATAATAAAATATTTGGAACAATTTTTTTGTTCAAATTCAGAAATATATTACAGACCATCGATAAAATACTTCAATTGATACATTTATAATAATAGTTTGTAACAAAAATACTATATCGGGACTTTCGCAAGAAAACTTAACTTTAGTTGTACTATTAAAAGTAGAGAAAATAGATGCTTGTGAGTATAAAATATAGCAATATATATGCTTTGTGAAAATGTCAGCTTTCAATCACCACTGATTTTTTATCCAACCAGTTACACCATTCTATTTTGACCGCCCTATCTGGTCATATATATACCATAGAAAATTAGAAGTTCTAAGCCCTTCGAGACAGAATAAAATTAAAAAAACAAAAAACATTTATATAAACAGCTCAAATCTATACTATGTGAAGAGCATTTCAATAATGAACTATTAGTTCTTAGTTTTTTATAGAAACTAACAGTTCTTTATTTCTAATAAAGAAAAATATAACATTCCATTTCGAAAACATAATTTAACTTATCAGATTGTAGACAAAAAAACTTTTGCACTATGTTAAAGACATGCTGGAAGTACTGGCCTATCATTATATAAATCATAATAAAAATCACTCTGATCATGACATTTTTTACAAGATCATTCCATTTATATAGGTTTTGAAATGTTGCCTTCATAATTTAATGTTCACAAAGAGATGGTTGGTCATCTTTGCTAATAAACAATGTCAGATTTTCAAGTTTTCACAAGCAAATAAAGTACAAGTTTTAGAAATCGGTATTCCGAAAAAAAGACTAGTATGATGCCACAAATACAAATGATACCTGACGCCAGCGTATACCTACGAGTCTCAGCTAGGGGGAATTAAGAGCAACCGCAATTTTTCAATCTCAATTGTATTTAAAGAGAAAGATAATTTACTATTTGTACTTTTTAGTTTCATTTACTTAATTTTTAATACCTATCTTGGCTGCCGGTCCGGAACATTTTTTTTTTGAAAATTTATGTGTACTCTATGGGAAAGATAGGATACTGAAAATCACAGAATATATGGAAGTTACATTACATTACAGTCAGGCCCGTGCGCAGGAATTATCCAAGGGAGGGATCAAACTGTTTTCGAGTAAGAGAACATTTTATAAGGTCAAAATATAGTATTCAGTCACTATTTTCTAATTAGTTATTCATCTTTATTGCAAATGTCAAGTTGAGTGAATTTTTGACTTCCCGGTCGGCAATACATTTTCACGAAAATTGGACTTCGTCGACCCAAATGTCTAGTTCAAAAGTCAAGTTCAAATAGTCTAGTTCAAAGAATCGAGCGTAAAATGGGATAAAATATTGCAATGATTCAAAAATCGATCTATAATCTTCAATAAATCAGTCTGAATATTCGAGCATTGAGTTTGTTATGTCGCAAACCTTAGCTTCCGCAATTCTATGTCGAATTCATCGCAAATAGCGCTATAGAATTTTGAATCAGCCTATTCGATAGCCTCACCCAGAACCAGGTTTTTTGTTTGAAGTACTCGACTCAAGGACAAAGTCAAAGAATGTACCGAGATCAAAATATGTTTGGATATCTGACTAGTCAGTGGAAATACTTCCCATAAATGGATGCATTTACAGGAAAATATTGTTAATTCAATTTTATGTGAAGAAATTCTCAATGGGAGTGGTTTTGATCCCCAAAACCCCTAGTAAAGTGTTAAAAAATGAAGTAATTTATTTCGGTATATTTACTGTATTTTGTAAATGGAATGATGTTTGCACATTGTATATTCAATAAAAATGTAATTGCACATGACTTGTATGTAATAAATTTAAAAATTCTAATTCATATATAACATCTAACTATTTTTAACAATTACCAACCTTTAATGATAAATTAAAAATATTTATACCTTTGCCAAAATTTAAAAAATGCAGTTTGTGAATGTGATGTATATAAGAGTATTATTCCTGCATGCAGTTCACTTCTGGATTTTTCCTACTAGGATATATCTAAATACCAATGTCAGTCACATAAAATTGGCAGACAACCTATACTTTGGAAGAAGTGAATTATTGGGCCAGAGAGCTACAAACAAAAGACACTAACCAGCAGTTGTACATCGATAAAACATTTTTGCAATAAAAAATATTTTTGTATTTTTTACCAGTTTTAAAAAAGAAGTACTCTTGTGAGTTTTTCTTTAGACGCTAAGTTTTTGAAATAAAATTTCTTGGAAAACTAAAAATGCAATATTCGATTTTAAGAATAATGTGTTATTTTTTCAATCTTTTCAATATCAAACAAATTTCCAAATTAAAAAAACCATTGACAAAGCGGTTTTTTTTTTCAAACAAAACAAAAAATTCTAAATCGGTTCATCTGCTTAGGAGCTACGATGTCCCAGATAGACAGTCGGGCTGACACACACACACGCATAGCGGTCAAACTAATAACACACCGCCCTTTGCGCCGGAGATTAAAAATATTCTCATCGATTTATCCGTGATTAAAACAAAGTACGTTTTTAATTGGAGCAAAAACTTATATTTTTAATAGAAGCAAATATAAGGGGTAATGCAAATTCCCCTTATGTATGTATGTCCGTTTTGGATAAAAAGAAGAATTCTACAACTAATGGTTGTACAAGACACATATACTTAGGAACAGAAACAGGAACAAATATAAGGGTAATGCAAATTCCCCTTATGTATGTATGTCCGTTTTGGATAAAAAGAAGAATTCTACAAGTAATGGTTGTACAAGACACATATACTTAGGAACAGGAACATGTCCCTCGCACAACAATCTTCATTAATTATTCACGATCGTGTTTTATCAAAAAAAATTTGAGCATCGAATCAAAGTAAATACTTTCTATACAATCGATATTTAACGAAAATTATAAAACATTCTGATTATAAAGACTGGTGCCATGCTTCCTTATCTACAAAGACCTAGATACAACACACATAAAATCTTGCTAATCCTAGTGACAATCAAAATAATGGAGGAGCTGAAATAATCAGCAAAAACATATATATAGGGTATCACAATATAGTTCTGGCCTCTCAGTAAGTGTAACCACAGCAATACTTTTTTAGGGACAAGTTTTATTTTACTAAAGAGTAGTAAATAATTTTTCCTACGAAACAATCATACATGGCGAATTATAAAAGCTTTAGACACACGAATGAATTTTGATTTTTTAAATTGAACGAGTTGAGCTTCTACAAATAGTCATGTATGAGTGACTCATAAGAAATATTATTTTCACAAGTGAAATTTACAAAATTTAAAAAACCCCCGACAAATTTTCCGGGTACGGAATCCTAAACTCGCACTTGAAACATGTATAAGAACACTCTCCGTTAAATTACCGTTCAAACGAAACCAAAAAAAATTAATATCGGTTCATCTGTTAAAGCGCTACGATGCCACAGTTTTTTTAGTTCGGGGCTTAAAAAAGATTTTTCTACAGTGAGTACGCTCTAGAATTTGCCTTTTATAAAACTTCAATTACCTGTTTTAGACATAACAGCATTAGGAATAAATTGAGAATTACATTTATTAAACAAATTATCTTAAAATTATTAAGATAGGAAACGAACATTAAAAGAATAATTTTATAATAAAGACATCAGCTGTACATCTTGTGATGAATAATGAACTTGAAAATTGAATATATGCATATTGAATATTGAACAAAAAATATCAATGAGATTGAAAAGAAAACGCTGCCAAATTTTCCTTACAACGCACTACCATTGTCAGTCTGATATTAATTTCATACACTTAATAATTAATTTAAAGTAATTTTTAGACCTTTTATAGTGAATCGAAGTACTTCTAAGCCGTAGGTACATTATTATTCTAAATCAGTTACGTGTGTTATACAATAGGTCATTATTATTATCCTAGTACAAAGAATAATATTGAAGCCATACACGGTGTATACATGTTAAACTAATGTTAAACAATTTTTTTATTAGTTTAACAAATTGTCTGATAAAAAAATCAACGTATAATAAAACATATAATAATTATAATTTTAAAATAAATAATATAAATTTTCAAAATAAAATTAAAAGACCAAATCTTTTCTTAAACAAATTTAATTGTTATGTAAATTAAAGTGCGCAAGCTCAGGCAAATTTTATTTTTATTACAAATAAGTGTCGTCATTTCAAATAATATAATATAATTCCTTAATAGTTTTTTGTCCTTAGACAGAAACACGAAATGGTTAATTTTAAAAAGTATACGTTAAAAACTAGTTATAAAATTATTAAAAGAATATTTTATCCAAAAAATTTATGATTTTTAAAAGTATTATGTGAATTAAAAATTTAATTTAATTTAATTTAATTTTTTTAAATTTCTTTTTTGAGTTTGAAAATATTAATTTTTGTACTAAATTCTTATGTTTAAAAAAGATTAAGTAACGCAGTATTTGTTTAATTTTAAAAGATTTATGTAGTACAATAAAATACAAAGAAAATTTTACTATTGAAAATTCTATTGTTTATTAGTTCATTAAAAATTTCGATTGTGGTAAGTTCTATTATTTTTATATTGTTATAAACTTATTGAAAGTTATGTTATTTTGTCTGTGTTAACAATAAGATAAATTAATGTTTGTTTATTTTGTAATAAAAAACTTTTCACATAATTTTCGTCGAAAATTTTATTGACTTTTCATTATTTATTAATGTTGTATTGTGACGAACAACAATTTTAAAAACTACCGTCTAAATTTATCACACAGCTGCATTTAAATATTTAAACTGTTTAAAAATATTTTGAATAATCGTTACATCAATACTTTTGAATAATCGTATATCAATATCAAATTTCTTGGAAGATTATAATTCGAGACAACATTTGTAATTTTCGCGTGTGCAAAACAGTTTAAAAATAAATATACAAACAAAATATACATTCATTAATTAATATTTTAAAAAAATGTCAGCTATACTTTGTCTCAATTTTATAAACATTAACTGTAGCAGAAAATTCCAATATTTTTATATAAACAAAACATAATAAAAAGTTATATACGGTGTAAAATTTTAAATATCAATGAAAGCGGTCCTAATTCAGGGATTTGTATATAGTTTATTATCAATTAAGATAAATTTATTTTTACAAACAAAGCTTATTAAATTATTATATTGTCGTCGGTCCTTGATAAGTGTGCGAAGTTTCAATTCAATGCGACGTTTCAAAGTCGAAAATCACGGTCAAAGATTCCGTTACATGGATACATAGGTACATAGATACATACCAAGCTAATAAAAGCGTGTTAAAAAAAGCGCTTTTATCATATTAATAATATACAGTGTGTCCCCGGATAGAGGCAACTATACTTGTAAATATTCTTATTTTACATTTTAAGAAAAAAAGTCAATCTTTATAAGAAGTTTTGCTTATTCTGAAAAGTATGTACGTATATTTAAAACTTCTTAATGTACATAATAGCCAAAAATTTGATATCACTATTTTTATTTTTGGTAAAGTACCCTTCCTTTTTATAAGTTGACAAAATGTTACTAAAAAAAGTTACTCGAAATTAAAAATTATGACTCTATACAAAATTTCAAGAAGATCATTCCAACTTTGACAATTCCATTCTTAGTGAATGTTTATCCGAGAAAATAAATTTTCTTTTTAATTTTCTAGCCTAGTCCACAAAAAAATACACTCTCGTATAGTACATGTTCATTGATTTATTATTATTTTCTCTGTAACGTTTTTTTATAATTACAGCTTTTGTTCAAATAAAAAATGATACTATAATTAGAGTACACGGATCTTCTTGATATTTTGTATAGAGTCATAATTATTAATTGCGAGTAAGTTTTCTTAGTAACATTTCGCCAATTTATAAAAAAGAAGGGTAGTTTACCAAAAATAAAAATAGTGATTCCAAATTTTTGGCTACCCTGTACATAATTAAGAAGTTTTAAATATACGTACATACTTTTCAGAATAAGCAAAACTTCTTATAAAGAATGACTTTTTTCTTAAAATGCAAAAATAAGAAAATTTACAAGTATAGTTACCTCTATCCGGGGACACACTATATATGCTTTACGTATAATTCAGGATATCTAAAAAAAAACAAATTTACATATTTTCTCTTAAAAATGGACCTAAGACGCGGCAGTTTGTCCTTAATGACCCTATCATATTCGTGTAAAAAAATTACCAATGTAATAATATAATATGGTATATTTTTATGTTATCCCTTCTACCATAAAATAATTCTTTTAGAATAAAATTTACGATCCCCATGAATGAGGCAATGAATTTTCCGTACATATTATGATTCATAAAATATTTCATACTCTACACCAAATGAATCGGAAATTACCATATGATTTACTATGGGATTTTTGTTTCTATATTATACAGGGTGGTGCAAGTTATAACAGCAGGACTTCAGAAAATGGTAAATAACATTAAAGTAACGATAATTTCTCAAGACACTTAAATTTTAGGAAAAGAAGACATTTTTAATGTATAACAAAATCAGGTGCTTAAACAAAATTTGGCTCACGGTATGAACTTAGGATCTCCTTTATGATTTAAATTTTATGATGATTAATTACGAAAACCAGCAATTTAGACTTGAATGTGCCACAATCCTGTTTCTTACGATACGGTCTTCATTAAAATGAAAGAATAAACTCTATTTTATTTGCGAATGTTGAGAGTGGCGTACGAGACTTTTTCGAACCTGTGTTATGGAATACCCATGCCTCGGACGCCACTTTTTACATATGTAACCATAGTTTTAAATTAAGAACGTTTCTTAGTTCATACTGTGTACCAAATTTCCAATTGTTCCTAACAGCGGTTTAGCAATAGGTACTCACAAAATTTTCTTTCCAAAGTTTCAACACCCTGTATTCATAAGTGTATAGGTACTGAGAAATTATCATGATTTTAAAGTTATCTATAATTTGCTTTTATAACTTGAATCATCCTGTATAAATAAAAAATAATTTTTTTAAATCAAGAAAACACGAATCAAATGTTGCTGTCAACATGCATTTTTGTAATTAACCTATTCAATATATATCTCTGGAATCTATGAAAATACGTTAAGTTTTATAATTAACTCTAAACGCCGCCGCTGACCTTCACCATTCACGTTTCTTTTCCGTTGCGTATTTTCGAATCCAGTTAGGTTTAATTAAAGTACTACCTTGCTGTTATATCTTTATCCATTTTTAATATTTTCCAAAATTTTTGAACGTTAAGTCACTTTAAAGTGGTTTTTACATGAATTAGTCTAATCAGCAATTTTCTCAATATTTGACATTATCGTACGAAATACAAAAAACTCAATTCTAATAAAATTTTAAAATCAACCATTTTCCATTAGGAATGTTTCCTGGACGTATTTTCAATATCCCAGTTTACATCCCATGTACATTATTTTTTATACCATGTATATATAAAATATATCATAGTATATTAAGTTTAGTCCCAAGTATGTAACGCTCAAAAATATTTATGCTAGGAACAAAATTTTGGTACATGTGTTCATAAAATCACCTAATTAGTCCATTTTCGGTTGTCTGTCCGTCCATCAACACGATAACTCAAAAATCAAAAAAGATATCAAGCTAAAATTTTTACAGCATGCTCAGGACATAAAAAGTGTTGGTAAATGGACAACATAGGTCAATTGGGTCTTGGTTCCGTAGGTTCCATCTTGTAAACCGTTAGAGATAGAACAAAAGTTTAAACGTAAAAAATGTTCCTTATGTTATGTTCCTTTGTTAAAATAAACAACTTTTGTTAGAAACAATTTTTCGTAAATATCACTGTTTACCCGCGAGGTTGCAAATTAGGCGCAAATTCTATAGTATGTATTATATGGTAATATCAGTTATGTATGTGTGACATGTATGTATGTGTAATGTGACAGATTAATCCACACTTTCTATACATGATATTTCAACAATTAACTCAGTCAATTGTTTGTTTTCACTTGTTTATAACTATAATTGTAACAACTTCCCTCAATAGACTTTGTTTTTAAATGAAACTGTTTAAATGAACTGTTTGCTGTTAAATGAAAAATTATCATTCATTCATTAATTTCAACAAAGGAAATTCGTAGTAAAGTATATTATTTTGTTTACAGTTCTTCAATTTTCACATTCACAAAAAGTTCCCAGAATAATAAATTTTAATATGAATGCAAATTCTAGGTAAATAAATAAATATTGACTTAATTTTACGAAAACATTCATTCAGAATCATATGAAACAAACTATTTAAGATTACCTATAACTTATTAAATCTCATTCACTTCCTTAGAAAAAATTAAAGTGATTTTTTAATATTATTCTATCATTCTGTTTATTTCTATCTTCTACATTCCCCGAATAATTTTAATACTCTTATATTGAATTTTTCAAGTGACGTTAGAAACGAAATTAATAATATAACTTTTAACCCAATCATCTTAGTAAAAAAAAGTGGTCAACCTCGGAATCTAACAGAATAAGCTAAATTTTTGTACAAATCTTTATTGTGATAGGATAAATGTTGTCTCAAAAGTTACATATGATCACGCGTACGCGTCCTTTAATATTCAAGAATTCAAGGTCTCGAGAGAGAGGATAAAATTTTCTACAAATGTGGTTTGCAATTTTTTTTGAACGTTGAACCGTTTTTGAAATGCAGGGCGCAGAAGATGGAACGCTTAGCTTAACACACTTCAGTGCTGGGTCAATATTTATAAATATAAGGTATTAAATAATTATTTAAGTTGTATTTAATGAATAATTAAGGAAAAAAACCGCATAAAAACTTGTACTTTACGATTGACTCTGTCTATTATACGGTTTTTTCACTTAATTATTGATTAAGTGGAATATTTAAATTTCACTTATATTTATAAATATTGACCCAGTACTGAAGTAGGTTAAGCTGAGCGCTCCATATTCTGCGCCCTCTATTTCAAAAACGGTGCAACGTACAAAAAAAATTTCAGACAAAATTTTTAGAAAATTTTATTCCCAACATCTTTTATAATAGATATAAACGCGATTAAAGGCAGAAGAAATGAGATATTTACAAAAACCTGATTTTCACGACCTTAGATCTTGAATATTTAAGGCTGTGCACGTGTGACCATATTTGTCTTCTGAGACAACATTTGTACTATCAAAATAAAGGTTTGTACAAAAATTCAGCTTATTCCGTCAGATTTACTTTTATTTTTAAATTTTATGCGAGACCAACTTGGGCAATTTTGTTCTTAAAAAAGAGATGAGGAAATGCATATGGTACATCCCATAGAAATAAAAATAAAAAGAAGACAAGCTTTTCGTGATTGACTAAATTTCTTTCCAATTAAAATTCCCATGTAATCAATAATTGTTAAATACAATGTACTTACCTGTGTTCGTTGTATGACTGTTATACGTAGACGTAGGTAGAATAAATTGTATACGTAGGTAGAATAAATTCCCATAACAAAAAAAATTTCGTATTTAACATTTTATAATTTAATTAATAGATATTTAATTCATAATTTTTCCAATATATTTTCGCCATTGTCGATATTTATTTAGATTTTCATAATGTATGTCTTCCAAACCAAGAATCTGTTTATGAAAAATGGCATCATCTAAATTAATTAATAATTTTTAATAACAAACGCTTTTATCCCCTTAAAAGTACAGATTTAAATTTTTAATTAGAACTTAGTAATTAAATAATCGATTTGCGACGTTTCCCTAATTTATTTTAAATATATCAGGCTCTGAAAAAAACAGAATAGGTAATTTTTATTACATTATAAAACGACAGAAGAGTAGTAAAAGAAAGTCATTATCACAAAATACCAGTTTGTGGTGATGATTTTTGTACTGTGCTGTTAAACTTGAGTAAAATTTTTGAGTCAAAATGGCATGCCCATAATTAATTCTTCAAAAACTATAATCTATAATAGATTGATTATCTATCCTTCGGATCCTTCCAGCAGAGGATTTAATGAATACCTCTTTAAGCTCTGATATATATAATTTCACACTCGAGATAATGGTTATTGGCTAATCTAAATTTATTTTAGATGAAATTTTAAACAAAAGTTTGTGAAATTTTGATTGAGATGGAGACTTTTGTAATTTTAACATCTTTAATAATTTGTTATAAATTTATTCCTCTTCAAAAAGCGGAAACGAACTTTATAGTAGGATGTATATACTTTCCAATTTTACTTCCTCACAGTAAAGAAACTATTATAATCGTGAAGTCGGTATTCTGTTTTCAACAGAAATATTCATTTTGTGAATTCTTGATTTATTATTGTCTAGTTTCGGCGAAACTTCTGTACAAAAAGATATGAAAAATTTTCGATACGCAAATTCCAATAGAAATATACATTTGGACGATCGCCTAATTTATTTGACGTACCAGGAGCTTTATGAGCGTACAAGTTAATGTTAATGTACAAGTTTTTTAATGTTAATGAATTTCATACATTCTTGGTTTACAGCCAACTACAAAATGAAGAATAGCATAATAGATTAATTGTTGATAGCTGGCTGCAGCATAAAAGTTTGGCTCTGTGATCGCTGTCAATTTTAAACAGAAACATTAAAATTAAATGCTTTAATTAAGGCGACCTATATTGTAAGCATGAGCTTAAATATATTTTTAAAAAGTTCAGCGTGCATGCAGATTTATTCTTCTAAGTTATTGCTTTTAAATCTTATTATTATTTTTGTTTTTGAATCAAAAAAAATTATTGATAGTAGGGGAGAGTGCTTCATGCCTCAACTCTATACATTTTTCGAGAATTTAAATATATGATGTATCTAAAATCACACGTATCAATTTTATCTGAAGGTGTTCTCTTCAACATGTTATATTTACTGTTCACTCTAAGGAACAGTATCGTATAATGTATTCTTCTCTTAGCGACTTGTAACAGCTCCAAATATTAATTTTATCGACACTAAAGTAAACGCTGTATGTATCATAATAAAAATCGCCAATTATAATCGAGAGACCGTGATGTAAATAAATATCGTATACACAATTAAAAGTAAACAAAGTAATAAATGAGACTTTTTTTTTTAGACCTCTTTGACTACGCTTAAACCAAGGAGAAAATAATTTTAAAGTTTAGTGCGTAACTATTATCATGCATCCGTGATAAAAGGTTGTTTTATCACCAACGAGATGTAAGCACGTTGAATAATCCCAGATATATGACGCTGCGTCATTCAAACTTTACCTGCTCGACATTTTACATTACGTTTAAAATTAAATTATGATATAAAAGCCCACCAATAATTAGTTATCTAGGTGGATTGTGATTTAGACCACAAAAAAAATCAGTCAACTTATAAGTAAATGAATCGTAAAAGCCATCATTTGTACCTTGAAACAATTAAAAACGTTATTTCTGCTTTATTTCAAAACAAATGCACATAGGTAATTATTCTCTACGTTGCTTGCCTTTTAGTTACTAAACTATGTCAACGTATAGTCTCCCTATACATAGATAGTCATATCTGTCGAAAAACTACAGAAAAAATCAAGGTACCTACATTGTTTTAACGGTACTAGTATTACATTTTACCCTATACACTGTGTCACAAGAGCAGCGCGACGGTCCAAGAACTTTCTAGAGAAACATATTTTGGAAAACTGTTTCATAAAAAAGTTGCATAGATCAGAATAGGCCCATTACAAAATTCCAAATAGAAACCGCATTTGTTGTTGTAGATTCATATAAAAGAAGTATATTTTATTCGAAACATTTTTTAAGCTGTAAAGTAAAGACAGAAATCGAATGCAAAATTCTACCAATAAAGTGATGGAACAGATAGATTATTCTGTAAGATGAAGGTATTTTTTGAAAAATTAAAATCATGCTTTGGTAATTTTCCACGGGGAATCTAACAGTGATCTTAATTTCGATCTGGAGCAATTACCTTTTTTTCTTGTAGCCTAATTGTACATTTGAATGTAAAAATATCACTGTTTGCACCGATAATGTAAAAAAGTAGTTTTAATTAATCATGTCTCCAAGTTAATCGTGTCAAGATAAAAAAAAAAGGTTAAAATAATCTGTTTAAAAAACTCATCCAACAGAATATCCATCAGTTTCGTTACTTAATAGGTAATATCTAGTATTCAATTTCTTATTGGGCCCAATAAGGTATTAAGCCCAATCCTACGTAAAATTTTATGAGTTACAATTTAATATTAGAAATAATATATGTATACCTCGCGAACTATAATCTCTGTGCTAAATAATAAAAATCAGTAATTTACGTCAAACTGTGATTTTTAGTGTAACTAATCATTTTCTAACAATATTTTTTTATCCGGCAAAATGAGATTGAATCTTACGTAAAAAGGAGGAGGTCCCAATTATGCTTACATAATTAATGAATGGCCCCTTTTGTTTAATTTCTTTTACATAAATCGACAACAAAACATGGGGCTTCCATTTAAAATTATCAAGTCAAACACAGGACTTCACAGGACCTTCCATGGTCATTTGAATGTCACAATAATGTATGTCCACTAAAAAGATTATTACAGATACCAAAAACCGACATCAAGGTTACCTAGAAAACTAAAATCAATCGATTCAGGTTGCCATTTCAATCGATTCAGGTTGGCATGAATTTTGAGAAAATGCACAAATATTTTTATAACTGTCAATTTGTATTTTTTGTCAAAATTGTATGATTTATCATTTCAAAAAATTGACTTGTGTAAGCTATCAGAAGTAAAAGAAAATAGAGATAATTTAAAGTAAGTAAAATGCAATTTTTATGTTACGTAATGTACTCAAATATTGGGTTGACTACTAAATCAGAAGTATGTCTTTTTTAAACTAATACTACAATTATTTCATACAGTAAAAACTAAAAATAGCTATAAAATTAAATTCATTCAAACAAGTATTTGACTTCTAAAATTAATACCTTAAATTTCAGAAAAATGTCTTGTAAATAAAAAAAGTAAACGTTATATTTATAATGTAACAAGTTACAAACAAAAGGAATATAGTTCCAACTAGGTGTCCCAAGACATCTCGCAATCTTTTTTTTTTGTACCACGAAACTTTTAAAACATTTTTCAAAATATCTTCTCTAGAAAGTTCAAAATATCGTCTCTTGCACCGTGCCGTTACCGTTGTGACACTCGATATATTGAATTCCCTATACCTACCTATAAAAATAATAATTTTAAATAAAATCAATATTGACTAGTCTATTTTAACAATTCATGCTGAATAATAAATAAAAATAGTAAATATCGTTAATGTAAAAATAAGTCTTGGTTTTGTTTACACTTCAATTTGTATAATGTTTACATTTTAATACAAATTTAATTATTTATATTATGTACCAACTACTAACAAATTTATATTGGAATAAAAGTTATATACCTATACTTTAAACATCATTATTAATTGATTATAATATTTTGGTTTGATTTTTCTAAATACCTTATAATTTTTTTTAATAAGTTTTACGTGGTACTAAAATGAATTTACTAAAGCTGATAATTGTTATACAGATTGTATATTGCATATAAATAATAGTTATGGCTGTCAATCAGTTAGGTGTTAGAACAGGGCTCGTCAGTCAGCCCTTATTTATGAGCAATAAATACATCATATTCATTTATGATTTCCGTGGTATTTAAATGAATTTATTGAAGACGAAAATTGTTATATTTTGTAAGTTGTATTCATATTGTGTAGGTCGTTGCATAATATACTCTGCCTCAACACTTGACAAAAACTCGATTATAAACTAGAGTATCCAATTTTAGAGGTTAGCCGAAATTGAATGACCGCCACTGAACTAAATCACATTTCCCCTTGATCACTACTTATTGGTGGATAGTTTGCTGTGGCAATTTTAAATAAAGATAATGTAAAGTTTGAAAATCGCACCGTCCTCGGATTAAGCAACGTGCTTAAAAATCGTTGTATCATGTATCCTCTTATCACGGGTACATGATAATAGGTACACAATAAATTTTATAACTAGTTTCTCCTTGATTTAAACCAAACCAAAAACCAAAAATCAGGCGCTTAATTTTTTGAAATTACAGTAATCGCATACCATTAAAATATTTTAAAAAAACACGCTTTATTTATATGTGCTTAAGAGAACACAAATTTCAATTATAGTATAATCCACGCTTTTTATCATTGCATTTTACATTACAATCAAAATAATATTTAAAACATTTTAACCACATTTTAACAAAGCGTGTAACTAAATATATGTCTGCTTAATCAATCAATTAATGCAATATGCAAACCAGCTCACTAGTCGAGCGGTCTAAGGCGTTAGTCTTTGGCCGTTTGGCTAGTCTTTCACTGGGAAGTTACGGGTTCAAATCCAGGCAGCGGCAGTGTGAACAAATTATAATTAATAGGGATACAGAATTGATAACATTGTCTAGAAGTAACCGATTCCACCCACATCATAAAATGTAATTGTATATATTAGTTAAATAAATAAATATTAACAAATAATGATATGGGTGGCCTCTGTTAAGGCATATGTTAGAGATACGGAGGTTAAACCCCATTACTATTAATGGTTAATAATTTCTACAAGGCAGCGTCGACAAAATTGTCTAGCACAATTTTTGTGTAAAGTTAATGATTTCATGACTTCAGATAAAGTTAGCTTAAAACCTTAGACTTTCATAATTGCTAATCTTCAATGAAAAATCTGATAATCTTCAACCCTAAATGACGAAGAACCAAATATTATATTGACCGGATGTACCCACTTGGAACACTACATGAATTACCTACCTTCGAAAGCCTTCTATTAGCATCATATTAGCAATACATTGTCATACGTGAAGACGAAACGATAACTCAACTTCTCTGTCATTGCCTAGCTCTTGAGAAAACTGACCATTGATTGACTATTTAGTAGTGTGCGGTGACCTTAACTTTTAACCCTTGAAACTTGCTTAATCTTGACCGTTGTCATTCTTGACTTTCATCCTAACCTTCTTCCGAATAGTTTGAAGGCCAGCTTTGGTTTATATCTGATACGAAATAAATTTATTGGTAAAATAATTTATCTTCTTAACGTGAACATTAATAATCAGAACAAATGACCTTGATTTAGCGAAAAAAAATTCCTAAAGACTAATTAAATTAATAAATATCTTTAATTAATTAAACATCATCAAAGAAAGTGAAAGATGATAAATTTTAGTTCAATTAAGTTCTATTGGACAGTATCCAAAAAAAGCACAGCCAATGATTCCACAAAAACTTTTTTCCCTATTCTTCGTTAAACTTTCTTCAATTAATGTATGTATATTATTTGTTTGTAAATTTCTTTATTACCTCGTATCTTCCAAACGTCTCGGTGGATTTCGATAGTTAAGGCATCAATCTATTCAAAACCCCAAATGTCCTTAGATAGATTTATGTAAAAAGAGGAAAAATGACGGTTTAATGGCGCAAAATAGTAATTCGTTAAATTAATCAAACCTATAGAGTAGGGTATCAAAATAAAGGAAATTGAAAGGCGATTACAAAATCCGCGAAGTAGTACTGCGTTAACTTTACCAAACCTATCGAGAAGGGTATCGATAAAGAAAATTGAAAGTGGAATACAAAAATTTATATAAATTATATGTTTAAATATAGTTAGTAATAATAAATTCCTTTAAAAAGTTTAAAGAAAGTAAAATAAGGCGGTTTCTTTTAGTGCCGGAAAAAAGTTTAAAATAAAGTAAATGATTAAAAAAATCAAAAATCAGACTGCGTTAAATAAAATCTGAACAGAAAGAATCAAGTCCAGTAGTTAAAATTTTTTCAGTCCAGCAATTTTAACAATCGGGGCCCATTAAAATTTAGGGCGGGGAGCATTGTCAAATTTTCTTTTCTTGTCTACTCAATTTTCGACTAAAATAAGTATGATTCACTCTTATTAAAACTATCTATTTGAAACAAATCATAAAAAATGACCTAAACAAAACCACGCGACTGATCTTGACCAAATATAAAATTGAGCAGAACAACTTTCTATAAAAATTCGACAGAGAAAAATTATTTTATATTCTTTATATAAACATAGGCGAAATTTTTTTGTTTTCAAAAAGTTCGAGCTACATAATGAAAAAGCCGTAATTTCAGTTTTCCTTCTTCTGAACGATCATAGGTTTTGTAAGTTATTGGTATTTCTATAGAACATTTTGTTTTGTTTACCCACCATCTATGTTGAATATATAAGAACTATTGACTTGGTTGGAATCCCAAAATGAACACACTATAACGGCATGTTTGATAAAACATTGTGATAACTTTGTGAAAATGCTTCGCTTATTGCACCACTGAAAAGCCAATAATATAATTATTCAATTTCTACTTTAAAAAAATAAGTTATTGGTTTTACGCCGATGACGAAATTTGATAAAAATTTAATCTTATTACAGCCCATTGTCCCTGTCTAGTAACAATTGATTAGAAACTTCGTTGAAATGTATATTCTTAAAAAGGGCTTAGCTTTTCTAATACGCATATTTGTTTTGGTAGAGATCCTGTGATAAAAGAAGGGATATAACAGTTACTCTGAAGCTACATATTTCAACAATTTAAAGCGATTGGCATAATTTTTATTATTTTAAAAATATTTGGAAACGTTCAGAAGAATGATGTTTTTGTATGTATTAGCGATAGCAGCCTACCTAATATTATAATACGACTTTGAATTTGTTTGTTACGATTTCACGCAAAAACTACTGAGCGGATTTTGATGAAACTTTACAGTATTCAAATTATAATGGCGGTCGGATATTATTCAACCAATATACCTATACATTCTAAAAGCGGGCCAATCAGGGCTGAAGGACAACAAGTGTTGCATTTATATTTAAAGTTGGCATTGTTTATATTGCAAGTGTTACAGTGAGGACAAAGAAGGTGAAGACTATAACACGGTTTTTTTTTTCAAAAGTTGAAATTGCCCAGGAAAATGGGTAGGTTACTACTTATTATTTAATCATAATCGATAATTTTTTATGTGAAATATAAGGTTGATCTCCTACTCTGCTTTGAGCATGAACGAAGGTAATACAAACTAACTAACTAAATTTTGCGTCGCCTCCACACTATGAAAGTATACATACACAAGTTCCAGTTTTCTCCTGACGATACACAAGCTCCGATGACAATACACTTGCTCTAGGTGTACTTTTCACCTTCCCTAGAGGAAAATGCGTTCAAGAAGAAGAAACGTGATGCGTGATGTAAAAAATGGTTATAAAAAAAAACCATATTCCCATAATAATTTACTTAGTGAATTGAAGATACAATCGCGTGATTGGCATAATAGGCCAATCTAATAACTTGTTTTTATCTCTGGAGGGGGGTACTCACACAATGGACCTGCCGAGTCCACTCGTCCGGAACCTGGAGTCTAGAGTTATTAAACAAATTCGGCTGGAAATTTTGTATTGCTTCCTTGTAAGTGATATAACTAGTAAACGGTGTACTTTAGAATACTGGTGCTACGGAACATTTTGTTCCTTAGCTGTTTTTCTTTGACTTAAAAAGAAAAAATTTTTTTTTCGTTCTTTGGAAATAAAAAAAAAATAATCTGAAAAAAATTGTTAAATTTGGTCTGTCCGCAAGGTCTGAGTTTTTATACGATCGCTATCTGTTTCACGGGAATCGAAAGGGTGAAATATCAATCTTAATTAGCAATTTTGTGGCTATACCCATATTCAATATTAACAACAATTACAGCGGTTTAACAAAACGAAAATTCCTTAATTATAAATTAAATTTCAGAACTTATTTTCAACTTAGCGAGATGTGGTTTTAAAATTTTTCAAAGCGGTTAGAAAATCGAAGGTTTAAAAAAATAGCCCCGACTTATGGCCCAGGAGACCTTGGTTTTGTTTTTATGAAAAACAAAAAAAAGTAAATTTCTCATTAAACATTTTGTTGTATTTTACTTGCAAAATTTTGATATACCTAACAATTATGCCATCTGTTTTAGAGTAACGAGTTTTAGAATAAGTTTGATATTTAACGAGAAATTTGCTTTTTTTTTTTTTCGTACCAACAAATTCAAGGTCTCAATCGCGAAATGGGCTAAAACTCGGGTCTATTCGTTTTTATATATTTGATTTTCTAAGCACTTTGTAAATTTTAAAACCGTATCTCGTTAAGTTGAAAATTCTTAGAGAAATTTAATTTTCCAATTTAGGAATTTTGTACCTGGGCACTAGGTACCTCGAAGACCAAATCTGACGCAATATTCGTGTTCAGCGACTCCAAAAAAGCCCGAGTAACATGTTTGGAATCATTTTCATCACTATTAACCGAATTGTGAATTTAGTATTTTTACGGTTAATTAAAACTGCAATTGTAAAATGCATATTATTTATGCAAATTGCATATTTTTTATTTCTTATAAATCAATTTAGGTCACAAAATTTTCTGACGCTCTAACGAATCGAATGCCGAAAACCGCTATCTTTACTTTTTAATCCGACTTACTGTTCAAATTTTTCGAACTTCATTGCTTTGTTTCTGCGACTAGAAGTAAATATTTCGACTTCAACTTACTTATCATAAGTTTGGTAATTGTATAGTATAGTAATTATATACTTTAATTATTGCCAAGTTTGATAAAAAAATAATTAAATGTTCAGGGTCAGGCATGGTATTTGTCAATATTTTCAGAACGTCTGGAAATTTGAATAACTAATGTCAATGTCGTCCTAGGGTAACAATTTGTCAGTTAATCTGGAATTTGGAAAATTTTAAATTGTGAGTTAAGCATAAACTTTATTAATATACTTGTGTATACAATTACTTGTATATACAATTTTATTTCGAGTATCGTGGTATTTATTTCAATAACTATAACTATTGAAAGTAAAGGTCCAATAAAGATTCCCTTGAGATACCCCCTTTGATACGAACCACTTTTTGCTTGAAAAATTTCTCTGTATTTGACTTATATTACAGTAACTTTATACATCACAGTCTGCATGAAATCCGGTAGTTCTGATTTCGCAGACTTGTTTATGGTGTTGGCCTAATGAATAATCCAAGTTTGTAATCTCGGGCGCCGAAAGTAACTTTGTCAAAAATCGCAAAATTAGTGAAAATTTTTGATTTTGGCGATTATTACCCTACATGACTAGTTTTTTATTTTCAAGTAGACTATTGTAGAAATTTGCTACAATATGAGATTAGAGAATGAACTCTGCAGACCCAATACTTTCCGAGATAATGCCTTTCAAAATTTATCGACGTAACTTTATACATCAGAGCTAACGTCAAATTCGGTAATTCTGGTTTTTTAGCATACTTATTTAGGATATTGGCCCAATGAATAATCTAAGTTTGTGACCTCGAGTGCCGAATGCAACTTCGAAAAAACCCATAAAAATTTCGGATTTTTTCTTATTTTAACGATTATAACCCTAGAGAGATAGTTTTTAAGTACTTTTGAACATAATTTTTTGCAAGATTTTTTCGTTCTGAATAAATTTTGACCCTGAGCAACACTAACACACTCCGTCGGAGGTAAGTGGAATTACCTCCCGCTAGAGTAGTTCGAATAATGTCTGACATATTGCGAAAAAATTGCGAAGTTAAGCAAAATGGTGAATTTTGAACAGCTTTATCTCGGAAACTATTGGGACTACATAGACGATTCTCATAGTCTCATATTGTATTTTTTCCCCAATTTCCTAGATCAATTTTTTGCATTATAGTCATCATCAGTATGACTTAGCTAATCGTAATTACAGTAGTATGACTTACCTAATCGTAATTACTCTAATTGTGGACGTTACTCGTTGCTTATTTGTCCCTGGATCTACATATGCTCTAGTCTCATATTGTAGCAATTTTAGTCTACTTGAAAAACCTCCTGAAAAGTTTCTATCAAGAAAATAGTCCTTTAGACTATAGAAGAATCGCCAAAAATCCGAAATTTCCACGGATTTTTCGATTTTTGACAAAGTTGTGTTCGGTGCTAGAGGTCACAAACTTGGATTATTCATTAGACCAACATCATAAACAAGTCTGCGAAAAATCAGAACTACAGGATTTGATCCAGCCTACCAAGTTACTTTAGAAGAAGATAACATTAAAGAATAACTAAGGAAAACTGGAACATACTATAGTATTTCAGAGCACCCATTGCAGTAGTTTGGGTGCACTACAGCCGATCCTAGATCGATATAGATTAAAATAATATAAGATTAATTTCTAAAATACACCGTGCATTTTATTAACATTAAATATAGACTGTCGTGTAAATAATACCATGAATTCTAAATAAATTTATCAATTTTTTTGTTTGTTTTGTTTTGTTTCTCTTTAACTGTATCAATTGTTTTGCATGTCATTAATCAAAGCTTTATAATATCTTTTGTAATATATCCATTGAAATAACTAACTATATAAATAATATCTACAGCGGTACTCAATTAAAATTTTTTTTACTTAAGAAACTAAGACAACACATTTAAATAACATATTATGTAAAATTTAATGATACCTGCATGAGGTGCTCTTTATTGAAATCTCTTTAATCGTCTGTTTTGAAATCTACTTTCGTTTCGATACTTATAATTTGTTAATCTAAATTGGGTTATAGTTGATCATGAATAATTTTTTATTATTTTCCTTAAGTGCTAAATATAGGGATGTTAAAACATTAGGAAAGCGTAGCGTTAAATTAAAGGAATTGTGGTGTTAACAATTAACCCGACGATGTAAATAATCCGTCGTTATAAACAACCCGACGATATATTCATTCAACGGTTCACATATATACAGTCCTATCTTAGAAACAAATGTAATCTAGACAATTCTAAAGAGAAATAAACAATACCGTTTTATATTAATTAAACAAAGATAGAAAACACATACAAGTAAAATATATGCAAGAGAACATATGCCACAGTTCTAGAATTTGCTAGACTGTACGGTAACAATTGATTGTAACTATATAAACCGCGCACAGTGTGCGATACCGTCAGATTACAATACAAATTATTTAAGTTAAATACAGATAAGTTTTATCATCTATCAGAATAACATTAAAATAAAAGTATTGTGAACTATATTGTATTTGTATGTAGTAAAAAAAAACTTATCAATAAAAATTCGTATAAGTATTTGAGTATAGACAGTTCATTTTTTCATAACTCAAATTGGATTACGCTAAGCCCGCTACAGAATAAATAGAATTTATTACATCGATTTTTATAAAAAATAAAATCCCATCCATTTTCATATGCTTTTCATAACTTTTATTCTGGGTTGAAACATACGTACTTCTTATTAGTTGTTCTTCAATTCCCTCAAACTTTCATTGTTTTGCACAAATGAAAACTGGTTATTGTGTTCTGATAACAATGTTAATGCCTATATTTTTATGGATATTATAAAAGTTTGTTAGGTAATTTTGTCTGATTACGGAAGTTATGTGAATAATGTGATCGGGGATGTAAACGGGGGAGATTCAGGCGGACGTGTTGTTTAAAGATATTAAGTACGATGACTGACATATACTAAGTGGGTACTTACTAATGAATTATTTACCTAACTTATCTGTCTGTCTTCCAGTCACCTAAACCATACAAGTTTCTATTTCATATAATAACTTCGAAAATACAATCTTGGTACCTTTATAAAATACGAGAAAATAATATATTGTCATCTCTTCAATAGATAATTATTCGACCATCATTCAAGTGAAGCTAATAAAAGCATGTTTACATGTTACTGTTTAAAAATTTCAGGAAGTAGTAATTCTCATTTTCTATTTATCTGTATTTAATGCGATCTTTATAGCCTGAACGTTTCAAGCTTTATTAATTAGACTTAAGTAAAAGTAAAATAACTTTCTGAATTATTAGCATATCAAGGTAACTGAAGGGAAAAAATTTATTTTTTACTTTTTATCGCAGTCAAAATTTTATTAAAAAATGAATATTTTAATTAAACTTTTAGCTTAAAAGTTTTTAAGTGCTAAAGCTTTTTATTTAAAAAAAATTTGTTAAATCAATTTTGATGTAACTTTTTACCCACTTTTGTAATATTTTTACTGCCATAAGATCGTTTTGTCAACCAATATTTATTTATGCTGTTAAGTTTCATTGGGAAGAATATGAATATTTTTAGAATAAAATTTGACCCTACCAGACAAACAAATAAGAAACACGTAAGAAGTGAAAATGCAAATTTTTATAAATTATTAGGGTACACTAATAGACACACAATAAAAATCCTTAGGGATATATACAGGATGAAGAAGTCGTAAATATGCCTATATTGAAAAGTATTGCAATGCTTTGTATGTGCAGGAACTATTGACTGCATACTATTGCATTGATTGAAATATTTAGTACGTCTGGAAACAAATATATTTAAAATATTATTATTAATGAATTATTGAACCCACGTAATAAATGTTTACATCAATTTTAGGTATAAATGATATTATCCAAAATTATTGGATATATGCCAAAGAAAAAGATGACAATATGAAATGCACCCACCTATCCTACGATATAAATGCAATTTTAGTACCCCTGTCATAGATAAAAGTTGTATATACGAATTTAAGTTGAGGGGGGTCAAGCCGCTAAGACTTGTAACAGATCGATCAATAAACGCGCGCGCTTTGTACACATATATATATATATATATGCACACATATATTTTGTAACGTAGTAGAAATATTGTGGCGGGGGATGCTTTTAACATGGAAATTTAAATACCGTTCCTTAATGATATAAACGAGTCCACATTACGGGAAGAGCTACTATCTAGTAAACAATAAAACTCAAAAAAAGTTTATTTGCTATCACAGTTTTCATTAGTATATTGGATATAATCTGTCTACTTAAAAATTGTCACCCATAATTGTTTTTAAATTAAAGTGAAACTAAAAAACTATTTTTGAACGTCAAGTTTTTTATATAAAAATAATTGGAAATTTCATTAAATTTCGCTAGTTATATAGCGAATATTTTTTATTGATACTAAAATATTATAAATTTATAACTACCAAAACGGCAAAGAAATCGGAAAGATTATTTTTTACTGATTTTATAAATAATCACCATCGTAATTTCTATTTAACTTTATTGGAATTAAGATGGAAAAATCGTCACGTTTTTCAGAGTACTTGTTTGCGAAAATGGCCCCGGCTAGTGGCCCAGAGGCCGGCGAGGGGACGCAGCTCCCGCGTAACACCACGGTGGATAGTTCAGCGCCCAGGGAGTTGACCGGCATACGAAAATGGCTATCCGAAAATTTATTACTCATTGTTACATTGTCTGGGGTTTTAATTGGAGTTATTCTAGGTAAGTAATTCTATATTTATTTTTTTAAGCTTTAACTTTTTATTATTATAGCACAGAAATATTGTTTATATTTATGTTTAAAAGATTTGAGAAGCCTTATAAATTTTAATATTATTTTTAATCCATTAATCAATTTACATTTTCTAAATAACTAATATGTACAAAATGTTTAAAAAGTATGGTACCTACGTAACTTGTATCATCAAGGAAAGGATTTTTGCCCATTTCTGTGAATTAAAGTACACTAAATACTAACGGAAGCAAATCACAAAATGATTATTAAAAAATTGTTTTATTTTGTCTATGACTCATACAACTAACACAATCAATAAAAACTACCAAAACAATTAATATATTGTTAGAGTTGTAGGATAAAAATTAATATAAATAGATAATGGCCTCTTCCTTCTTCATAGATTTTTATTTGATAATAGATGACACCTTTATAGTTCATAATGAAGTCAAAACTCTTTTATTTTTCTTACCTATCATTGCGTCAATGGTAGTTAAGTTTTGCAATTGGTATTTCCGTGTTTTCGGCTATTTTTGAAACAAGGTGCAGTACAAATATAACCATTTTCATCCCTTTTGTAGAGTATTATGTATTATGTATGTATTCAATGGTTTTATTCCACTTCATTACAGATTCAGAGTCTATTTTGAACAATGTAGTATTACACAGCATTCACATATTTCGTAATACCCTGTACAAAAAATAAAGCAACTAGAGTAGTCATAAACAAGACAATAGAAACAAAACTCAAAGGTGATGGTCTTGCACACTTACTCTTGTTTCTGAAGTTGCAGCAAGACTCTTGCAAAGAGTTTTGTTTTCTACTAAATCATAAATACTGACTTTGCTACATGAAACTTGCTTATTTTTCAACTTTGAAGGGAAACCAGTCAAGAAATACTATTTCTGCAAGAAGCACAGTTTCACCTGCGACTTCAAAATTTTAAAGGACTTTGAATATAGAAAAAAAAATTATAACTTATTTGTATGTATCTGTACATTTGATTGAAATGAAACTGTACAATAATCTTAAGGGTGGAAGTTGGGCCTTTGTATAAAAATATTAAGCCACCCAGGAAATGTTGTTTTACAAGTCTTGCGAGACCAATCAGTAAACTAGAGTTTATCAATTTGAATCAGATTCTTTACCGTCATAAGTTTATTGGCATAAGGGAAACGTACCTTTTCAAAAAAAGTATATTAGCTTAGATACGTTTTTTTGAAATGAGATTTTTATCTTGGTTTTGAAATCATGAAATTTTTACATAACAAAGCGAAAAAGGGAGAACGCAGGTTTACACACAAATATTCCACCTTCTAGGTCAATTTACTTGTAGATGTGTGAATAGCATTATTACCTCAAAAAGGCATATTATTGCATTGGGCTAGGGCTGTTGGGGATTTGTAACATTCAAAAGTTTTTTATTATAAGGGAAAATCTAGTCAAGAAAAGTACAATTTACAAAAAATTCTTCGGAATAATATGTTTTAGAAAAGTGTAAAAAACTAGTAGTGGCAATACCTTCTTGAACTATTTAAAATTTCAAAAAATATTTAATTTAAAAAAATTTTTTTGTTTTATGGCCAAATATTATATATTTTTATATTCTTGGCATATTATCGACTTGTTACAGTTCGTAAATTGGATAAAAAAAGAAAATATGATAAATATATATTATTATTTCCTTCAGGCTAGCAAGCACGTGTTTGTGTCAAATTTAAACTATTAGATTGAACGGAATTTTTGTAATTAGTTAAGTAAGCTCATTTATGAAATTCGATGAAAAATAATTATTTTTAAATATTCAATGTTTATGTCATATTTAAATTATTATTTTCGAAGTGCCAATTTCTATGCTTTAATTAATAATTTTGTGAAATAATATCCATACAGGAATAATTGGTAATAGGTTTTTTTTTCTTGGCAAGCCGACAAGCGGGCAGTTTGTTTCACAGCTGAAAATAAAATTTTTTTAATCAAATATACTAGAAATCTTCAAGTATGGCAAAAGAAAAGATGAAATGCCCTTTGATGAAAACTGACATGATTTTTTTATACTTGAATCACTCCTCCAACCGACCAATAAGAAGGATTTCCTTTTCCCTTACTCAAATTTATCCAGCGATTAAACGCGCAACTTTTAAATTACTTCTGTATCACATTCTTAACTACAAAAATAATATCAGCAACTATTCTATTTATCTATCTCAGAGGTTCTCAAACTTATTTCGTCTACCGCCCACTTCGAGAATCTAATTGTTTCTCCGCATCCCGAAAGCGTGTTATATTAGCCTATTACCTATATTTATCCTATACAGATTAGACTTACCACCCCCTATTCAGGCCTCTGACGCCCCTAAAGTGGCGTTATCGCCTACGTTGAGAACCCTGATCTAGTTATTATTCAAGAAAATTTGTTGTGGTCAATTTGACCGTGAGTATTGAATGAAACGCAATTTTTTTGTTTGTTTCTGCCTATCATTTTGAGGATTGATAAAGATAACAGATTAAGAACTGTTCAGAAATTTGCTCAAATAACTTCATACCGATTGAAAATGTACAATTGTAATTTTTGCACAATTGATTAAGAAATCAACAACCTGACATAGTTTAACCACTTGACAGAGCAAAATCAATTTTTTAACGTTTAAAATTTAAAAATAATATTTAAGTTAAATATAGCCGGTCAAGTTGCTAGTCGAGCAAACACAATAAGGATTGTAAAAGATAGAATGCTACAAAAGGTAGCATGGCTGCCATTTAGTAATTCTTGGTTTTATTATTTGCGGTAATATTAATCACACTTTGTAAAAATTTCAGCTGTCTAATTATTACAATCTCTGAGGTACAGTTCGTTGAAAGAGAGCCGTTCGGACTAGCAGGCGGGTAGCAGAATCTTAGTAATAGAGTTCCCTTGGCTGCCCTTCGGATGCAAAACACTAATACTGTATTATATTTTACAATGGTTATCATGAGACTATTGGTCGTGGGATTATGATCAACTCTATACAAGATTGTCGATTTACTTTTCGCAAATATGCAGATAGCTGTGTAAAATTTTAATAATTTGAGAAAATTGTTTAACATATCGTATTCTGTAAGTTTGATATATTAATGAGGTTTTAACTATGATTCTAATTAATTTGCATTTTCTTGCACTGTTTATTGGCAAAGATAAGTGATAGGCATTGGTCCTGATGTCGATTTCAATGTATCTTTCGTTAAAATTTGAAAATGTGCGAGTATAAATAACAAGATCTAAAATCAAAATTAAAATCGATTGATAAACATATAAGATATATAAGGCAATTAAATAATTGTTTCTATCATATTCTTGCAAAACAACTTTTCATATGTAGTCTCTATGGCAATTGCAGGTTATGACGTCACCAAGTATGTTATTTTCTTTTCTTTCTATTTGTAGAATTAAATCTTCCTCATATTTTCGTAGTTATTGATTTAATCCAAAAATTGATTTCACACGATGTTTTGGCTCGATAACGCACGTCTTTTGAAGCAATACAAAAATTTTAGGACAAAGGCTGTCTTTGAAAGAAACTATAAATTTTTTTTAATTTCAACTAAAAATACTTGTGGGTATTTTGATAAGCAAGCCGATAAAAAGGCGTTCCTCTATTAATATTAAGAAGTAGACATGAGGAAGTAAACATACATTGATATCACAGACTAATAGATCCCAAACAACATCATATGACCATAAATCGAATTATTTTAAAACACACACGACTAAGAAGCAGTTCTTTTGAAACTTCTTGTATAATTTTTGTTAATTTCACTAATGATAAACTTTTAAGTTAATTAGTTCATGGAAATAAATACCCTAATAATGATTGTGCAATATAGGTATTATTACATATAAAACAGTGTCATATTATGTATAATTAAATTATTAGTATGTTTTTTAGATTAAAAACAAACCTTTTGAGCAACACAGCACCATCGTTTAAGTCATATTTCTCCTTTATGAAATGTCTCTTATTATTTATTTCTCATCTTATTATTTTAGATACGCTTTATTGAACTGGGATTTTTGCTTTTTCATTGTTTTGATAATATGAAATATCTACATAATAGAACAGGAATCGACACTGCCAAACTCTCAATTTAAACCACTCAATTTAAAGGACTTGTAGATGTGTAATAGCCTTAGAAACTTGTTCCATAGAACTTCGATACAGTGCATGAGTCTATATTTCCAGGGGAAAACACACCTCCGATGAATAAATAGTATTCGGAAAAACTAATTTATTACAATATGAAAAATTTTTTTCATTAGACGAATACCTTTTACGTAATTAATTCTTGATAAAATAATTATTTATTACTTAATTCTTAGTAATGCGTAGGTTTTTATTTCCTACACGTAATTTGTAGATTTTGACATAAGCTTATCGTTTAAGGGTATCTACTTCCTTCCTTGTTTAAATTTTCTTAAACGAAAATTTTTTTAAATTTTTATTGACGCTACGAATTTATTTTCAAAGTTCCAGCTCGATTAAATCACGGGAAAAGGGTTAAAAATCGATCCATTTTTTTGGCATGCAAGCAGGCACTACCAGTTAAAAGAAAATGGAATGGAACAATACAATCTGGGCTTTTAAATGACCAACATATAGGTAGATAGTTCTTAATGTGAAAGGACCGGCTTAATTAAACCATTGTCAGTGTGAAAATTTAATTGTTGTCAATTAAATTAATTTGTTATAAAGCAATAACAAAAATTTTCTAATGGTGATAGCTCTGCTTTAGACGGGGACGTATTTTTTTTTTGGTCTTCATAAGTCACTTGGCGCCCTTCTCTTATAAATTAGTTTTCTTCTCTTGTAACCTTTCCCTTGCAAATGCAAGGGTCCTAGACAGTTGCCTAATCCGTGTAATGATTAATAGATAATGAAATCGTTTTTATTTTTATTTTTTTAAGCGACAATTCATGCTAATTTTTTGCCAGCGTTTAACGCACGATCGAAGCTAAGGAAATTGTATAATAATCTTCCCAATAATACTATACCTACTATATAATTTACCTTTCTAAATTTTATTTCCCTTAATTTGGTGATTCATTAATTTCACACCCCATTAATCTGTTACAAAATGGTATTTTTAGTCGTATTTTATCCGAAATTATAGATTTTTGAATTGCATCGAAGGTTAACGGGAACGGGTGGGTATGTTTTCTAAATTCGTTCCAAGAACTACTCCTTTTGCGCCTCAGCCGACACTTTCATTTATGATTTATCCAAAATAATTTTATAGGATTGATTAACCTCTTTACGGAACGAATAACGTATCAATAGATATTTGTAAATATTTACAATTATTGAAAATTCTCGTTACCTATTTCTCGTTTGCTATTTTAAAATACTACATTTGAAATTGTAACATATATTTGATGAAAATCGAAAAAATTTCATTTCCTTGATTAGATTAAAAGTAAATATCTAATTCTAAAACTCCACAAATGAATTGCTTAATTGATAATTTGATCTTGTGTTAATACACACTTTTTTTAAAATTTATTTATAATTCAAAATATTTAACATTAATTAACCCCAATTTATTATTATAGATCAATTAATATATTGGTTTAAAAACGTAATACATTTTTATTTATTTGTACTTAAAAATTTTAATTCTTTCTTATAGATGTTCACATGTAACCGCCATGTCTATGTATTATGCATACCAAAATTTTAATAAATATTAAAAGTCCACAAGTAAAACTTGAGATATTGTCGTCATATTTAGCTACATTACCATTCTTCATCATTGGCAAAATAGAATTTATAACAATCGATTTTAGCTATTTTTGATGTCAATCAAAAGACTTAAATAACTTAAAGTTTGGTATTTTACAGTCATAAGTCGTATTGCATTTGGCGGACTCAATAACCAATGAAAAATCTCCTCACATTAAACTCTTACTTAAGAAACCATAATAAGCACTATTTTCAAAGCAACATTACAATAAAGAATGATATTAATTTTCATATGTCTTCGGAGGATATCAAATCATATTTTATAGAATTTCACGATCTTAGCAAACTATGCATCAATCCAATCTCATAAAAACTGAAATATTGTCAATATTTTCAAAAATCTTGCCACCTTGTTTTAAAAATTATTCTAACTTTCTAACTTTGTAATTTTACAAACATTTTTCTAATGAAATAAACTTTTTTTTGTAAAATAATCAAACTTATCTATTATTTATGAAGTAAATTTGTAATATTACAAAACATTTTAGAATTATGAACAGCCATTTTTATTATAACTTTTGAACTTTTGTTACATTACTTACCAAACTGTGTTTGTTTTTCAGAAGGTTCAGAAAAAGCTTTTAAAACGATAGATTTTTGAAACAATATTATAACAGTTGAAACTAAAGGCATAACCAAATATAATTAATATAGCAATATATTTATTTATCGACTATGGTTGAAACTACATATACAGAAAAAAATATATATACTTGAGTTGATTAACTAAATTTATTAATTAATTATTTTTATGAATTTTGACAACTCAATTTACTTCAATAAGTTTGTATATGAAAATTAATAATTAATGAGCGATATTTTTAATTTAAAATTAATTACCGAACTAGACTATTTTACAAATTTTTTTCTATTTAAAATTCAAAATAATTTTAAAGTTCCAAAATTATAGAAATAGTTCTAATTTCAAACGGTATAGAGTACTAATATCCGTCTTCAAAATACAATATATATAAATGCCTCATCCAAATTTCATCTAGATTTATTAAATAACGAATTCAAAAGCTCCGTTTCGTATCTATGGATAAGTATTGGTCTCTATAAAAACGAGATAATATATTAGCAATGTTTTTGAATTCAAACCATTTCACCTCCGATATATATAAATATGTTTAAAAAAAAGTTCATTAAGGACGTTCCCAAAAAATCACGTTTTCTTAGAATCATCTTTAAATCGCGTATATATACATTCTCATTATGCTCTTTATAAGTAGGTAAATTTTTTAATACCCCTTACAATTACGGTTTAAAGTTTGCGTTTTTAAAAAATACCTAAATCCTATATTATACGTATACATGTTTTTAAAGGCATGGTTATATATGGTTAATTGTGTAACAAAGGTAATTTTCTTAAGATGATTTGCAAAACTAATATTCATTAGTAAAAAGTATGATAAATATTTTCCTTTAAAGAAAATTATAACAAGCGGCACTCATTTTTCCATAAAAGACATTTAAAGTGATGAAATAAATAGCATTTGTATTAAGAAAATAAGTATTTCTTCTATAAGTGATTTTCTGTAAATCTTTACGCATCAATATATCAAAAACTATGGTAAGTATACATCGAAAAAGTTTACTTTTAATTTTCATCTAATTTTCTTAAGTTCTAACAAAATCCAACCTCAAAATTTAAAACGTAAGTCTCAAATATTTCCATACACTCATTTTCCTGAGAAAGTCCTTATAACAAATTATTTACGTCTTATTTACTATATTTTATATATATATACTATATTTTTATATTTTTATTTATTACTTTAATGTCTCGCAAATGAAAATTCTTTGTGCATATATGTGAACTTTTTCTTGTTTTTGTGTAAAATCCTTTTTTGTGACTTGTGTGCGCATATTTTTTTAATCCAGCTTTTAAAAAAATACTGATGAAATTATGGTGACATGAAGGATTTATAAATACAGGGGAAATCAGATATATATACCTATATATATATATATATATATATATATATATATATATATATATATATATATATATATATATATATATATATATATATATATATATATATATATATATATATATATATATATAGATTATTAAGATTATTTTAAAGATTTTTTTATCTTAAACAACTTTTCCCGTAAAAATCGTCATTTTGCATGCAAAAACTTATATGTAAGACGATTTCTTGACCTAAATTACAGCTATTGAGCACTTTATGAAAATCTTTCATGTAAAATTTGAGTATTTACGCCTTGTGTTTTCCGCATTATGACGCATTAAATAGGCTACTAACACTAGTTTACAAAATAAAATAAAAATCATATTCTTCCAGTGCATTTCATATTGTTTTTATTTAGTGGCAATAAGTAAATGCAATCATATATTTGTTTCATTTTTATTACAATTGTCACATTTTATTTTCAAACTTTTAAATAAATATTAACTTTGAAATTTTATCTCAAAGGCTTCAGGTAATACTAGCATAGCTTTTAAACATTTATGTTTCATCTTTCCATACCTTTCTGAAAGATACTGGGCCCAGGGTATGTTAGGTGATTATTGCTGGTCTATTTTAAGAGATACAATTAAATACAAGGAAATAGCTAAAGTGATTCATTCATTCTTAATATTTTTTCAATACCGTTTTTGTGTTTTTTTGTAAAACAATTGAATTGGATACATAATGTGTTAGATTTTTTCATACTTTTTTGAAACTTAATTGTTAAGAAAATACGCTTTGCATTTAAAGGACAAAAACTAGTTTAATTATAATTTTAATATATAGTATGTGCTTAAAACTATAAGTGATATGAAAAATCTTACTAACACTATCGAAGTCGAGTTTTCTGCACATGAAATTTTATAGAAAAGAAAAAAAATTAAGTAAAAAATGAAACTAAAACATGCATTTCCTGATGCGTGTTTGTTCTGCTTCGATTTATTTTAATATCGGTATATAGTGTCACAGGTCAAGTAATAATAACACACATTTATGCACGCTACAATTATGTACAGGAAAATAATACTACAGTAGAAATTTTTACAAAGTTATTGAAAAAAAACTAGATAATGATACGTTTTGTATTTTCTGCACGACGAGGTCATAGGTCAGTGTACTTGAAGGTACTGTAGATAATACTGTCGTATGTACGTAACATGTACATAATGTATGAGTATATTGTTTTTGTAATTTTCGACACATAATTAATTTACCTGTATACACAATTAAAATGAATGAAATATTTTATTTCCGAAAATACAATACTTTTACTTTATTAGGATTCCGTTTACGGTACATACCCAAAGGTGCTTGTTCTGTTTAGGCGATTAGGTTTATCAGATCATCATTAGATGCTAATTATACCCAACGTATGTAATTAGGAATGGACTAAGTTTAGTCCCTTTATAATGCTCAGAAATAAACAAAATTTTGGTAAAAGTGTTCATAAAAATACCTTATTAGGTAAAAGCGAAAAGTTTTTATAAAATTGTTCAGGACGTAAAAAGAATCTTTAATTTCGTAAACGAGAAACATAGGTCAATTGGGCATGGATACGTAAGACTCAACTTTTATACCATAAAAGATAGAAGAAAAGTAAACAACAAACAACATTTGTTTGAAACATTTTTTCGTAAACATCATTGTTTTCTCGTAAGCGTGAAATTTGGATAAGAGATGAAGGATGAAAATTTATGGATAGCTTTGAATAAGTTTATCTATTGATTCTAATTTCATACCAAACCTCTCGATCAAAGAGGTCAATAAGTGCAGAAATTTTTTTAGATAAACTTCGTCTCAAAGCTGATTCCAAAAAACGAAAAAAATTTCTTTGAAAACAAAAAACGTTCATTTTTAACATCAGTTCAGGAAGTCAGATATTTAAGGAAAATAATAAGTTATTTTAATTTATTAATTTCTAAATTTAATTTTATCAACTCACAGTCACTTTATTTTGTATGCAAATTCAAGCAAGTTAAAGTGCTTTTAATTTTTATCGAAAACAAGAAAAACTTATAAGATTAGCCTAAGGTTCAGGTTTATGTTCGTTAATCCGATTTCAAATTCAATCAAGGACAAGTCGGGGCTATTTCAAAAAAATTCACGAAACATTTTTGTAATACAATAATCTAAGTCTCTGATTAACTATGCAATGCAATTATTTGTTGTGATAAAGTATGGAACCATCGATGCAGGAATCGAATTCACACTTAGCAAATTTTTCTTTCTATAAATATTTAAACAATCTTTTTTCTAACTACACCGTACCAGTGGTTATTGACCTGTTTTTTACACATGTAGCGATGAATTAAAATTGAAATTGACACGTGTTATCCTGTGAGTTTATCAAAATTTATTGCTTTTGTTAATATACTATTGATCGTTTTTCTACACGCACATAGGTATTGGTTTATCGTCGTTTCAGAGAATTTGTTTTTAAATGTATTTTTTATAAACGATGTTTTTTTTTTCAATAGATACCAAATAAAGAAAATGGGACTTTCCATAATAACCGCAAGCAAACCGCATAAAGCATAAAATTCTAATCATAAAAGTTTCTATAGCCTACGTTTACAAGCTTTTTGTTAGGCAGAAGGCATAAACCAGTTTATTAACTATGGCTTTAAAAATAACATATTAATGCGGGCTATGAATTTATTTGACTTATAATATAATTTAAGGATTTTGCTAAAATATATATCCTTTAGGAACACTAGCCTCACTCAATATTTTTGACTTAATATTTGGTAAAGTCTGGGATAACCGTTTAAAAAAGAAAGAGTGTGCTATTGGGTAACCACGCTGCTGCTCAATATATTGACGGATCTTCAATTAAAACTACCTGCGCACGGTCAATATACTTGAAGCAAAATAATCAATTAGAATCGTGACTTAAGCAGAGATAGCATCCCCTGAAAAAGAGGGAATAATAGGCAATCCATGCGTCTGTCAAATATATTGATAAAAGATTACCCGTCTTCTTCAATATTTTTCAACCAATATTATTGTTTCAATACACTCCTCAGATGATCGATATATTGATCAATGTTGTGATGATATTACCTCAGTAATATTAGTGTAGGCACTGAATAAGTTTCGTGTGCATTTACACTCACTCAGCGCCTACACTATATTGTATCTGGTTGATTCTATATTTAAAAACATGAATGAAAACAAAATTTGTGGGCAATGTTTATCAACTTTTGTTTGCAAACTTCTTAAACTTCTTTAATTTTCTTTTTCAGGTTTTGGCCTCAGACCATTAAATTTAAGCGCAAATACAATAATGTTAATGTCTTATCCTGGTGAATTATTTATGAGATTATTAAAATTGATGATATTACCATTGGTAATTGCAAGTTTAATTGCTGGCTCAGCGAGTTTGAATGCACGATTAAATGGAAGAATTGCGTTAAGAACATTAATTTATTTCTTTTTAACATCTTTATTCAATGCAATATTGGGTGTTGCTTTAGCTGTTATGATACATCCTGGAAATCCTGGTATGAAAGATGCGTTAGGTGAAGGTACTGAAAATCGTGAAGTTAGTTTATTGGATAGTCTACTTGATTTAGGCAGGTGAGTTCAAAAAAAACATTAAACTATGTTTCATTTTGTGTTATTTTTTTAAGACATTGGAATTGGTAAGATTTTGTATCAGATCTTTTCATCTCATCTAAATAACAATCCAAAAAATTTGTCTTTATAGGAATCGATTTGGAAAAAGATTATTTTCAATATTATATAACGTCTCTATATTTTATTATATTCTGGTACCATTTATGTCCACGCTTGTTGTTTTTCGAATTTTACAACAAAAATATCACTGTGTCTCAAACTTTAACAAACATAATGCTAACTAAATTCTGCACAATAAAATTGGTGTGTATCATATTTTTCAAATGGCATATATCTAGCTCCGTTATCAAATGGCAAAAATCAAACTTTTAAGGCTTAAGTATTGTGAAAAATTGAGGGTCCATTGTTTTAGAATTTTCAGTTTTATCATATTTTATAATCACATGGCTGCTAAGTCAGAGAGAAAAAATTTTCACGCAAAAACAAGTCATTTTATTTCTTTTTTAAGACTTCCACAAGGATATCCATTTCACCCGAATCGAACAAATATGTATATGAGTTTCTTTTTTGCCTATTTTGCCAGGATGATTACCTTTATTCACATTTCGAAATCTTTACAATTTCCCAATGAAATTCGAAAAACTTTTAATCTGTTTGTTTGAGGTAGTTTTAACATATATCAAGGTCTTATAAAACTAATCGATATATAATATTCAACCTACCCCATTCTCCATCGAATCCTAAAAGACATATTTTTTGTATTTATTTCCTTTAATAGAACTTTTACATCCAATATGAATAAAATATCACTAGTAATGATTAGCAGCATAGATGATAATTATTAAAATATTCTTACACAATTAAAGCTTTCACAAGTTTTTTAACGAGGTACTATTCTAAAAGAAAAAGAAAATAGAAGACCAAGCCGTCAACTTTCTTCATTTTTAAGAAACAAAATCTTACATGAAAATCATTGTAAACTACTATATTGATAATTTGTTCTGTTAAGCCAAAAAAATTTAGCAATGGCAAATACGGGAGATCCATGTTTCAATATATAGTTTTTAGAAAATCATATCGTACACGAAACTTGTTTAAGCATTAAATGTGTTAACTCGAATCTCGCATAATATACCTATTCTACTACAAAAGTTTTTCTGGATATGTTTGTTTAAAAAACTACTCGTTATTTCTATTAAAACTATGGTATTATCAACCATGTAAGTCCTCATCAATATATTTGTAACAGTCAGTCAATCTGTGAGTGTGCTCATCACAAGCAATGTTATAATTATAACACTTAGAATGTTTTAACTAGTACGTTTTTAATGACATAGAGTATATATATGTTCAGTAACCACCAGAGATTATACTAAATACACAACGCGATATTCAGTTAGGGTAATGTCAAACGATACATTAAGTCCGCGTTTTTTTAAACAATCATGTATCACGTACGTTAATTTCAACGTACGTAAGAGCTCTAGCCTAATGTTTGAAGTTATGAATATGAAAATTTTCTTAACTATTATTTTCATAAAATTTTAATTAGAATTATCTGAGAGTTAGGCTAATATAATATAATTAAAATTATCTACCTAATTAATAATCGAAGAAACAAGAAATAAATTGAAGTAACGAATAGTTTTTTGTTCTTGAACGATTGGTTTAAAGAGAATATGTCAAAATGAATTTTATAGATAGATTCAAAGAAATGAAAATTATAATTATAACGTATATGTATATTTAACTACAATATAACTATAATCGCAATTAATACTTCAAAGGTATTCCACACTCTGGTAGAAATAAGCTGTCTATTGCCGGAGCCATCCGGAGCGGCAAATTCTTTAAATATTAAATACAGTAATCTCGATAATCGGGACTCAGTAAGATCAGGGCTATTCCGAAAAATGGTGTTTTCCCAAAAAACACCATTGCAATGTATTTAAGCGAAACTGAACATATAATACATATACCCTGTAGGATGTCTTTTTAAAGTTGGCATATGCTCGAAACTCTAAAACTAATAACTTTTATCGATAAAAATGCTACAAACGAAAAATGTTGGGTGTGTAAGTGCACATTGGCCTAGGTTTTCAAGCTGACTCTACTTCATAACTGATACTCGATAGATGAACATTTTAAATTTAAAAGTTATTATTGATTAAAAAAGTAACATTTTTTGTTCGGAACATTTTTCCGTACAGTTTACGCAAACCATTCCGTTTAGGCAAAAAAAAAAACTGAAAAGTTTTACCTAAAATTGGTTTTTCGTATCAAAATTGTTATTTCGTATAATTGTTTCTGTAAAATCTAGGCACTCTTAGAAAAGAAATTTCCCATAAATCCAATAAAAGTAGTTCGTTTTTCTATAAAGACCATTTTGGTTTTTGCTATCAATTTCTGTCTAAAATATCCGGTTCACAAAAAAATGTTTCAAACAAAATTTTTTTGCCTATTTATAAAAAACAGCTTTCTTATTTGAAGCGTTCGTATGTTTGCCAGTTACGAATCAGAATAAGGTTTTAATTGAACCTGAAAACTTATATCGAATTCGCTGGCGGCATAAGATACGTCCCTCTGAAAGTAATATTTTTCTTTGAAGCGTTTTCCTTGATTAATTTATCTAACGGGTTTCAAGTATATGTCAACTTAAAAAAGACACTCTGTATATGGTATGAGTGTAAAGAGCGGCAAATATTATTTTTTGCCCGGAGCGGCTAAATAGCTAGATCGAGCCCTGGATGTAATATAAATAGTGGCCTTATGAAACGAAACGAAAGTCAATACTTTACTAACAAGTGTAATGCCTTATCTATACGTACCGTCAACGTATATTTTCAAACATTCTTCATTTTCTTCCAATAGAGTCACAAGTATAGGGTCTTTTAATAAGAAGGATACTTTTTATTTACATTCATTTCAATTACTTTTTAGAAGAAGTTTTAGTGATTAGTATTCTTATTAAAAGCAATAGAAATGAAACAATTTACAGGAGTTATAGACTGGAAATTTCGAGTGAAATCCAGTAAAAAATATTTTCGAATGCCAAAAGTACATTGTGATTGATTTTAATTTGAATTGAAGGTATATTGGACAAATAAAGTGTAGACATGCAAAAATTATCGAATTACCTATTTAAAAATACTATTTTTAAAAACAACTTAATGCCAATTTATAAATTTGATTCTATTTATATAATGTAATAAATTGTGAATATATTGAGTGAATATAGTGAACAACCCACGTAGATCTGTTTACCACCAATCATGCAGACATGATTTTTAAATATAAAATTTATGTTTGCATGGGTAACAATCACGCGATTCTATTTTGCAAAATATATGACTTGGTACGTAGAAACATTTTACCCTCAAAATTTTACATTGGTTTTCCATCAAAAACCTCTGTTATGTTTACTGAATGAATTCTATAAAAGAGCCTAATATTGGAAAAAATTAGGTATAACATTTGCAAATGGCAAAAGTTCAGACTATTTCATTCATGAGAAAATGACTTTTTTAGAAAATGTAAAATTTGTTCTGCCAATCAAAAATATGACAATATATACCGCATTGTCAACCTTAAATATTTGCAGGTCCAGGAAAATGAAAAATAATTTTTTCATTTGTTATCCACTCAGCTCATTCGTAAATTTCTGCGAATCTTAGTCAACACTGAAATACCTACTCCCTAGAAATACTCCCTCGTCATCCATTGTCATGTATTGCTACAAATCGTCTCAAAAACTCGAATATCAAGGGGCAGAAAGTTTACTCTTTTCGCGTTCAAAGTCAATTATCTTCTTTTATTTTAAAAAACTACGCTCAGCAGTCATACTACAGATAACATCAATATCTTTGGAATATATTTTAGTATCTGTCACTTTTTATTATTCGAAAATTTTACTTGTTTCTGCTATTTACTGTACCGACTACAATAAATGTTAAGTTCATCAATTCTATATTTAATAGTCAATAACATGTCTATCAAAATAAATCAATATATAAGAGAAGGTGTAGAAACCATATCTCACTGAAAATTGTTTCTATTTATGGTACTGTTATTCTTAAATACTAGGCGGTTTTCTTTTTTTAAATTTAAATAGTTAAAAACTATCAATAAAAACGTTTGAAAAATCATGGTGCACGAAATGTGTTCCATGGTACAATATCATAATGTACCATAGGCTACCTAGAATCAGCCCTACCAATTTTACTTGAAGACCCTCTCCTCCATATATTTATTATCTTTACTGTTCACGCTAGAAGGAACATCGTTATAATTTGTAATTAATAGGTTCTCTCATAGATATCTCTGCCTATTAAACGCTTCGAAAGTAATTTTTATTGATCCGAAGTCTATAATCATGTATCCGTGGTACAACATGATGCTATATCCGAATTGCCTTCTCAATTTACCTTCTCAACATTTAGGCATAAAACTCAATCCATTATTATTATACAAGTTAAATATTTGTACGTAATTACCTCACCAACGCAGTAATTTTAAGTCATTTGAAAAACATGATATTTTATAATATTTTGAAATTCTTAAAACTAAACATGAGATCCAAAGTGTAAAAATTGCAAAGCTGGCAATTTGTAATTTTTTGCACTCAGTAAAAAAATTAAATATTGTTTTAATTGTAAAAAATTTACCCAACCTCACGGCGCCTATTTTTATAAATTCGAAAACTCTATTAGTTTAATGAGAAATCAGTTTTCGAGAGGTATATTTTATAAACAAAAAATTCGAACTCTTGAACTTTAATAATGGAATTCAAAAAAAGTAAAAGTAACATGCAATAATGCACATTCCATATGCTACCAATTGGTATCATCTACTAGCTCCATTAACGTACAAAGCATTGTTTTATAATATTTATGTTACCCGGTGGTACCGTCACATTATTATGTAATAAAACAACATTGTGTGTGCCGTGACTTGCGTGACTATAAAATTATTATGTTAATAAACTGTATTAATTTTAAAGATATCAAATGAATAATATATTTAAAGCATCCATCATTTGCATGTTTTTTGCAAAATATTGTTTCCGATTAGAAGAAAGAAGAAAAATTTATCAATCTATTTTCACTATTTAAAAAGAAATTAAAGATAAATATCTTTAGAAAAACTAATCATTATAAAGAAAAATTTCAATTATTTTTTATATGAACTTTTTGCTATAACTATACATACCAACTTAAAAATGGTAATTCTCCTTTATCAATTAAGGTAGAGTTAAAATCTCAAAAGTAGAGCAATCGTTACTTAAAAAAGTATATTTGGTAAAGCTCAAATTAGGGAAATTAAATGTAATTTAAATTTTTTCGTATGAAACTTGGCTGCCTGACATATAATTCCGTAACTTCATAGAGAAACGATATTTTAATGTTACAAAACATTGAGGTTTTATCCACCGCTCGTTTAACCACGTGGCATCGATTTTCTTTATTACACTGGGAAAAAAAATTCTTAATACAAAGTGATATGAGTCTCAACCTCATCGCGAGATCAATTATGGCGAAAGGTACCACGAATGCGATACTACTACCGTACGAGGTTGAGTGATGAAGTTGACACAAACGCATGAGTTGTTTGTGTGAAAGTAATATTCTGTCCAACAAATTCCAAATATTGTTGTTTTGAAATGCAACTCAGTTTTAAAGAATCGTTTTTTGATTGATTCTACCACTTATAAAAATTATACAAAAATACTGATATGATTGTCACAACTACATGAGCAAGTAAAAAAATAAAAAAGGTTTATACCTGCTAATAAGTTTATTTAAAAAAAAAAAATTCTTCGAGTCGGTTTGAACCAGCGAGATAATCAGCGACCGATGCTTGCTATTCCAAAAAATATGGTTTATACCTATTATAAAAATGATTATGGTTAGTAACAACTATCTTTATGTATTTGGCTCAATCGCATATGAACTATACATTATTGATATGCGATCATATTAACCAAACCCTCTGTTTTTAGCAAGTACAAACAAATTTTCTTTTAATTCATCAATTCGCTTTATTTACATCATTTCCAAAAGGTACAATTTTATTCCATCAATAAAATGCATGACTTTAAACTAAAATCAATCTCTTTCATAGAAGTTAATGATTTTGTTTATTTAACTTCAGTGATTTTGTATCAATGAATTCATATTTTAAATTCAATCCCATTATATTGTAAATACAAATATTTAGCTGTACTTGTTCCAATCGTTAGGAAATTGTTTGAAAGTATTTTTACTATTATTTCAATATGAAACCGCCAACTTCGGGATGAGATTGCCGTTGTAATTATATTAATCCTAATTTAATTAATTAAATTAGCCGGAAACTTATAATTAACAAGTTGACAAACACTATTGACAAAATACATATGAGGTATCTTCAAATTAATTCTCTTTGGTTTTCATAAGTTCCATTTAAAACTCATGAATTCATTTTTAATCCCTTTCTCTATGCTATAATAAAGATTGTGGAATTAGTGGATTATGCCAGAAGCTTGTTTAAGAATATTCTCGTAGATTTTGGTCGAGGTGTAAGCTTTATAAAATATTTCTGTTCTAATTATAAAAAAAAAAAAAAGAAAAAAAAGAAGTTCTTAAAGACTTAAAATAGAACTCTAGAAACTATTTTTAACACACTTTTATATAACTGACCTGTAGATTAAAGGACTGTAATGCAATTTTTCAATTCAGTTTTTACCCACTTTTAGACACCGGAATAATCTGAAATTATACAGACGAATGAAGAATCGATGACAATACAATACTACGTTATTATCCGATGCCATATCGGAACTTGAAAGTATACGAAACGTAATAGTCTAAATATAAAATATAGTTTTAAGAAACTAAGAAATCATGCGAAAAATTTTAAATTATGTGAACTTAAGCGTACAAAACAATATCAATCGAAATGTAAAATTAAATGTTATAAAGCGTGGGATGACCGATATCTGTTAAATAAACTAATTTTATGTGAATAGATGTAGAGGGTCCCCTTACTTTATAACATCGAGTTGTATATTACAATTAAAATTATTATGTACATTATTTTAGTCAACTTATTAATAGAAAGCATTTTCTCAGTTTTCTTAATATTATTTAACTCTTGTTTCACTTTAAATTAGTCGTAAAGTTAAAGAGCTCATTTGTTGTAGAAAGGTAGAAAGGTTTATTTTCCCATCTCTGATAAGCAGAGGACGATTTGCACAATCGAACGAAGTGGATCTCTGTTATCTGAAATATTCTTGTTTAATGGCATTCACAAAATATGAAACGGTGTTAAAGATTGCTTTATATCAACAATCGAATATAATTTGAATGAACGGAAACAAAGAAAGATGGGAAAGAGAATGAGTAAAATATATTCGTAAAACAGAATGTCATACCTAAATATATTTCTAAATAATCACTTTATGTAAATTTAATTGTTTTGTTTTGACGTAATATTCACTAATTGGCTTACGAAAGAAAGAATAAGTGTAACGCTTTATTTACCCTTATTATTTTATTTCGTGACGTAATTCATACAAATATTTACTATGGTAGCAGTGAATATAATAGGCTTGTTCTTTAGATACAAATATCTACTTTGACTCAAAGTGTTCAAATGAATATTTTATAAAATTCAAAATAACGATTTTAACTAAAGAAGTTAAAAATTATTATTTTGAATTTTTTGAACCAAAGATTTGCCGCAGAAAAACTACAAATATGTACTCATGATTTCACCATTTACATGCAGTATCGACATATTCAACTGCATTCAGTTCATCTGATAAAACTCCTTAATTCAAAATACAGTGCAACCTTAATATAACATACCTTAATATAACGAATTCCTTATCAAATTTTTCGTAATCCCCTTGAATTGCGAACAACCTCTTTATAACGAATTTTCGACTAATCTAACCTCAATATAAAAAGCCTCAGTTTAACTAATTACTTGATATAACAAATATTTACTTGTTCCCTTTCGATTTATTATATCGAGGTTGCACTGTAATTATCAGTTAACTTAATAGCTACTTGTTTTTCAGTTAATAATCAGTGTTGGAATAAAAAAATAAACATGTTTTTAACCATTAAGAGCTGAATGTAAAAATTTGAAGCTGTAAAATTGAAAGTCGGGTTCATTTATCAATTTTTGTAGGTAATTTTCGAGAAAAAACCTGTACGAAAAGCCTTTATTTTAGAGCAAATTCCAAAAATATTCATCTAATCGTCAAATAAACTTTTTTATGCTTTTGAAGAAAAAAAAAGTTCCCAGTTTTTTGGAATTTTCTTAAGGGTTATCCTATTGAAAAACTGGACTAAATCTTAAAAATTTTGGAATATTCCAATTTAACTACGAATTATTCGACTGCTTTATGTTTTTTAGCTAGAGACTATTGTGTGCTTATTACCTAAAATAGTTTACTACCTTACTTTTTGGAGTATGTAATTGCCCCTATCTAGACCCACGTTTGCTCCAGGAAAAATCCAGAAATTTAATTTACTTTAGGTATATCACTTCATAATATCTAATATGTATTTGGAAATAGATATAAAAATAAAATTTTTACCCCGTACAGAAAATTTCCGAACAATAATTACCTCGACTCTAAATAATAGCACAAGTAATTAATAAAATTTTGCTGTTCTTATTATATAGGCTCAAAATTTTACAGTCAACTCTTAATTTAAATTATCATCATTTTAATGTTGTTCTAAACTGTATTGATTATTTATAATAAGTAAGAATGAATGGATAATTTTCCATATAAACTTTTTCATAAAAATATTTCGCCATCATAATCAAACACTAACAATTCTAATAATATTAAAAAATGTGTGTTTGGGAACGCTAATTAAAAACGAATGGGAATGTGTAGGATTTGTTAAGGATAACTTTTTGATTTTATTTCAGAAATATATTTCCGGATAACATATTCCAAGCTGCCTTTCAACAGGTTAGTGTTAGAATTCAGTTTCGTTTTACTGAATTCGCAAAACGAAAACCTATACACACACTCAGAATAAGTCTGTCTGATTCATAAATTTTAAAAAATTTAAAAAACATCTCCATCAATTTATCTGACGTAGCCATATTAAAAATTTATCTTCAAAATTTTTCTTCGATGGCCAAAATTATTTAAAATTTAAATTAGCATGTAGAATTTTTTTATTAAAGCCAATGATTAGAGCATGATAAAATTTTTTTTAATATGCTTTTTAAATGACTTATTGTTAACTTTTTTCTAAAAAATTGAACTAAAAAAATAAGGGCCACAACATTTTTGACTCAAAAATTGATTTTTAAAAAATACATAAGAAATATAAAGTAAAAAAAAATTCAAATAATTTATTAATGTCTCTTTTTCAGGCCCACACTGTATACGTACCCAAAAAGAATATTTTTCGCAATGACAGTTTCAATGATACAACTTTAGGAAATACAGAAAATTTGATTATGCCAATCGATGATGGTTTAGAACGAGAAATTCGATATAGGTTTGTTACAAATTTGAATTTAGTTTTCTGCCAGATATGTGCCGATAGCTACACTGAGCTTTCCCGAATACTTACGATAACATGTAAAGTTTAGTGTTTGGGAGATTCGTAATGATATCGTGAGTATTAGAAAAAACTCGATGTTGCCATCAGCTAAACTTTTACAGAAACTGGCTACGTTATTACTGGCATGGTTAAAACATTTCCATTTTTATTTTCACAGAGCTGGTACAAATACGCTGGGAATTGTATTTTTTTGCCTAGTATTCGGAACAATATTAGGTACATTGGGGCAAAAAGGAAAAGTTGTAATTGATTTTTTTACAGCAATATTTGAAGTAATTATGCGTATGGTATCGGGTGTTATGTGGCTCACACCGTTTGGTATAAGCAGTGTAATTGCTGGCAAAATTTTAGATGTGGATGATCTAGGATTAGTGATGTCACAATTAGCATGGTTTATAGCAACCGTTTTAATTGGGGTCGTATTTTACCAATTTATTATCATGCAGGTAAATATAAATATATTTATTTTTATTTTCTAAGTTTTTCTTAATATATGCTAATGCATTTTCGGTTCAATGTTGGTAAAATGAAGAGAATGAATTCTCACGATAACTAGCTTGCACACTCTCGCTTTGACTAAGATAATCTGAACCCTCTTAACTCTTCTCACTCCTATTTATGCACTTGAAATTTAGCACCCTCCCCCCCATACACTTTCCAAACTTCCCCCTTTTTTAACATCAACACTGACTGGGGACGTTAGTCATTATACCAAGTTGTTGCCTGATTTTGTGCTTTCATTTTCGAAATTTTGGCTATTCAAGAGGACTACAATACCGCTCACGCAGCAACCTTAGAACGGGCAGAGGAGACGAAGTATGTTTTTTTAATGGAACTTAATTGGAAAGAGTTTTAAAAACATATTACAAAGGATTTTGGAAAAATACACTACGACACGCGAAAAAAGACATTTTTTCGCGAACTTACAATGATTTAAAAGTGTCAGTTTATTTGTTTAAAGCACAACAAAATCACACGCACACACAAGGGGGATTAGAGTCGATAAATAACGTGAAAATGACGCTAAAAGTCGTAAAGCAGAAAAAACGCGTGAATGAATGTCAATATATGGATATGTGTGAGTGTGTGCCATATTAGAGACAAAGAATCCTCACCTCTTCATTTTCACGTGCTTGATTTTCTGCGCTTAAAGCAACAAAAAATATTTAAGCCGACAATTTTTAAACTATCGTCTTTGAAAATAAGACGTAGCCAGTTTTTTCAAAATTCTCTTGGGAAACCCATTGAAATAAGAACTTGCATCACTTGAAGCTCCTCCTTTCCTTTTAAAAACCGTACTTCGTCTCCCTCTGTTGTCCCTAACGCTATTACTCTCTTGAACTACAAAATTTACGCTTTTTTTCTAGATCAGTTTGAAAGTAATTTGATAATTGCTGAGCTTTTTCCATTCACTGTTTAGACAGAATTTCGTTGAAATGGCATATAGTTTAACAATTTTTATTTTCAATTTCAGTTGATTTACTTTGTGTTTATACGAAAAAATCCATTTAAATTTTATGTAAAATTGGTTCAGCCATTATTGACAGCATTTGCAACGGCATCAACAGCTGCCGCACTACCATTAACATTTAAGTGTGCAAATGAAAAACTACGAATTGATTCACGCATCACACGTTTCGTATTACCTATCGGTTGTAATATAAATATGGATGGTACAGCTTTATTCGTTGCTATTGCCTCAATTTTTATTGCTCAAATGAATGGTATTTACATCGGTTTTGGTGAAATGATCACTGTTTGGTAAGTTGAATTAGAAAAATGTATGTCTTGTTTGTTGGCAACTTGCAGGCATATCTCTTAAAAAAGTGTGTTGTATACATAGTGTTCTGTGTAATTGGCTACAGACCTCTTCATTTTCTGTATAAACTGAGAAAAAAGAAAGAAAAATCTGTTGACCAAATTTCAATCTGAGGCCTAACATAGGAAATATGGTTATGAAAAAAATGATAAATTTAATAAACAGTCAGAATATGGAGGGAACTTTCACAAAACTATAAAGTCATGTATATATCCTATATACTTTCTCGGTAAATTAAATGTACCCAAAATTAACACTATAGGGACTTCCTCCACGCCGCTATATCATCCGTAAATTTCAATATATCCGTAAATTTCATATGATTTTTCATGTGTTTCTTGTTCAGTTAGTTTGCTGGCTTTATTTTTTACAATTTCTGGCTATCTGGCTATTGGCTTACCTAACGAGGAACGAAAGAACTAAAGCAAATAATAAAGAATAAAATCGCAGCGATGTCTTATAATTTGCACTCTTAACAAGGACTCTTCACAACGCAACTGTATTCATCTGCTTAGAAATTTTCTTTGGTGATCAATGATGAAAGATTGCATAAACAAGACTATTTTTGAGTCCATGTTCATTACCCAGCTTACTAGAAATATCTGTCCGCTTCTCAATATAATTATGCAAAGCCAATTTTTTTTTTATTTAGTTTGTGTTCAACGGCTGCTTCTTTGTCATCAGCAAGTGTTCCTAGTGCAGCTTTAGTTTTATTATTGATGGTGCTAACGGCTATAGATGCACCAATTCAAGACGTATCCTTATTATTTGCTGTTGATTGGTTTGTGTAAGTATTTTATTTCATATTCTGTGATTTTAAATTATTTTCATAAATTTTAAACGATAAAATAATTTGTTTACTTTTCAGTGATCGTTTTCGTACAACAAATAATATGTTAGGTGACTGTTATGCGGCAGCTGTGGTTGAATGCTTGTCTAAAAAAGAATTAATGGCCTGTGATGCTGCTGCTTACCAAGTTAGCCAGGTTTGTTTTATAAATTCATTTTGAGCTTTCCTGTCTAAATTTTTAAAATTAATAATCTGGTATGAAAAATATCAATTTTTGTTACAAACTTTTGCGTCTCAAGTTTTGAATATATAAACGATGATCTATATGATATCACATCATGGCGGTTCGTGTTTTAGGTCACGTGACATGCAAATTAAAAATTACGACTTTTAATTTTAATATAATAAAACAATAATGTGCTTTTGTGACTCGAAATCAGAACATTTAAGTATATTCCTACATAAATTTAATTTTTGATCAAATATCATAATTTATTTTTCCCTATCGAAAGTACTGCGTGACAATTAAATTTTGTAGAGCTACGGCCATATATTGAATATATAAAAGATGATCTATATGATATCACATCATGGCGGTTCGTGTTTTAGGTCACGTGACATGCAAATTAAAAATTACGGCTTTTAATTTTAATATAATAAGACAATAATGTGTTTTTGTGACATAATTTATTTTTCACTAACGAACGTACTCTATTAAAATTATTTGAAATGTTGCAGGAACATACACCAGTTACTTCAAATGGTCATATATTATCTCGTCATCAATCCGATCTCGAAGCAAATGGAAAGGTGCTTGATTCTAATTCTGTGATTATAGATTTACGCCATGGTAAAAAATAATATAAAAAAGAAACAAATAATTTTTAATTACTAAAAAACAGATATAATATACATTATAACTATAATAATATACGATTAATCAATAATTTATAATGATCTTAACTATAAGGAATCTATATACTACCGATACTGAAAAAATCAGATATTATAACCTATACATTTACATTAACCATTTATATAGAACTCAATGTGATATTTTATCATCCTAGATTAAAAACCCTGTCCATGTTAATTGTTACCTACTATATGCAAGGTGGTTGGAAAATGTCCAACAAAGACATTGTTTTTATATTTTAATTATGTTTTGGTAGGTAAGCATAAGTAGAGAATACCCACCTTAAACCTACTAAAATATTAACAATTCATTTTTACTGCAAAACATTTAAATATAATTGGAATCTGGCATATTACACTAAATGTCAGAAGAGGTGAGGCTTTAATGATTTAAAATTCGATATCTCAAGCAACATTAAGTGATCATTCCTGGCATCTAGTGGTAAAAATGAAAACAACTATATGTATGCATTTTAAGAATATGTTAGTTTCCATATATTGTTTATGCTTCATTTATTTTTTAATCGATCTTTTACCGACCACCTGTGTTATTATGTGTTTTCTTCATCATAAAAGTTTCCATGGACTTATAAAATATTTTTTCCAACAAATATATTTTATATGTCTATGATGAATCATTTAACCACATCTCTATTTAAAAGCATATCGATTCCAAGAAATATAGTTTTTAGAAAAATTTTTCATTACATAAAGGATGTAAAACTTTTGATGAATTTTTAATCAAACGGAAGTCAATAATAATACAAATAAAACAATATTCTTTATCATATCATCTTAAAATATACATGTATATCATATATGTCATTCTTATAAATGTTAAAAAAGGCCGCCAGGGTTCATAAAAAAACTTTGTACGTAAATTTTTTTTAATGAAAACAATAAAAAGACCATTTTAAAACAAAATTTATATTCATATAATCAATGTAAAAAAACATATAATTGTCTTCATTCAATTTATCAAAACAATAAATGAATCAATCTGCCACAAATAAAAGTATACCTACCGTTACACCTCTAAGCTTTATAAAAAAACAATTCTTAAGATCTGCCCACCTAGCCGAGACAAGTAAATCGGGTACAACCAAATGCATTTGCTCCTTGCAGAAACAATCAGCAACAGGCGTGGTATCAACTTAATACTTCTAGGAATAATTTTATTTTGCAGTGTAAACAATTTTTAGATTACTCGGTCATTCAAGAATGCCTTAATTTTTTTTAAATAATTATAATTAAGTAAATGAAAATTGAAAAAAAATCTTACCAACCTAATTGAAATAGAGAACTAGTAATTAGTCATAGAGTGAAATATTATACTCGTTTTTCTGTCTTATTCGTTGAGTATTAGTAAGTTATTTAGAATTAAGTTTCGCCATGCATGGAGCTAATGAGGATTTCTTATGATTTAAATTGCTAATAAATAGCATGCAATTTTTCCATGCCTTATTTATAAAAACCTAATATTCAAAATATTCGTTAATTTAAACAATGCTTAATTTAAATTTTCATTAAGAATTATTGTATTACTTGTATTTAAAGGATATTTAATTTTTTTTCCCCTGGTCTCACTAAGCTTAATTATATGTTGCATTATTTTATTAATATGTTACCAGTATGTTGTCCAGAACGATTTAACATTAAATTCATGTATTTAACATTATCAGTGATGACTTCATCAAACGCTTCATTATTTTACATCAATAAATTTTTTGAGTCATTTTTAACAACAAAACAAAAATGCACTAGAATCTGACTATTATTCGGCAACAAACAATATTTATTACTAATTAATAGTCCGTGAGACATAACAATAATTACTGAGGAACATTGGAAAGTATTCCTGAAAAGTTAATTCTACTGGACTTCATACATATTCGAGCCATTTTTGCGACCCGTTTGTGCCAAAAATTTAATGATATACCTATGAAATAGCAAACTCTTTTGTGCAATAATTTGAGGGTATCTATGAAACAATGAAATGAAACAAAATGGTGTGAATTTATGCAACAATTTTATTGATATGCCATAGCTATCAAATTGATTGCACAAACTTTTTGCGCAAATGGCTTTCACGGTAGGTGGGTGAGTTAAGAAGTCTCCAAAGCAGTATCATTTCTTGTAACATATTTTATAGTATTAATCCATTCTAAGAAAACGATTCATTTGGCTAATCAAATTTAAGTAAAAATGGAAAGTTATGGACTTGTGTAATAAGATGGATTTATTAGTTGCGTTCTTTTTTTTCTAACACCAAAAAGAATAAATTCATCATTTTGATGAAAACGCATGTGTGCAATTTATTGAAATATGTTCGGTATTATCATGGGCTTTAGAGTATACATAGACTAAGCATCGCCTATTTTTCCGTACTGTGAGAAACGTGCCAACATCTGAGGTAATTGCTTAAGTCGCATAGGGATATTTATCCAAAAAAAATACATTTATCAAAAAATATACAATGAATATAGGGACATTTATCTAAAAAAACATACATTGAATGTTAAATTTTCATATCACAAAATGTTTTACATAAAATATCGTGATTTCACTGAACTTTTTCGCTTTTTGACTTAAAAACTTCTTATCACGTATCACTTTACATTTTTTCTTACGAATCTACAATGGATTTTACCTATGCAATTACCTCAGATGTTTACACGCTTAAAATCTTTTGACACTCAGTCTATATAACTCTAACGTCAATGGGTATTATTCACATGCCATATTTCACGCAGATTAATACACATGCATTTACGCAAAACGCATATTGTTTATTTATTTAATTTGTCTTTTTTGTCGAATATTTTTATACCACACGTTTGTATAGATTGTAAAAATAAGTGTATTTCATAGAAACTTCATTATTTTAATATTTTAAAATTATATATATTATTTTTCTCATTTAAAATCGTTCATACTATTTCTTTTTTTTTTTTTTTTTAAGTGGCATTTGATTAAAAAACTATATTTGCATTTTTGTAGATTTTTTCTCAGGTTGATATTGAAATTACGACCCCGTATTAATAATAGTTAATTGTTATTTAGTAATAATTGTACTAGATTATAAAAATTTAAATATTAAATTATGTCATTTAGTTCATTTTGTACGACATAATTTAAAAAACCCATTTATGTTAGGATGAAAATATAAGGTAACCAAATAAGTTAATGCGGTTATTTATAGTAAAACATAATATATACAAAAACCGCAGGAACTTATTTGTTTACCTAATAATTAAAATAAACAAAGGCTCGTAATGATTTGATGAATAAAAAAAGACGTGTGTCTTTTAAAACTGAACAAGACTGCAACTTTTGATTTTTCTCTTAATTTTAGTGTTTTAAAATTATAACTCTGTTAATGGATGATTTTGAAATATAAAATACATTCTAGAGAAACTTGATATGAAAATACACAACCCAAAGTATCAGGATATCTATCTAAAATAAATATACAGGGTGTTCTATTCTTGACTGCAGAATTATTGCCTCCTGAAAAAGCTGAGAAAAAAAAGAAGCAAATGCTCTTTACCAAATTTGGATCTGAGGCCTAATTTACGAGATAATTATCCTACTCTTATTATAAGCAATTAATACAAAATACATTCCTCAAAATCAAATTCATCCAATCAAACACTATTTCAACAGAGGATGTGTTTTATCATAGTGGAAGGAGTCTCTAAATGCAAAATTAGTACAAAAAAAAACTCTATTTGGCTACTTATATTATTATAAAAACTAACCCATAAAAACCAAGTATTACACACTACATACAAACCACACTATGTATATTGTGTTGAACAATATACAGTTCTATATGATTTTGTTTTAAGGTTTTTTTTTGTGTAATAATTTTGCATTTAGAGACTCCTTCCATTATGATAAAACACACACCCTGTTTAAATAGTGTTTTTTTGGATGAATTTGATTTTGGGGAATGTATTCTTTATTAATTGATTATAAGAGTAGTATAATTATATCGTAAATTAGGACCCATATCAAAATTTAGTAAAGAAAATTTTCTTCTTTTTTTTCTCAGCTTTTTCAGGAGGCAATAGTTCTACAATCAATAATAGAACATTCTGTATATAATAAATAGTTGTTTTCAACAAAGTTATTTCATAGAAAAAAGGAAAACTTACAAAATAGTGCAAAATTCATTTCGATATCTTTTAATTAATCTCGACTTGTTAAACGTTTTATGTTTTTAACGAAAACTAATTTAATATAAACAACACAGCAATATAAACAAATTTCTACCTAATATTTTATTTTTTATACTACAGTATAAAAGTAAAAGATTTATCCATATGTGTGAAAGCTGTATCAAGAACAAAACAATATTTATATCAAAAGGTTTTCCATTCATTTTTAAATAACTGTACCTGCGCCTTGGAAGAGCATGTAACTGTGAGAGGGAAATAGTATCGAATACGGATATGAATTCGACCGTGTATAAGTATCATTCATGTTGGGTTTCTCTGGGAACAAGCATGCCATTATGAAATTTCTAAAGTCTATTTACGATAAATTGATTGTCTACATAAAATTACATAATTCATATCAGGAAAATGCTTAATTTCCTTTACACGAAGATTGTACATCAAAGTTTAGAAGCTAGTTTATAGAAATGTGTAGTTTTATCAAGATTTTGTGTAAGTAGACTTACCTATCCTTAAATAATTGTCTTATACTTTTGATTCTGTTTCATTATATTTTGAACAAAAAAATAAAGTTTTATAATTCTATTGTTTAGTTTTTAATCGTTAATTTAAACAAAAATTAATGATTTCCAACATTCTGAGTGATATTTGTAGTGTTTTAGTAGATTGCACAAAAATATTATAAAGAAAAAATATTTTTTCAGAATATTTAGTTCCTGTAATTATTGTTAAATCAGATGAATAAAAATATCTCTTTTATTCAATGTTTTTATTTTTTCAAAATTGGTTATATTTTGTTTCAAAATTTTAATTACAGCATATAGGTACAACAATTATACTAATCCTGCCTCGAATATCTTGTGGTTCAACTCCAAAGAAGAGTTATTCTTTACATACAAGTGGAATTAAAAAAACCGCTCTGCGATTTTTATAAGATTAATCGGCTGATGATTCAAAAAAATTAATCGAATTAAAAATGCATTTTAAAGAATGAACAAACACATACAAATAGTTTATCAAAAATCACAGATCGATATTTTTAACCAAAATTATCTATTTCATCTTCTTCGAACTTTGGAAACTGAACTGTATAATACTTACTAAACTTAAGATATGTGCACGCGTTTTTCTTCTACTGCCATTAAAAAGGATAAATATCTCAATAAATAATAGCTAAATATGAAATTTTTTATTTATGAAATTGTATAAATTTATTTTACAATATACAAACATACTGGGCATCTGAAAATTGAACTACATCCTACTAAAATGATTGATATATCTATTATCGTATATTTACAGATTCGGGAATGATTTCTAGGTATGAATTATTCTTTAGTTTTATTTAATACATATAAACCAAGGGCCGTCAAAAACTGTAAAAATCGAAAATATAAAGTATTAAAACAAATTTCAGTTTTTTTATATCAATGTAAAATATAAAGAAAAAGAGTACACCTGGACAAGGATCGAATAAACAACGTCTGTATATTCGATACTCGAAAGGGTCATAGTCTTATTCAGTTTGTGTATGCCAAATTTCATTATATTCGAAGATTTATTTTTCGAATATTTGATGCGTAAAACTTGCTAAATTTATTTTAGGTAGGTACCTAATCTTACCTTTTTATAGTAAAGTAAAAACCTGCAATTATCGACTCCAATACTCATCCATCTTGTAATTTTTTTTTTAATATTATGGACAAAAATGGGTATGGACAAAACTGAATTTTCCGGATACCATAGTGGGTTTTCAAATTTTTTAAGTTTGGATATGGATCATTTTTAAAGTTTGGATATGGATTGATATACTTGTTTTTAATCGAGTAACCAAAAAGTGAATTTTCCGGCCGCCATTATGAATTTTCAAATATTTTATGATCAGGTTCGGATTCAACGACCTCGAAAATCCTCAAGACAACATCATTTTTTTAATAAATTTATTTTAGCTGTGTTTAATATTATTCGGGGGTTCAAAATAGAGATTTCGGCTAAAAACTGAATTTTTCGGCCCCCAATTTGAATTTCCATATTTTGAATAGTTTCATTAGAATTCAGCAACCTCAAAAACCTTCAGAGTAGTATTTTCAATCTCATTTATTTATTTTTAATACGTTTCGGGGACTCGGTGGCATAAAAGTCGAATTCCGAAAAAGAAAGTAAGGAAGAGTCACAAAATAATTTAAGGAGCTTTTTCTAAATGCAATTACGAAAATAATAGGCCATGTTAAATCAATATCGGTTCATTATCAAAAAAAATTGGTTAATCGACCCGGATTTTCATTCATTTCCTGTACTACTTTTACAACACATCAAAGAAACAAAGACTCATTTTCAGGTGCCTCTAATAAGATGTAGGTATATTTGAAGAACGCGTATTTTATAATATCATTTGTATTCATTGTCTACAATAAAAACTTGTCATAAATAAATAAGAAATAAAGATTTCAATGCATTAAAAATTTTTTAACAGGGTCTACACCTCTTTAAGAATACCAAAATTTAAATGACACAGCGATTGCGATCATTAATAATCATGAAGGTTATAGAACAGGAGAAAGATCGCTATGTACTAAAGCATTAGCGTACCCATGAAGCATATAGGCAGGAGAACGATCGCTATAGAAAATATTGTCCCCGAAATATGGATAAAATAAGTGAGGCGCTGCGATCAATACGTAGTATCAATAAAAGCGGGCTGTTGTGCGCTAATTTCAAATGATATATCAATTTGTACATTATGGTAACAACAACAGCTAACTTCACAGATACTACTTCTTGATGACAGCGCGGCTGGTGGCTTAAAAATGAACTATAAATTCTACAAATTTTTAGGGACAGATACGCTAATGCTTTAGTACATAGCGATCTTTCTCCTGTTCTATAACCTTCATGAGCGTACCTGTCCCTAAAAATTTGTAGAATTTATAGTTCATTTTTAAGCCACCAGCCGCGCTGTCATCAAGAAGTAGTATCTGTGAAGTTAGCTGTTGTTGTTAGCATAATGTACAAATTGATATATCATTTGAAATTAGCGCACAACAGCCCGCTTTTATTGATACTACGTATTGATCGCAGCGCCTCACTTATTTTATCCATATTTCGGGGACAATATTTTCTAAAGCGATCGTTCTCCTGCCTATATGCTTCATGATTAATGATAACAAAACTCCAGAACTATACCTATTCGATGTGTCTCGATAAACTCGCGATATAGGTCAATTTGACCTAAAAGTACGCAAAATGGTCATTTATTCGTATTTTGCGCATATTTTGTGGCCAAATTGAAGCTAATTTGCCTATTTGTCAGTTAGATGATACCTTTGAACACATATTAACTAGCATTGGCAACAGAGTGAGAACCACCTCTCCAAGATGATTGAGAAGAATAGTAAATGATGAAGCATGATTAATATAATATCCTGGCGCGTATTTACAACATAATAGTTGCCACTTAATAAATATTATTTAATAATTCAACTTTACTAACCTATGATATATGTCTACTTTAAAATATTCCTTGCAAATAAAACAATATGTAACCATTTTTTAGAACTTTTATACAGAATTAATTAAACAAACAGTTGCTATTGAAGCAGCTGACTTCCATCAATACTAACATGCGCATTGAATACCATGCTCTGTTATTGTGTTTCTCTATCAGCTGTTTGAATATTGTGGCACACGTTGGGCATATCTAGTAATAGATTATCTCAGGTTTACGATAATATCTACTTTTTCTGTAACAGTGTCACATTTTTGAACGCAAGAGCTAAAAACTTCTGAACCCAACCAACTTCTGTACAGACTCCATTACAAACTCAACACAACCAACTCGTGATTACAATAAGAGTTACATATGATAATAGATTAAAAATGACACGAAAAAAATTTTTTGACGCTGCTGCTGGAATTGAACTAGTTAATTACTAAAATAACATATTATATAGCAAGCCTCCACTAACTAAAATATCTCTACTTCAAAGTAATGGCTAGAACGTAACATGCATAATGCTAAAATACATTTGTAGTTGGTGTGTACTTATCATAGCCAGCAGCCAATAGTCCATCCTGTCTTGAGAAGATATGATCTTTTACGCTGAACACACTTACCTTACACACACATATTATGATTGAACTGATTGAAGCACGGTCTATTATAAATAGTCTATGGAAATAGACTAAAATAGTTAGCAAAGAAACGCACCTTCAGTTTAAAATGAATCATTAAATATAGATGTCTATTATATTGTCAATTTTGGAATGTTATCTAATAATTGATTTATCAAATAGATTGTAAATAGGGTTTTCCTAACCTTAACGGATCGAATATTTCCACATTGGATATTTGATTGTTTTGAATAAATGCATAAAATACACAGTTTTTTCTAATATGATAGAAAATATACTTTATCAAAACGTTTTTTAATGAAAAATAATGTAGATTCTGTTTGATTGCATAATGTCAATATTATCTGCTAGATTATGGACCCGAGATATTTCAACGTATTTAAAAGTTTATCATAAGGCGTTAAAACACATACATGTAAGTAGTAAATACATTTAAATCTGTACCCCAGAGGTAAACTATCGTAACTGACATTTTGCAAATTTTACAGGAGACAAAAATCACATTATCGAATTTAGATTGGTGGATTTTCCATCAATACTTTTTCCTCGCTTTCCATTGAATTCAAAACATTATTCTGTTTTGTAGATATGATACAAATGATAGTTTACATCTAGAGTACCATCGTACAGAAATGAATTTTTAGAAATGTGACTTAATTTAAATTAAATATAATTTTTAGAATGGTTCGATACTATCATCACCAAACATATCGAAAAATAAGCAAATGCAACAAGAAGCCACCATAAATGTTACTGACTATTCGTTAAAAAATGAAGTAAAAGAAGTTATTAGAAATCTAAAACCAAAAGAGTTAATGACGTGGAAAGTAACACCTTCTGCTGAACTTTCAAATTTAACAGATTGCTACCTCAAATTATCTAAGTTTAGATTAACATCTTTGGTGGTTATTACTAGTATGGGTGGATATGCAGTTGCTCCAGCACCGTTTGATCTAACAACATTTTTATTATGTTCAGTGGGTACTGGGTTATTATCGGGAGCAGCAAATTCAATAAACCAATTTCATGAAGTTCCTTTTGATGCTCAAATGTCTCGTACAAAAAATCGTGTTCTTGTGCTGGGTCATTTAACGTGAGTACATTCCAATTAATTTTTTATTCATTCATTCCATGTATTTAAATTATTTTAATTGGTTCATTAAATTAACGTAAATTATTTTATAATTTTAGACCAACTCATGCCATGGGCTTTGCTGTAGTTTCTGGCATTGCCGGTGTTACCACATTAGCACTTGGTGTTAATGGTTTAACAGCCGCACTGGGAGCAGCAAATTTAATTCTATATACCTCAGTATACACTCCATTAAAACGAATCAGTATTTTAAATACTTGGGTAGGATCAATAGGTAAGGACATTTCAATTACTAATTTTGTAAAATTTGTATTATTTACATGTATTTATTTATTTATAGTTGGAGCTATACCACCTTTAATGGGGTGGGCAGCGTGCGCTGGTTCTTTAGGCGCTGGTGCTTGGATAATGGCTGGTTTATTATATGCATGGCAATTTCCACATTTTAACGCACTATCGTGGAATTTAAGACCAGATTATTCTCGGGCTGGCTACAGGATGATGGCAGTTACAAATCCAGGTATATATTTCCTATGAAAACATGAATTAGAGTAGTAAAAATTCTCTCTTTAATTTATTGAAAATATAATATAATAGTATACACTATGTGTTATTTCAAAAGAAATTTCGTTTTGACCATCAAACTTCCATGAATTAAGATTTTTAAAGCCATTTGTCGTTTCATTTTTTTCATTTGCTTTTCTTTTATATTTTACAGTTCAATTTGAAGTTACTAATTATAGACAGATGAATTTCAGGAAATGGATTAATTAAGTCATTGTCATACTGTTAAGAATCTAAACATTAATTACCAGTAAAGAGTCCAAAAGTCTTTTTATTTTTATATTTGATTAATTATTATTTTTTGCTTTGAAGTTCACGAAGAGTAGGTTGGTTGTCATGTAAGCTTGGAACTGATTATAGTTTACATTAAATTTGTATCACAAAAACAATTGTGTCAAAACCTTTTTGCGATACCATATATCATATGAGAGGAGCATATCTAAAATTGATTAACTGATTTTTATCAGGGAGTGGAATTTTTCGAAACTTCAACCAAATTGTTTAAGTGTCCATAAAATTTATACCTATACATTTGTTACAGGACTCTGCAGAAGGGTAGCACTCCGATATACATTGGCATTAGAATTGTTAACAATAGCGTCTCCAATTTTAGATGTTACAAATTGGTGGTTTGTTTTAGAAGCAACACCTTTAAATCTATACTTCTTGTACTTAGGTACGATCAACTACTTTTAATTTGTATATTAATACATTAAACAAAAATTAATCTCATTTTTTTTTTCATTTTAGCATATTTATTTTATAAAAAATCTGATAGTAATTCATCACGAAAACTGTTCAGATTTTCACTAATTCATCTGCCGTTAATAATGATTTTATTCTTAATAAATAAGAAACATTGGTTTTTAAAAGAAAATGATAAGAAAATAAAATTGGAAACATCGTTACCAATTAGCCCAATTGTACCATTATGATAGTACGCTTATTTAGTTTTAAATGTTATAACTGTTATTTAATAAACTGTGTTATTTTAAACAATAATGTTGTACAGTGTACATAAATAAAAGTAATATTTTTCTTTTGGAAAAATATACGAAAATAAACTTTTATGAAGTAATATTTTTCTTTATTTTCGTTTTTGAACAGGCAAATAAAAATTATAATATATTGAATTTATATAATTATTTATCCATCAAATAATTCATAAAATTATTTATTAAAATTAATTAACTTAGAAAGTTGTAATTTAATTTTCATGGGTCAATAAATTTTTCTCGAAAAATTCGTTTAATGTTTACTCCCTTTTAATTTTCATTATTTTATTATATATATATTAAACAAGTGAAAACAAACAATTGACAGAGTTAATTGTTGAAATACCATACATAAACAGTATTGATTACTTTATCACATACATACACAGTACACATGCATACATGCCACACATACATAACTAATATAGCTGATATTGCCATATACATATATACTATGCAATTTACGCCTAATTTGCGCCCTCACGGGTAAATAGTGATGTTTACGAAAAAATGTTTCAAACAAAAGTTGTTAATAAAAGTTGATAAGGAACATTTTTTACATTTAAAATTTTGTTCTATCTCTAACGGTTTACAAGGTGGGTCCCACGGACCCAAGACTCAATTGACCTATGTTGTTCATTTAAGAACTTGACCTCACTTTTTACTCCTGAGTACGCTGTAAAAATTTCATCTTCATAGCTTTTTTCGTTTTTGAGTTATCGTGTTGGCAGAAAGACGGACAGACAACCGGATATGGACTAATTAGGTAATTCTATGAAAATCTATATCAAAATTTTTAAGCGTTACAAACTTGGGACCAAACTTAGTATACCTTGCATATTACATATATGCATGGTATAATAAGAGGTGTAAACCCAAATAATATGTTCTAAGCAAAGATATTGTAATAGTAATTTTATCTATGGTTCTAGGGTTTTTAAAAATATATTGTAGGGAGTTTTACGACATCGATAATGTAAGTAATATTGAATATTACTAAAATTATATACTTTTGTTCGTTTATTAAATAGTTCGAAATTTAGTAATTGAAATATATAATTAAACTTATTTGTAAATGTTTCACTTGATAAATTTTGTAAAATAAATTTGAAGAAATTAAAAATATATAAATTATGTGACGTAATCGATATTCTTAGTGTATATTTACTATTTAATGTTGGTATTGACAACGCTACCGATCATCACAAATTTTTCTATTTGCCATGGCTGTCGCGTTTTGGTCATTTAGATGCAATCGGCTTAATAATATTTCAATACTAAAATCATATCTAAATAGATTGTCGATTAGTACAAATCTAGTGGTTAATTTAAAATAAATAAATTCAAGACAATAAAATTTATTGAAAATGTGGCCAGATTGATAATATTAAATAGTAATTATTTAGTGAATAGCCCCGGGGTCTTTGATTTTCATAGTCCGTTACCTGGCGAGCAGCCATCATCCCTGTGTTCTATTGTTCGCTCATTATGTATCCGGCACTTAACCACGTGTTATGTCAATATATTCAATTTATTTTAATGCATTATCGAATTAATTTCCAATAGTATATAATTATTGGTAAGTACATTTTTTATTCATTGCTTTTATTTGAATTGTCTATTTGTTACTTAAGATATTGATCAATCGTCTTATGCTATCCAATCATTAATTTTCCCAGTTGGATGAAATTTAATATATTGTATTTAAGTATTTATTTTATATTTAATCTGTTTATTTTTTATTTATTTTGCGTGATTAGATAATTTAGTAACATGGGTACAGATTTTGTTGAAGATTGGACCATTGTAAGTACCTTAGGGGAAGGAGCATTTGGAGAGTAAGTAAATTTAAATTTAACATTAGATTTAAAATTTATTGTTTGCTTTTTTTGTAATTTTTGATTTCAAACTAAAAGGTAGATAGATTCAAATAATTAAATTCACCAGTTCAAAAAATTTAAATAATTTAATTACGTTTTTCTCTGGTTTTTGGCAAAATTTTCTCAATTAATTTTGTTATACTATGTATGAAACATAAACAGACAAACATCGATGCTTTGTTTATAAGCTAAATGCTTAAACAATTTATGAAATAGGTATTGTAAAATCGCCCCACCCTTTTGAAAATTAATTTTTTACTAAGAAAATTGTGTTTGTTTGAAGGATTCTCAAGAATCATTCATTTGGTTAAAAAATAATACATATTACATTAAAAAAAAAGTATCTTTGTATGTTTTTTGTTTACAAGATAGAATAATTTTTAAAGTTGTCTGTTATTTTAACGGTTTTTTAAGTAAATTTTAAAATGAGAAGAAAAAATCATAGTTTCAATAAAAATTTTAGTTCAAGATCGCATCACAGTAGCAAATACGTCATAACACGCCTAAAAATATAAATGAAAACAATAGAAAATCAGGTTAATTCGATAAGGCGTGATATGTTTTTGTTAACTACTATTTCCAGAATTTTTGAAATTAGTAACAAAAATTAACCGGTCGAATAAAAAAAATACTTTCAAAATTTTACTATATATGGAAAAATGTCTAGCAATTTAAAAAGCGGGTCTGGCCTAGAAAAAAATTAATTTTATGAAGGCAAAAAAATTAAACGTGTTTAATGAGAACATTTTTCTGAGACAAATCAATTTTTTCGAAAACAAGATGTTCTTTACCATATCTACTTAAAATTGAAGATGTTTTTATAATGCTCGGCTAATTTTTTGTTGCATATTTTTTTAAAATTTGGTAAAAGTAATAATTTACAAAATTCATTAGCCTGCTTAGTTAAATTTTTCTAACATGTTTTATATTTGGACTAATTTAAAAGAAAAAAAATTGGAATCGATTAGCCAGTTCAGAAGCTATGATTTAGATTTATTAGATTTTAAAATAGAGAAATTACTGAAATAAAACAGTTACACATACTGTTTCTAAAATGGAGTCAAATTATCGGCTAGACTTCTCACGTTTGCGGTTATATATCCACCAGAGCATACGCCACTTTCAGTATCACATGTTAGTTAGCATTTTTATTCTTATCATTAAGTTTTGAATCTCTATTCACAATAGAAGAGTAATATTGGCATAAAACAATAATTCAATTGTTTTATTTATCACTTAAAAAATATTTGCATACGAATAAAATTATCAATATTTTTCAATGAATGAATATAAAAAATAGGAAATTTTGTAGTTTCGTACTTTTTCCCATAGCTAAAAAATTGAAAACTTCATTTGGATCCTCTCATCTTGTTAGATTAATCGTTAAATAAATTTTACTTTATTGACGTGGCAAAATTAAGCAAGGTGCAAATAAATTTTGGGAATATAAGTTTAATTTATTATTTTAATATTTAATTTTGAAATAATTGATTGTCATTCAAAATACTTTCAATAAATAATATTCAATAAAAGCCTGTTCGTATTTTTGGATAAACTTCTATCCCTTTGTAACTAAAATCAGCCCGCTAGATTGAAAAACATTGGGTTATGCATGCTTTGAAATAAAATTCAACTTAGATCATGGGTGGTCTATGCATCTACGGAATAACGAAATATGCAAATAAATTCACTTTACCAATTCATATACTAAGGTTAATGTTTTACATTAATAAGTTATGAATCATTAAAATGTTTACATATTTCAATTAGAAAATATTATAATAAAATTAATTAAAATGTAATTATCATTTTAAATTAACAATATCAAAAATTGTAAAGCTAGTAAGATTTATTTCTAAATAAATTAGTTTTAATAACAATAATTTCATTTGTCGTGCGAGGTCGTGTTTTATCGCAATTAAACCATATTTATACAAAATTGTTTTGATTATCGATAATTATATAAATTGTGTATTTATAATTGCATCGTTGGACGTTTAAATTTTGCTTTTCATTTGAATGATTTAAATTTAAATGGCAGATAACTAAGTTATAGTCAAAACAATTTTTTCTCAAGTAACTTGATCATTCTTTCCAATGAGTAACGAATATCTTTCCTGCAAACAATTACGATAATCTAATTTCTATTGACGACTACAAAGCTCTTTTTTTATGGAAGGACTACATTTTCTATAATGATGTAGTTTATAAAAAAATATTAAAATGAACTATGTAATGATATATGTATTCTAAGCTGTTACAACAAAATTTGCTAACTTATTTCAAATTTAACAATATGTCAATAAAATCAGAAAACACGATCTCATTGTCGTTTTTTTTTTTTGATAGAACTTCCGAAAACGAGAATTACTTAATAAATATTTCCTGCTTTTTATGTTAGAGTAAAATTATTGGTTAACAAAACAACTAGCGATGCAGTAGCAATGAAAATGATAGATTTAGAAAAGCATCCAAAAGCTTCAGAAAATGTGCAAAAAGAAATATGTATCCATCGTATGTTAAACGATCCATCGATAATTCGTTATTATGGGCAAAGAAAGGAAGGTCACAAAGAATATATTTTTTTAGAATACGCCGCTGGAGGTGAATTATTTGATCGAATAGGTAGCTAATAAATATTTTCTTTGGCTGTTTAGATTTCTTATGTTATTTTGAAATTTTTAGAACCGGACGTAGGTATGCCTGAATTAATTGCACAAAAATATATGCGGCAATTGATGTCAGGCGTTGAATATTTGCACAAAAAAGGTGTTTGTCATCGCGATTTGAAACCAGAAAATTTATTATTAGATGCAAACGATAATTTAAAAATAACAGATTTTGGTATGGCTACTATATTTAGAGTGCGAGGGAAAGAACGTCCCCTCGAAACACGATGTGGAACCTTACCATATGTTGCACCCGAAGTTCTTAAACGACCGTATCGTGCTCAGCCAGTTGATATCTGGTCATGTGGTATTATTCTTGTTGCAATGCTCACCGGAGGTGAGTTTATGTTTAGAAATTATTATTAACTCTGTTTTTATTTTAAGCGTCATTCTTGTCATGAAAAGTTGTTGTATCTTTGGTATCCTAGCTGTTGGTGACATTTTCATAACCCAAAGCTATGAGACCAAAGTTATAAAAACCTTTATATTCATCGATGGAAATTTCAACAATAGGAGTTTATTAAGAAAATACATTTTAACTTTGTTTTTTTTTTTTTTTAATAAGATTCCGTTCATTCCGCAGGATGCAACTATAACAAATTATTTTTGTCAAAATATATACTAATTAATAATCATATAAATATTTTAAATTCATAGTCAGCAAATTGATACATGCGTAATTATTGATTGAAACGATAATTTTATGTTTATCCAGAATTACCCTGGGATAAACCAGCGTTAGATTGTCCTGAATATCATAAATTTCGCGAAGAACAGTTTCCTTCCTTTTCGCCATGGAATAAAATTGGTAATATGGCATTATCATTAATTTATTCGATATTGAAAGCGGAACCAGAAAAACGAGCTACATTGGATCAAATTCATAAAAATCGTTGGATGTGTCATACATTTACCTCGAACGGTAAGTTAATAAAAATAAATTTTATTTCAAATTATACATTTATTTCAATTTATTTAGATTTACTATATTTTCGATGTCGTGGAAATTTCTGGATATAGAAGAAAGTTATAGTTTGTTTTAACTTCATGAAAGTATCAGTTCGAAATAATTCATTTCATAATTTCAGGTACTAAGTGACTCTGAGATAGTTTTGGAATTCTCAGAGAAATTTGGTACCTGTTGTTTTGTGATGATAGCCTTCAGAAGGTATTTTTTATCCAATTTTCTTGATTTATTTCATGTTCATAGTGAAATCATTTTTTGTCTTTTCTTTGGTATTATAGCGGTATGATTAGTTTTTGATATTTCATAAAGCTAGATTACCAAAGCAAAGCTGATTAATGAGAAACAACTAAAATGCATTTTTCATTGTTAGTAAAAGCTTGGTTGTGGGACAAAACATTCACAAAAATCACTCTTAATTCCATTTTCCTTTCTGTACAGCGGGCAGTAGTTCATTTGTAAAAAGTAAAATAATTGAATGCGATTAAAAAGTTAAGATAATTGAATGCGATTTCATTCTGATTCTAGAATATAGGATAAGAAAATTTTCCTTCTTCCTCAATCAGATATATAATTACAATCTCGAGGAACACGAGTCGAGTTTTCAAGGTTGTGAAAACAATTCGAACAAAAATTATTTCGATATCTTAATCATTTGAATAAAAATAGTTGCAGAGTTGCTTATTTCAATAATTTACGAATAATCAAAAAGGATCAAGACAAAACATTGTTAAAGCAATCATATTTTTTTTTAAAATTTGTCTGGCCTAGTTTTTTATTAAAATATCAGTTTTTAAACATGATAGGGAATATTCATCTATTTTTTTATATTTTTAATTCATTGTTTATACCGTTATAACATCATAGTAAAGAATATAAATACTGCTGAATTTTGAGATGTTTAAACGCAGCCCTTTTGCCGCTCTCTGTTAATGACGTATTAATATGTGATCTGTCAGTTTGTGATAGTTCAATGTACGGTTTACTACAGGTATAATACCCACGGATGTAGTAATTATAATATATATCCATGGTAATACCATAAAAAATATAAGTAATTAATAGCATACAGTATGTCAACAAGCCTGACAAGTCACATACTATGACACCACGTCCGTTTTAGAAATTTAAATTTCTCTCACTGAATTTGTACTTTTATTAATTATTTGAACTAATTAAAAAGATATTAATTACTAAAATAGTGGTTTATTTCAAATGTTCAGCCAATAAAGTAACGGGAAAAAAATATTTGAACCAAATTTAAATTTCCTTAATCCCTGTTATTGAGATGTGAATTGTAATAAAAAACACAGGAGCTAAAAATTTGTTATTCTAATAAATAATTTACAGTCGTTGGCCCCTTTTCACAATCAATTACTAACTTCGAATGTAGCTTCGTTATGGTTTACCTAAAACAATTTTAAATTTAAAAAATTCTGGAAAATGGAAAAATTACGCAGGGCTCCTAATTTTTTTTTTTTTTTTTTGTCAATTTTAAACTTGATTTATTTTTTTATATTTTTTTTATTCTAATACAAAGGTATTTAACATATAAAGGTGAAGGAGTTTAACATTTTGCAAAACAGGATGTCAATTTTTCGGGTTTTGGACGAAGGACAATCCTGCATTGCAAATGTCGAATCAGTTCACTTTTCCATTGATTATTTAATTATATTTTAAAATGACAAATAAAAAACGAAAATTTACAAATTTTAAGATTCTGTTCATAAATTGATGAAATTATTCATGTTTACATATTCGACTGATCTACCAGTCCTAAAGGTTAGCACTCAGTCATAAACCTTTTGTTTCAAAAAAAATGATACAGGGAAATGTGTTATCTATTTTTGAATGCTAAATATCATATTTTAGTACAAAATGCTATTTGATAACAATGTAAAATACATTTAATTTATTAGATTTTAATGTTATGAAATGAAGTTACGACTTGTGTTTTAAAATTTTAAATGTTACATACAAACAACAGATGAGAAGACCAATTGTCCGGGATCACCAAAACGAAAATGCTATGGCGCTGGATTTATTGATGATGTTGATGGAAAAATATGTCAATCTCAACCGGAATCGTTACGTGTATCAAATATTAATGATGTAGCTACGGCAGTCACACATAACACAAATGATATTATCAGTTTCTCACAACCAACCCACTTAGACGATTTACTATTAAGTACACAACTACATTTCACACAATCGCCTGTTAATCAAAATCATTATCAAAAATTAGTGAAACGTATGACACGTTTCTTTGTAAATACAAATTGGGAAACTACCGTACAACAATTATGTGATTATTTCGATAAGCAGTCATTCAAATGGAGTATAAATTCAGGAATGGTAAGTCAAAACAAATTATTTATATAAACTAAAGATTTTTATTAAATTTTGATTTGAGAGCATAATTAAAATTAAGGTAGTACCAGCATGAAATCACTTTTCGACAGATTTGGCCGAATTTTTTTTCTCGGGTTTATAATAGCTTTATTTATGAATTCCTAAAATTTCATAATTTTTGACCGTTTAGATCGCGAGATATTTAAAGACAAAGTTCGCGATTTTGAGGGTCATGTCCCATTTAAAGCATGTAAAATGTCCGGTCTCTCCAACTATTTTTTATGATATTATTATATATTGAAGAAAAAGTAGAAAAAAATGTTTGTACAATAAAATTCTAAAAAAAAAATTTAGAAATTAATTTTCACTTTCGAGATATTAATTTTGACGTAAATTGATCGAAATTGGGACGTTGGCATAATTATTTCCCATTTTAAACGGTCAAAATTTCTGAAACTTTGGGAATTAATAGTAAGCATTATTAAATTCTTAAATTTAATTTTTCGTTAAATTCTGTCGAAAAAAAAATTGTACCATTGCTTTAACATAGAAACTGCAAATACCATGCTGGAAATACCTTAATTTTGAATTGGCTCCTAATTTTATTTAGAATATTCATCTTTAAATTTTATTTAAAATATTCATCTTTCGAATCAAATATGCAAAAATAGTCTATCTCAAACACGTCTTTCTATTTAAAAATAACCATTGAAATTTTACGAAAAGGTATCTAAAAGAATATTTTATACAAAAAACTGTTATTAATAAGTGAAAATAACAATTAACTGAATTAATTGTTGAAATACCGTATAGACAGTGTTGAGTATCAGTCAATAAAATCAATTTAAGTTCATGAAATATCTCGGTTTCTATTGATTGTACACTAATAGTTATATTAATAATTATATTATTGTAGATGTTAAGAATGTATCTCGTTCCAAAAGTTTAGTAATTTCAATAAAAATTTCAAATATTTCAGGTAACAATAACTACAATGGATTGTCGAAATATGCAGTTGGTATTTAAAGCTCATGTGTTAGATATGGATGGTCATATACTAGTTGACTTTAGATTATCTAAAGGCTGTGGCTTAGAATTCAAAAGACGTTTTGTTAAAATTAAACAACATTTCCAGAATATTATTGTAAAAGGTGCCATCGATACATTGTGGCTGGTTCCGACCAAGTGAAAATTATTTGCATGATAGTGTTGTCTTCAAGAATAATTAATTAAATAGATCTGTTAAAAAATTAGAATATAGATTATATAGTCAATACATTTTGTAGCTTTAAAAAATAGAATCTTGTCAATTGCTATCATAAGTTAAGTGTAAAGTGATTTTTATGTATTTTTTATAATGTGTGTATTACTTTTTAAATTTTTTATACTTTGTTGTACAAATATTTTTAAATATATTCATTTAAAAATACGTTTACTTTTTAATTTTGACAGTTAAATTCTATATTTCATCTTTCATACTGTGTTTATTTAATATAACTATTATGGCTTCCACGGAAGATGCCAAGTTTTTACCATGCTAAACTCGAATCTAACCTTAAAATTGCTTTATTACGTCTGGTTTTCGAGAAATTTTACCAAAAGTGGTAAATCACTTTTATTTAGGCTGTACTAAATGAGATCACGAAAAAAAATTTTTCCAGAAAAAGATTAGATTCTGAAAGAACTATTGCCTTGTTTCAAAATCCATTTTGAATTGTTTCAATATCTTTTTTTCTCGAAGAATCTTGAAAGAATTATATTAGATCTTAACAACAAAACAATTCAGTTAGCCAATTTTTGTTTAAAACGTCATTATCAAATAATGATTGAAATGTTTTAATAAACGCGTGTAAAAAGTTCAAATCGATATAGCTTCGGCATCTCCAAATTTTAATGATCAAAAATAAATTTTCGAATTCTACACTTCAAATAATGAAAAAATGTAAGTAAACTTCGAATTAATATTCGGTTGGCGTTAATCTATTAAATAAATAGTTTTGGACATCAATTATAGGTCATTTTAAGCGGACAAAAAAAAGGAATACACGACTATGTACGATTATGTAACAGTTTTAGTCAGTTCTAGAATGAAAATTATAAAATGCTAAAAAAACTAAAAATCTTAACACCAAACCAATTTTTGTGAAAACATCATTTAGTTGTTTCAAAAAAGTTTCATATCGAATCACGCCGGCGTTGCGCAACTTTATCGACTCTACATTTCTGACATGTTTAAAGAGCTGCTTCATAATTTTACATGGATTCTGTATTTCTAATTTAAACACGATCATGTGTGATTAATATGACCCAAAAAGCGAGTCTTCAAAGGTTTTTTATAGATGGGTAAATTAACGCCAAACGAAGATGAATTTAAGGTATTACCACTAAACACTTTTTCTCCGTTTTTGAAATGTATCATTTGAAAAACTATAAACCTATTATCAACTAACAGAAATATACTTCTGACGTCCAAAACTTTTATAAGTCTCATTTGCTTCCAAATCATAAGAAGCAACATAATTAAAAATGTGTTGTTTGTAATAGTATACCAGGTGTAACAGAATAAATCAATAATCTAAGGGATGTTAATATACGCTAAAATTAGCATTTTGGGGTATATAAGGAACACGTGCCCGGATACGTTACCCTCCACAGGCCTTAAAAATTTGCATACCGTGTTGATTAAAATCACATTATTTTTCGTTTTTTTGTCAGAATATATTATTGATTTTTTATTACTTATGTTTCGACCTATAAGTATATCGAAATTCGACTTATACGTTAAGATTCGTTTCTTAAACGATACTGTATGTATATATATCTTTAGATTTAACTCTTATAACAAAAAGTGGCAACTCTTTAACTATTGGGTTTTGGTCAAAAGTCCAAAAGGCACTTTCGCCTTAAAAGAGTTCAGAGAATATTCTCTTAAGCTATGACCATCGAGTCATGGGCACCCTGTATACCTCAATGATTCATTTGCCAATACTCTATAGATTAAAAAATTTGATAATAAGAAGTCTGTCTGAAGCTGTGTTCGTCATATCCTCGTACTAAAATACATTTGTAATACAGAGTGCTCAATCAATCAAAAAATGGTCTCAATAAAAGCTTGAGTGAAAAGCTTAAAAGTAAGAGAGGCGTCTTTCTCTCTTTATTTATCTTACGTCTGCGATTATGGTTACGAAAATTAATGTCGCTTATAGCATTACCGATTACATTATAAATAATTTTAATGTAAACTTACCTTTAAGCTGTCATACTGGTTTTACTATACAGGGACATAATAAACAAAATTTTTATGAAAAATTTGTTGAAAATAATACACGCTGAGGATTTATTTGTTGGAGTTAAAATAAAAAAGCATTAGAGTTTATTAATTTTTTGTTTAATCTTTTTATTATTTACAGTTTTCGATATTGATATAAAGCCTATAATTGTGTGATTTTATTTATAATATTTATATATTTATATATTATATTATTCAATAGTAATTAATAACAATATTATTTTATTATGCAATAATAATAATCAATCGGTTTTGTTTTTTTGTTTTTTTTTTTTTTCATTTAAATAAAAATCACAAAAAATTATTTAAAAAATGTAAAGTAAATATATTTAATATCATAAAATATTTGTAAAAAGAAAAATGTATTTAAAAGCGTTAATCATAAAAATTTTGGACATTGTCAAAGCTGCATTATTAGGGCCAACCCCTCACCTAAACTAGACTTTCAATTAAAACTTAATACATATAATTATAAAATATAATAATTTAAATTTGTATAAAGAATATTAAGTTTTTTACATCACTGGCAGTGAATGCATCGTCGCAATTTATTATAAAAAAACAATATTTTTTTACTAAGGAACTGTGAAAAATATTCTTTATACAAATCGAATAAAATTATTTGTGTTAGAGTAATTTTTAAATGAGTTCGAAGCCTGCAAAGAAATACGCGTGATTATCTATTTTGGAAGGTAAATAATATTAAATTTGTTCATAGCCGCTGACTGTAAGATTAACTTTTTTAAGTACATGACGGGCTAGTATAGTTCCTCAGCTGCAATAAACAAAGGCTCACGGGCCATTTTAAAAGAAAGTTTAAAACTTTAAAAGTATGTAGATTTCAAAAAAAGAAAGAAAACAGATCAGAAATATTTGTTTCCCCACATTAAAACAAAAACTATTCGAGATGCGAGAGAGAGACCTTTAAATCACAAAGACCTATAAACTAATTGCCAAGTATTAAGTCAACTGTGACAGTTGAAGCTGCATGAACCATATTTTAACTAAACATGAAGCTTATTTATTAAAAGCACATATCTCCCATCGGTTTTGAAAGATCACTGTAAAAAAATCGATTTGATTGATAATTCTTTGATTTAAAAAACTATGAATCAATAAAAATTGTTGATTCGAAAGTTTATATCGATAGCCAATTTATTTGTGGAGTTTTGGAACTATTGTATTCCTCTCTTACAAAAAGAACTTGTCTAGAGCTTTAATTTCTTTTCATGTAATTCTTCCAAAATTTCTTAATACTAATTAGGTCAACATATTATTAACATTTTACTTGAAATAAATTTTAAAACGAGAAAACCGTAATTGCAATTTCCTTATTTCCATTACGTTCTTCAGAGTACTTCGAACACTTTTAAAAACTTCTTTTAAATAAAATATAATTAAATAAATTCCAGAATACAATATTGTGCAACCTTTAGTTTTTTTTTTAATAAAATTCCTCTACTTTGAAATATCTAAAATATTCGACAAACATTTAAACAATCTATTTTTTCCTTTAACACTTCGAATATTTCAGAGTGCACTTCTTTTTCAACAGATAGAAAATAAAAAAATTAAAACATTAACTACGTTTTTTTAATAAATTATACAATTTCATTTGTCTACATTATTTTAAAACAATGGAAGATTTCGGATTACTGGGTTGTTTTTAGCCACCATTTTTTTTTAATATAATGGATTTTACACTTACTATTTTTTATTTATCAAAGTCTATGTATATTTACTTGGAAATATTTTGATATGAAGAAAAAGATTTACAAGAAAATTTCAAATAGTTGAAGTTATTTCTATCTTTGTTAGTAAAATTTTCACATTTTCTACAATTTTTTTCCATTTAATATAAAAACAAATATAAAATATATATTATATTAATTTCAGAAACAGTTATTTTTTAGAGATATGTAATTATTCGATTAACTTTCTTTTCCAACGAAGAGTATTTTTGATATGATAAATGTCGCAATGATATTTTAAAGTTTTTTTTATTCGTTGATAGATTTTTGATATATTTTTTTTAATATTTTGATATGACCACGTCATCAATTAAACTTTTTACACGTAAAACTATTAAAACGGACGAAAAGGAACATTGATCAATTTAACGCAGCTGCCCATCAAATTTTATTCATTAGAAATAAGGACCTACATAAAAGCTGTACAAATTTTTTTTGCTTTTAATAAACCGGAACTTTTAAGCCGTGTTTATATTCGCACGCAACTTTTTTGTCTTTTATTTTTTTAGAACATGTTTGTAAAAAATGTAATGTCAAAATAAGCTTATGCAACTTATTAAGCTTTAAAATTTTTATTGTAGCTTATACAACGTTAAAAAAGTAAATTATTAGGCATTTTTCTTCCGTAATGTATGTTGATACTTAAAAAAATGTTTTGCAAGCAAATTTTAGCAAAAAAGAACTAGCTAATTTTATTTATTTTCCCTCTTAAACGTAAAATGTTCACAGGCTCACTAAAAAAATTGATTAAAAAATCACGTAAATTGATTTGTTGATAGGCAGAGGATGATAGATTTTAAGATAAAATAATACTTTTTGAGGGTCTCTCAAAATTGATTCGAAAATTTATTTCTTGAAACGAAAGGAAATGAAAAATACAGCTTGAGTGTAAAAAAATTGTTTACGTGTAAAATTAATTGATTATGCTAAAAAAATTAAATTAATTTGAAACTCTAAAATGTAAAAAAATGATTTGATTCTGAAATGTGCTATGATGTAATTAATATCAAAAAAATACGCATAAATAAAAGCTAAACAAATTAGTAAATAGTAATTTGATTGTTGATTAAAAAGAGTTTTTAAATTAATTCTGAGATTTAAAATAATAAATTCTTATAAAATTCATCTCAAATTTAATTATTTTTCTTTATTAGTAATAATAAATATTATTTGGTTTGGTTCTCAAAAATTAATTCTAAGAGTTTTTTTTTGTTTGTTTCTTTGTTTAATAATAAATATTATAAAATAGAAATTTCTGAAACAGAAGATTGTCACATCGTTCTGTTTCAGTATCATTTTAATCAAGTATTGTATAGAAAAAATTGTCTTTAAATATCAGTTTTAAAATTCCTTTGATTAAATTTTTTATTAAGTTACAATATGGCTTGGTTGTTTGTATGTCCACTACTTAAAACCTATTTGTCAATATCGTAAAAATATTCTTACTTTTCATAAACATTACTCTTATTTTGATGCATTACCATTGTTATTTTCTGTTATTTGCCCATTACGGAACTGTTTTTCTTCATCTGTAATTACTGTTACTAATTCCTCCACGGCTCTCCCTAATTCACCTAGAATTATAATACACAAAATAAATATATTTTTCCAATTTTTATTATTCCTAAACATTAGCCACACCCATATTATAAATTGTATTTGGAACTTCTTGTTCTTAAGTTTCAGTTAATTATTTTTTATTAACAATATAATAATCCATATATTAAGAAGTTGGTTCAAATCCGTAAAAGCTATATTTAATTTAGAAGTCACTATAATTAAAGATTTAACATACTAGTCTACATTTACAAATTTTCCATCTAAAATTAAACTGTAGCTGCATGTGTATGCGGTCAATGTTTCGGAGTGACACACGTTGATTTTGATTCGAAATTTAATATAAGAGGCAGAGAAAATTTTTGTAAGCCATTAGCATTTTTTAAAACCTCTCGATATCAAAAAGCCTAAAAGCCATTCAGCATCTCAGATTTTATTTTTTGTAACAAATACTTGGACTATTCATTCTGATTTCCAATATTGTACGCTCTATGTCACATATTATTAGTTTACTATTTTATTCTCAGTGTTAAACAAACCCTCATTTTTCTCAAAAAATATGATAATTCAGTGGACCCCCGGTAATCTGACAAACGTTTTGCAAGGCAGTGTCGGACTATCGAATTTCTCGGATTATAATACTGCCTAAGACCCCCCTCCCCTAAAGTCCGTAAATTTTTCAGAATTTTACACAAATCTAATGATAAGATTCTATATGTTATACTCTGAAGTACAAAGCATACTTCATTATGTATGTCGAATTTAAAAAGCAAATTGTGTTATGTTCTTAAGTAATTTCAGTTATTATTATGTAATTGTCAAAAAAATATTCAATAATAATAATAATAATACTTTTTATTCAAATATAAAAAATTTACAACGTATTGAATACGTCACAACAAAAAAAAAGTTCGGATTGTAAGAGCGCCGGATTAGCCAGGGGTCCACAACGTATGTATGTTTGCACAACGAGTGCGTAGCACGTATATATTGGACAATCGCAGAAGTATGTTAATAATGCGTTAGTATAGTTATCACACGTATATCATACCAAACTTTATCTTCGCCTCTAAAATGTGAAAATAAACGATAATTATTATTTAAAATTTGTTATGGCTTATTGAGAAAAATAGAAAATTTTAAAGTTATATAGTAACTGAATTCATTACCGCCCTAGTGCGGGAATGAATTCATTATCACACTAGGGCGGTAGTGAACTATTTTTGCCACGCATACTAAATGGGAAAACTACTTCTTTAACACGGGCGTAAATAAATACATTTTGAGTGGGCATATATTACACTTTTTTACATTTATTAAATATAAATACAAGTTACTTACCATTTACATACGACCTGGTTAGCATTAAAAACATAATTAGTATTAAAAAGTTGTTAAATATTACAAAACATGCTAAATATTAGTGTGTATGCATGCTAAATATTAGAATTAATAATAGTGTAAAAGAATAAAATTGTTTTAGAGTGAAAAAATTTGAATTTAAACAGAATTTGTTTAGAAATCATGCAAAACCGGTTTTTATGGCTACTAAACTAACATTTAGTAGCGCATAAAAATGATAGGTATATCATCACAACAGCTGTTAGTATACTTCAGAGTTAAATATAAAGTTTTAACTATTCACAGGTACTGAAGTTTTGCAAATAACTTTTTATTAGAAAAAATTCAGTACCTAAAACCATAGAAAATCGGTCATCATCTAATATATTTTAAGAAAAGTGGGAGGATTATACACCACATATCTAACGCGTTTTTATGATGACCATCATTTCTAGTTTTTGCACGGTTTGAATAGTTAAAATACATGAATACTGACTAAATGCTCTGCCAAAACAGAATTGTATATTATTAAATAAAATATACAGTTTTCGTTCAATCAACAATATTTATTTCAGACCTTCAACAATCTTTAACAAATTTTATTTTATTGATTCAATCGACTTACCGTGTGGAAATTAAGCTTTACATTCAATTCTGGGATCGTTTTGGAAAATTTTCGAATGTAGAGGATTCAAATATGGCAAACAAGTATAATTAATTGAATTCTTGATTGATCAAACAACGAATATTGGAGTAAACAATGAGCATTATTCTGAATTTTGACGAGTTTATAAATCCGATTAACCCTTAGCCTTCTATTCTAACATTTTAGCGCATCGAAACATGATCGCTACACAATGTACTGATTTATTCAGTGGATGTAAATAAGCAAAATTATTGTTAGATTGTATGATCGCGATTATTAGGACTTGTTTTAGGCTAAGAAAAACCTACAAATTACAAATTCTCAATACTTTTTTGACAGAATGTAAACGTTAACACTTTGTAATATAATAAAAGTAAACAACCATGCAAGTAAAAATATATTCGTGCTAAAAAATGCTTGAATACATAGACATTTTAAATATTATTAAGACCCACCTGCCCTGTGCATTAAATTACCAACAGCTTGATTCGATAATGAATGTGGTGGAGGAGGTGGGCGTATATCTTCTCGCTCCCCATTACCCCCACGTGCATCTTCTACCCAACGTCCACCTAATTTATTAAGCATTAATGTGTTACCCAACTTAAAGTTAAAAAATTATTTAAAATAATGAAAAAATGGTTGATGTAGAGAATATAAATAATTAAGCTCTATTTTTGAATGTTAAAAAATTTTTTTTGAAAACTTCTCTTCACTTAAAATAGTGCTTAAAATCTTGTTAGTAAATCCTTATTACCAAATGACGTGATAGAGAAAAGTGTGGAATATAAAATTATTACATACTTGGAGAATCATGGAAGTATCCATTGTGCAATTTAGCTGGTGAATCTGTTGCTAACTGCGATGCGGTAACCGAGCGTGTTTGTAATGTTCCTGTTGGTCGACCAGCAGCAGCTCCACCAGATGGTTCTTCTAAGAGCTGACGTAATCGTTGCAATTGTGCTTCTAATTGACGATTATGATCTTCTAATATTTGCATTCGGGCCTCCAAGCGTCCCTTATGTTGCCGTAATAATTTTGCCTCAGCTAACATATCTTGTCCAGGTGGTCCTTGTCCTCCACTAAGTAATTGGCCTTCTTCAGGACTTTGTTTGGATCTAAGTCTTTCATATTCTGCTTGTAATGTTGCATTTTCTTCTTCCAATTCTCTGCAATTACGTAAAAATTATGCAATTTTGGAAAATTCAGAATTTAAATGTCAGTGTAATTTACAAACCTTATCATTGCTTCTAATTCTTCACGTTGTTCTGCATCGATAGCAACCATAACTTGTACAGGACTGTGTGGTGCTGGAGGTAAATCACCCCCACCATTACTACCGTTTAATGATTGACAATATTGGGCAATTAGTTGATGTTCATCATCTCTGTGGAGATAAAATTAAATTTCTTTAATGTTTGTTTTTAAGTAAATGCAACACGTTAAACAATCACGGAACCAGTTTTTGAACTAAATATTGTAGGCTTATGGGATAGGAGTTAAACTTAAAAAATGAAATTTTGAACACAGGTATAGTCATTGTGACGGTTCATCATTTATACCAATACATGATCCAATCGATACCTAGGTAGTCACTTCCGATACTGAATTCATTGCGCTTAATAAGAGAGATGCTATTTTCCTACTAGTAGAAGCGATAAGCTTTGCTACTTGTTGAATGCCTTTACTTGTTGACGTTAACCATCAAGCTATCACATTAAATAAATAAAAATGGGTTTTCATAAAAAAAGCAATAACTCTAATCAAGTTAAGTAGTCGCATAAATTAGTAGAATATACTGAAAATAAAACAATTATTGTCGTCGTAACACCTTTTGGTAAATAACACAGAAAATAGCTCTGATCTTACAGGAAATGAGCTCCCTTAAAGATAAGGTTTATCACCATGTAAAATTTCAACTTCCTAGAACTTTGAACTTTCGGGGGCATAGAAGAACGTCGTATACCATACATTCCATAGATAATTATTATGATTACATTATTGATTACTTAAGAAAACATTTAATTGATGACTTACGAATCCGGTGTTGAATTAGTTCTAGTTCTTAGTTCAACTTCGGCTAAACGTGATGCATACATTTCAAGTCTTGAATGCATATCTTGCCCCAGAGCTGAATGTTGTGGTGAAGGTGCAGGGCTTTCTAAAGCATCACCTTCAAGTACTGATCTAACTGGTAAATAGCCAACTCGGGGATGCTTTTTGAAATAGCGTTTTGATTTGAATTTATTTCGTAGAGCTCTTGTGAAATCTCTCACATCTTCGCTCGATGTTGTCTGTAAACAAATACATATATTTATATAAATATGGACAAAATTATTTACTTAAAATTCACTTAAACTATTTATTATATCATTCACTTTCTTGCAGTAGAAATATTGCAAATTGACCTTGAGGTACAATTCTGGGCCAGAAATACTCTGACCCAAAATATTATCTTCTAATAACTTATCAAAAAAATTTCTCCAACCTTCGTCTTTTATTTTTTTAAATAGCTACGCCAAACTCATTTTTTAACTTCCTGAACTCAGTTAGCAAACCTTTGAAAGAATTTTCATATCTAATTCCTGCAAGACTTATTACACAATATTAAATTTTTGTAAATCGTCATTTTCATGAAGCCGAGCTTTGAAAACTGCCTGGGTAGATTACAAGTAGAATTGTAATTCTTTATTGTATGTATTATAATTTGGAGGTTTCTAGTGCATTGCATATTATTGTAAATTCTGATATGGTAGTAGCTACAAACTTGCTTAATATGAAAAAGAAAATACTTACAGCTGTGCAATATTCTTGCATAGGATGTGTCAACTTATGATTTTTAGCTTTACGTCCCGAGAAGAAACATGTCTGACACATATCGAAGTTGAAACATTTTAAACATCGATAACGGAAGCCAATAATTGGATATTCTTTGCAAATATTACATTTAGCTTGATGTTTTGCTGATTCTGCTGCAGCTAATCGGTGTAAAACGGGTAGCCACACCATACTTTGGGGTTCTTGTTGAAGCCAACTCAGAAAATGTACTGCCTGAAAATTATAAATTATCTTAATAACATAATTTTTTAAAATACATCCATTTCATACCTCAATTTCTGTCTTATCTGCACCTGCTTTTTCAAAACAACTTCTTACACTTGGTTCAATATTCGAACCGCCGAAAGCAGCTACTTCACCTAATTGTCGAGGAACTTGGATCGCATCATGTAATAGTAAACCCAATTTTCTTTGGTCTACAAGGCGATTTGGATCAGCAATCAGTCGAAATAGATCTAAAAGATTAAAAATATATTTTAGCAATATTACGATATTTTATTTGCTCGGTTATCGAATTTACTTTCTACCAATTGAATCCATATTTTTCAATTTTAATATGACTTTACGCAATAACGGGCGCATTTGACGAGGCCGCAAGGAGTAATTGGACTTTGAAAATGTCAATTTCTAAGAATTTGTTTTTGCAACAACTTTTTTGTTTTTACAATAAATGGTAAATTTAAAAATCGATTTTCTCGAGAATTGATGGGGCTAGCAGTTTCAGTCTTTTTAATTTCAATATCTCTTCGTCTGTTATGTATACAAAATAAATATGTAACACTGAAGTTAGTAGTACTGAAAATTATTATTTATGAAGAAGTCAAGTGAATCAGTAAGAGAAACACACATATTCATAATTTCATGAAGTCCAAAATCGGACTGACAAGTAACTAACAGGTAAGTTTGAGACTAGAGTACATTGTAATGTAATCGAATTTTCATCTTCTGGACTAGGCCAAAAATAGTTTGATCTAGAGAATTAGACCCATTTGGGAGAAATACTGTGAGGATTGTTCCTCGGGGAGAGTTATCTTCAATAATATTTGAACTCACAGAATAACGTAGATAATAGTACAAGTGACGGTATAAGGTCGATCTTTGCCCATCTGATAACCAGATGAGACATATTTTGTATGAATTTTTATTGATTTTTAAACACCCCTATCGTAGTTTTTCAATCGTTCATGGTTATTTTTAATTAAATTAATTTTTATCAATTTTTTCCGTGGTTTTTTTCTGGCAAGCTTTATACCATTATTTTCGTAATTAAATTATCTTTCATCTGATACCAATTTCGATAGGTCAACAGATCATTAAGTAGATCTGTTCATACCATATGAATAGGTAAGTCAAGTCAGGAAACTACACCGATCTGTCAACCAATCGAAATTGGTATTAGAGGAAATATAATTTAATTACTAAAACAATGGTATAGACTAATCTCTTAGATCATAACAAATGATGAATTATATAAAATACTTACATCTATACTTTTCTTCTAAATGTCCTCTACATAAAATCACCAGTCCAACTTTGAACGATAATACACGAAGTTGACCAGTCCTTTGACTATCATAAACATTAAGTAACCAATTGACAGCGAGATCTAAACATAATGGCACGTCAACTTGCGAAGGACGTTCAGCTGCAACACTTTCGTAAAGTGAACTTAAAACTGTAACCATATCAGGTATATCGATGAGTTTATCATTTTGTGCCCGTAAACCATGACTATCGAATGATTCTAGTGCTGATGATAAATTTAACAAATCCACTAGAAACAAAACAGACATAGTTGCAAATTATTTTCCACTCATGAGTATAAGGATGTTCTTTAGTGATCGCATTCGGACATGAATGGTATAGAGCAGGCTATAGAGCGTAAAATTTTATGTAGAAAATAGCTAAGAAGTTTTTAGATCCAATGTACCAATAACGATATTTAATTCATTAATTCTTATCATCTTCAATTTTGCACAAATAGTAGAAAATTTTTTTTAAAAATTTACTAATCATAGTCCAGTTAAAGATGTTACAAATACAGGAAAATGAAAGAAACCGCTCGCAATTTGTTTAAACCTCATTAACAATTTATTGTTTATTAACCAATAGAAACAATTACGACGCTAGCTCATGCGTTACTAATGATATTTGACTCCTAAGAAACACATTCTATGATGGCATTCCATGAGGTTTTAGCAAAATACGAGTGATTTTTTTTATTTTCGTTTATTAGTCGATTTTTGTAACATTTTTTACTGCACTATCATGAAAAATTTTAATTTTATTAGTAATAATTGAGAAATTTGCGAATTAAAAAAACAAGTGAAAACAAACAATTGACGGAGTTAATTGTTGAAATACCATGCATAGTCAGTGTTGATTTCTTTATCACATTACACATACAAACATGTGACACATACATAACTGATAATCAAGTATAGTACATAATGTAGAATTTCCGTCTAATTGGCGCCCTCACGGGTAAACAGTGATATTTACGAAAAAATGTTTCAAACAAAAGTTGTTTAATTTTTGATAAGGAACATTTTTTACATTTAAACTTTTGTTCTATCTCTAATGGTTTACAAGATGGGTCTTACAGACCCAAAACCCAATTGACCTATGATGCTCATTTACGAACTTGATCTCACTTTTTACGTCCTGAGTGCGCTGTAAAAATTTCACCTCGATATCTTTTTTCGTTTTTGAGTTATAGTGTCCACAGACGGACGGACGGACAACCGGAAATGGACTAATTAGGTGATTTTATGAACACCTATGACAAAATTTATTTCCTAGCATCATTATTTTTAAGCGTTACAAACTTGGGACTAAACTTAATATACTATGTATATTTCATATGCATGGTATAAAAACACTTAACGGAGCCCTATCTCGCTTACAATGCCTTGGATAGAAAAACTTCTAAGAACTTCTCTATGTGGAATTTTATGCATTATTTCACTATAATACTCGAATGTGGTCACTACGGAACATCCCATTTTGGAAAAAAAACTTACGACATAATTTTTTTTGTACAGCCCTCAATTTTAATGCAGTTCGATATGCAGAAAACCTGACTTCATTGAACTCTGTTAATGAATTCATAAGCTCTAACATTTTCGGATGGTCCCAATGCGTTGTTTCCAGTTGATGACTGAAACATTAAATATAACATTTAAACTCAATTTTAATCCTTACTGTAGGTATAATTTCAATAAAACATAAATTGTGTACTTACTTGATGTAATAAGGCACCTTATTAGGTGTAATTGCTCTTTCCCATGGTGGTTCCACGGATGCAGAAAGGAAACCTTGACTAGCTGTTGTGCCCCCACCAGTACAGACATCACTTAATGTTTTATATCTTTCATCTACCGCTAATTGTAATGTTTTCCATCTAAAATTAAATATGGGAAAATTATAATTAGTTTCTTAACAAATTTATGAAAGGTTTTCAAAAAGTTGGAAATTTTTATTTAATATTTGATGAAACTCCGTTGAAATTTTACGGCCATTACTCGTACCTTCTACAAATTTTTATTTAACTTGCTTTGTTGTCTATCTACAAATTTTTTGATCCAAATTTCGACTAATTGTATTTGAGCCAGAGCTTTGAAATTTTGCACACGAATTTATGTAATGACAATACAATATGGAATCTCACATAATTATATTAAATATAGCAGGTTATCCCACGTTGGCGAATTCAGTTTTGATTCACAATTACCTTGACATGAAGCGAGGATCAAACAAATTTTTTTTGGAGGGTTAGATGCATTTTTTGATTAATAAATAATTTTACAATTTTAAGCTCTTAATTCTTAGTCTGGTCGTAGCATTGGTTTACGTTAAGAAAATACGAAAATCTAGTTCAATTTGTGATTTACGATTCTACAAGTTTCTGAGATTCGACTGAAAATGCTTTGGGATACCGTTCTTGGTATAGGATTTAGGGAGAAATCGCAGAAACAATTAATCCAATTGTCAAATGAACTAGATTTTTGTTAAAACAAATTGCGCTAAAATTTTTATGCACATTGGAGATACAAATTTTGATATTTTATAATTTTCTGAAAGGATTAGTAATTTTCTCAAGAATTCTTTAAAAAATCGAAAAAATTAAAAAAAAGTCTTTGTTTCGGAATCTGATAGAATACGGGTAATTGTGAAAAAAAATAAAAATTCATTCAAGAATTGGGGGAGTAGGTTTTGAGATATTCAGATAGAATATGAACATCATTTGAAGAACAAAGTCAAATGACCTTGAAACTAGAATTTCCGGTAAAAGTCATGTATACAGATGGATGTCCTCTATTGTCTTAGACAAATTTTAGATAAACAATTTTTCTGTAGTGGTTTCTTTGGATTAAGTAAACAATTTTTCTGTAGTGGTTTCTTTGCAATAATGAGATATTTTTCCGAAAGCTACCCATTTTCGAAAAAATGTTTAAAATTAACTATTACAGCAACCCGGAGACCTAGGTTCAATCTGCTATCAGAACATGATGACCCAATCAAACTCTACAACCTTTGTTTAAGTTATTTTTCGATTGGTTAATTACAAAACAAGCTATTAGCCCTAATAGATTAAAATGGTTCACCTGTATATAGTAATTTTAATCCAAAAATACATACATCAGGATCATTTAACCATTAGATGAGTAGTATTCGAAATTTTCGCTTAGAATCCTATAAGTATTAAAAAGCTTTAATTTCGGAGCGATTCTTGAGATATCTCGAAAAATACTCATCTAATCATCAAATATTATATATTATGTTTTTCGATTCTAAATTACTCTGAATAACCCATAGACACGTTCAAATTTGATTAATTTGGGATTGAACAACAATTTCTAAGTCAATCTATTCGACCAACCGTCGAAGCGGATTAAATTACTTTTTTATTATTTAAAATAAAAATTATTATAGGTGGAGGATAAAATTTTGTACACCAATACGAAAAGGAATAATGAATCCAAAATTGATACGAAATATTACAAAAAATGGTTCAGTGATTGTGTTCCCAAACATACGATTGGGGAATAAGTAACAATTTTGAAAAAACATTTAAAATAAAATAAACAATGACCTGGTATTAAGATCTTCTAGTTGACGTAATGTCGCTGGAGGGATATGTACACCACCTGCTGAGAATGCACCAGCTTGATCATTCACATCGTCTAATGTACGTTGTAATGGCCCCAGACGTTCACCAAAACGTGCCAATTGTTGTTGTAAATCACGCGCATCATTTGCGTCGTTTGGATTTGTCCAGCTAGCACGTACTTGTTCAACAGCTGACATTCGAGCTGATACATCTTCTAAGGATTTTTGGAAAACTCGTAAATTCTGAAAGAAAAGAAAAAAATTTAGTTGACTTTTTGAATTTAATGTACTTTATTTAAATTTACAAGAATAATAATTTAAAAAATCCTGAATACACATCATGAGACTAGACTAGAAATAATTTTTGGTTTATTCTTTATACCATGTGCTTTTTTATAAAGGAAATAAAGCCCTTATTTAACGGCGCTAACTTTTTCTCCCCTCCGTGCAGAAAGTGTTAACTTTCGTTCCGCTGTGCAAAACAAAGTTGCCACTTTCTGTCTCCGTTGAGGGGAAAAATAGTATACACACCACAGGAGTAAGTAAACAACGTCTCAGATCTCATGTTTGCCACCCTCGCATTCCCCACGGGCGACGATGAACATGATATCTAAGATACTGATGCTACTATTTTTTATTTCATTCATGAGTAAGACTAAAAAATGATATAAATGAAACAGAATCTTCGAGTATATTGGATTTTATTAGAGTCGGCTTTTGTATACGCGATAGATGATTAAACCTGGATTAAATCTCAAAATACTTGACCACAAAGTCGATACTATTTGTAAAAAGATTGACGGGCCGGGCACGAGAGAGGTTTTAAGATATTGTCTCATACGATATTACCTACATGGTTATTACATCAACGTTTTGAGAGTTATTCGTAAATTTTAAAAAGGTTTTAAATCTATTCAATTAAATTATAGCTTTTTGAATGAGAAGCAAATAATTGCTGTTGGTTGAACAACGTTTTTGGGAATTGCGTCGGTTCATTTCCTGGTACCAGACCCTGGGTTCTTAAAATTTTTTGTACCATAATCCAGACAGTCAGCCACAAGTTATAATAGGTATTAGTTTCATTATTATTAATTTCCAGCGATTATACCGAAAATTGTTTCTGTTTATTACCATCAAACTATATGAATACCATCTTATTTATTTTGTAATGAATAATTTTATTGAGGAAGTTTGGAAATGTTTGTTGGTGTAGCAAGTGCAGAAAACTAAACAAAGTTAAAAATTTATAATTTTTTGCAATAGACCTTTTCATTTTAAAATCACGATTCACTTTTGTTTCGGACTAAATGATTTATTACCAATGTGATAAAATGAATAACAAATATCTTAGTCCAACTTATTGCTGCCAGTGTAAAAAAAACTCGTAGCGCAGGACCTGAGTTAGCAAAGCGAATTCCACAATGGTCAATTTTGACATCTATTAAGTAGGATCCATGAACATTTGAAAAAATTTTTCCCACATTCCATCATCAGTACAAATTAAGCAATAGCTGCATTTCCTTCGGCAATTGGTTAAAAATAAACTCTGCACTTGCGCTTATTACGTGATAGAAAGGTCTATTAAACTAAATTCTATCTGAGGCGAATAGTTTTAAATCTTATCAACAATCTTATATCTTTTATTTTAAATTAACTAATACTTGTAAATCAATACAAAAGAAACTAATACCTTATTATATTGTATATTTACTTGTGCATCTCTTTATGTAAAGCTCAGTAGTCCTCTCGGGAGCATGGGTTATTGACGTCTGGGTTATTTACCATGTGAGGTCAACTCTGATATGTCAGGGTTAGGATTCGTAGATAAATAGACACTTTATATGCTCTTTATTAAATTTAATAAAAATCATTCTATACATGAAAAAAATGAATGATATTTTCAATAAAAAAAAATCATTCGCTGAATAACATAACCGGTAATTGAATAGAAATAAGTTCTTAATACCTCTTCTTCTTGTTCAAGTAGAATCATTAATTCTTGATAGAATTTCTCTGCATCAGTAAGTTCCATTTTATTGATGATTTCACTAGTTGAAATCGCCATCATTATCATGGCCAATCAAAACGTTCACGAGATATTTTTCAAAATTAAATTATATTGTATATAATATAGATAGAAATCTTTTTATTAACGTTTGAAGTGTTCACTGTCATTAGTAATTGATTGATTCATTATATACCGATATACTATCTAGTGTTTAATGTCACTGTATAACTTGACTAGTGTGGTTGATACTAATATTATTCATTATAATAAATTAATTACTTATTAATTTATTGTTTCACATTTTATTGTCTTGTTAACATATTTTAAGAATTTCACAATTAATTAATTGATTTAGTCATTTATTTTATTTTATTTTTTAAACTTTAATACAATTTTATTCTGTGTTAATCTAAAGTTATTAAAAAATCATTTATTTTAATAACGTTTTTTAAAGAAAGGAATGTTGTTTCGTTAAATGTGTATAAAAAGTTGTTGCTGTTGAAAAGTTATTTATTATCATTTATTATAAGTGATATAAATACATAAGTAAAAAGTTAATTAAATAATGCAAAATCTGAATAGACAGTAAGATAACAGCACATTTGGACATCGGATTTTTTTTACTTATGACTCGGAGGGAGTGAAGGCATAGTAAAGTATTGATGAGAAAAATTCATTAACATTTCCCCTTTAATATTACTTCTTTAGACCTTATGCCATTATTAATTTATTTACTTCTTTAAAATCACACGTGTGGCAACACCTTTTAGCTCTTTAACAAACCGGATATGAACATTCTACCTAATTTAGTATGGAATTAACAGGCTTTTTTCCACACGTTCATTTGCATCAAATTTCCAACAAATATCGAAAATCTTAACGATTAAGGGGGTCACTTTATTACAAAAGATACTCAGAATTATTGACTTAAGCGAGTTATGTAAAAATATCAGTATAATCGGAAGTACCGCAAATCTGATAATATTTTAGGCGGATGTATCCCAAGCAGTTATGGTGGAATATCAATTTTCATATTTCTATTATGTCTGGTTTTCCAGAAACTTCTTATGGGCGGTCAGCCTAAGACACCCTGTCTACTTGAAAGATAGTTGGGTGAATTTAAATTGAATTATTAGTGCCGTTCGCGAAAATATTCAAAACTATATTTATCTATATTAACATTTTTTTTTTGTTTATATTGGATAAAATAAAAAAATTCTGGACCGATTTTAAAAAATCTTTCGACGATATATTTGCTATATTATCAGCATGTAATATAAACTGTAAATGATAATTAAAAAAAATAGGGTTCCGCAAAAAAAAAAAATTAAAACCAATGAATTTGAAAACAAAAGCGAGGATAAGTGAGGGCAAATAGAAAAAAAATAGTCAAAAAGTGATTAGAATATATTTTTATATGAATGGCAAATATTTGACCAGAACCACAAAAAAATTTTTATTTTCGTCAATAACGAATTTTCGGAAAAAACCCGTACTTTTTTTCTTAAATGCTTATACCTAGAAAATGGCGAGGTTAGATAAAAAATGCCAAGATAAAAAATCTTAGAACCGTCCAAAATATAAAATTCCATAGTTTTTTTAAATGTTAAATAAAGAAAATGTGGCTCCCATAAAAATCTACAGGCGCGATGTTGATTCCTGGGCCAAATGCTTTATTTCCTCGATTAACAATCAATGTGTGAAAATTCATATTAATAATATAATGAAAATTTTATAAATATCTACACGCAACGTGTAGGTACACATATTTTAATGCAATAATAACGATGCAAATAAAAAAAAAATCTAATCTAATTAACGTATTTTGTGAAAAGAAATATTTTAATTAAAAAAATCTTTTTTTTGTGGCCACATTCCATTATTTGTGTTCCATAGTAATAAAATAAAGTAGGGAGGTATGTATGTAAACTACAAACGAACATTTCTGGAATGCTTTAATAAATAATGCATGTAAAATACATATTCATCAAATACCTATTTATTGTTTATTATTTATGTTTTATTAGGTAAAATAGTAAGGGAAGGTGTAATACTTTAAATCAAAACTTACATTTACAAAATTTTAAAACCATGCACTAAAATATCATAATGTTTCTGTTAATAGAACTGTTATTCCTCAAGACTATGTATTTTTTTCTAGAATTTAAATATTATACAACTATCGATAAAAACATGCGAAATATGGTTACATGATGTGTGAACTAGTTATGTTTTCACTATCCGGCCGGATATCGGATAGTAATCTAATATCAGACCGAATTCCGGATAGTAATATTCAAAAAGTTCACAATATTTTACAAAAGTTAATTTTAATAATCGTATGTCAAAAGTGTTTGTTTTATTGATAATTTTAGTGCTAAAAATTAACAAGTGGCAAATTGTGGTGAATGAATACCAAATTTTTCGCATTTGTTTGTAAAAGGTGACTCGTCTTGGCTTCGTATACCAGCTTCTGAAAATTGCCTTTCGCTGTAAACGCCACTGCCGGACGCAGAAAGATAAACTCTAACAAATCTTGACAACTGCGGGTACTGATTCAAATTAACTGACCACTAAATGTATGGGTCGTGATTGCGATCGATTCAAGATGTATTTAATACAAAGATAATCTTGTTAGCAATTGGTTTTTATTTTTCTTCATCACTACTATTATCCTTTGTCACTTCATTGAAACAGTCCCAAAAAGTGTCATGGGCTTCACGTGTGAGCAGTTGATGAAGACGGCGATGATCTGTTATTGTCAGAAGAAGATTTGTCGAGTTTTTTTTATATACTCTATCATGATTTTCTGTCGGGCTCTTGCAGTTACAAGAAGTCCTAAATAATCTGATATGAACCACGACGACAAGTTAAATAAAGTGGAACTACCGGGCCGAATATCCGGTAGTCGGATATCACTCCGGCCACGTATCTTGCCGAATATCTGGAATTCGGAATTCGGTATCATACCGTTTCATCTCTAGTGTGAACCGTTGTACCAAATCATAATGTACTGTGGGTCAGATCGTAATTATATTTAGAATTTCCTCTACTGATTATACCAGAAAGTGCTCCCTTTACGACGCAATTGTTAAAGTTAACTGTAACGATTCATAGAATGTAGGGAACAGTGTCATATAGAATGTTAATATATATGATTGAAACATTGACTCTATACGTCTTTCTTACAGGAATTAACATTGACTCTATACGTTTTTTTTACAGGAAAATTTTTATTTTGTAAAAATACGACATGAAAGCCAATCGTCCTCATACCTGCATTTTGATATATCTCTCATTTCAATACAAATATTGTTCAGTAAATAGCAATACCTGCTAAAAAATTGAACATTCTACCGAGAAGAATGATTCATTGTACTTTAGGTGCTACATCTCACCCTATTATTGTAACTATTATTATTATACTTTTAGGATTCACTATATTCACAGGATGTTCGAATACAGCTCCAATGCTGTATAGATATTCTATCCATTAATTTTTAAAGATTAAGCTTTCGAAAAATTTTAAAAGTAGCAATACTACTCGATATCAAGTATCGTTAATTTTGTAAGAATTGCAATTTTGGGTTGGGAAATTTTTGTAGGAATTCTGTAGTCATTTAACACTGTCTGTATTCCTGCTTTAAACAACTTCTATGGATACAAAAAAAATAAAAAAAATAAAATAAAATATGCATAGTAAGGTAAAAAATAATATTCAAAGAATTTTTACTGTCCGGCTTCTATATTCACATTTTATACATAACTGTAATTATGTCAAAGAATAAAAAATACATCTTTGATATAAAGTAAATGATAACAGTAGGCGATACAGTAAAACTGTAAATACATCAAATGCATTTAAATGTAAAATCCATGAAGACTTAAGGAAGAATGAGCATGACAACAATGTTTGATTTAAAGGCTCAAAATTTTTGTATAGGCAGACTTTTACTCAAAGAATATGTGGTTAAAATTTCAGCATACTTCTTGAAGGAAGGAATATAAAAAAACGACATATTTTGAAAGTTTTATAACTTCATGAATGTAGACGAAAAATAAGAATAAAAATTTTCGATATGTGCCTTGGTTTTCGATAGATCGAAAGCTGAAAAATTAAGCAAAATTTTTAATTTTCGATATTTTGAAAATTACGCCAGATATCGAAAAATTGTATTCTTACTTTTCGTCTTGGCCCCACTACCATGCTCATACATCTTGAAGGTAAATTGGCTACTAAAAGTACAAAATTTAACTGTAACTACATACAGTCTTTATAAATTATAATATAATCATTATTATTAACTTGATTAGAGTGATTATTATTCAGAAAATGTACTCAGACTTCATGATTTAAAAAAAAACTACACCTGCTTTAAACGTTATTTTGTATAATCACTTTATTTACGAGTTATAATGTATTAGAAGAGAACTTGTAAATAAAGTCAATATAAAAACCCCGCCGTCCGTGAATCCAAAATATGAGCCACAGTTTCTTTAGAACGTCGAGCTGCAACTCTAATGCTGTTTTTTTGTTATGATGGCAGGGGTGATAAAATTATAAAGATTAACGAAGAAGATATTTTTCTTGTATATATTCATAAAGTTTTTAACTGATTTCGTTTCAATCATTTCACTTTTCCAAATTATTTTTTAAAGAAATATTCTATGGTATAAATTAATTTTAATTAATTTGATTTTCCCCAAATTTATAATTATAAATCCTCTGACTCCACTAACATAAATTGATAGGATTACGAAATGTAACGATTTCACGGTTATTTTTTAAACAAAATTTAATAATAAATCGTTATATTTCGAAGTAAACGTGCATTAAAATTATCGGTCTAGGCTAGAAATGTTTCTTGAAATAATTCTAACAATTGATATGAGTTGCGTCGGGATTCAATCCCTCAGAGTCGTTTTTTGCGTTAAGGTATGCTTTGTTATTGAAATTGTATGTCTGACAGTTGTCAATGTGTTTATTTGAATTTACCTATGAATACTTTTGATTCACTTGATATACTTTTATTAGTTTTATAAAAATATTTAATAATGAAACAAGTTTGTTTTTTTGTAAAAAACTACGTTACATTTGTCATAGACATAATAATTCTCTTTGATATACAGTTACAGAGTGAGTAAGTAAGAACACGTTTCAATGTGTACTAGGATGTTACTCTATTTCTATTTTGAAATGAAACAGCTTTATAGAAGCAAATTTAATGAGAGTTCCATCCTTGTATATTTTGTAAAACATTCAACTCAAAATAAAGGGTAATAAAGGGAAAATACTTCAAGTCGAAATGAAACGCATAAAAATAATAAAAAGTATTCGGATCATTGGAAAGCTAACTTTATGCCATTTGTGTTAAAGCCTCAGGTAAAACCGTGAAAATTGCGGCTTTTTTCAGATTTTGGCGATCATAAACCTAAAGGACTAGTTTTTAATGGTCAGAAATTTTTTAAGTAGACTAATTTTGCTACAGTATGGGACTAGAATTGTCTCAGTAGATCCAATAGTTTCCGAGATAAAGCCTTCCAAAGTTTTTCATTTCTTTGAACTTCGCAAGCTCTAATGTATAAAGTTACTGTATTTTTTCAGAAAAACAACAGTTAGTTCGTTTAATAAATATGGTGGAAGCGCAAATAAATATTTAGTATGTACGTACTGTGCAGCAAGAAATCTTTCTTGTATATAAGAGCAAATATTTGTTTATAATGACTTTGATATGAATTGCCTAAGCAATAATTGATTAAAAATATCATTCTTATGGAAAATAATAACATCATTTACTCAAGTTTATTATGAAATTGAAAACATTCAAATAATAATCGAAAATTTGCATGCATAAAATTCGATTCATTCTGTAGGTATATAACGGATAGAAAAGAATTTACAATTTGAAGAAAAAAAGTATTGATATTAGTTTAAAAAACAAGCAATTTAACCAGAATGGAAAGCTACTGCCATAGTATCTAAAAAAACACGTTATTATTAACAATATTATTAACTTATAAAAATAATTGAAAGCTGCTTATGAAATGTTAATCAGAACGAGTTACATTAGTTCGCGACAGTTTTTTTCAAGGAGGAAATTTTAAAAAAATGCTATTTTATAATTGATATCAATTAACCTTAATTTTTTAATTCCTTGGTTATTATTTTTAAAATTGTAATTTAGGTCCCATATCTTTTATTTAGGCTACCTCTTCTTGTGTGTCGGATGATTTGGATTTATTTGCATCGAGACCTGTTTGTTGTGTTGGGAAAATTTTCTTTTTTTACTATTAAAAGTCAAATTAAAGTAAAAACTTACAGCGGTTACATATGTATAACAATTGATATGCCCAATTATTGTTTTCGTACAAGAATTTTGTATCGAGATTTGTATGTTTACAATAAATGTAAATATACTTTCAAGCTTACATTCCTAAATGTCATTGAAAAGATTCCTTTTTTGTTGAAAAAGTATACCCTAACATATATTTGTCAGAAATAGTATTTTTCATTTTGTCTATCAAGACATTAATGAAATTCTTCTTTTGTATCCAGACTAGTTGAGTATTACAACGTTGTTTAGAAAATATACCAGAAAACGTTAACACTAAATTTGTTTCTAATTAAAATTTTATCGCGTTATGAGTTTATTTATCAAAATAATATCACTAGCGATATTTTTATAGGAAAAAAGAGAAATACTACATTATAACAGGCGTGGACCCAGGAGCGTTTTTCATAGTTGGCACATTTTTTAAATTCGACAGCATAAACGAGATGTTAGATGTTTTTTTATTGTAAATATTTCAGGTTTATCTTGCAGAAGCATTAAATTTGAACTTTTCTTTCAAGGTCATTTAAAAATGAACTCAAATTCGTAGCCAATAAGAAAAAAAAGGAGAAAAATAAGAAAGTTGATTTATGAAATAACAAACAACTTTTGTTGGAAACATTTTTTCGTCAATCTTATAATTTCGATTTGTTCTCTTACTCCAAAAACTGAGCGCATGACACATACTTTCTTAACAGTACAGTTTAGTACATTTGCAAAAAAATATTTCCAACAAAAGCTGTATGTTGTTTTATAAAGAACCACATTCTAATTTAAAGTCTTCTTCTATCTCTTATTAGTTCAGACCATGAATTTCTTTTTTAAAAGATATTAAAAGTCAATGATTAATTTACGGCTTCTATGAGATGACCACTTCAAGTAAAACAACTTTTACTTGGGACATTTTTTCAAAAGTCCTTTGACGAAGATTTTCAGCTGGATTGTTAGTCAGTTAGTCAGCGAAGATGCCAGCTGGATAAAATGGAATACCTGGTATATTCATAACCAGGTAAGTTTATTGCTATTATTTAATATAATAACTAAGTTTATTGCTATTATTCAATGAATATTCTAGGGTTCAGTTTTTAAGATTTTGTACCAGAAGGGTAACCAACGGACCCCTATTACTAAGACTCCATTGTCCGTCTGTTTGTCTTTCAGCGGACTGCATCTCATTAACCGCAATAGTTAAACAGCTAAAATTTTAACAAAGTGTGTATGACTTTAGTGCTATAACAACAAAAGGTTCTGTGCTTTTTTTCAAAAGTAATTAATAAAAACTTGTACGATGGTACGAAACCCTCCGTGTGCGAGTTTGACTCGCACTTGTCCGTTTTGACCGTTTTTTTAATAGTTACATTCGTTTATTTCTTATATGAGTAATCGTCGACACTTACATGTCAACAGACAGACAACTGACAAGCCATAAAATAATCTAATTTTTTCAATTAGGCTTCAAAAATAATGCTCCATGTTGCAGACAAAATTCATATTTGATAAAAGTATTTGAAAAATCGTACATTTACATAATAAAAAACCAATTAATGCTGTTTAGAATTATCGAAACATAAAAGAAAAAAAATTCCAGTTGTACTAGAATCACGTTTATTTGGGTGGTAGTTTGTCCACATGTCTTCTATTCTGTCTCCAAAATAAAATGTTTTAGACGTGAAAATTGGTGCGATTGGTATTATTGCTACGTGATCACACGTACAAAATATAGTAATGGAATACAAAAGGTATGTTTTATCTTTCACAAAAAATCGCCAACGAAGACAGGAATTATCTACATAAAAAAGAAGAGGTAGCTATTGACAAACAAATTAAAAATTTTGGTCAACATTTCTGTAGAAAACTACCAGTTATTTCATTCAATGGTAAACGATGTACCGATACGGAGCCAGATAAAAGCTAAGAACGTCATCCAAGAAACCATACAATTTGTTTTTGCAAACATTCGATTGGTTTATGTTTATTATAACTATTAATTGAAATTAAATTTTTTTTATTGCTTCAATCGACGTTTGTTATCGAGCCAAAACTGCGAAAATATGAAGAATTTAAATAAACAAATAGAAAGAGAGAGAAAAAGTAGTAGCCCTTATGTTTGGATTGTCTGTCTTTCGCGGCTGACTTTATTCTGCAGTTATTATATTAGTTAATGATGTTTAAGAAAATACTACCTCCAGCTAATTACACCGATTAACAATTCTGAAAAAAAATCAGGTGTATGTTTGTGAAAAAATAAATTCTCCTCTTGGGAGAGAAAAAAGGATTTAAAAAAACTATTTTAAAAATCTAAAACAGAGCAAAGCATTGATGTTGTTATCTCTTACTTTTGTGTATATGTATTATATGAAATGAACCCTTATATTTATAAATGGTGTGATTCAAGTGCACACATTTGGTGAACTTTTATTACATTTAGATGTCTGATATAAAATTTATACTGGCATACAGCAATAATTTATTCAAAAGTATATGGAGTTATAAAATCTAATGTTCAAATACTCATATCACATTCGTATTCCTCACTGTGATCTTCACCCTTGATTATTGACATTTATTGCCAGATTTACCCATGTCTGGAGCTTTAGGCAACGTAATTCTCCGAGTCCTCTTGGCGATGTGAAAATCAGACCATGCAGTTTTTTGGTCTTCGTAAATCACCATTACAGTCATTTTGTCACCATTACAATATAACGGGAAAAATCGGATTATCAAGCTCTGCAATAATGCATTTACACGGTAAGAAATTTTTTGTAGATATAAATATGTCAGTATTGGTTTGTATGTCATACTGTATACTGTATTGAGGGAATAGAAACATTAGCAATAGTTACAGCGAACGAGTCCATGCAGTATAGGCGTCAGACCCATACTGGTTTACGATACCTACAATACTCCTGGTGGATAGCCCTATTCAATACAACAATATTACTTGTGCTAACATAGATGTCTCTATACCATATTAGAATTGTAATAAACGCCATGAATTTCTTACCGTATACCAAGCGCTCTGAGAGTGAGGACAATCATTTTAGTGGTTCTGATCGCGTAAGAAGTGCTTCAAATTATGAAGTTTTCCCATGGCAATTAAAATCAACATAATTCGCCGAATTATTTTCAAGTATTCGACGCATAGAGTTGTGAAAAAAATGGTGTCAAACACTGTGGCAAGATAAAGGCGATTTAAAAACTTAATTATAAAGGTTCAAGTTATTGATTTTCGATTACATACTAAAAATCATTAATTTGTGAATCTACATCGACAATGAAACCTGTTATTTCGAAAACCGTAATTTTATTGAAAATCAATGGACTAGAAACAAATAAATAAAAATCGCGCATTTTCGTAACATTTATTAATTAAGTAACAATTTGTTCAACAGTTACAAAGTTAATGAAAACTGAAAATTAAATTTTTCATCCAACCTTATGATTTAACAGTTTTATATATGCTTTGGTTTTCATGAAATCATTGCTTTGGTTTTTATGATACATTTACTTGTATATGGGATTTGAAAAATGTACTCATTTGATTTTTAATATAACACTATATCGATTTTCATTGCGTTTATACGGATGGAATTATATGAAAGTATATAATATAATATAAATGATATATAATATTTATACCTGAACATATAGGTACGTTGTTAGATATAAACTACCTATGAATGTGCTATATATGGAGTGACACAAAGCTTAACTTGTTTAAATTTACAGATCAAATGAAAATTTGTTCATACTGTATTAGGATTGACTTTATTACTTAAAGGGAAATCATCAATTTTATTTATTTTGCTAATACTTACTTAAAATAAAAGCAACTAAGTTTGCCTACAATATTTGTTTTTTGTCATTTTGAAAAAACACCGGTACTGGCTCGTACATAATAACCCTACGCTTTTTTTACAGAAATTTTACAAAAATTTAGCCCACAATTTAAAAATAATTAACTTTTAAATTAACTCATAACGAAGCGAAATGTCTATGATATTTTTTATTTGTTATTTGAATGAAGATTGAAGAGGTAAAAACGAAATGTGAAATTTTAGCTTATACAGATAAAAAATTTAATAAAAATACTTTTTAGGGGACAAGCTTTTATTGTACTAAAAAGTAGAAAATAATTTTATCTATGAGTCACTCATACCCGACTATTTGTAAAAGCTTGAGGCTCTCAATTTAAAATATCACAAATGAATCGAAACGCCTCATCTGTCTACTCCACATGCCTAATTATTGACTCATAGATAAAATTATTTTCTACATTTACAATAAAACAATAAAAGTATTTTTTATTAAAATCTTTAATTTAAGACTAAAAAAATGTACATATAAATATAAATATAAAATTTGATATATATATATATATCAAATATGACAGAAGCGATGGGAAAATCAGGACACCACAACCTTAATGTCCATGCAAAATTTCTCAAAGCTCAACCGGAAACCGGGATCAAATTTGATTTGCAAGATTTGATTACAGGCAGACAACGGGACAGGTGAAACTAAATAAAAGCTTGTAAAATTACAATCTCTTGCGCGCTTTAAGTTTGGAAAATTCGTCTATAACATCGCTCAAATCCTAGCTTGATGCCGCCTTGATTTCTATCGAAAGTAAAATAAATATCAGTTCATAGTAATATATTATAGTTTCTATAATAGGTCATTTGTCAATTCAAACCTGTATTTAGAAAAACATTATTTACCTTTCGATAAAGTTTAGAGTTATTATAGATATATCGTTGTGCTGCAATCTGTTTTATACATGCTTTATCATCAGAAATGACGGTAAAAAATAGCACATGCTTATCAAAGATACTTGGCGCATGTGTTGAAAGTCTGAAATTAGGAGTTCTGTTATTATTAATGTTCATTTAGCATAGTAAAAAAAAAAAACTTGTGAGCAGCCTCGAGATTTAATAGCTTTGGGAGCTAACTGTTCCTGCCTTTTCAATTCTTAGGCGACCCTAAGAAATTGAAGGCCCAGGTGCAATTTATACGCCACTGATTAGACGGCCTATACCACCCTCAAATAAATTTTTGATGAAATATATTTTTGCACACCCAATAGAATACATTTAAAACTTACAATGAGCAAGGATAATTATTAAAAATTTATAAATTTAATTTTGTCTACTATACATAGCAATAGGTTGTTGGTTTCATACATAATAAAATAGAGTAGTCAGGTTACCCCTATGTAATACACTTCTTACTATTGTTCTATTATCATTTTGGATGTTTGAAATTTTTTTTTGTTGGTTTTGAAGATGTCAAGAGATAGATATGTCACACACCTGTTCCATGATGATGAAAAATTATTATGTGATGAACACATTTGTGTGATAGAATTATTTTTTCAAAGTATCTAAGAACAAAAAAATTCATAATCAAAATATTTAATTGAAAACAGTCGAAATTTTGTTTTTTCTCAGAGAAAATTCGCTTATAATAACAGCTGTTATATAATATTTCAGGAAATGAATTTAAGATTCCGAGAAAATTGGAATTATCTTTCTTTTGAAATATTTGAATATAAAATCAAAGCTTTGGTCGCCGAAGTCTATCAAATGTGCAATCACGCCTAAAATACTCAAGCTTCTATAAGGTAGAAAGTATCACCAAAGAGGTCTGCTTGTCTTTTTTTGAAAAATTGATTTCTATAAGTATTATTTTGTCTAGTTCTCAGCGTGCCTCGAATATCTTTTTTTCGATATGTATGAAATATGATTTGAAACCTGGCATTTTAACAACTAGCCTAAAATGAGTAAATTGAATCTTAAGAAATTAATATACTTTTAATAAATAAATTGAAAACACAATCAAATTTGCTTCAAATACTAAAATAAGTTTTCTTCAGTATTCATTTTTCTTACATGCTTATTTATGTGGTTTTAAGGATGTATGAGCATGGTAGTGGGGGCACAAATTTAAAAATAGATATTTTCAATTTTGATGATAAATTTATATTATTACTTGACGATATAAGACGAAAAGTAAGAATAAAATTTTTCGATATCTGGCTTAATTTTCAAAATATCGAAAATTGAAAATTTTGTTTAATTATTTAGCTTTCGATATTTCGAAAACCAAGACACATATCGAAAAATTTTATTCTTATTTTTCGTCTACATTCATGAAGTTATAACAAAATTCTTCATCAAAGTTGAAAATAAGATAAAAATAATTTCAACCCTTAATCTACCCTGCTCTTACATCCCTTATATGGACGGTGACACTTAGTTTTTTTCTTTTCTAATTCATTGCTAATATGTTTACTTTCTATTAAAAAGTTTTTTTAAAATTTGTTTTCATTCATTCCAAATGAAAATTATCAAAAACTTCCAAAATATGTCGTTTTTTGAGATTCCTCCATAAGAGCCAATGTATTTTATATCGATTTTTAATGACTTTTTTCTTAAAAATTTGCACGGTTACCTAAGCTGAAATTTTAACCACGTATTCTTTGAGTAAAAGACTACCTACAAACACATTTTGAGCCTTTAAATCAAACATTGTTGTCATGCTCATACATCCTTAAATGGTAAAGAGATTATTTGGAAAAATTGATGGGATTTGTTCTGACAGTATTTTCCAAATTGCACACTTCTCTGCTCGATCTTGTATTTGTTTGATTGATATGATGGAACGTAATTAAAAAGGTATCGATACAAAATAATTAGGTTTGATGTCGGTCAATATCAATAGACAATTGATGGACAGCGATATAGATAATAATATTCTTAAAAAATTATGTTTAAACAAATTGACAGGAATATGAAAAGACTTAATCATATAAAATATATTTTTATGATAGTTTTAATACTTAAATACTTCATATTTTGATATGGATTTATAATAAACTATAATAATAATAATTGTAAATAAATAAATGAAATGACCTTTTGTATTCTGTTATAATTTAATATAATCGAAGTTTCAATTTCATATAAAATAAATACAATTAAATCCCTTGTATTAAATAAAATTTAATCTATTTTGAAAATAATACATTATATATTATTATACAGATGGTTCGAAAGTGACTGAATCAAGATATGAACGTTTAAAATTCCAACAAAGAAGACGACACCCACTAGTGACGACATACGTAGGTATCGAAATTACATATAAAACTTTGTTTTGTTAAAAGGAGATGGGTGGTAACCTTTGAATGTAATATTTTCGATTGCTTATAACTTCTTCGTTTATTAATCAATTTTAATTTCATTTTCAAATATTGTCATGATACCAAGTCTAGTTTAACATTTTTATGGGTAACATGGCCAATTCGACATTAGGATTATCCCCTCTTGTGAATAACGTTTATTTCGAAAAATAAAGATTTTTTGTTGTTGCTATATACAAATTAGATCTTGACGCCATTTGTAATATCGATAAAAGATATAAAACTAAAATCAAACTGACGAATGGCGTCACGATTTTTATATATTGTTTGACGAGACAGATTATTAAGCAACAATCTATGTATATCAAATTATCGACCCGAATCGATTTTAAATTTAAGTTAAATGACTAATCCTTATACGATTTATCTACTTTCAGTTTTTTATTGGCAGAAATGAACCTCAAATTTATAAAAAAAAATTTCAATCGTAATTTTTCGGATTTAACGCAAATAAAAATTATTGAACTTTTGGAGGCATTCTAATAATTGATACGAGTGGCATCTAGAGTGCCGACCCATTTTGTGGTCTACGGACTTGTATATAAGGCGGACATAATAATTAAACGAGCAAGTTTTTCCGTCATACTGATTGTAATGCGCCCAAATGTATGATATAGGAAAATAATGATGTGTAGTAAAATCGACAGATAAAGAAGGGGTTGAGGTGTACAAAGTACAAAATTTTGAATTTTTATTCAAAATAAAAAATATTTTTGTATATTTTGATCAGTAATAAGCAAAAAAGTACACTTGTGACTTTTTTCTCTAGACGCTTAGTTTTCAAAATAAAAGTTCTTGAAAAATTAAAAATGCAATATTCTATTTTAAGAAAAGTGTGTTATTTTTTCAATTTCTGAGGAAATTCACTTCGCTAACGCAGCTTCTGCGCTACGAATTTCGTTTGCAGTCAATGTATAAAAATTTCTAAAATATTAGCTTTCCTTTGAAACAATCAATTCTAGTGTGATAAATACATTAAATAAAAAATGTGAGTGTACTTAGGCAATTCTTCGATTTTCTTTAAAAAGAAAAAGTTTTTCTATAACTTCTAATATGTTTTTTTGTTCAAAATTTAAGTCTATTATCAGCTACTTCGTTTTCGTTCTATCCGAGCAATCGGGTCCCAGATTATTATATCACGTCAAAAGTTTTTAAAAATTTTTGTACACAATTGTTCTATGTATTGTTGACCAGCAATACATTTATACACCCTATTTATTTTTAACGCCATAAATGTTATTTAAAAGTTACTGGATAATGTGTAAAAGAAATAAAACTAATTTTTTATATTGGAAATAATAAATAATTGTTAATAAAATGAAACAGATATATAATAATAACTTTTATAATCTTGTTTAGTATTCTTGTTTGTCACATTTATGTGGTTTGTTAGTAAATTATTGTTTTTTTTTTTGTATTATAGTATTTATTTATAAGAACGTGGGTGTATTAATAATATCCGGATCAAATTTAATCAATTGATACAACTAAATTACTTAGCTCTGTCTGTTTCACTTTATATAAAATACAAAGATTTTTTGTTTGTTTATTTTATATTTATGGCATGAAACACAAAAAATAAATAAGACCAAAAAATTTTTATAACATAGAAATATTGAAAAATAGGTGGTTTTCTATTTTATGCTCCAAACAGTTATATTCAAACTTGAAACCTGGAAACAAACTTTTTGAATTTGCAGTTTTACAGAAATTACGTGCCGTTTTACGATTTGTAAAAATTATAAAATGTGAAATGTGGAAAATATTTTTAATTAATTAAATTTGTATATCACTTTTAAAATTTTCTTCAGTTCTAAAGCTTGTTTAACAAACCACTGGTTAACATTAATGTATTATTCCGTTTTTTTTAAACATTTTTTTATTTGAAGACTGGAAGGAGGGAGCACAAGTAAAATATTGAACATATTGGAACGAAGTTCCTTAACGCGGCTTGCCATGGTGAGAAAACTGGCAAAATTCTTCACGTAACAGTGTGAAATATGTTTTGTGTGTGCGTGTGTGTCATATCCATGGCAACAACTGTGTGTTCACCTATTTTATATTATTTTTATTTATTATAGTATACAAATTTTTGAATTTGAATGTAAAGGAACTTTGTTCCTAAAGGGGGTCCTACGATCGCAATATTTTGTTATTTTTCACAAACTAAATATATTTAACGGTTCCAGATTCTTTATAATATTATTTTATAGATCGAAACTCCAAGCTAACTACCAAAAAGGCTTGAATTCAATTCCGTTTGAAACAAGTTTGGTTTAATCAGAATGAAACTTGAAGAGACAACTAACTACAAGTAAATATGTTTGGTAAATGGTATATAACTACCTTAGACCTGAAATTTGTATTTTCTAAAGCGTGTAATATAAAGGCCGAGATAAAGCCGAGGCTTTATATCACAAACGCCACATCCTAATAGTGGGGTTTTTACTATGCTCATTTATCCCCTACTCGTAAGTAAGGTCTAAAAATCGTTTAAAAAACGTTAGAAAGTTTGTATAGTAAAATTTGCTGTGATAACAATGTTTTTTTGGAATGAAAGATAATAATGATTTAAAAAAAAATTGCCAATTTCAGTGAGGTTATTAAGTTCAATAATTATTACCAATTAAATTTTTTTTATATAATTTTAAATGTATATTCTCAAATTTGAAAAAAATGTAATAGTTATTGTGCTATATTTCACAGAAAATTCACATTAAAAAGTCATTATTTTTTGCATAAAGTTTCTATCCAGCTCTTAGATAAAAAAAATTATTAAAGGATGGTCATAAAAAAATTAATATCGCAAAAGTTTTGAAAAAAAAACCAAAGTTTTATAAATGACTCTCCAATTAAAATAGCATCATGAAGATACTGATACTAGAGGATATTATAGAAATTTTGCCTCCACCTTATTTAGCTAAATTGCAAACGAAATGCATCAAATACATAAATTATAAAGATGCTTATACATCAAGATTTACTTATATCATTTACTACAATACCCAATAATTTCTGTAGCCCATTAGTAAAGGATTAAATAACTATGTATTTCCATGTCTCACAAATACACAGAGAAAATTTAAACGTTTATAAGTTTGACCAACATTTCAAAGAGAAGATTTAGTTTTAGACAGTTCTCAATGAATGATCATCATCGTGTTTCTTCTTTAATCTAACAACTACATTTATTTCAGCAATGACCTTTTTATTCCAACATTTATAATAGCTCTAACGTCTGTATACAGTGTCGTTCAGAAATTGGGACACAGTGTACTATTTATTTTATTGTAATTTAGACAAAAAAACGCAGTGATACTTTTTTGTTTATGAAAAAGAGTGTACCTCTCTGCCACACTTTATTATTTAAGTTTGGTTCTCTAAACAGCACAACATATTTTGTGCTATTTCTGATTTCTACCATTTTTTTTAACTTAATATCTGGTACACCGAGAGACGGTCTTATGCTATAATACCCGAAAAGAAGGGAAAGTTTCATTCCATTTTCATATATAATGATACTATAATTATAATTAAGGATGAATGAGCACGGTAGCGGGGGCATAATTTAAGAAAAATATAAATTTTCAATTTTGATAATAAATTATATTATAACTTGATGCTATAAGACGAAAATTAAGAATAAAATTTTTCGATATCTGGCGCAATTTTCAAAATATAAAAAATTGAAAATTTTGTTTAATTATTCAGCTTTCAATATTTCAAAGTTGAAAATAAGATAAAAATAATTTCAACCTTAAATCTACCCTGCTCTTATATTCCTTATATGAACGGAGATTCCTCCATTAGAGCCAATGTATTTGATATCGATTTTCAATGACTTTTTTCTTAAAAATTTGCAGGGATACCTATGCTGAAATTTTAACAACATATTCTTTGAGTAAAAGTCTATAAAAAACTTTTGAGCCTTTAAATCAAACATTGTTGACATGCTCATACATTAATTTTTAATTGGAATCTTGGATCCATTTGGACTCGACGAAAAATAAAAACTTAATAAAATAAAATTAATTTTATGAAAAATGTCAGCCTCATAAAATATTCCCTTTTTAGAAAATTTCAAAATTTAGTATTTATTACTTTTTAATTGTGGTTAACAAAAAGCAAGGTTAGACCATTTTTACGGCCAGATGTTGTAGTATAGAGGACAATGTAGAGAAGATTTAGAGAAACAAAACTCAAGCTTTTTTAATTCATTTCTCTCATTTTTGCTAATACAAAGGTCCTAGATGACTCTGTATATATTAAATAAATGCTGGGGCTCTGTGCTACTGTATGTTTTGTTAATTTGTATAAGACGTTATTATTCAACATCCGTTTTAGTTGAATAATAATCGTCTTAATAATATTTTTTTAAATACGAACTTGAATAGACGATATACTTTTTTGTTTTGTCGTTGTTTCTTGTGTAATAAATTTCTTTTGAAAATATATGGTTTCTAGCGAATTAGCGAGGATCAAAAAATGAAATGGTCACGTTCTAATTATGATTTATTGTATAGGTTCTTGTTAGTGCATCATGAAGTTGCGTAAACTAAAACTTGTATGTGTACACAGTTGGTACACTTGGCAAGCTAGGAGCACTTCCTTTTGAAAATGCATTTGTTCCATTCAATAATATTGTGAATAAGCTCATATTTTATCCCTAATAAAAAACCAGAAATGTCAAAATTATGCAAATTCTGGTGTGTTATTTATAAATGTTTTGATTCAAAGCACTTAAATGTTTAAACTTCGTAGTCACTTTTTAAACGTTATAATTTTGTTTCAAAGCGTCTACAGATTTTGTTTTTAAACATATTCCTAAAGCGTTTAAAACGTAACGAAATAAGAGCTACTGACACCATGCATTAGTTTTATTTCAGGCGTTTCAATGGTAACGATACACTACTTTATTGATATAATGGGTAAACATATAAGTTTATGGTTTTTATACATGGTTTACATTGAAAATTTAAGACTATTTTCTAACAAAATTAAATAAGTGATTAAGTTAATTTACATTTAGTAAATATTTATGTAATTTCGTATCTTATTTTCACAATTTCTAATGCAAACAAGTTTAATTAATTGTTATTTTGCAATAATTTTAATTTGACATTATCTATATCATTTACATGTAAACAATTGAAAATTAGTTTTAACAAAATCTGCAGTGTATGTATCTGACTATCTGAGTTTTTTTTATTTATTTACGACTGATTTAATTTGGATATACCGTTTGTTATCTTATGGAAATATAAATATTCCATTACCCAAAAAACTTTGGCATCCGTGATTTTGGTTTGAGTAGTTGTTTCTATTTACAGAAAAATAATGTGACAGAACTTTATCAAAAAAAGAAACAGGGAGGAAAAACAGGGATGTTATGTGAAAGAAAAAGGATTTAATACTTTTTCATCCTTACGAAGCAGCTTATTATTCGTTAATTATATGAAACGTGAAAATTGAAAAATTAATGACTCCCTACAAAAATATTTTTCAAGTTAAAATCTATAAATATATTATTCAATGTTTGTAAATATATGTATCTGTGAACCTATCTACCTTTCGAGAGTTAAAAATAAAAATATTGTGGAATAAACGCCACACAATCCACCTCCGTATACAGACAAACAGTATATATTATGTGTAGCAGATATGTTGATCGTCCGCTGGTTATAAGCTATACTACCATCACATTAAATTGAATACGGCGCCCTCTAGAGGCATAAAGCTATGATAGCACTTTTCAAATATAAATATGTTGTTATACTTTCTCACGAAATTATAACCCCAAAATGGTTTAAATAAAATAAAGTTCGAAAACTAAAGCCCCGATAATTACAGAATCGCTCTTAAAGGTATGAAAACAAGAAAATATTTTCATCTGAAATTCTTATAAGTAAAATCGTCATTACAGTCAGAGAACCTCTAAGATTAAACAGTTTTTCACAGGACCGAAAAGAGGTTCCTCGACTGTAATGACGATTTTACTTATCATTACAATTTCGGATGAAAATATTTTCTTGTTTTCACACTTTTAAGAGCGCGATTCTGTAATTGTCGGGGTTTTAGTTTTTTAACTTTATTTTATTTAAAGTGTTATTTTCTACTTGAGGTTTTTTTAAAAATTATTATTACTAAAGTATTTGGTAAGCTTTATTTTGTATGGTAAGTTGCGGCCAGTCACCATTCATTAACGTATACATCAAAATATAGACATTTGGAGGAAATAAAACTTCGATTTTAGACTTCGAAAACATAAACTCTATCTACATTATTGCATATATATTATTATATATAGAGGCAATAAAATGTTATTATAACATGAATAGTGGTAAGAATTAACCGCAAGAATTCTTGATCCGTAATCTTATATTAAACCACAATTTGTGTTATTAACAGTGACAACTTGACCTCTTAGTTGTAGAAAGTTTATTAATACCTTCTTAGTTATATAGGTATCATAACAGTTCGTATAATTACCGCAAAAATTGTATTTTTCTGGTTCTTTTTTAAGATATTTCCAACTAATTATTAGGTTGTCAAGTTTTCAACTTCATTTAATTCACAATATCAGTCAAATGAATCCTCAGAAATCAGCTGAATTTTTTTGATAGTTTATTCTAATCCAAACTCTTTCAATAAATTCGACACATTTTTTCCTCAATTTCATAGAAATATTTTTCCTGAAAACTTAGTTTTTTAATAAAAATATGTGTAAAAAAGTGAATTATTTATAATGTCAAATTAAATTTTCTAAATTTTAAAATTGTGTAATCATGCATTTTTTTCATAAAGAAATATTCATTTTATGATCAGTTGATATAGTTTGGAAATACCTTTGTCATTCTTTTATTCAGCATTATAGACATAAAAAATGATATTATTTCCGTGTAAATTTGTTGGGTGCTGTTTATTGTCTTTAAATTGGTAGGATTAAATTATAAATCTTTGATTATAAATTGTAAATAAATACAATATATTAGATTAAACTTATGACAATCGGCGACAAACAGGCAACGGCTAACACTTTTATTTATTTGCTATTTAATTTACATTAAATTTGTTGGCCAATGAAAATATTTTCATAAAATCCTTTATTTTTTGAAGCATCTGTAAATTACACAATTAAAAACTTGTGTTTATCTTCTAAAAAACTAATATTTAATTAAAAAAATAATTAGAATAATTTTGAATTGAATATCATTTTTTAACGTTTTGTTGGAAATAATAAAAAAAAAAATACACCTCTAAGTATTGTCGAAATAAGTGCATGTACATAGATGTTTTTATAAACTTGACTATAATGGACAAATATCGTAAAAAAGGTTTGAACCCAAGCAGTTTTAAAGGTTTGAAATTTTATCGTTAGTGTATAATTAAGTATATTGCTAACTAATTCTTAAGAGTAATTAAATATTATTGTAAATTTGGTGAAAATATTGACCAATTGGAAAATTAAGTGAGTATAAAAAAATTAGGCATATATAACCACTTCTGAATTATACATGTATTTTATATTACAATATGCATAAGGGAGATCAAATGATAGCTCTGATTCTTATATATATATATTATAAATGTATATAAATTTCTGTAAAAATAGTCAATATAAAATATTTCATGGCTATCTTTTTTGTTATACTCAATGAATAATTACGACTATTTTACATTTAAAAAAATAGAAAACCATACAAATATTTTACCTGTGTAAAACAATCCTTACCATTATTTCGAGTGTTATAGAAAGGGGATAGGCGAGAGCAAGAGAGGCGGAGGCTATAACACGGTGGTCTTCATCAATCTTTAACTTTAAACCCAGCGAAGCTAGTGGGTATCCTCTAGTAATTCATATTTTTGAAAGTTTGTAGCACTCTTCTGCCTAGTGATATGATACTGATCCAAAACTGATTAAATATAAATCTGTGTTTTAATGAAAATAAACAGATTAAATAAATATTTATTGTAAAAAAATAAAATATTTTTGCAAAATAAAAATTCCGCATTTCATTTGAAATATTTCTGGTATGTTATTTTAGATTAAATTCCGTCATGCTTAAATCTTTATTTGAAAACAAATACCGTGAAAATATAATTATAACCCTGAACTTCATTGTAAAACAGTGGTTTGTTAAAATAGCAACTAAACGTATAAATTTATATATAGGATGTCTCAGTTTAATATCCTCAACTGAAAGTTTTGAAAAGGAAACGAGTCAAAATTCTTCTATTAAGAAATTGTTCTTACGAAAACCTTGAAATAATAATAAGCAAAAATTAATTTTTATTGTTTGGAGTTTTTCAGAATTTAGTGTATGTGCCTAAAAAAAGTTTTTTTTTTACTTACTTTTGATTAAAACTATAGGAGAATGCCCAAGGTTAATTTGGAGATTTAAATTTTTTCTTAACTGTTAATTTGTTTTAATTTTTTTGTTTTAGTTGATTTCATCCGAATGTAGGTAACAGGTTTACGAAAAAGTTTTTCTAGCCAAAATTATATATTTAACTCGATTGATACCCGCCCACTTCACTGAGTTTAAAAGTAAAAACAACCGCTTTATAGCGTCCATCCTCTCTTGATATACAGTTTTCAATTTTATTAAATGTAAAATAGTCATAATTCATTGAGTATATCAGAAATTTTCACCTGGAGTGATTAAATCGGGGCACTCTTTATATAATATCTATGTATCTGATTCACAACAATAGACGAGAGAATGTTAGCATTTATGTATTGTTGATAATGAAAATTGTGTTACGTGAATGTCACATATACAAATAAACCACTGTGTCATTATTACATTTACCGAATGTTTTAACGAAAATTATTATGTTCACTTTTATATAAAAATAATATATTTTAATTAAAAATATTATTTCATAATATTCATTTATAAATATAAATTTTTTGCAAATAAATTTATTGAATTGTTTTTAAATAAATTCCTATATTAAACTTTTAAAATAATTGAATCGATTAAAATTGTATATTGGCATTAATGAATAAAAAAGTCTTTGTTGTTTGTTAATTTTTTCATGTGAGAGAAATTATAAATTAGTTTTTATATAATTAATTATTTAAAATTCGGTTATTAAACTCAAACTTTTAAAAAAATGAATTCTGCTAGATTTGATGAGTAGATCGAAAGGGTACAAAATCTAAAAATACAAGTTTTTGGCGTGAAATTCGTCTAAGGAGAAAAGTCGGTAAATGATTTATTTTTTAGACATATTCAACAAGTGAAAACAAACAATTGACTGAGTTAATTGTTCAAATACCATGTATAGACAGTGTTGATTACTCTATCACATTATACATACATATATATCACACATATATAACTGATAATAAATACTATACAATTTGCTCATAATTTGAGCCGTCACGGGCAAACAGTGATGTTTACGAAAAAATGTTTCAAACATTTTTTACTTTTGTTCTATCTCTAACGGTTTACAAAATGAGTCTGTAAGACCCATTTGACCTATGTTGGCTATTTACGAACTCGACCTCACTTTTTATGTCCTGAGCACGCTGTAAAAATTACAGCTTGATATATATCATTTTTCGTTTTTGATTTATCGTTTTCACAGAAGGACGGGCGGACAACCAGAAATGGTCTAATTAGGTGCTTCTATGAACACTTATACCAAAATTTTTCGTAGCATCAATATTTTTAAGCGTTACAAACTTAGGGCTAAACTTAATATACTATGTATATTTCATATATAAAAATATGTTTATAATATCTATAAATGGGAGCGATTAAAAAAAAAAGTAATTATCTCAGTTTGTTTTTATTATTTAATTTATTCTCATTGATTTAGTACGAAAGGATAAAACCGGGCATTGGATAATCAACTTGCATTGTAGGGAAAATTTTCTGCCAACTATTTTTTTTGAATTAAATAATTAAAAATAGTTAAAAATTATATATTTTTCAAGAGACATGCTTATTTCTATTAGCGTTTAAAGGCTGGGAAAGTTAAATAAGAATTTCAATGTATTCATATTGGTGGTATATGTCGAAGTAGATTTTCTAGAAATATTTTTTCATAGCTAAAAATTTATTCAGTTATTAGGTAGCTATTAGGTAGTTACAGCACAAAGCAGGAGAGATATTGAGGCACCTGTAATTTTTAGTTGCAGGGTCGGAAAAGCTTTAATTATTACTATTGGTCGGCATTAAACGAAACGTACATAGTTCGACACTTTGTTTAAAACATTCAAAGTGCCGCCCGCACTACATTTACGCTGCTTTGTTGAGTGTCTGGCCTAAGTCTACTGTGTCGGAGAATCGATTATCTTTTAAATCAAATATGAAAAAAAGCAAATTAATCAATGTTAGGGGGCAATTAAAAATTTGCTGGGCCTATAACTCAAGTGCATCTCTCAATATCGTCCTTGTTCAATGATGCCGAACTACCTATTAAATTCATGTGTACAAATTCTTAGCAATAAAAAAATAATTTCATGTCTCGTGTACGCTGGCTGTTAGGCTATAAAAAAAATTGCACTAAAAAAAATAAATAAACGTATCGTTATATGGAAGAAGAATTTTTTAACACATGTTTTTGTCGCTGTTAGTTGTCTCAAGGACTCACCAAATGATTATTTTAATGACAAATATTGAATTGTCCATTCTATTGTTATAATCGGTATTCTATCTGAAAAGAATTCTTTCTATTTCGATGGAATTTTATTTTATGTTCAAATTAAATTCAACTCTATTATAATTGAAAACTTTAACTAAAATAAAAAAATTAAATCGAAAAGTAAAAAATGGAATAAAAATCAATACGCGGGTACTGTCATTAAAAGAGCGAATTTTTTGAGATAATGCAATAGATAAAATACACTATATTTTATAGCTACACATAAAATTATCAACAACTGTAGTAAAAATTATTTTCTATAACATTCCTTATTACAGAGATTTTCTATTTTTTAAATATTAAAAAAAAAAATTCGATTTTCTTCAGACGTAAATGGATACTTGAAGAATTTTTTTTGAATTTGCCGCATAGCGTTAGCCAACACCAGTTTAAGTTTTCAGAACAACACTATCAGGTAAAAATGTACTTCGAATTGTAGTATTTCTTAAGATTCATAACAGTTCTTTTTAATTACCATGCCTCGACATCAGATGTAAAATTATGCATCAAAAACAAAGAATTCAGTGTTTAATTCATTAAAATAATATTTGTTTATTTTATATATTCCACCATAATACATTTCTTACATAATTCGCTTCCAACATAATTTAGTTACATTTCTTATGTATTTTCCATCGAGTAGACCGATGTTTGGTATGATACATTGCAGTTTTACACGATTCTACTATGTGCGTTAAAGTAGTCGAAATTTTGGTCTGAAAGTTAATTAACTAATTCTTACAAAAAACTTATGCTGGTAATAAAAATAATAGATATTGAAAAAACAACTGTTTGGTCGATTTAATAATAAGAATCTGTTCGTACAGATATTTATTTATTATAATAATTTTTTTCATAATAGTTTGTGAAATGCGATTGTAGTTATACATAATACAGGTTGGTTCGCAAATAAAGTCCGTACTTATAAAATATTCCACCATAGCTATAAAATTGTACTACAGCTATCAAAAAATTACATGTGTTTTTGAGAGATAGACATGGACTTTAAATTAGAAAATTGTATGTAAGCACTTGTCACTTTAGTGAATTTTTTGAAAGAAAAATTTCTTCAAATAAACTATTGATCCTACCTCCTAAAATAAAACAATGGCCATTGTTAACATTTATATCCAGCGATATTACAAATGATTGGTCCTATTTTGGGCCATTATAGATGCAAAACTATAATGACTATCAGATTTTACTGTGTCACTTCAGATTTTCTTGCGATTCAACAGTTGGCATGATGATAACGGCTGGTAATCAACAAAAGTATCTTGCAATAAGATAAGACTTAATTCATCGCTACCTTGTACCTTGCATTCCGAAGACAGAACAACTTACAGACACCATTACATAGCCAAAGTAAACTATCTGGTATTGACAGTTCATGGTATTCACAGTTCGATCAGGCGTGGTAGTTAAAACAGAGAACTGGATTCAACTCAATACTTGGTCTCTCGAAGCTTTTTACGTTTTGAATAATAGAATAATTTACCAGAATTTTTAAAACATTTGAGATTTACAGATTATCTTATCCAGATATTTTGCAATTCAGAGTATTGTGACATAATTAAAAAATAAAAAACTTCTCACTAAAAATCAAAAGGTTAGCTATGGACAGGAAAATAAAAAGTTTTAATAAATACTAAATTTTAGGGTACCTACTCTGTATGAGAGAAAATATGATTTATCTACTACTTTATCGAAAGATATATGTCTTGTCATGTATGACTAATAAATTTATATTATATTTTTGTCGATTTAAAAAATTACTTTAATATATTTACATTGTATTATTTGTATAACACCTACGCAGACATGAGGCTGCATGTACTAAATCTGTACTGATTTACATTAACATACCAAAAAAGTGTTGTACCATTATGGTATCGATATTAATCAAACTGCTGATAAATGAAAATTAATCGAGATTTTAGATCAAATAATCTCTCATTACCTACGTAAAATAATGGAGAGAATCGCAACCTAGAAAATGTTAAAGCAATCTATTAGAAATAAACTTTCATATAACACATTTTGGGTAATCGAAGAATATTGTCAAGTTTATTAATATTTCTATGAACAAAATATTCTAAAAATATGTTGGTAGTCAAGATAGTTAGAAGTTAATATTATTTTTAATAAAATTAAATTTTGATTATGACTTGTGTTAGAGGTTGACAAAATTAGACGAAAAGTATGAATAAACTTGTTGAATATCATTTTGATTTGTATATTTACAAGTGAAATTTACAAAATTTAAAAAACCCCCGACAAATTTTACGGGTACGGAACCCTAAATCGGATCATCCGTTTAGGCGCTACAATGCAACAGACAGGCACACACACATAACGGTAAAGCCTATAATTTTTGTATACTATCTTATGAATAAAGTCATATTATTATTATATCACCGTTTTTTTTTATTTCGGGGCTTAAAAATCGTCCAGTAAAGCGAGCGAGAGGGTAGAAGCTAGTGTATATTATATTAATAGTTCAAATATTTCACAAAATGGCCTATCTATTTTCAAATAAATATTTTCAAGTTCAGTGTACCTTCTATAATAGTTTTAGCCAAAGACACTGATTTTTTGGACTCATCACTCAATAAATGTATTTATATGCATTATGTACGATGTGTCATTGAGCGAGCAACAATCTGATTGTGGCTCAGAGCTGACTGTATAAAGCGTTGTGACGATGAAATAGATTGTTTTCAATAAAAGTAGTATGGTAACATAAAATATACAGGATGAGTCCACAAGAATATATTATTGAAAATTTAAATAAATCCAAAACTTGTGTAAGAAATTCAATTCCAATTCATAGTTTTCTTAAATTCATCCAGAGAAAGAAAAGCATTATCAAAATTTTTTTAATAACTTTTTTTTTTTAACGTTTTTTGTTCTTTGATCAACGCCGATAGGATATTATCGTTAGTCAAAAATAAATCATGAAATTTAAAAAAAGTTAAAGTTTATGTAAAAATATACTTAGATATTTTGATTTCGAGTCATAAAAGCACTTTTTTCTTTTAAATATTAAAATTAAAAATCGAAATTTTTAAACTATATATCACGTGACCTAAAACGCGGGTAAGCCCTGCTGTGATGTCATAGCGGTGTGAGTCATAGACCACCAGTTAGTTCAGTGTAGACAGCTGGGTATAATATATACATATAAGTATTTATATTTATATTATAATCAAATTATTTGTGTAATTTCGTATAGTGATACCCATATTACATCATCAAATTGGATGCCCGCGTTTTTGACAGTTTAAAAAAGGTTTAAAATTTAATTCAAGTTTTCAATAAATTTTTTGTTGCTTTTTATTAGCAAAATCAACATTGCTATCCATCTAAATTAAATCGCTGAAATTCGGGTATTATAATATTATGTAACTCTGCGTTAGTATACATTCATAGTACACACTCTATGTAAATGCGTGCGATTTTTGTGACACAGAATTTACTTTTCAACATCATAATTAAAGCTCAAAGTTTTTGCACCGTAATTTTTTAGAATTGCATCATTTTCCAAAGCATTTTCCTAAACTAACGAAACACACGGTATTTTTTATTTAAAACAACAGCGTTATAGTTAAATTGATAAAAGAAACTGTAGCTGTTGATGACTGGTAAAAGCTGGAACATGTACACAAGTCTTCCAGCCACAGACATCTGGAACAGTGCCAGTTGAGTGTATCATCAACATGGCTCTATTACAAAAAGAAAATAGTATTTTACTGTGTTCTACACTATAGTGTCATGTGCCTTTTATTTAAATCTACAGAGATTTTTATTTTTTTAAATAACGTTTAAATATTTCTATAATTAAAGGAATTTTACATGGTAATATAATTTGTACATATTTCATGAAAAGATATTTTCACAAGTCTGAACGGTTTACGATACTCTACTGTTTTTATACCCTGTACCAATATATATCAAGGTATATTAAGTTTAGTCCTAAGTTCGTAACGCTTAAAAATATTGATGCTACGCACAAAATTTTGGTATGGGTATTCATAAAATCGCCTAATTAATTCATTTCCGATTGTCTGCCCGTCTAGGTCTGTTCGCCCGTCATCACAATAACTCATAAACGAAAAGAGATATAAAGATGAAATTTTTATAGCATGCTCAGGACGTAAAAAGTGTGTTTGAATTCGTAAATCAGCATCCATCCATATAAAAGTAAGAATATTTGATGTTTTTTTAATTTTGAAAACATTATTGGTAGCCATATTGTTTTAGGTAAATACTAAAATTAATACAAACAAGTGAAAACAAACAATTGACTGAGATAATTGTTGAAATATCATGTATAGATAATGTTGATTACTCGATCACATTACACATATACCTAATGCATGTCACACATACATAACTGATAATCCCATATTAATATTTACTATAAAATTTGCATCTAATGTGTGCCATTAGATGCAATTTGAAAAAATTGCAGTTTGAAAAAATGTTTCAAACAAAAATTTTTTTTATAAGATTTTTTGATAAGGACATTTTTATACTTTTGTTCTATCTCTAACGGATTACAAGATGGGTCCATAGGACCGAATTGATCCATTTTGCTCATTTACGAACTCGACCTCACTTTTTACGTCCTGAGTGAGCTGTAAAACTGTAAAAATTTCAGCTTGTGACAGACGGAATGACGGATGGGCGGACAACCGAAAATGGACTAATTAGATGATTCTATGAGCACCTACAACATTTTTTTCGTAGCATCAATATTTTTAAGCGTTACAAACTTGGGACTAACCTTAATATACTATGTATGTTTCATATATACATGATATAAAAATTCGGTAAATATAAATAGGTATTTAATAATAATGTCGTATTAAATAATAATAATATCATTATATATAAAGTTTGATTTCTAAGAACGACCTAAATAAAAATAAGTATGGCTACTTGGTTTTAAAAAAATATTAATGATAAAAAATATTACATCATATTTAGAAAAAAAAAAACAGTTTTTTTAACAAATGTGAATGTAATGTTTGTATTATTTCTATTTAGCTACAATTTTAAAATTGATAAGACGTTAAAAAAGTCTTTATGACTGACATTCCATTAATAATGTAATATTATCATAATAATGTGCATTTACTAATAAAAATTAACAGTTCATAGACATGATCGTCCATTGATTTAATAATTTTTTGTTTATTTGTTCAAGTTTTTTGCATTCCTAGTTTAAAATTAATAAGCTCAACTCTCAAATCCATGGTTAGTTGATGCCTAAGAGAGGTCTAAATTAGAACATTAATATGGTTGACAAATAGTATTCCCTTACATAAGATAATACATATATGAGGTGTGTAAATCAATTAAAAGCATAAAAATGTGTTTAAACATAAAGAATTATGTGTAAAGTTTTTCTTACTTAAAAAAATTACTGAATTGAAATAAACACGCTTACTTTGCTGTTGGAGTTCTTAACAGGTATATATTTTTGAGCAAATGATTTCAATTCTTAATTCAAGAAAATAAATATTTTTCTTACAACTATAGTACTTTCTTTTGCAATGTAGTGCGTTTTTTAATCAATATTAATTTAAGGATGTATGAGCACGGGGGACACAAATTTAAAAAATTATATTTTCAATTTTGTGAATTATGTTATAACTTGACGATATAAGACGAAAAGTAAGAATACAATTTTTCGATTTCTGGCGTAATTTTCAAAAAATCGAAAATTAAAAATTTTGTTTAATTATTCAGCTTTCGATATTTGGTAAAACAAGACAGGTATCGAAAAATTTTATTCTTATTTTTCGTCTACATTCATAAAGATATACTAAAATTCATCATCAAAGTTAAAAATAAGATAAAAATAATTTCAACCCTAAATCTACCCTGCTCGTACATTCCTTATATGGATGGAGACACTTGGTTTTTTCTTTTCTATGTTATTGCTAATACGTTTACTTTCTATCAAAAATTCCGGCCACCATTAAAGAAATGGCACCATTTTCAAATTTTCAAGAATTTTAGTTATAAAAATGTTTTAGACACAATGTAATGAAGTCACAATCAAAATTACAACCAGGTATAAAAAAAAACTTCTCAAAACCTTTTTAGTTCAAAGACGTCTATGAAAATTATTTTCAGCATATATTGTAAAACATATTTACAAAACCCTCGACTAAAGACATTTGAAATATTGCTAAACGATAAGAAGTGGCAGTCGAGAGATAAATAGACGAGAGTGGATATAGTTAGACAAACGTCGTGGGAATCTTTCTTCTTATTTGTGAAATAGTGATTTGTCTTGGCAATTAAGCAGCCAGTATGAATTAGTAATACTAATATATTAACATCACTTTTAGATTGATGTCTGAATTGAATAATTTATCCTGTGATAATTTTCTCTTTGAAACTAATATTTACAGAAATATTTACGATAATTGATTTCATGAATTTGTATTATTATTAAGTTCTTATAATTAAGAAAAGAGTGCGAGTACCGAGTGCTCCTAACACCTGGTAAGAACTTAAATATAAAAAAGTGTCAGTTCAATCCTCATCCGCCGATTGCACGATATGAAACATGATACGATTTTTCCAAGTGCCCTGTCTTGATCTTAATACCTCTGGTATAGAAAATGCGCATTTAACTGCTAAGCTGAAAAACTTTGATTTATTGCAATAGCTAACATTGCAGTGTTTTAGGCAGTTATGGAAAGTGATCGTCATTCTCTGGGAAATTCAATTTGTGGACTATTAGAGTTCACTTGAATAGCTTGTTCCTTGCTGAAGTCTAAGCTGAGAAATTATGCAGAATTTAAATAATATAGACAATTAATTTATGCGCGGTTAATTTACATTTAATCTTCAAACAAATAATATAACTTTAAAAATTAACCGCTGAAAGAATATCATTCGAAAAATCATTATAAAAACTGATTATTTTTAAGTTATGCCATGGTATTGGTAATGCAAATTTCAATAATATTTAATAATATTTATGATAATCACATGTCTAGAAGAAATGTAGCCTTGAGAGAACATCTTTTAAATCATGATTTAGACATGTAGCTATTAAAATATTCAACAAAGCTTTACTAATACTTAATAATAAATAATATTTCATATGTTTTAAAAATAGATCACGTATGAACAAAAAAACGATTATAAATAACCATTAAAATAACATTATTGTTAATAAAAAGTACTTCAGAAGAAGCAGCATCAACAACAAACGCTACCCAATCTAAATATTTACATACAAAACATAATCCTAAAACGCTTTGCGCCTGTGTAAACACACAACACTTAAAAAGAGAAACAAATTCAAAATATTATTTTTTAAAATTGAAGTCTATAACAATTAACTTTTATATTTAATAAATGAACAAGCACAGAACTCCACTTGAAAACTTCACACAAATAAACAACACACAAATGCACTCACTCACAGATAACAATTGATAAACGTATAAATTGTTCAATTGTTTTCCACAACAGACAGTCTTTTGTTTTAAATATTATTGATAACAATTGAAATAATGACAATTTTGAAAGGCGGGTGTGTATGTATGATGTTATATTATAAATGCATATATCTATCTATGTGTGTTCGTCAACGACGCGACCGCGATCAACGACGGTGAGTATGATGAGGAAGACCTCCACATACATATGTTTTGTAAATGGTACGTACTTCTTATGATGGTATTTTAAAAGGTATGAACTAACTAGCTTACTTCTGAGTCGACTTTATTTACAATGAGTCAGTCATGTAAGCATGCATGTATTTCACTTGGCTTGATGGCGATGCGATGATGCGTTGATGAGCAAATCATTGTTAAATGTGTCTCAATAATTTCGTAGATTTAAAAGGCGCATACAGATAATTTTGGAATAATGTTTTTTTTTATATTATTCTACAGAATCCAAGGATTTTGAGGCAAAATCTTAAAGAAACTTCGGAAGAAAATATCTTAACGATTCTCCCATTAATATTTAAATTACAAAAATAAATTTTTAAACTTCAAGGATAGTCTAAATGAATAAATGAATAGGAAAATGAATTACCAATTTTTGATAATTCATACCAAAATGATGGAAATTTTGCTAAAGTGGGCAAAAAATCCTTTTTATTCCTCGTTTTCATTCCGCCTCGATTCATGGCGAAAATTATCATAGCCAGTTCATTTTTGATATTTTTGATACAAAAAATAACCAATATGATGGATTATAGGTTTGAGGTAAGGATTTTTTGTAGGGTTTGTTATGTACGTTTAGGGCCCTATATGTTAATCTAGCGCACTCGAGTTACTTCCCAAATCCCTTTTTAGGATCCCTAATCGGTTTTAAATGTAGTTTAAATAACCCATATACGATTCATCAAGCATTTTCAGTTTTCTATTGACATAAATGGCGCTCAGATTTAAGAAAAAACATAAATCGTTATGTTTCGAAGTTCAAGTGAATGAAAAATATCGGAGTAGGCTAAAAATGTTTTTGGAAGGGATTCTAACAATTAATACGAGTGCAGTTTGTACATTTTTAGGAAGAACAATACCATGAATCACGAAAAAATACACTATTTATTCGATGGTGACATAATATTTCACTGTAACAGCCAGGTGTTAAAAATTACGTCATACTCTTGTTAAACAATAGACTTTTAAATAAATTAAATAAAATATTAGAGCTATTTTCTATGAGAATTTAGTGTAAACTTAGTTTGCAAAAACGTGCAAATATAAATAATTTCACACCAAAAAGCAATGTAAGTAAATACAATAAAATTTTTTATTAAACACTTTTTTTATTACCAAAGATTATTATTATTTTAATTATTTATAATTTTAATAGCGGTATTAAAACAAACAATGTACATAAATTCTGATATTTCTACCGTCTAATATCAGTCACGAATTTTATATTTTTTTATGATACATGTAAATCATACACAAAAATATTTATACAATGTGGTCAATAAAAAATACAACCTAAGAATTCTAATTTTACTTGAAAATTATTCTTGTGTTGACATACCTAAATTTTCGTCAACTTTTGTCTAAAGTCGTTGCTGGTTAGAAAAAATCGTAAAGATAGCTTTTAAACATGGAAAACATTGTAAATTTAAACATTTTAATGAGGAGTACCAAACTTTTCCCTCAAGGGCAAAGATAACTGACCTCGCCTAAAAATTTGTGACCTAAAAACCTCATAAATTCATTAACTTTTTTTTTATATAATCACATACTTCGTCAGCAAAATCTGTGTCTAGTTTACTTCGGTACGCCCAAGTTTATACAGTAATTTTTCTGATGAGACCATAGAAACATAACCATGAATTATGGGGAAAATTCTTATAACAGCAATATTTTCTATAATTTTGCTGGATTATTCTTCTATAATAAGTATGAATTATTTATTAGTGAATCTAAATATTTTTTTTGTTAGATACTCATTTTTTAGTCAGTGTGTATATAAGTTTTTTGTACATTGATGCATTTTTTTGTACATCAAGTATCTTAATTTTTTGGTTAATTTATTATTAAATATCAGTATTGTATTGTAATAATTCAAAACTTGTTGTAACCTGTAGGAAATCATCTCTTAGTCATCGATCTTTCTAAATTGTAATCAAAAATTATATAATTAAGACTTATAAAGTACCCAGTTATTAGTTCATTCAATAAAAACGGTTGATTTCTATGAAAATATTTCTATACCTGTAACTTTTTTATCGAATTATCCGATTTCAACAAAGGGGTGTGACACGAACGGTAGGTCAGGACGAACATTGAGATTTTTTGGTTTTTCATAAGAAGGACCTTATTTTCCACTTTGATAATGAATTTTGTTATAACAAGAATAATTTTCGAAATATTCAAAGCTAAATAATTTTCAATTTTCGATATTTTGAAAATTACTCCAGATATCGGAAAATTTTATTATTAATTTTCGTCTTATGTTGTCCAGTTAAAATATAATTCACCATTAAAATCGAAATATACATTTTAATTTGTATCCCCCTACCATGCTCATACATCCTTAATAATTCGAGCACAACGTTTTTTTTTCCAATAATTTATTCAGGTTTAAACTTGAATTTAAATAGTTTTTTTTTTTTTAATTAACACCAACTAGTCTTGAAGAAATCTATAAAAATCATTGATCTAACGTTTTACCTTAAGACGTTACTTAAGATGTTAAATATGCTTTTGTAGTCATTTATTTATTTAAATAATCGGGCAATCCATTTGAAAGCAAAGTTGAATTAAATTATACATTGACAACGCGGCGCCAAATTCGTAAAGTTTTATTACATATTGCATACTTACATAAAATATATCATTATAATATAATATGTGATTCATTGTTGAATAAAATAATAATAATTATCATAAAATATAATAAAAAATATAATTAATAATACAATTGTTATGTTAGTTAACAAAACGTAACAATAATAAAGAAATGCAAATGCCCCCACTCAAGGTCAACTATGCAAATTAATTATACTCATATTACATTATACAGACATAAATGTATACATGTTTATTAATAACATATTTCATAAACTATGTTATTATATTTTATTTTAAGTGTTATTTGGATATATTTTTGTATTTATTTTACTTGTGTTGTTGATTGAAAATAAATTATATATATTTATAAAATATTATATTTACTTATGATGCTCATATAAAAAAGTAGCCGTGCGCACAGCTTCACCACGATTTTATAAAATCATTATTTAAGCTATCCTTTGAGTTATATGTATAGAATTGTGCTTTAATGTGAAGATTACATATTGAAGTAAGTTTTACTGTGAACAAATAATCTCCAAACTGAACCGATTTTGAAGATGATCGCCTATTTTTTAGTTGTTTCGGGTACGGAGACCTAAACACGCACTTGAAACATAGCTAAAACACTCTCCATTAAATTACCTTTCAATCAAAACAAAAAAAACCAAAATCGGTTCGTTCGTTTAGGCACTACGATGTCACAGACAGACAGACACACAAACACGCATAGCGGTCAAACTTATAACACCCTTTTTATTGGTTCGGGGGTTAAAAAACGAAGAAATTATAAGCAATCAATGATTGCATTCAATGGTTGCCCATCTCCTTTTAGCAAAACTTAATGTTTTATATGGTGATACCCACGTATGACGTCACCAGCGGGTATCTTCCTTTTTGTTTAGTTAGGAATTATTAAACGTTTATATTGTTCATACTAGTAAAGATTTTTAAAAAACTTCACTTTGCTGCACGTCCAGTAAGAATTCTTCACCTGAAGTGATAAAAAAAATTTAGTCCGATCTCCTATTGTATAATCGCAAATTGGGATAAATAATTATTTAGTTACGGGCACACTAACTAAAAGACAGGAATCTATTGTGTTCCATCCGAACAAACATAGTTACATACATACATTACAAGTTAAATAAAAGCTTGTTAAAAGGGTTTTTGTAGTGCGGTCTTTCGGTATTAAAACCAATAATGTTCATTTAAATACATACGAACTCTGGGTTATTATTTACTGTTTTTTTCAGATTTCTTTCGTTACACCACTTATTCCACTTCATGACCTTTTTAAAATAGAACAAAGTTTATTTTTACTATACTTTAACACTTACTAATGAAAATATTAAACATTGGACAAACTGATAAACTGGATATTATGGCTAAGCAACATTACTCCTCATAATATAAAAAAAAAAAAAAATCAAATCAATGAAGAAGAAAAAGAATAAAAATATCATAAATATTAATATTCAAATCACAGAGTAAATGATGAATTGATGATGGAGGGAGAATATCAAATTTCAATCAATAATAAAATAATTAAGAGGCATGATTTTATTTTATATATTATGAAAACATTTTACGGAACTGTACATAACGCATATTTCTTAAAAAAATTGTTTATAGTGCTACCGTTTTGAATTGATAGCCTATTCCTTAGAAGACCAGCTTGACTGCTGGACTACAGCAGTTGGTTTAAAACGAAAGTAACGTGGAGTGTATAAGAATGTCTAAGAAATTAGAAAACTCTAATGTGCTGTGAGTCACAGGCTACGAAGCAACGTTGATAGCCTCATTGATTTCAAGTGCTCGGGAAATAACGTGTGTTTTATTTTCAAAGGAAGCCCTCCATGTTTCTATCTGTAAGTCAACCTTGTACGTGTGTCTCTTCTGTTTCCCGTTGCGTAGTTTATGAATACTCCCTAAGGACAGATATGACCAGAATATAATCGGATAGATTTAGAGAATTACATTACTTCATGGCGTCTATATAAGCAACATTGCTGCATTCATTACATTGCTGCGATTGCTCGGACCTTACTGGGCGACTATTGCAGGAGTTGCCACACTGAGGAGAAAGGCGAAACGATCACCCAACTTATCTGTAATTTCAGCTTAGCTCTTTTAATGAATAGATGGATTAATTTTCTATCAAATTCTTTGACATCAAAGGCAATAGCTGTGAAAGGGTCAACTCATCTTAGGCTGATTTACAGTTTTTAACAAATACTAGGTTAATACAAACTAATATTTAAAAAAAATTAGTTTGATACATATCATCGTAATCGTTGACAAACGCAGTAAAAAAACATTTCTATTCTAGATTTAATATTATTTAATTATTTAATATTTTTTAATTTTATTATTGTTTACTTCAAATGATGTTTGATAAGGTGTAAATAATAATTATGTCACAACATAAGATTAAAAAAAAAAATGGATAATAGAATTGATACTTGATATTTGTCTATAATCACCGTGCTATTAATAGTGCCAGAAGACGACAGTAGTTGATATATCTAGTATTACTGACATGAAATTAAACAGAAACATAAAATTTACTTTATTTTATTTACGATTTCTGTATAAAATAACTTTAAAATGAATTCCTTAATAAAACAGGAAGGGGCTAAAATAGAACGATGAATACTGTCTTGATTTTTTATTTAAAAAAAAATTCCGAAATTAAATATTTTAAGATTTTGATAGTCAAATATTTCCTATGAATTTGATTATTCGTACGTCATATTTCAAAATGCAAATTTGTTTCAAGACAATTTCGAGTTGGTGAAAGTAGTAAAACAATAGGGAATATTCATGAAATTTAAATTTGGTTCAAATATTTTTTTTCCGTAACTTTATTGGCTGGACATTTCAACTAAACCATTATTTTAGTAATTAATATCTTTTTAATTACTTAAAATTAATCAATAAAAGTGCAAATTCAGTGAGAGAAATTCAAATTTTAAACGGACAAATTCGTTGACATACTGTATGGTATTAATTACTTATATTTTGTATGGTATTACATTGAGTTATATTATTCTAAGACTTTTTATTAGAAAACTTAATAATAACGAGTGTAAATTCTGTGTTGTAATTCATTGTAATTCAAGTGTAAATTATACATTGAACTGGTCACCAATTGACAGGTCACATATTAATACGTCATTAACAGAGAGCGCCAAAAGACTGCGTTTAAACATCTCAAAACTATTCTGTATTTCAAATTGTTTTTTTTACACTTAATTAACGCATTTTTAAACAGTATTTATATGTTAAAACGGTGTAAACAATGAATTAAAAATATAAAAAATTCATGAATATTCCTTATTTGGTTTCATGAAAAAATATTATTTAGATTTGATTTAATTTATGCCTTAAAAAGAGTCCATAGAGACTTGGTTATTAACTTCGTTTGTCCTGAGACTTGCATATATCATTGTTGTTTTACTAGAAAGATCTTTACAGATTTTAATAATGAAATTATTCATTTAAATTTAGAAACCACTATTGTGCGGCGCGTCATTAAGAGAAGAATTATAACAAATGTGTGGATTCATTCTCGGTGATTTATCGTTTAAACAGTAACAATATTTTTACTGTTTTATTAATTTTATTTTCAACAATAATTGTACAACAAGATTATTTTAAGCTTTCGTTTATAAATTAGTGGTGTAAATAAATGCTTCGAACATAAAAACATCTTGTTTGGAAAATTTATGTTTAAATCAAAAATTATTTTCATAAAAAGTTTAAGTTTTTTATTTTTATTACATTAAAAGTATTTTAAACAGTTTAGTCATTTTATTTTCTTTTTCATTATATTAGTAACCTAGGAATAAAAAGGATAGGTACTTTTTAATTCGAAAGTACATAGAAGAAAGTGAAATAGTCAAAGGGTTTTTTTAAAAATACATTGAGTTTTTCGTAATTTTAATTTAAGTGAAATGAAATTTAATTTATAAAGAAAAACAAACTACCTATATACCTCTCAATTTTTCGGAATCTGAGTTACAAAATACATAGAATTCGAGAATGCCAAAAAAGTCACAGTTTTCACAGCTTTTCGAAACTACAAAATATAGATAATTGTAAAATTGCAGATAGTTTGTGGACTTTATTCAAATTATATGCATACCAACTTAATTAGACCAATTAATAGTCGCATCAAGGAATACATAAAATAGCCATTCTAAGCTATGGAAGTCCACAAGATCAGCTCCGATTTTGATAATTGTTTTTAATGTTTCTTTATATACTTTTTTTTTTTTAAATCAGAAACTTTTTAGATGGGAGAAATAATCTGAAGGAGAAAAAGGTATGGTCCCGACTAATATATCAACCAGGCTAAATCGCTAATGAAAGAATTTTGAAATTTTGAGAGGAAATGCAAGTTTGTATGAAAATATATACAAACCGTCATTTTTGAGTCCACTATTTAACCAATTTAGAAAATTTTTTCACTTATAGAATGCTGTATTATCAGCAAATAACATGGGCAGTATTTTATTTTCAAGAAATTAGGGTACAGAACCGAAAGTTAAAATTCATTTTTATTGTTATTAAATTAATATATATTTTTTGTGGAAAGAATCACGCAAAAGTGATTTTTTTATATTTTCTATATATATTTTCTATAAGTTGCACAAATGTATTTTAAAAATATATCAATATAAACAACTAGAATTCATGCACGTTATAGCATGAGAGTGCACTCAAAAATGACGATTTCACTATTTAATGGATTTTAGATTTTGGTGCGAAACCCTAATTTAAAAAAAAATAAAACACAACTCATGTAACTTGCTGATAATGTAGCAGACTATTGGAGAAAGAAGGAAATCAAAAATGACGGTTTATATATTTATATAGTTTTCATTTTAGGGGATAAATTTCATGAAATTCTTTCTTAAATGACATCTAAAGTATAAATGAATATCCTCTCGAAATTTCAAACTTCTATCATTAGCTAACGATTTAGCCTGGGCTAAATCTTGATGTCCCAGTCGGGACATTGCCTTTTCTCAACTGAGAATGTTTTCTCCTCCAAAAAGTTTCTGATTAAAAAAAAAAAAAAAAAAATGAAACAGTTAAAAAAATCATCAAAATCGGAGCTGCATCGAGGACTTCCTAGCAGAAACTCTCATTGATGCAACTATAAACAGGATATGATTTTTCGAATCTGCTTGTTTTGAAACGAATTTGTACATATAAGTTTTCATCACAATAGAATGGGAATTCTAGAGAATATAATATAATTTGTAGGAATTTGTAGTCATCTTTCCGTAAAGAATAAATCTGTAAGTACACATGTATTTTAAAGTGCACAAACAGCAAAATATACTACGATGGCTTTAAAAATGTAAAAATTTTTATTTTATATCATATCGAAACTAAAATTTTTTTTATAAAGTATGATATGCAGAAATCAAATTATTTAAAAAGAACAAAAACAATTTACCAAAATTGGAGCTGTTTATATTCACCAATTGTATAATAAATTCTTACTGTTCAAAGGCTTGGCTATCTGTTCATCAAATAAACTCTGTTTCTGTTCATAAAATAAAAACTTAAATTATAATATCTTTAAAAAAATGTAATTAAATAATCAACTTAAGGTAGTTCTATCGGTAATAGACTTTGCATTCAGAATTTAATGAAACTTGGTATAGTTATCCATTATTATATCATAATTAACCAGTTAAGTTTTTAGGGGCCTTCAGAGAACTGAAAATCTGAACGTCCAGTTTTGTGAAATAAAATAAAATCTGTGATTTCCCATAAGGCTAAAATATCTTTAAAATATCTTTTTTTCAGTTCTCTGAAGGACCCTAAAAATTTAACTGGTTAATTATGATATAATAATGGACAACTATGCCAAGTTTCATTAAATTCTGAATGCAAAGTCTATTATCGATAGTACCTACTACCATAAGGAAATATTTACCGAATTCCATTCTAATTTATTTTCATTTAAATAAGGTATTTTGCAAAATATACAATAATTAATATAGTTACAGTACCTGCACATTTTTTTGTACAAAATAAATAAAATAATATTATTAAAGTTAAAATGTACATGATTTAAGTGTTAAAAATAAAATGTAAGGTAAACTTTATGTTCCTGTTTATATATTGAATTAAATAAACAAGAACATTATTTTTTTTTTAGTTTTTAAAAAAAAAAAATTAACAAAAAATGCAAAAATGTTTAATGTTTTGTTGTTATAAAAATTATAATGAACGATAATAATAATTTTAAATAAAGAATTTATGAGGCAACAAATTTAAATATTATTCTACAAAAAAAAAATTCTTCATTTTTATTTAGACTGATTAATGTTTTGGTGGTAATATATAATGTTTTATTTATATTATTAGGTACATGAAGATATGTGTGTATAATGCATACAATGTGTATAAACTGTGTATTAGAATCTTTTTCACAACAAAATAAGAAATTTATTTTTGTGATTACTTCATTCAACAAGTGAAATTTACAAAATTGAGAAAACCCCCCGGACGAATGCGATTTATTTTTTGAAAACCGATTTTTGGAAACTTAGCTATAAAATGTTCTCAATCAAGTCGGTTCGACCGTTTAAAGGCTTCGCTATCAATGAGAAACACACAGACGCACAGATAAACACTTTAAACTTATAACACTCTTTCTTTTATCAATATCAAAGTGATGGTCAAGGACATCAGATGAGATGAAAAGAATACTTACGTTAGGTTAGGCTAGGTTATATTGGTTGTCCACGAAGGACACAGTTAGGCTATAATGCCCATTAAAAAAAGTATACTTAGAGGGCTATCATTTTTTGGGACAATTTATGGAAATATTTTAATTGAACTTGAAATAGTTGAGTTGACTTTGATCTTTTGAATCTATTGTTTAGAATTACCGAATTATTTTACCATTTCACTTTTCGAAATGTATTGAGCCATGTTTATTTGACTATTCATTTCCATATATCATGCCTTTTCCAAACATAACTAGAACTTTTAGCTACAACGCGAAAGTAAGTACTTAGCGTGGTAGCAATTGAATATTTCCTTGGGTCAAAATTTCTAAGTAGCCAAATGCTGATTTTTTGATTTGAGTATTGAGACTAGACTCAAGATTTATTTGTTATAAGAACATTAACAGCTTATTCAAAGCGCTTACTTCAATACACTATCTTTTTTCTTGCTTACAATGTATACTCAGTGTCACAAAAATGCACGGATTACATTTAATACTATGCGTTGTGTGCGTAGTCATGGTAGGGACAATAAAATCGATGTCAGCGCTTCCAGTGCGCTTCCATTTTGGTGATAAAGGAGGCTGTTATGACTAATTTGCAACTCTTTACATGTTAATGTTATAGAAAATGTCAAATTAAAATTATTAAAAAACACTAATTAATTAAATTTAATGCATTCAAAATTGTGAAAATAAGAAATCAAATTGCACAAATATTATTTTTCAAATGTAAATTATCATAATTATTTATTAAATTTGTGAGACAATAATATTAAATTTTCAATGTAAATCATAAATGCAATCCATATAATTATATATGCATCCATACAATTCTATAATTAAATTAGTGTATCGTTACCATGGAAACCCCTGAGAAAATTTATTATTTTGTATTCCCATACACTAAATATATTCGGCTATCGAAAATATTGATACTATTATCCAATTATTATTTAAGGGGCAAATGAACTTCCAGTTTAAAGAACGTGTGTTTATCAAAAATTAGAAGTTGGAAATGTCACCATTCGATAGTGCATCCCAATTATTTTCAAGTTTATAATTTTTTTGAAATAACCACTTCCCCGTATTTTAAATGGATGATAGAGGTGTTGTGATAGCTTGTTTACACAACGAGTAGTCAGCAGTAGTCTGAGTCTGATGTTGCCTTACGAGTTTACCATATTTATTTTTATCAACACTATAAGTTAGGTGTAAATAAGTGGGTTTTTGTATATTAAAGCGCCCACCATATTACCAGTATACATTTTTCATATATTTTATTATACATTATATATAAATATATTGCATATTTTTTTATAATTTGGTGTATATTTTTAAACTTGATTTCTGTTAGATTGAACAAATACTTTTATATATGGTTTTTAAAAAGGTCTGGCTTTATAGCCATTATTTTCTTTTTTAAAATGTTTCTTTAAAAGAAATAATATTAGTTTTGACCACTAGACCCCAAAGTTACATTAATACTTAAGTCTTTAATTACGAGACTTTACAGTTTGTTTAAACGATAAAGTTAATTCCAAAAATATTTTATGGAAATTTTTACAAAATAAATTAAGTTTCTTTTACTAATATTACATATTTTATTGCATTACGTTCAGAAATTTAATTTTTTGTTTTCCTTAGCCAACGTTTTATGCTATAGCTAGATCTTACTACAATAAAATAGCAAACCATAAAATAAGAAAATTAGAATCTTCCCAGCGCTTTCATATTTTGATCATTTATCATTCTTACATCAGACAAGTAGGAATAAACGGAGTTTTTTCAAATGGTAATTAAAGTCTTCAAAATATTTGGCTATAATTGGGCGTTTACGCCCAAAAGTAGTTAAACTGAATAGTGGAACTGAATAGTTGAAAAATAGGTGAAATCAACCACACAGACCAGGATGATTTCGCATTTAGAGAACTTAAGAGGCCAAGCAGTCTAAGGCGATAGACTTTAACCGACGCGAAGACTAAGGTTGCGGGTTCGAATCCAAGCAGCGGCAGTGTGAGCAATTATAATTAATAGGGGTCGGCAGAATTGATCACATTGTCGTTGCTTGGATAAGATCGAAGGAACCGATTCCGCCCACATTATAAAATGTAATTGTATATATGAACGCAATTTAATAAATAAAGATTAATAATGATGTGAATGGCCTCTGTTATAGGCGTAAATGCCAGAGAAACGGAGGATAAACCCCACTATGATTATTAGAACGCTGTTATTCATAATCACTTGTAAAGAAATAGAATCATTGTACCCTTGTAAATACTGAGGGATTCAATAAAAATGGTTTAAATTTTCAACAAAAATTCGTATACATTATTCATATAAAAAAAAGTATGTGCTATATTTAAATTTTTTCCATTATATTTTTTACATGAAATGTGGCATATTTGAAATTTTATATATTTACTTATAATATTAGCACACATCAGGTATATATTACAATTCGAATTCTTGAACCTGTGCTGTACCTGTGGTATTTATATTGTTAATATTAATACTATTTGATATCATATTGTAATTCCAATTTTAAATATTTGTTTAACTGCCATTATTATTTGTTATGTGATTAATAAAATAATCTTTGTTGTTGTAAAGTAATTCTAAAGAAACAATATTTTTATTAACATTTTACAAGCGATAAATTGCACAGTAGACCAGTCTTAATCGTTAGACAAATATTTGAAATGGAATATTTTTGTAGGTAGCTAAAAGACTAAATTAAAAAATTGGCTAGAGAATATTTAATGAATAATTCTTTTACGGAACAGAGAGACATGATATCATAATTTTGGATAATTGAAAATTTTTGAATTTACTTTACAATTCATTTCCTAAGCTTACGTCTCCTTATACTTTTGTAGACTTCTCGTCATATAGAACCTTACACAGTAGCAGCGAGACAAAATCCAGTCAAAAATGGATCAGTAAGATTTTGATAAGCAAGAAAAAAAATATATAGCGAGAAGTAATTGCCAGGTCTAGTCATTTTAACCCTCTAAAACCACTCTAAAGGAGAAACAGGAATCTTTACAACGGAGAGTCGTTTTCTCTTGAAGCTCTATAGTTAAATATTTATTTTCCTGTCAAATTATTGAAATCTTTGACTCAATAATTATTTACTTGTTCTAAGAAGGTCAACAATCAACTAAACTTATTTGCTTCAATTCAGTAATTTTTAATCCCCGAAGTAAAAAGAGGGGTGTTATAAGTTTGACCGCTATGTGTGTGTGTCTGTGTGTTTGTCTGTCTGCGGTATCGTAGCTCCTAAACGAATGAACCTTTTTTTTTTTTTTTGGTTTTTCTAGAAAGGTTATTTAACGGGGAGTGTTCTTAGCTATGTTTCATGTACGAACTTAGAGTTTTGTACCCGAAAAAACTAAAAATGCGCGATGATCTTCAAAATCGATTCAGTTTGGAAAAGGCATGACATCTAATTTTAACAAATAAATAATTACTATGGAAATGAATGGTCAAATAAACATGGCTCAATTCATTTCGAAAAATGAAATGGTAAAATAATTAGGCAATTCAAAACCATAATTCAAAAGAACAAAGTCAACTCAAATATTTCAATTTCAATTAAAATATTTCCAAAAATTTGTCCCAAAAGTGATATGTCTCTGAGTATCCTTTTTGATCTCATCTGATGTCCTTGACCATCACTTTGATATTGACTAAAGGAGTGTTATAAGTTTAAAGTGTTTATCTGCGCGTCCGTGTGTGTCTAAGTGGCATCGTAACATTTGCTAAGTTTCCAAAAATAGGTTTACAAAAAAATAAATCGCATTTGTGAGGGTTTTTTAAATTTTGTAAATTTCACTTGTTGTTTACTGTTTATGATCATAATATGTCGGTTTTGGCGCATATTTTTAAATAATGTAGAATAAGTAGATTATACACTTTTTTGACGAGTTAATACCGTTTATTTATTTTGCGACTATAGCCAGCATAGAATTTTAAAAAAAATTTTTATTATTCCCTTGACACATAACTTTTTTTTTGTTACAAAGTTTGTAGTTTTTATTTACAATTTGGTTTTTATCAGCAAATTAATATTTTTACAGTTTTATATAATTTTTTTCTTGTATTGTCGGATTATAATAAATATTTTTGTAAAAGATTTACATATTTACTGATTTTTTGTTGTTTGTATGATATTCATCAGAGCGAAATAAAACCATACATATATATCTGCGGTACATAAGATATATAAAATATTTATTTTTATGCTAAAAGCTAAACTAAAGCTGAATTATATACCGTCAAAAATATATAATAACTTTAAATATACCATACGTGAACTTTTTAGTTATAAATGTAGTCATAACTATATATTCAAATACAGAGTGATATTTTATACAAAAGATTAAATATTTTACACTGCTTCAGCAAGTCCTTTATTAATTTGGTACTACAGTCATTTTAGGTACTTTATTAAACGAACCTCTACAAAAATACAAACAAGCTAAAAGTAATGGGAAAATTAAGGAAGTATGAGCGTGTATGATCAAGTAATTTTAGGTATACAAATAAAAAAAATATGTAAATTGTGTTATAACTTGACGATATAAGACGAAAAAACAGAATAAAATTTTTCGATATCTGGCGTAATTTTCAAAATAATGAAAATTGCAAATTTGCTTTAATTATTCCGCTTTCGATATTTCTAAAACCAAGGCAGATTACGAAAAATTTTATTCTTATTTTTCGTCTAGATTCATGAATTTATAATAAAAATAATTTCAATCCTAAATCTACCATTCCTCATAAGGATGGACACACTCGTGTTTTTTCTTATCTGTCACTGCTATGTTTAATTTCTATTAAAAAGTTTTTTTTTTTTTTCATTTTTTTCATTTTTTTCCCAGTGTTAATTATTAAAAATTTTCAAAATATGCCGTTTTTGGAAATTTTTCGTTAAGAACATTTTAAATAGATTTTCAAAGATTTTATACTTAAAAATTTGCATGGATGTCTAAACTGAAATTTTAACAACATTATCTTTGAGTAAAAGTCTACTGTTATCATGCTCATACATCCTTAAGTGTTTAAAGATCCAAATTTAATTTTAAAAATTTTTCCACATAAAAACATGTCCACATACAAACATACAAAGTTTATATAATATCTCTCAATTCGATGTACTTCAGAAGTATACTTATCTAGGACAAATAATTGCTTCCACTGACATGATGTCCAAAGAAGTCGACAAACGAATAGCAAGTGGTTGGAGAAAGTTCTGGTCACTTAAGGAAATAATAAAGAGCAAAACACTAAGCAGAAGAATTAAAAGAAAACATTTGACAAGTGTATTCTTCCTTGCATAACGTATGTGTGTGAGTCTTGGGCACTCACTGAAAAGCATGAAGCTATTAAGATGCCAACGAGCTATGGAGAGAAGTATGTCTGGAGTAAAGTTCAAAGACAGAATCAGACAATCTGAAATAAGGAACAGAACAAAAGTAACCAATATACTCTACCGCATTGATAACCAAAAATGGGGTTGAACCGGCCATATGCTACGGTGTAATAAAAATAAGTGGAGCAAACAGGTTACTTTATGGTACCCAAGAGACAGTAAAAGAAGGCATAGTCGCCCAATAAGAAGATAGAAAGATGAGATACGCCTCACTTTGGGACCTTATTGGACAAGAGTTGCAGGAGACAGAACACAGTGGAGTCAGATGGAGGAGGCCTATGACAATTTTTTATTACTTCGCGCTTATTATTTTTAAGTTTATTGTTAGATAAATGTAATGGACGATTTTTCTTTATTCCTTTATATAATAACAAATAAAATTACTAAAAAAAAATATCAAAATTTAAAGCCTCTTCTATTCTGACTTTCCAGATTAAAAATATCTATTATTTTTGTCTTCAGACTAAAATTGGCTTTTTTAAACTTTAGGATCATATCTTGGAAACAAATCAAATCTGGCTTATATGTCTCTGGAAACTTTTTGTTTTAGTAATACTGATTATAATATTCAGTTCAATCGAGCGCAGTGTTTGTTTCAAAACAGTGATAGGGTAAGACGATTTTATTTAAACTTGGCAATATGGGTTTGCATATGTTTTATAGGTTCCTTAAACAAACCTTTGGAAAAAATCTACGTCCAAAATTTTCCATGCAGAACAGAATGGTTTGATACCCAATTCTTTGATACATCCAATATACAAACATTCATTTTTTCACTTAATATATAAATGACGTGTGCGCATTTCCAAGAAACTTTTTTATGTTGACTTGTTTTTTTTTTTTTTTTTTACTTTTTTTTGTTACGAATTTCAACAATTTGTGAGATGGTATAGTTAGAAGAATATGGTTTGTTTGTTAAATAGTAGTCAGTCTGTTTAGTTATATTTTATTATAATTTTTTATATTTATTGTTGGTTCTTTTTTTATGAGACATGACTTGAATTTTGCATATTATTTTTTTAACTATTTATATTTTCAGTTTGTGACTAATTTCTCTGTCTTTCTCTCTTAAAAAGAAAAAAAAGGAACAATAATAAAAATAATAAAAATATAATATACAGATAAGTTATAATTGTGGTTTATAATATATTTTAATAATGGTTTTAATTTAATATAATTTTTACAAAGACATTTTTTTAAGGGTGTTATTAAAATTTTAATTTGGACAATAAACATTATAAGCTAGATGTTTTATATTTTTGGTTTTATTATTTTTATACTAGTTTTTAAAGCATCATCATAGAACTTCCATATTGTATAATTATAAATGAGGATAAAGCGTAAGGGTAAATAAAATTATTAAAAATATAAAATTGTGTTAGACTTACAAAATGTTTCCAAACATATACTAGTTAAAATAGGCCCAAGTAAAATACTATATATTTGTAAAACACTATATGAAATTGATTCGATATATTTTGTAACCGACTTCAAACAAAAAAGGAGGAGGTTATCAATTCGACTGTATATTTTTTTTCTATGTGTGTTCCCTCAGAAATTTTGACTGGGTGAAACGATTTTGATGATTCTTTATCAATTAGAAAGCTGGTGCTTCCCGTGTGGTCCCATTTCATTTTAATCCAGTTCTAGCAACGGCATCCATAAAAAAACCATAAAAGTCTTAAATTTGCATTAAGTATGCACGAAAAGAGGACGAATAACTCAATATCACGCCAACCGATTTCGATGATTCTTTTGTTAGTGACTTTTAGTGACAAATTAGTTAGTGTACTTCAGATTCACTAAAAATCACAAAATAAAAAAACTTTTAACAAAAAGAAAACCGACTTCAAAAGAAAAACTTTTTCAAAACAAATTAATATGCACTAAAAATATTGTTATTTTTGGAGTCGGTGTCAGCCAAGGAAACAACTCTGACAGAACAATTTGCTACATTACCTTGGCTGTGAACCGACTCCAAAGATAAGAATAACTTTAACTACATTATATTATCGTTATTTTTTTACTTTTTAGTGCATATTAATTTGTTTTGGAAGAGTTTTTCTTTTGAAGTCGGTTTTCTTTTCGATAAAATTTTTCTTAAGATCTGCAATTTGATATAATGATTTTTCTATGAAAAAGGCGCTCGAAGTTTAAATATAAATTAAAGCAAGTTGTGAGATATTGGAAAAATTTTTAGAACTTAATAAAAGTATATTTTTTGCTACACTTTTCTAGTTATGTTTGGAATATTCTTCAGCTTTTTTAGATTTTTTTTTTAAAATCTACATCGAACTTTAAATTGGTGATATATCAACCTTAAAAATATAATTTGAAAATGGTGAAGATCGAAAAAGGCTACAAAAATTAATTTTTTACTTTCAGATATTCTCTAAAGAGACTCCACTCCGACTTCTCCTATAGTAGGTAATTTATCCATTAAGATTTATATTTTCTTATATATTTTAAATCCTCAATTTTCCTTTATACAAAAAAAAATAATCCAATTTTTGTATTGTTTGAGTTCCAGTTTATCCGACTAACCTTTATAAAATTTCAGGTTTGAGTTTTTCCCATTTAATTTTCTGTAAGTTTTTCTTTATTCGAGAGTAAAAATTTATAGCATATGGTTATATGCTATAAAATGTAAAAACTAACGAATAGTTTTTCAACAAAAATAACAAACAAAATAATTTAACGGTCTATTTTATCACTGCAAATTAAACAGTCTGAAATATCACACCTACGTATAAATTCTATTGAAAACTACTAATATCTAGCACTAAAAATAAAAACCAAAACTATATTTAGTAGATATTCAAATTAGCTTGATGTAAATAATTCATGTTTTTATTAGGCGTATATGTAAATAGCATGAGTATCAACTGAGTTTTTATTATTTTAATTTTTTTATTTCAACAATATTTTTTCCATCTATTGGACGTTGGATGTTCATATTAGTCTATCTCATGTAACAACCAGAATGTAGTATCGATCGTTCTTTATTGAATATATATGTTTATGTATATACTTATCGGTGTTGGGTTCATATATTCACACTCGAATACTTGTCTGTCGATTATACATTGAGCTGCATATTCAGTGCTTATCAATTTAGTATTTTTAACAAATATTGAGTTGTCAGTTAATATTTGATGCTATGGCAGAGCTTCTATAATCATTTTTGGTGGTCCCACACAGTAAGAAATTTTTTGCCGATAACAGTGATATCACTATGTAAGTATAGGCGTGAACGTAATATTGTATGGTTTCGATGATTTTGATTAGCTATAAAATTAACAGCAATGTTTATTAAGGTAGTACGAGCGCCAAGGCAATCTTAGACTTTTGCTTGAAATTATTTGTACTTTATTTTCAACTTTGATGATGGATTTTTTTATAACTTCATAAACGTACAGACGAAAAATAAAAATAAAATTTTTCGATATCTGCCTTGGTTTTCGAAATATCGAAAGCTAAATAATAAAACAAAATTTTTTTATATACATATATATGTATAATCAATTTTGATGGTGAAAGATATAATATATATATATATATATATATATATATATATATATATATATATTTTAATTTGTGTCTCCACTGGTTTTTTTTTTTAATTTCCACCGACTGGTTTTGGAGAAATCTATGAAAACATATCATCCATCTACCGTCTTCTCACAAGACTAATGTTAAATTTGCCTACTTTTGAAGTCATTTATTTATTTAAATAATCGGGCAACTTCCCCTAAAGTTTTTAGAATTCATGTAGACTTAGTCCAATTTAATATACAAAAAATCAAGCCTTCTATCCAAAATTGCCCTGGTGTGCGATCGTACATCCTGAAAATGACAAATTAGGTTAAGAATAAAAGAGTGACGAGCAGTGTGACAACAAACATAGCGTTTTCACCAATACTGAATAGGATCCTTGTTTAATAATGCATATTAAATCAATAACACGCCAAACATTATAGCGGGAAAAACAAGTAGCATTGTGACATCTGCAATTTAGTATGGGACTCAAGACAATCTTGTCAAATTGAACTTACTATTTACTTATAATGTAAGTTGCATCAAAGTTTTTACACCATCTAGAATTTATCTTACGTCAATATTATATAAAGTATTATTAGATATATCTATCCCTATACCATACCAGCATTCTTACGGAGCAGAAATCGCGAATAATCCAAAGAACGAAAAGTAGAATTTTTTCATGAATAATAAAATTTTCATGTATTTTGTTTTGTTCCAGAATTGATATTTCGAATTGGTAGTCATTATTTAGACATTAAATTTAAAGATTTACACAATGAAATTAATCATTATAAATAATAAAATTAAATTATAAAATTAAATTAAAATAGGAGTTGATGTTGGCCAGACGATATATCAAAATTTTCAAACGGTCGATCAAGAAACTGAAAACTACTGAATGAGGCCTTTGACCATTAAGTGAATTTAAATTAGACTTCTGACTCTTAGTTCAGTTTTAGTAGTCTACAAAGATTTATTATATTTTTATATGTAATATATTAAATTACAGTCAACAAATTGAAAAAAAAAAATAAATAAATAAATATATATATATATATATAATCTTTAAATGAAATCTTATAAGTGTAAAAGCATCTGTTTAAAATTATAATATTATTTAAATAACATTTATTAAAAATTAATATGAATGAAGTTAAAATCATTGAATTATATTTTGTTAAATAAAAAAAAAAAACATTTACAACTGATGGTGTTAAAATAATTATAACAAATATTTTGTTGCTAATAATTACAGAAAATTATTCAGTCATGTATAAATAAATAAGTAACTTAATATTATTATTTTATTTGTGGGTGGGTAGAATTTTAAAATCAGTTTATTATGAATGAACTCAAGTATGTTTGTTCTAAGGCTTCACAAGGTATGTCTTCACTACTGTTAAGTGATATTTAATTTCTTTTAAATTAACCTTGGATTTATATTTTTATAAGGACAAAAACAACCAATCAGTTTTAATGGTTTTTTTTCTTTTTTATGATTAAACAATTTATGAGTCTCCACTTATTTTCGATAAAATGGTTAAAGGTTGGAGTTTAGAATGTAAAAAGAGTACCTACACTACTTTTAGTATATGTTCATTATTACAAAAAAAAAAAAAAAAAAAAAAAAAATTGTAAAAAATTTACAAAACATCAGCTACAAAAATATTGTAAATTTAATTAGTGGTACAGGGAGGGGAAAATTTTGAACAAACTGCTTGCCCAAAACATGAAACATTCATTTTATGCCATGGTTTTATATGGCATAAAAGATGAAATGAACTATTTATTTATATGCATCATTTTTATTTCCGTAAACTTTTATTTGTAGCAGTTTTTATTTGTGCAAACTAAATAGATATATAAGTTTTGTATCATCAAAAAATAATAGTCCATGCGCTAGTATCAATTGAATGTTCTCAGCTTCTAAACTCCTGCCTCACTTTTGCATATGATTTCTAATTCCTCGTGTGATACACTACAACTTCATTCCTAACCGGCATCCCCCCCTTGCCAAAATAAAGTAGGTCGCCAAAACCCTGAGTTCAGTGTTGTTTGGTAGATTAGCCAAGAAACTAACTTTTTCACAAAGTAGATCTTCACCACTTCAAGAATTGGAACACATGAAACATTCATTTTATGCCATGTTTTTACATAGCATTAAAACAAAATGATGAACTAAATGCATCATTTTTATTTCCGTAAACTTGGAAATTATGTACCAAATTGTCATTCTGGGTTTATTTACAAAGCCAAATTTATCTGGGATTTTTGTTTGTTTAAGTCATGCATATTTGCTTATAACTTTGAGGAAGCTATAGACCCCCAGTACTGCTCGAGAGATTGTAAATAACATGGAAGAGTGTGGTTTTTGTCTGATATATAAATAATATATGTTAATGACAGGTTTTTAGTAGTTGGCGGCTATCAGATGTTACCAGCTCACGGGTTACAGTAATACAATAGGTAAATAAAAAAAAACTAATTAACATACATAAAATATTTATTAAAACTACAAAATATTTATTAAATACAGTGACGGATTTAGATGTTTTGCCATCCTAGGTTGATTCTAACCATGCCTCTTTAGCATCAATAACTTTGTCATAAGATTAATTCATCTTCATAATTTTTTTTTAACCGATAATCACAAAATTTTTGCTTCGATATTTATAAATTGTATCCTGATAACTATATTTTATACATAGTTCTTGAAATAAATACGACGATACTAGAAATAAAATTGTATATTAAGAAATTCTATTTAAAAAATATAATTAAAAAACATACAACGGACTTACATATCGCTAAATATCGATCGTAATTTGCTATTTCAGAATTATTTTTTAAGTTTGAAAACGGCTATACCTACTCATTACCGAATGATAACTCGAAAAGTCGAAAAATCTCAATTAAATTTTCCTGGTAATGGCAAGGCAAAATTTGTAATATTTCGATCCGATAACTCAAAAGAGATTCAACAACGTCAAAAATTATTAAGTAAAGAGTCAACTCCGGATATTTGCAACAGATATTTTACGTATTCAAATTTCGAATAGTTCGATGACCTCTCTAGAAATTTAAAAGATTCCTTCTTTAAACGTAATTGTATTTCAAAAAAAATTTGATTTAAAAGCAGCAAAAAAAAATTTTTTCAAAAATAGTCTATAGAAAAACAGAGAAAAAGAAAATGAATTTTATTTCTTTAAAATTTCAAAGAGCGTATACTTCTCTCATGTGCAAAACACTGTTATAGGGTCGTTCACAAATTACGTTATGCAGAACTTCGTCATTTTTGACCTCCTATCCTCGTCACGTTGCGTCACTACTCAGCCTGTTAATCCGCCACTGATTAAATATATTTACTGTGAATTTATTTCATAATGAAAATAATTTTAATTGCAATTATTATATACAAAATTTGTATACATAATACTAAATAAATAAACAAACATATTAAAAATAAAAATATTTTAATTTAATATTATTGTTTTCATTTTGGTAAATTTCCACTGTTTTTTATTTTTATATTTATTTTTGAAAATATTATACGGAAGGTTGGCAGTCGCTATAAAGTTTCAGGAATAATAAACTTCTATGTTTATTATTTATATTTAGTATACAGCGATGGGAAAAAGCTTGGCTATCTCTATCTTTAAATTACTTTCAAATCATTCAAGATAAAGGGCTGAAATATTAGGCAACCTTCCTTAGGGGGCAGGGAGAGGCGATGAATCTTTTTTTTTTTTAATTAGAGCGGTGAATTGAGTAATAGTTCATTTGACAGTGTTTTTTAAGACGAATATACAACGAATTTTGAAAAAATTAATAAATTAATATGATTCAATACACAAATAATCCTCATCAAGTCCGCGAAAAAACGCATGTTTGTGAGGATATTATAGGACTCCATTCTTTGCCATTACCGCATTATTTTATTTACTCCAAATTCCCTCGGCTGTGTTTGTGTGTGCTACTTTTTGAAAATCCGTTCTATTGAACAACTCTTTCAAATGAACTATCATTCTACTACGCGTGCCACATAGAGAAATGTACTGTACCATCCACTATTCACCCTAAGATGGGCGCATGTTGTCCTCGTACTTTCATATAAACAGTCTTTTATCCTGAATCTGTAAAATTAAATTAAAAAAACTCATGGAACCTAAGCATCCAACACAACGTTGAAACGCGATATAAATATCATTTATTTAAGATTTATCGAAAATAATGAGATTAATAGTAAACATTGTTTTTAGAATGACGTCACAATATTTTAATTATAAATTTAACCACACCACGCCTCATGAAATTAAAAGATTTCTTTTGTCCCCATATTTAACTCGAAAAATTATTTTCTTTAAAAAAAATTTTTCCGAACAGTATTTTTTTGGCTACAAATTTTAATTACACTAGCCAACACAATTTTGGCACAGAAGCATGACTTTACTTTTTGAAAAGTACTTGACTAGCTGAATATGAATCTGAGCGCAAAATTGCTTCATCACGTCACGTTATCGAGAAATTCGTCCTTTAACATGGAAAAAACTAGTTCTTCTTCTTAATTCGAGGTCATATTTCACCGGTTAATAGTTTTTTCTCACGAAAAAATTTACGCCATTAGAAAATACCATTAATTCCCCCTCAAAAGCCTTTTTGAAGTTTTCCAAAATCTTCTTCCAAGAAATAGAATAGGTAATATATAAATATACAATTAATTAATTATACATAAATATTTATATTAGTAGTAATACAATGTATAGGTATTTTAACTATAATAAATGTGATATGATTTCTCGAAGAGCAAAATGGATATCGGAATGATTCAAAAAGTATTTTAGAGGAAGAGGGAAAGAAAAGGAAGTCTTTCAAATTTTCATATGAAAAAAGAAATATATAGTGGTGTTACGGAATTTCGAATATAACAAAAAAATGAATTTTTTCCTCTTTTAGCTAAAAATATTTTGAAAACCTTACGTATTAGAGAAATTCTGAATTCGAATTCGAATTCAGCATCCTCAAAAACTATAAGAAATGTCTCTCGCATCAATGTGGCAAAAAAAAAAAAAATTTTGTTGACCAGTGTTATTATTCCACTTTCTTAATATAATCCTAATAGAATATCAAAACGTAAACATAGATGTACATAATATTTTACAAGAAAAGGAAATTTTGAAATACATAAGAAATAGTTTGCTGCAACCTTTGAGCAAACAGAAGAAAAAGACATAGTGTAGAGTTTTCCCTGACTAAAAGTTTCAGAACGTAGTTTCTGCTAGGAGATCAAGAAAAATTTAATTTTTTGAATAAGAAGTTTTTATTTTAGGTTTTTGGAGTAGCTTAAACACAAGACACAAATATTAATGATATTTATGGCATAATATTACTATTATCATAAAATTAAATTTAGATTAGATATTATTAAAGTAAACTTTTTTAAATGATTTCAAACAACATAAATAATTATTTATTTAATTATATTGATAAAATTTAATTTTATCAATAATTTTCTATATAAATGCATTTAATTTATTCAAAATAAACAATTAATTAATAAAATAAAATAAATATATAGAATATATATTTTGTTAACCAAGTCATATGTTTATTCATAGTACAACAATAATCATATAACAATCAATTAATTATATATCACACAATCTAATTTAATCAGTATTGTTGTTATGAAATGCTAACTAAATATATGTTATATCCGTATTATGTTAAAAATATACTGAGTGTTCTTGTTTACCCGACTCTCAAGGAGTGGTTCTGTTTTTCGCGCGTATTCTTTATGTATGTAAGACTGTAGGTATATATGTATGTTTGTTGTTGTTAACTTTCTTTATTACCTTGTACCCTTCAAACCGCTCGATGGATTTCGACATTTAATGTATCGTTATATGCGTCTTAAAAACCCAAGTGTCCTAAAATAGGAGTTAAAAAATGGCGAATTTTTATGACGAAATAATAAATTATTAATAAAAAAAAATGAATCCCACCTATCGAGTAGGGTAGCTAAATAAAGAAAATTAAGATGGAATTACAAAAATATAAAAAGTAAAATGCTTCAATATAATTAGGAATAATAAATTCATTTAAAGTTTTAATATAGTAGGTATAGTAAAACGGTTAAAGTCCAAAATAAAATAAAAATTAAAAGAACTAAAAACCCGACTGCGTTAAATAAAATCTGAAAAGGAAGAAACAAGTAGTTCACATAGCGACTTCAATTGCCCGAGACCCGACTGTTGAAGCCGTTATGTAAACTACATTACCTACTTACCTCTTTCTTTTCATATTTTATAAAACGTATTCGGGTTTTGATTTTTTTATTAAGATATGAATCAGAAGTATTTCCATACATTTTATATTAGTTATCCTAATTATATAACTAAAATATAAGTTCAAAATTGTGTACAAAAATATAAAAAATTTGAACTGTTTTTAAAAATATGTCAGTTTCTTTTCGATATGATACTCATCAGGGAAATGGTATCTTACTATTGTGTTGGAATCGATCGTTCAGATGTCAAGAATAGATGCCAAGGAAAAAAAACTGAATTGAATCTTTTAATCAATCGATTTTTAAGTAACTCAATGCCAAATGATTTTTGAATTGAAATGTTGAGATGAAAACACTCTTTTCACTTAATTTCAGACATACTTTTAATTACACCTTTAGTTAAATTATATTAGGAAATTGTTTTAACAATTTTATAGCAATAACTTATCTGTTGTCTATTTACTGTATTATGTTCAATTTTCGGACAGGCAGAAAGGTTTTACATTTGTACTTAAAATATTGATTTAAACAATTGAAATGTATAAAAAATAATTTTTAAAATCGTAAGTGTGAAATAGTTATGTGTCATTGATATTCACTTGTAATTAATTGCTAAAACAACATTTATACAAAGTGATTAAATTAATTTGAAGAGTATTATTGAGATGTATGGTAACTATACTGTTAATTCTTCCCCTTAAATGCATTATCAACTCTCTTTACTTCTAATTGAGGTTCATTGTTACTTCATAAAAGACCATCATATAAGTTCGTTTATATGAAATTATCAATCTTTTTTAATAATTTTCCACTTCAATAGAAAGAAGCAAGCTTCTATGATAAAAATTTAAGCCCAGATTTAATATTCAATTTACGCTGACCCATTTAGGAAACATCACGCAAAATTCGTCCTTTTTGGGTGATTTGCCTTGTGTAACAACATTTTGTTGTTCCCAAGTTCCCTCATTTTACACTTCGTAACGCTAAGCACTACCCTTCCCTCCTTCTGTTTGCATATCAAATTATATGAGGAGCTCCTCAGTAAGGTTAATGGGAAGGAAAAATACAAAAAAGTTTATATTAAAACATAGACAGATTTAATTTTTTCCAACAAATTTGTGAAACAAGCCCTGGATAGGATCTGGTGCAACCTTTGAGGTTGTAACGGGCACATCTTTCCGTATTATGAAAGTATTTAACAGTATTATGTATGGCCTACCATTTTATGATATGTCGTATATGAATGAAGGCTGTACCGTTGTATTTACCATAACAACGTAATTTGTATAAATTTCTATTCCAATTAATAAATTATTACTTTAAAGACTTATTTATTATTTCGGGGATAACTTCCCAGCATTATAAATAGTTATAAATAGTCGTTATTGTTCCGCGCGACATCGTTCATGAAAAAGTTTTAAAAATAACTCGCCCGATTCGAAACGACTCGACAGAATGTTAATGACTTGTCCTGAATGAAACGTAAAAATATGTTAAAAATTTCGATTTCGAAAATCGAACGCATTACAATAACTTCCTATACTGGTAAGTTAAAAATTTCCAATTATAAAATATTTATGAAATTATAACGTCTTAGTACGAAACCTCAAACCTATTTTCAACATAATTAAACGATAAAATTGGGTTTAAACTTAAGAGAAGTTGCAGAAACATGATAAAGCTCCGTAAACAACAAATCGAAACCGACTGATCTGACACCAAGCGAATATAAATCTGTGGCCTAAAACAGATTTCCTTAGCATAGCAACATTCCGATCTCGAATCTTGAGCCATGATTTCCCTATATTATATGAGCTATGTTATTTTGAATGCTCTTTTAAAATTAACCTTGTTTGTAGTAAAAGCTGTATCATTTTTCAAATGTTTGAAATAAATGAATGATTGTATTTTTGAATCACTTTGTATTTTTAGTTTAAATATGTAGACCACAACCACTTCTCGCATCATATCATATGCTTGCTGTTCTATCATTACATTATCATGCAGCAAAAAAAGATGAATGTTGCTGATGCTGATGCTGATGCTGATGTTGATGTTGATGACGTTATCATAATGATCATACTGATATTGTGCGTGCACTTGCATAAAAATACATAAAATTAGTAATGCGGCAGTAAGGATTACAATATTTCATTTTGATTGCAATTATACATGCAAAATATTATGTATATAAAGTTTATATACGTATAATAATTTCCAAGTATAAAAAGCGTGGAAAATGTGTTTAGTATTCATGTATGTGGGTTTAGTTTATTTGCACGAGTGTTTTCATTTACAGTCGTAGTATTTACTAAAACCCGGTAAAAAAAAATTCTAGTTGCATGAAAATATGTTCTTAGCATGGTAACAAGTTAATATTTTCATTTTACCTTCTTGTTTAAAATTTTTAAGCACCCAAATACTTAGTTTTTGAATTGTAAGTATATTAAAATCGTTCGTTGACTCGGGAAATATTGACTTGTTATAATAATATCAACAGCCAAGTAAATGTAAACCCGTTTACTTCAATCTGCCTAGTAAACAATTCTACACACCGAATTTCGGCTTATTTGAACTGAAAGGAGCAGCAGTGGATTCCCTCGCAAAAAATAACTTTTTCGACGTTTTTATTGCTTGAACTTCTGTGCAGCCTTTTCAAATTGAGCCAGGGTGTCGAAAACCGGTATTTGGGTGGGTACGATTAGTGCCATGAATGCCCTTTTTATAGCTTTAAACATTCAATTACTTCCACTCCTTATTTTTATATAACAAAATCATGTTTTTTCGCGATTTTTAAGGTTTTGCAAAATTCCACTAAATGGCGTTAGAGGTGTTAAAAATTTGTATGCAAGTTGAGTTCATTTGAAATGTATTGTGCATTTTGCATGTAGAAAATATCCAGCTGTCATTTCCGCCTTTTTAAGTAGACTGTTCAAGATTTTAAAAGACAATGAAAAGACAAAAATTCCATTTCAACGAAACGCTTTAACAATAAGAAACAATGAGTGACTGCAGTTACGAATTATTATTTTAAAAGTAATAAAGGTTTTATCATAGCTCCGTTAGAAATTTACGACTCCATACAGACATAAAAAAGAGCTATTAACTCAAATAAATAAAACTGTAGTGCAAGCATTGAGCACATTTTGATTGGACAAGTTAAATTCAATGATTTGTGCTTCCAGTTATGTATTAAATTAATACTAAGGAAATAGCTCTGAATATTTAAATGACTAATTAAATGAATTATTATTATCAAAAATTACAAAATAATTATCCTGGCGGAGATATTCAAAAAATTTTTCCATTCATTTTTCATGAGCTTCCTTTTTTACATGGCTAAAATATTTTGAGTTTGGCATAGGAAGTTAGAATACAATTCAGATCAAAAATGAAATTTGAATGTAATGCTATTATGGCATTATTTGTTCTTGAGATATATTAGTCGTTGATAAACAAATATATACGCAGCTGCAAACCAATGTTCCAAATATAGATAAAATCTTAGGTGTTGGAATAATATTAACAAAACAAATATTTTAAAGAGGATTTAATGCAATTTAAGCTGAAAACATGCCTGGCCCACCCAGTAAAATATATATAGTTATGGGATTATTAATTTATATAGCTATTATATCCGTATTGTTGTTGGTATTATAGGTCCCATACGTTCACGTATGAACTACAGACATACCAAGCAATAAGCAAGGTGAATATGGATAATATATGGATTATGAAACATAATAAACAAACACATTCCAAATAATATCCTATCAACAAAACTAACCTATATACGTTAACATAAATAACTACATACCTATTTTAGAGGATGTTGCTGTTACCTACTTATATCAAATGTTGGTGAAACATATTTAAGAATGGGCTATATTGTGATAATCGGAAAAAATAGATCCGGATTATTGTTGTAATTACGAGTAATTAATTATGGAGTTGGTTGGGTAGAGTTTGTCGACTATAGAAGTTTTTAGGTCTTGCGTTCAAAAATGGGACACTATTATAGAATTTTTCGACAGTCTCAAAAACAATGTCATAATTAGTGATATCTGCATATATTGTGAGTTTTTAATCTATTTACCATCTTTATTATCGTAACTTTATTTTCTATTTCTTTCAATTAAGAAGACGCTTTTCCGATCAGTTTATATCGTACTCATATTAGCTTTGACTTTGAAAAGTTTTGTTTTTGAAATAAAGGTGAAACCAGCTTTTGTGATTAAATAGAGCTTAAAAAAGGCAAATATCTGTGATACATTGTTTTCGCACCATACAGTAAGTTAATGTCCTATTACAATCATATGTTATAAACAATAACATTATTCCTATCCACATACATAAACCTACAGCTTCGGTTACAAGCGTTGCGTCGTAAAATCTACATTCAATACATCAAGTAGTAAATACAATACATTATTAGAGTATTGTTGTACAAGGTGTACCATCCACTTTTTAATATGTCTAATTAACAGTTTTTCCAACTTTCAATTCTCAAGCCCACTAAACAGACGATAGAAACTAATAAACTACTAGACAGCAGTGATACCATAATATTTTTCGAAACAAAATTTTCAATAATTAGTATAAATGATATTCAAATATTCAATTATTTGTCCACTAAAAAAATTGAAAAAAGCAAGAGTTAAACCGCTAGTTTTAGTAGTAAAACCCCTGAGTTGGCAACATTGCTAATGAATAGGTTAGAAGTAAACAAGTGATGTGTGATACTATCGTATTAGCATTAATATTAAAATTAGTCGGTTTTCTTTTTGTTAAAAGTTTTTTTTATTTCGAACAAACAAGAGGCCACCGAGGCCTTATCACGACTGGACAAGGACAGACACTTTTTTGCGTTCTCAAATATCACTATCACGATACCTTTACTTTCCTATCCATAAATATCCGGTTACGTTGAAAATATTAATTTTTCTGCATTTAATCCTTTTTATAAACGTTTGCTAAATGTAAAAGTAAAAAAAAATATAAATTTATAACAATTTTAATTTCCTAGTTAATTTAAATATTGAGATCTTCTGTATTATTTACCCCGGATTATAAATAAACAAAAATAAAAAAATACTGCACGAATTATATTCGTTATTACAAACAATGTAAATAAAAATTAATTAAAAAAATTAAAATAGTAATTTAAAAATAATAAAACGTAATCAATTTTTTATAAATAATATGCAGACAAATACTCGACGTGCATGTATATAATTTTTTTTTTTTAATATAGTATTTTGGGTATTATATATAAAATTAAAATTTTGTGCTAGCCAAGCGAAAATGTTTACAAGGTTTGTAAATATAACAAAAATAAAATTATATTGTAGAGACAGGTATATACAGATTAAAATGATTAAAATTTAATAAATAAATAAATAAATAAAATTTTTATATTAAACGAGTCCACCATCCAAACTACTACTAAACATTGATTTTATTTATTTGTATATGTATAGCTACGATTATTTTATTTTATCAAAATAAAATTATAAAAAATTACTTGAATATAGATAGATTAAAATATTTCAGTTAATAAAGTTTAAAATATTTCAACTAATTTTTCTTAATCTACAGGGTGATTCAAATAATAATAGCAAGATTTCATCAAATGGTAGAAGTTAAAATAAAGACAAATACTAAATACACAATCGAGAAAGTGTCAGGGTTGAATTTTAAAGTGTCTGCATCGAAATTAACTGTGAATATTGATAAAAGAACGGCTTATGGAGCATTACATAACGTTATTGTATTTGCAATAAAGTCAGAGGCGCAAAAATCTTTTTTCTTGCAATGGAGTGGTAGCACATCCATATCTGTACCTCTTGTTTTAGTAATTTATTACCGTAAGCTTTAAATAATGAAAGATTTTCTAAGTTCATAACTTCAAATATATTCAAATAAATAATTTTTCTTAAAACTCCACTCTGCATTTAGAAAAGGACGATTTCCTGACTACAAGTGCTATAAGAGTATAAGATATTGCCATTATTTTAATATTATCTACAATTTGAAGAAGTTCTGGCTAATAAATAAAAAATAAATAAATTTATACATTGATAATCAAAAGTTTAATGATATTCCAAGTAAGCCAGTTTATAGACAGAAGATATTATGCGACCTTAGAAGATTAATTAGGTATTCTATCTAGGTAGTTATTTACAATTTTCTGCTCATTCTAAATTTTAGCTTCATCAAATTAAATCTATATTTTAGCAAAATTATACCTTTCTATCTTTTCGTTCATGTGATTAGGTAACTTACTCTAAATATTCTTTCATTGCAAATAATTGTTCTATTCGATTATGCAGGGCTTATAAATGAAGGGTGATAGTTCGAAAAGTTAGGGTCAGCAGTTATAATTGTGGTTCTATCATATAATGAACAAAATTATTATACCTTTAACAAAAAAATTTTACGAAATTTTCAAACGCTATATTTCGGCTATATCAAAAAGCTATAATATCTCTGCAAAAAATTATCTAATTTGGAACCCCTATATCTTGTTTGAAAACTTGTAAATTCTAGCTTTAGAAGGATGAAAAATGACCAAATGACAATTTTATATAAAGTTGATAAGAGAAACAAAATTTTAAAAATTATTTTATAATAAGTCTGTGAGGATCATTTGAAAAGTTGTTTATTTTTCTGATAAATGAGGGTAAATTCCGCACGTACCTGGCTCAAATATTCGTTTTCCAAGTAAAATTGACACTTCTGAAATAAAAACCCTGATCATCTGACATAATCATCACACTGAAATTTATCTCATATCTCTCGCAACTTATCAAAATCAATATCCTTTTGAAATTTCAAACTTCTATCATTAGCGATTTAGGCTACGCGTTGATATGTCAGTCGGTACATGGCCTTTTCCCCCTCCAGATTATTTACCGCCTTTGAAATAATTCTGATTTTAAAGAATATACAAAAAGAATCATTTTAAAAAAATCATAAAATCGAAGCTGTTATGGGAGACTCCTAGGTAAAAACATTCATTGATGCGACTATTATATATATTTATGAAATTAAAAAAAAATTTTGTACTTCCCATATCAAGAAACAGGTATGTAAAATTGTTTTGAAAAGAATTTATAACATTCAGTAGAATTTATAAAAATATTGTTTTAATTGAATAAACATATAAAATAATATTGATAAAGTGCCTATATAGGTTATTTTAAAATAATTATATTTTATCGATTTAAATTCAAATAAAATTAAATATTGCTACCTCTTCGTGCTAAAATTTTTAAATATTGGTTTTGAGTTTTTACATAGCCTATACATGGTATTAGGTTTATTCCAAAAATTATTTTGAATTGTCCTCAATATTTCCAATTTTAAAGCGCCCCCCTAATCAAGTTTTGAAGGAAATATACAAAGTGTCTAGCTAAGTTGGCTTTATATGGAAAATTTTTACATTATAAGGTTTACGAAAAAAAATTTATTTTTTATAAAAAGCTCTGCTTTCAAAAATATTAACATTCAGCTATTCACTTTTGACTTCGAGTGCCACAAATTGAAAAAGTTCAATAGGTATGTTAATGATCGTTTAGAAATGCAGACCATTTTGAAAAAATAATAAAGAAAACAGTTCAAGAAATCACTCCCGGAATATGTAGAAGTGTATTTAAACAATTTTGTAAAAGAAAAATTACATTTATGGAACACGAAGGTTCACACGTTGAGGCAAAAATGAACTGAAGATAACTAAGTTAACAAGGAGCCCCAAAATCGAAAATTTTAAATGTTGAAAAATACAAGTTTTTTAATACAAAGTTAGTACATATTTTTTCGACGAAGGCTGTTATCGAAAGAAATGAAAAGTTAATTTTATTTGTGATGTTGATCACAGTGTTAAGCAATTGATAATTAAAAATTTTTTTTTAATTTCTTGCTATTCATAATTTAAGAGAAGAATAAACAAATGAACAAAGTAACATGGAGAAATTAAACCAATTTTTTTTGAGACCCCGTATAACTTTTAAGAATATGCTAAATAAATTTATGGTGTTAAAAATTCATTTTGTCAAAAAAAAACTTCTATTTGATCTTAAATCAAATGAATTCGATAAAAATGATATACTTGGCTAGGCGGACAAAAGTTTTGTAAACAAGAAAAACTTTGTTTAATCGAAGATGGAGCTGAAATCTTAAATAAGAAACATAATCCAAAATATATTTTAAGACATACTGTATTTACATATTTACTATTAATAACATTTATAACATATTTACCAAGAAGCTATTTATATTATTATTTAAATATGGTAATTATAATTTTATTATGCTTTATTTAATAAGTTATAATTATTATCATTGAATAAATTACAATAATAAATGATTTAATAAATGGTTTTCATTATTAATTATTATGATTTGGTTATATTCAATTTATTTATTTATAGTCAGTCGTTTATTTAATTTTTATCTGAATATTACGATCAATTTAATATTTATATCAAAAATATGTTTCTATCTTCATCTCTTTCATTTAACTGTAACTTATGAGCCTGAGTGTGGGTGGTTTTCAATACAATAAATATAAAACGAAATACAGGCAATTACAACAGTTTATTTCACAAAACTACGAAAAAATGAAAAAAAGATTTTTGGAAGCATCATATACTGCCTGATGTGTAGAACAAAATCTAAAACGCAGGTGGATCATATTTCCAAAAAAATTTATAAATTTAAAGGGCGTTATCGAATTAGATTTAACATGCAATTAGAAACCCATGGTTCAATTTCAATTTTCAAAATTTTTGCATTTTTTCTCCAGATGATGTTAACTATTTTCTATATGTATTTATTAGAAAGGATTTTCATTTGTACAAAGATAAAAGATCTTAAAACTTTTTGCCCACTTTTTAACTTCAAAAGTTTTTGCGCAGAGTTGTTATTTTTGTTAGAAACTCGTCTAGTCAATGTGTTATTAACTAGTAGTTTCGTTATACCTACTCTTTGTATGAAATATATTTTTTTTTTTGCTCAGTAATCGTGTGAAAAACACTGTTAAATTGTAAACTATATAATAACTAGCGGCCCCGACGGACGTTGTCCCGTAAAAACGTAACTCCAATTCATGAATACCTATACTACGTTTAGCCTGTCCGCTAAACCCATCCCGCTAAACCCCAATTTAACTCCTATTTATTGGAGTGGCCTGACCTTCGACCTTTGGCCTGACCTTTGATAGTAGAGCTCGCTGCGCTCGCATATGGCTCTAATAAATGCCTATTGACAATACCTGAATACTATTAAAAATACATAGTACACATAGTATACATAATGTGATATGATTTATATGCGCTCCCACCATTTAATGAAATTTCATTTTTTTGGTACGGAGCCCTCAAAAACAGTTGTAGTGGACCGAATGGTAAATCTAAACCATTCTCCAATCCCCTTGAACTCACACAAAAAATTTCATCGAAATCGGTCCAGCCGTCTAGGAGGAGTTCAGTCACATACACACACACACAAGAAATATATATATTAAGATAAGTTACTATTATTAATAATCTATTTTTTTCAATAACTGATAAATTTTAAATATCGTTTATTTCCACATTTGAGAGGTGTATAGTGATAAAATTTTTTGTACGGCATACGTGGAATAACGCATTATTAACGTACTTCTGCGATTGTCCAACTCGTGCTACGCACTCGTTGTGCATATTTTAGATGATTACGTTAATAATGCTGTTATTCCACTAGTATCGTATATAACTATTTTGTGGAACTTGTCCAAAGACGAAATGCTGCATCGGAGCAATTCGTACATATATCATGTATTAACAAACAAATATTAAAGACAATTTGAAGATAAATGGTAATAAAATTTAACACAATTATTCCCTTTTTATTTTGATATTTGGGATAAAAAATATAAAGCATAATAAATAATAATTAACATTACAACAAACAATAGCAAATAATAAAAATGAATTATTATGATAAATTGTATTTAAAGAAGAATTATCTTTTTATTATTATGTGAGTATGAGTTTGGATTCGTTCCATCATAATTGAAATTATACTGCTAGGATTAAATGCTGTACCTTGATCACAATATACCTTTGATCACTTTTCAGTCTCTTGAAAGGTATGGCTATGTACGAGACAGGAAATATATGAAGGCAAAATTTATTTATAAGAGAGAAGAAAAATTGAAATACAATTTTTAATTGAACAAATTGTTGCTTTTACTCTTTATTTCTGATGTGCAAGTTGGCTATTTTGTTTTGTGATTTAAATCTTACTAGATGACAGGAAATTTTCACACAAATAGGCACCACCAAGTATGCACCAAGTTTACTCTCAAGTAGGCACGTGGTTTAAGATCTATAAAATTTTGTATAGGTACACATACAATTTTATACATCGAAAAATTTTAAAATACCTATTGCCCATTTTTTTACATAGATTTGTTAAAGGTAGCATAATAAAATTATAGAATCATCGGTCTCATTTAATTTTACAAGATTTTATTTAATTTGCAATGTATGTATAAATGTATGTTTGCCCGGGTGGAATCTTGCAACTCAATTTTGAAGCAGTTATTGTCAGCCGATTGAGCTGAAATTTTGCATGCAAGCTAGATTGGGATGACAATGCATGGTTAAGTGATTTTCCTTGGTTAATGATTTTCCATGGATTCCATGGTTTGATGCAAGGTTAAGTGATCCTGATTATCCCATCGCTTCCACCATATTTGAGATATATATGTTTTTTACAAAAAAAAAAAAATAATTTTAAAAATAAGTTTTTATTGTTCTAAAAAGTAGAAAATAATTTTGTAGAATCACTCATATACGATTATTTGTAAAAGCTTGAGACGCTCAATATAAAGAAGAATTGAAAAAGTAGGTATGTGGAGTGGATGAATATTTAAAATTGAGTTCCTCAAGCTTTTACAATTAGCCGTTTATTTACTATTTTTTAGTATAATAAAAACCTGTCCCTTAAAAAGTATTTTTTATTAATTTTTTTTCTTTTTTTGTTAATAATTTTTTTATATTTCTAACGAAAGCCATAATTCTCCACTTGTATGTCATTTTTCTTCCGTAGTGGGAAATGTTATCTTGAAAATGACACCGCATTTATTAAAACTGATGGAGTTTTAAAAGGAATAAACAAATAAAAACAAAAAACACCCTTGAGAAATAAATAAATAATATATGGAGATTTTATCTAAATCACTGGTTAATGGTGATTAATTATTTTGATGTATTTCTGGTTTAAACATAGCATGTTAAAGATGTAAAGTTTGTAATAATTAATAGGAGTTGTTACTAAACGACCAGACTAGATTATGTCTATAAGTTGGTGTCTATAGGAGGAAACTTATGGGTGTCTATAGGAATAAGGATAACATGTTGAAGGAGACGTTTACAGCTAAAATTTAAATAATATAATTATATCTTTGGAGCGAGTTTGACTTATCGATACTTTAAAAATTTAAAAATAATATTGCTAGCCTGTCTCATAGCGGGTGATTTTCTTAAGGGATAAACTTAGATCGAAATCAAACCCATAAAAATTATCAATGGGCACGATATCGAATTCAAAGGAAATGTAATTTTAGATAGTTTGTATTTAAATATGATTTTGGTACAAAAAGCATGTAGTTAGTTCGAATAAAGCGTAATCTGGAAGTCGTATTTTCGATCTTTTTTGGAAGTCGTACTTATTCAATAGTAAGGGGTATATTCCGGTAAATTTTGGATTCCAAATAGTTTTATATGTATGGTTTATTGGCGAAAACTAGCGTAATCACATTTCTTTAAAGAAAAAACAATCCATAGGTGTCAGATCATAAAAATGGTGCATCTTTTTACATTTTTAAAGTGGTATTCTTCCGAGTGGTATTTAAGATGGAATAACAAAAAATATTGAACACAAATCATCTGTCAGCTGCCAAATTGGCTCCCACTAGAAACAATGTGTTTTATGTGCAGGTGTTTTCGTATCATGAACTCCGCATATTTTTTTGACAACTTTAATATGCAGTGTGTCTAAGAAGAGGCTAATGTCATTGGTATTTTTCCAAAAAATGGCTTAAAAAATGTAAATTGTGATCAAGGGTACAGCACTCTTCCATATTCTATATTATATACCATAGAGCTTTCGTTGTATTACAGTGACTATAATATAATAACTCTCTTAAAAAACAATTTATTTATTATACCTCGCCATATCGTCGCGTTACAAAATGATAAAACAATAAATTAATTAATTATTGTGTTAATAAAATATATATTTATACGCGAAATATTCATTTTAATTATAAAAAAAACTTTGTGACAAACAAATAAAAACTGGACGGATGGTATTTTATCTTTGTCTGCTTTTTTATGTTAAACAACAAATCATTTTATTTTTTCTCTGACATTTATTAATCGAAAGAAAATTATTTGAGAATTGTTTTTTGCATATAGTTTTAATGAATTCGTAAAGACAAGTTCCTAGCGCAAGAAATGGGCTGGTATTCTGATTTGGACAACACTCATATCAATTTTTAGAATCCCCTCAAAAATCTCTATCCATGCATATAAAATTATCGACCTTATTTCGAATCAGCTTGATATCCCTTTTTGTTTTTGAGTTATCCTGATGACAGACGGACAGCTGACAGACAAACGACAGACGGACATACAACCGGAAATGGACTAATTAGGTGATTTTATAAAACACCTATACGAAATTTATGTTCATAGTATCAATATTTTTAAGCGTTACAAACTTGGAACTAAACTTAGTATAAATTGGTGTATTTCATATACACGGTATAATAACTAACCCATATGCGATTTAGCAAGCAGTTTCAGTTTTGTATTCACATAAATGCCGCTTAGATTTAAGAAAAAAAATTTTAAATCTTTATGTTCCTAAATAAACGCGAATGAATATTATCGTTCGGAGTAGGCTAGAAATGTCTTTTGAAGGAGTTATAACAATTGATGTGAGTGACGTCCAGATGAAAGTCCTCATTCATTTTTCAGGCTAGGGACATTTATCAATGAAGATTGTTTTGGAAACATTTATAAACCAATTTTACTCGCCCAATTTTTAGTTTAGAATATTAAAATTTCACTTTTAGTTTTCGATTTTTGGACTAACAATATTATTTTACGCATAAATTTCATTGAAATTTTACCTGCTTCAGACATCAATGCAATATTATGATTGCTGCATACGCTGTGAAATAGAGTTTGGTGAAACGAATGTCAAATATAGCAAACTGGAAACTAAAACAATTCAAGCGTAAGAAAATTTAAAAAATAGTAAAAAAATAGATATTACTTTTAAGTGCTTATTTTACTTGAAACTTTAATCAGTTTATAAGAAAACGTTGTATTATACATAACCGCTGGTGTTTAAAAAAATCTGCTTTTAAAAAATATCATGAACAATGTTTGGACTAAACAGTATTTAGTCAAGCTTATGTAAACCTTTTTTCTAAATACCATAGAGCGAGTGTTTTGACAATTGATATAAAAGAATTGAATTATTTAAACATATTATTGTTTGTGTTATTTAATAATAAAATATTTTTTCAAAATCATTAGTCATTAACGTAAATAATAATTATACATATACATATAGTAAATGTAGATAAATAAAAACAAATATGATCAACAAAAAGAAAATTAATAAAATAAAAATACAATAAATTTGATTGATGAATGAAATAAATTGAAAACGTTTAAACATCTGTGATACTTATATACAGGTTGTTTAAAAACTTTAACGTCTGTGATCATATGAAAAAATACCAAATGTATATTGTCTAAGTATACAAGTATACTCATATACTCTAAGTATATGAGTATTGATCGTTCAAAAAAAAACAGGCACCGAACAAGACAATATGTAGACATGAGTGCACATACCTCTACGATCTCTCTTGTTCGGTACCACTTTGATTTGAGCGACCTATACATTTTCAAACAAAAATTCATCACTCTTAAGTTAATTAGTTTCTAATATAAAATTTTGTCTGTTTCGATTTGGGATTTTGAACAAAATTTTTTTAACAAAAATGGAAAGATCACATATAAGTTTTATAACGAAACTGTTTTTATTTTTCATGATAGTTTTAACGAAACAGGCAGTTTTAAAAGAACTTTTCAAAAGAGAAACGAAACCGCCCGGCAAAAAAAATGTTCGTAAAACATCGTTGTGACGTAATAATGCTAAGTGAGTAGTATACACTTTATACAATTCATAATTAAGATTATGATCTTTTACGAAAATTATTTTTGTCAAGCGATTTCGTTTTGTTATAAAACTTACATACAGTGCGTTCATTTCAAAAGTATCCACCCTTAATAACTCTTAACCTGATGTGATTTGTGTGAAAACACGTCGATTTAGATATCGAGCGGGAAATTCATTGTTATTTGAAAGGGCATAAAATTTTGTATTCAACCATGATAAAAATGAAATCATACGATTGGTTCTTAAGATAGACTGCACGGGAGATGGAAGGTATCCACCTTTAATGACTCGTGACCTGATGTGATTATTGTTTTGAGAGAAAACATTCCGATTTATATATCGGCGGGGAAGTTCCAAATTGCTAGCTAGAAAATTCTAGTTTTCATCCCTTCACCCCAACCCACCCCTACTTTGAAATTTCAAATGGCTCCCACTTCCTTGTGATACCTCATTTGAAAGGACAATTCTCTCCTCAACCATGGTAAAAAAACGAAAACGATCGATTGGTTCTTAATATTAACTTCACAGAAGATAGAAGGAATGAATTCCATCTTCTGGGCAGTCTATCTGAAGAGAACTAATCGATCGATTTCATTTTTTTATCATGGTTGGAGAGACAATTGTATGCCCTTTCAATTGAGATACCACAATAGAGGGTAGGGGGTGCAATTTGTAATTATAATGTTAGGGTGGCTGTGGGTAAGTTTATGAAGTCGTTACGCCTGGAAGATCGACTCCAATAAATCACTTGTTAGCTAAGAATATGGTTGGTGCCGACTTCAAAGTATATTTTCTCACAAGGATTATTAATTGGAGCCGGTAAATTTTGTACTTTTTTGGGCTTTTTTCTTGGAGTCGGTTCTATTTTTAGCAAAATTTTCTTTTCAAAAATATTTTATAACCATATGAAAACAATTTGAAAAATTGACAAAATTGTAACTCGTTAATAGTACATCCGGATCAAAATAATTTTAAGAACTTTTATGAATATAATAGTTATTTTTTATGACACTGTTTTGCTCGAAAGCGGTTTTTACTACGTACCCTTTATACGAATAAAATAGATAATTCATGAATGAATGAGAATCAATGTATAATTACTTTTAATTATTATTGAATAATTACAGGACGTACTATTTTTTATTAGTTATGTTAGTTAATTAATAATAAAGTCGAATTAATGAAATAATTATAAAATGTAACTTAATTCATGTCGTTAAATTCAGCATATGTTCACAAGTTCTTAATATATTTGGATCATGTAATAATATAATTTATTTAGAAGCCGCAATAGCAATGCTTGTTTAAAGAGCTATTTTTAAATTTGAATAAACGATTGACTGATTTATATATATTTTGCCAAGAAGGGGGCATATTTCGACAATATAAGCCTTTTGCATTACTTTATAGAAGAAAGGGTAAAATTTTAAATCATAATCAATTTGAAAATAAATAAGTATTTCAGCAATAAAAAAAAAGAATGGGAAACATTAGACCAAGTGCTTTATTAATATTCAATTAAATTTATTGAATTACAAAAAAAAATACTAAAGCAATTAACAAAACAAAATATAAAAAAATTAACTGAAACAGTAGAAAAAATTTCTCTTCCCTTTACTAAATGTCATCATTATTATTTTCAATTTAAAAATTACAATTTTTTATTGCAAATATTTGAACCATTGGTACAAAAATTTTAATTTTTAATTTTAACACAAAAAATTGTCGAAGTAATAAACGCGTTCGTATGTATAATAAAACAATGAAAATATTTCAAGCATTTAAATAAACTGAACACTGGAAGATTCCCATGTAAGCGTCGTCATGAGACAAATTTGAACTAAAAAATTAGTCCGAATATAATATTTGAAGAAAACATCTTTTCCCTTTTACAAATAATATATTTTAAAATGGTTTGCACGTTCTAAATTCACGGTTAAAAATTACTTATAAAAATTACATACATTTCGTTTAGGGATGCCGTCATATGATAAATTTGGTTTTACATATTTAAACTTATGTGTTCTAAAGTTTTATCCGGTTATGCAGTTCCTATATCCCGGAAAAAAAATAAGAAATGATAATGTTAGTAAAGAGAAAAATTTCGCTTCCTTGTCTTTCATTAAACCTCTGTTTTTGCGATCTTATATACCTGTACCTGCTCTTGATAATATTTGTAATGCAGTAAGTTTGTCTTTTATGTGTCTTAAGAAAAGAAAGATAGCCACAATCATGATATTCTCATATAATACTTACTATAAAATTTGCTCCTAATTTACGCCTGCGCGGGTAAAGAGTTATGTTTACGAAAAAATGTTTCAAGCAAAAGGTGTTTATTTTTTAATAAGGAACATTTTTATCTATCATCTTTTGTTCTATCTGTAATGGTTGATAAGATGGATCCTACGGACTCAAAACCCAATTGACCCAGGTTGCTCATTTACAAACTCGACCTCACTTTCTACGTCCTGAGAACGCTATAAAAATTTTCGTTTGATATCTCTCTTCGTTTTTGAGTTATCGTCGACAACAGACGGGCAGACGGAAAACCGAAAAGGTATTAATAAGGTGATGTATACCTGTACAAAAATTTAGTTTATATTATCAATATTTTTAAGCGTTACACACTTGGGACTAGACTTGATACATTTCAAATATACACGGTAAAAAATAATGGTCACTAAGCTTTCAATTGTCGGTTGAGAAAAAACATTTATTTTGCTTTATTAATAATAATCCGTATTTTTTTTTATAATAAGATTATAATAATAACAGAAGTCAAATGTCAAAGCTCTGATCATGCGCACAATCAGCAGGCAATACTCTGCCGTTTTCTCTTCATGGAGTATACCGCTGCACACACTCGTCCCTCTCTTTATATTATACATCGTTCTTCTTTTAGAAATGTAAATTCTTACAAACCAAAAGCATTCCTGTCATTTGAAAAGGAACACCGAATTGCGATTACTATGTAAAAGAGTGTTGGGCATGTTAGCTTTATTAATTAGAATTAGATTATTAAAAAATTAAAATTTGCCTAAATAGGATTAGAATGTATGAATTTAAATAATAAAAATTATATTTATTGACTTTTGTGTACGGACCAGCATTGAATGGGATTAAATATAAAATATTTGTAATAATATTACAAAAAACAAAGAAAAAATATATAATGTTATTATCACATAGAGAGAGTGAGACAATGATAGAAAATGAATACATAAAATGTTAAAATAACACTTTGGAATCATATTGGTTGGTTGGCTGGGTAGGTTGAATAATATATAACGGATCACCGTTAAAATAACGATGAGGTGAAATCTCTCATTCATTCATTCATTCATATTAAATACATTACAACTGTGGAAACTGTTCATTTAGGGTGATTTTAAATTTAATAATGGCTCGTGAATTTTGAGGATTATTATTAACTTACCAGTATAGGGTACGACAAATTGTAAATGGGTCTGACAATCAAATTCGAACTTTTCATCATATAAATACGTTTCCCATTCAGGACAATGCATTGACACCACTTTTAAATTGCTATCTGTGTCGGCGTCTCTACGTAGACATTTTTCCGTTTCCGATTTCTTACGAATCAAAGATGATAGTGATATCAGATTTAAGCCAAGCGTTGCATATAAGCATTAAAGTATATAATTAAATTGAGTCGTTGGAGAAAGAAGAAAACAAAAATTTTAAAATTTTCTTCTAATATTAAGAAACCATAAACTGTAGTACAGGTAATGGATAAAGTTATTTTATCACAGAAATGTTATTATGCCATTTTAAGTGTGTCAAAGCGAAATCCGGTTCCCTTATTTGTAATTTACATCTTATGTTGCAAAATTCGGCCTTTAGTTTGCATATAAGTGAAATATTCGTCATAGGAAAAAATTTACTGGATAACTTTTATTATATTTTTAGAACTATGTTTCTTTTCGCACATTAACATTCTGATTTGTTTGCTGGTTGGAAGGTAAAACCAAAGTGCAACAAAAAAAGACACCAAAAACCGAACATTTTTACTCAGGTTACCTAGGAAACTAAAACTTTCTTAAGCGATTTCTTGCCATGAATTTTGAGAATATGCAAAAATATTTTTAATTTAATCAAAATTTTATGCTTTAGTGGAGGTGACTGATCAGTTAAAGATAATATAGATAATTTAAAGTAAGTACAAGGAAATTTTATGTTATGTCATAATAAATATCCTGATCAAACTAATTGCAGGTACGCACACATTAGGTTGATTACCAAATCAGAAGTATGTCTTTTTTTAAACTAATATTACAATTAATTGATATAGTAAAAAGTAAGTAACTAAAAATAAATTCTTGAAAGAATAAAACAAGTAATCGACTTCTAAAATTAATACCTCAAATATTTAGAAAACATTTTGAAAGTAAAAAGCAAGCGCTAAATTAATAATGTACGAAGATACGATAGGGTCATCGTTCCTACCAGATTTTTCACGGCGCTTTTCGTTTTTTGAAAGACTTGACTTGAAAGACGTGATAACTAACGATACTCAAAATTGTGGGCTTGAAAAAGTGGTTCCCAATGATCTTTCTGTAAATGAATATTTTACGAGATATATAATCTCAATTTTGCAACATGAATTAATTAATTGTAAAAACAAATTAAATTATATTTCGAATTTTTAATGTTTTGATAAAGCGGCAAATTTTGATATAGCGGCTTAACATTTTCCCGAGCGCTAAAGGGACTACTGTTGTTATACTTTCTGCTTAACGAATTTTAAATTATTATTATAGATGAACAGTTTTGAATGTAGATATTTAGAATTGCAAATTATAGCAAGTCGCAGACTATTATGGATTATTTTTTTAATTGACATTGTTTTTGATGCTGTTGATGATGATGAGATCACGTGATATTACATAACATACATATTTAAATATGTACACAGAACACCTACCTCGAACCAAACAAATAAAAATATTATATCTACATACTAGAGTGTTACATGTATATTTGTCAACATTACAGAAATATTCACAAGTTTGATCGTTACTTAATGAAAATAAAAATAATTATTCTATATATTACTGATAAATAAATCATGAAGGAGGTTATTGTACCGAAAAATGCATTTGCAGCTGTGCTTGTGTGGTCATATTACGTTTACAGATGATGCTAAAAATTTCGCCGCCGTCTTAACCGTTATAAATTAATCTACAGAAGAAAGTATATGTAAAAGGAAGGACTTTTCCAATGTGAATGGCCTACTTTCTTTAACAATATTTCTCATAATCATTTTCATAAAACCAATATTTACGTAGATAATTTACTTAGCTATTTAAATTTAAGAGGGTTAGAGCCATTCCTTATATAGTCTGAGAGGGTTAAATATTCTAGTGGTATTCTCGATCTAGAATTTAAGTTTTTGTATTTTTAACACAAGCGCAGGCTCTTTTTCTCGGTGGTCATCAACACTAGTTTTAAATAAATTTAATGTTCATTAAATAAAAAATAGAAGTTATCACATAATAAAACAAGTGAAAACAAACAATTAACTGAGTTAAATGTTGAAATACCATTTGCAGACAGTGTTGATTACTCAGTCACATTACACATACATACATGTCACACATATATAACTGATATTCCCATATAATACATACTATACAATTTGCGCATAATTTTCGCTCTCACGGTTAAACAGGATGTTTACTAAAAAATGTTTCAAACAAAAGTTGTTTATTTGTTTATAAGAAACATTTTTACATTTAACTTAGCTTTTGTTCTATCTCTAACGGTTTACAAGATCGGTTCTACCCAAGATCCAATTGACCTATTTTGCTCACTTACGAACTCGACCTCACTTTTTACATAAAAAGTATGTATATATAAAAATTTCAGCTTGATATCTCTTTTTGCTATTGATTAATCGTGATGACAGACGTACAGACAGACAACCGAAAATGGACTAATTAGGTGATTTTATGAACACCTATACCAAAATTTTGTTCATACTATCAATATTTTTAAGCGTTACAAACTTAGGATTAAACTTAATATACCTTGATATATTTCATATACATGGTATAAAAGGTAAAAAGTAATTTGTTAAGTCGATAAACAATTATCAATCAAAATAATATTGAAATCTATTGTCGCTTGTGCGTTATCTATGTAAAGTGCGTTAAAATTGTGCGTTTACGCCATTTGTGAGGTAAATTTTAAAAACTTAGAAACCGTAACAACCGACAGATTTTAGAATTTAAAGACTACACGAATGGGATGCCCCAAAAATTGCGGCAGGCATAAATTTTAATTTAATTAAAAACAAGTGAAAACAAACAATTGACTGAGTTAATTGTTGAAATACCATGTATAGACAGTGAATATTACTCTGTCACATTACACATACATACATGTCACACATATATAACTGATATCGCCATAACATACATACTATACAATTTGCGCTCTCACGGGTAAACAGTGATGTTTACGAAAAAATGTTTCAAACAAAAGTTTATTTTTTTATAAGAAATATTTTTTATATTTAATCTTTTGTTCTATCTAATGGTTTACAAGATGGGTCCTAAGAACCCAAGACCCAATTGACCTATGTTGCTCATTTACGAACTTAATCACACTTTTTACGTCTTCAGCACGCTATAAAATTTCAACTTGATATCTTTTTTCGTTTTTGAGTAATCGTGATGACAGACGGACAGACGACAGACGGCAGACGACAGACAGACAGACAACCGGAATTGGACTAATTAGGTGATTTTATGAACACCTATACCAAAATTTTTTTCGTAGCATCAATATTTCTAAGCGTTACAAACTCGGGACTAAATTTAATATACTATGTATATTTCATATACATGGTATAATTACTTCTTGCGTTAATTTTGTGACGCAATTTATATACGTACTTCATAATCATTATTATATCGGTTGGATCACATGTGATAGAGTAGAAATATTAAATATTAGTAACTATTATTATTTTTAAAGTATTGTCTAATTGCTTATTTGTCACTGTATTTTTAATAGATACTCAAAAACAGTATTTTAAAAGCTTTCACAATAAAAAGAATTAGGTACAATTCATATCGAAGGCAAGTAATTTACAAATTTAACAGATGTAAATATAAAAATAATAAAATAGAATTATTATTATTGTGAAGCAGGATAAATGAAAGCTTTTAAGCTTACAACCAACAAACATATCCCATGCTTGGGACGAGATTATTTAAATCTTGTTTGAAATATACATGAATTAATACGAGTTTATTATTTTCATTATTATACAGAGTGATTATTTAAAGTGAAATTAATATAACAACTAATAATTATTAAATACTCTGTATATATGGAATTAGTTAACAATTCTCGAACTTGCTTACAAGTAAAATTCAAAATATATGAAAGAATTCATGATTCTAAAATATTAAGTATTTTAACGTAAGTACCTAACAAACTATTAATTACTAGAAGAAGAAAGCTGGATTGCGCAATAGACCTTTTCATCATGTCATATGCGCAAGTGCAGAGTTTATTTTTTCGTACTGACAGCAATAAGTAGGACTAAGATAGAAGATATTTGTTATGCATTTTATCACATTGGTTATAAATCATTTAGTACGAAACTAGTAAAAATAAATTATCAAACTTTATTACATAATACACAGTCAAAGCGGCTAAAACATTTCTTTTTATTTCGCAGTTCAGAAAAATAACAATACTTTTATTGTAATTTTACAAAAAATGTGGTAAAATTTTTTAGTAAATTTATAAATCAAGATCTGTACTTTTTCTAAGCGATTATACGTCAAGGCTTCAAATATATCGATAGTCAGGCGAAAAAGTTTAACAACAAGTGTGTTTTAAAAATCGATTCATGTGCTAATGTGAGGGGGGGGGGAGGTTAAACTCATTCTTACGTAAGATTTTATAAGTTGAAATTTAATATTAGAAATAATGTATATACATAGTGAGCTCATTCGAACGCGTCTCTTTGCTAACTAATAAAAATTTTTTAATTTACATCAAAATGTGAGTTTTAGTGTAACTGATCTTTTTAACGTAAGACGGGAGGGGGAGAAGGGTGTCAAAAATCATCTAAATCTTGCTTATGTAATTAATGGATGCCCCCTTATGACTTTTTCAGGGCATGTATATATTAAAAATATGAAACAATTTTCATTCAGAGCAGCCTTGAGACGGTCACGGCTTGCAGAAGGTTTGCATTAACTCCCCATTTTTGTGTTGGCTCTTGGAGCATAACAGTTTGTTGTAAAATTATGACAGAAATTTTTAACAGCAATAAAACGATAACTTTCTATCATTTTTATGGAATGATATATGTGTGAATGGTTGCTTTTGATACGTATTATCGATGGCATAAATACTGTATATACGTTGAAATTATAGTGAATACTCAAGTGGAAATTCTAACTCTTATCATTAGAATGAAATGAAGATACCACCTCTCTAATATTATAGAATGCTAAACAAAAGACTTGATTATAAGACAATTGTGGTTATAAACTTTTACTGAATATATGTCCACTGGCTAGACTATTCAGTTAGACAGTTAAACTGTCTAACGAACTAAACCCATGGTTTGTTTTCTACGTAATAATAGTTTACGAAGTTTATTAAAATATTTTACATATTTACAAATTATTTAATTACGTGACAATAGAGTAAATACCTAAAGGATATATTTTTAAATTAAATTTCAGTCAGTCTATGAATTGTACTTTCTTTCCACTATTACATTATTCGCTATAATCAATACTTACAATTAAACTCATCAAAAATATTCGCTATTGCGAAGTGCATAAGTAATTAACAGAAAAAATTTTTAAACAAAGGTGTCAAACCTGTGAATTTTTCCGAAGATTTCTATTTTACAAGCTTTAATGTTTGTATTTACTATGTACTAGCGGCCCCGACGGACGTTGTCCCGTAAAAACGTAACTCCAATTCATGAATACCTATACTACGTTTAGCCTGTCCGCTAAACCCATCCCGCTAAACCCCAATTTAACTCCTATTTATTGGAGTGGCCTGACCTTTGATAGTAGAGCTCGCTGCGCTCGCATATGGCTCTAATAAATGCCTATTGACAATACCTGAATACTATTAAAAATACATAGTACACATAGTATACATAATGTGATATGATTTATATGCGCTCCCACCATTTAATGAAATTTCATTTTTTTGGTACGGAGCCCTCAAAAAAAGTTGTACTGGACCAAATTGTAAATCTAAACCATTCTCGAATCTCCACGAACACACATAAAAAATTTCATCAAAATCGGTCCAGCCGTCTAGGAGGAGTTCAATTACATACACACGCACACAAGAAATATATATATTAAGATATGCATATATGTTTGTTCGGCTTAAATCTTGCAACTGAATTTTAAAGTAGTTATCCTCAATCTATTAGGGGAAAAGAGCCGAATATCGAATGGTTTCCTATCACCGGATATGTTAATATTTCTCCAACAAAGTACTGTTACCTATCAAGTGTTTAACGTACCAATAATATGCCTCTAGATGACTGTACTGTCGCGTGATCAGACTATTATCTATCAAAAAGGCGTATGAAATTGTAAAATATTTTATAGTGATATTTAGAGTCAATATTTAAAAAAATTAAGTCTATAAAAATGTTCTCTTTTCATTCCTATTTATTGTTTATTGACTAATGCAAAAAGTTTTGCTGAAAAATCAAGAAAATTTTTTTTTATTCATTTAAATGTGTGAATTCTTATTATCGGATACTTGTTGTTGCTCAATAACGGATATCCGATTTTGAGATATTTATATTTAGAGACTGTAGGGTGGCAGTACCCAGTCAAGAAGACAATATTAATTTATTTGAAGAAATTGGAGATGAAATATCTGGATTTGTTGATTCAAGCTCCAACAATATAATTTCAACCTGGCTCAGATCGATAAGCCCTTTACCTATACACATCGCAAAAAGATACGCCACATGAACAGCTTCCTTAACTCCAAACAAGAGTTTACTAGAAATACATTTACTATATAGATCCAAGATTACATACACTTTGCATATAACTAAGATAACGTTTAGCCCTATTTTTATAAGTAAAAGTATTTAAGTTGAAATTTTGCATAAACGTTTATTTTTAATGACAATGTATGGTTATCAAAATGGCATCATTATAAATCAAATGTGGCAGACCACTTAAGATTCCGAAGTTATTTTTTATTCACTCCTATGACATGGATATCAAATGAATTTAGAGAAGAATATATCCTATGTTCTAAATTGGAATTACTTATGTAAATCGGATGCCAATGCATATTTATGGTAGGCATGACCTAATTTTCCCAACGCTTCCATCATATATATCTTTCTTTTAAATTAAAAATTACTTTTCGGTCACTCAAACATGACCAAATTTGACTGAACTTTTAATTTTTTACAAAAAAATGAAGTGTTTGTAAAAATTCGAGGTGCTCCGAAATCATCTTTTTTATTTTACAAATAGTAATGGTTTGGTGACTCATAGAAATAATTATTTTGTACTTTTAGCACAATAAAAGTGAATATAAAAAGTATTTTTAATTTATTTATTAATAAGATGTAAATAACGACGTCTAAATTTCAACATTTAAAATTTTTGCATTCTTTATAAATTGAAAAACATTCGAATCCAAAGACGATGACAGGGATAGCATTGAATATTACTGCATGAAATATTTTAGTACACCTATTCATAATTCATATACGTGGTTATTATGTAATTAAATCATTTCCAGATATGTGTATTATACATTGGTATCTGTTAACTATCTTAGTCAGAAATAAAGACATATTCATAGTTTTTGTTGAAAGATGTACGTTTTGTCATTCTCGGGTAGCATTATTCTTAAGAAATAATTTTTCCATTCTCAAATACAAAACCTATAAAAAGTTATATAAATTTTAGCAAGAAATGTTTTGTTAGTACCTAAGTTTTAAATTTACAAAGAAAATTATCAAACCGAGTTTTTCATTTTCTATTTCTTAAAATTTTCGTTAAAATTAAATAATAAATTGATCTTTCGCCAATAAGGTGAGACCAGAACGGAGGACAAATAAAATTTTTATAAATATAGAATATCATAAAAAAACAAAATTAAATTTCAAGAATTCTCGAAGGCGAAATGCGAAAAATTTCTCAGATTTAAGTAGAGTATTTGACTGTCTTCTGTAAACCATCATAGAATATTAAATGGTATTGTGCTAAGTTCGTAACATAGCCTCGAGCAACATATGTCAAGGTCTTGGACCTATAGGATCTATTTTGTAAACCGTTAGAGATAGCACAAAATTTTAAATGTAAAAAATGTTCCTTATAAAAAAATAAACAACTTTTCTTTGAAAAATTTTTTGTAAACATTTGTTTGCCCGTAAAGCGTTAGCCCGTATACGTTACATATATTATGTATGTGTTTGTTTGTTTATCTTTTTTTACTTACATGATGTAAAAAAACAAAGAATGCGTAATCAACATGGAAGAATGTCTATACATGGTATTTCAGCAATTCACTCAGTCAATTGTTTCTTTTCAATAGTTTTTATTCAAATTTTTACTGGTTTTTTATTTTAATTATTTCCATTAAATTATTAAATATGTGACGTCACACCAAGGAGATGGGCTCCAAAATTGTGACCATCTTTGAAAGGGCGGAGGAGGCGTGTTAAAAATCGTAAAATTTATGTGACAAAATTTATGGATGGCTCCTAAAAAGACATTGCTAAAATTTTCAGCCAAGTATGTATCTATGAAAGTGTAAAAGCTAAATATAGCTAAGCGTAACCTCTGCTTGAACAACGATAATATTTATTGCCCCCTATCTGCGCCTCCCCTTCCTTGAACTGCACAATGAAAGAATAAATGCTAATGTATTAAGATATATGTGTGGCCAGTACGTCTGGATACACGTGAAGAAGGAAGTATACTTGTCCAATATTTTATCTAATAATTTAAGTCGCATTTTGTCCAAAATAGTGACTATTTTAGATTTCAACCTAGGATGGTAGTAACATTATATGTATAATATGGATACGTGTAGTTAACATACGTATATAAGATTTAGTTTAACAGAAATGTAGAATATGATAATATTCATCATAGTTAGTGAATAGTATAACAATGTTCATAATTTAATTTAACAAATTATTAACAGTATTTAGTTAATTCAATATGGTTTTCAGAAACAATGATAAGAATTGTTTTAATATTCTCCTATGTACTTTTCAACGTGTTATCATACTAACAGTATTATTTAAGTACGTAATACATATCGTTACTGTTTTCAAATTTGTTACGTATAGTATATTTCCCTTGAATAATAGTAATTCGTTATCATTTATTTGCTTATGGCATTTGTACCATAATTATAATGCTATAATTTCAAAGCACTGATAATACTTCATCTATTAGATATTACTATTATTCTAATTAACAAAAATACTGTTTTTCGAAGCAATGGTCATAAACGGAAGGTAATGAAATACTTATGCTTTACTTATTATACAAGTATGTTCTGTACAAAAATTTAATTATTGTTTTCTTAATTTTTTTTTGAAATAATTTTTAGAACAGCACGAGTCGGAAGTAGACATGAGTTTGTGTAGATCAGACTTTAAAAACGCCTAAAAAGTTCTCAAAGAGAGCTCGTTTATAATCTGTATTATAAGACTTGCACACACCGACTGACCGACATAAAATTTTTAAAACATTTGCTATGATATAGGAACTAACAACTAAAATTTTGTGTTGGTATTAGCGACTTATAGTAAAACGAGATAGAGATCTTATTCGCGAAAACTTTTAAACTCGGCTCTTGATACTTGCAGTGACTATTAAGTTCAGTTTTAATTGTGTGGCTGATTAAAAACTTTGGTTCCTAAAAATATTTATTCTTAAAAATAACAAAAAGGGGAGGCTTGTACAGTTTGTATATTCAATTGTGTATTTTAATGACCATAAAATTAATAATTAAGATGCCTTTATTAGTTCGTGTAGGTATTATCATATTATTATTAACAAATGAAAATCAACAATTGACTAAGTTCATTGTTAATACACCCTGTATAAAAGTGTTGAATGCCAGTGCTTGCATTATTTTTAATAAATTAAAAAAGGTTAAAAAACCAACAAAAATATAACGCCTTTCGATCGCCATTTGTTTTTAGTTTTCGGAAATTTCGAGAATTTAGTATTTCCTAAAATTGTTTTTCGAGAATCTTTCACAAGATTACTAGTGAAGTTACCTGCAAATTTTCAACTGAGTATCATTGATAGTTTTAGAGAAAACGGACACCAAAATTTTCTCGTAATTTGCGCCCTCATGAGTAATAGTGATATTTACGAAAAAATGTTTCAAACAAAAGTTGTGTATAAGGAACATATTTAACATTTAAACTTTTGCTCTATCTCTAACGGTTTACAAGATGAGTCAAAAGGAGCCCAACACCTAATTGACCAATGTTGATCATTTAAGAACTCAAATTTACTTTTTACGTCCTGGGTACGTTATTAAAAGTTTGTCTTTTCGTTTTTGATATATCGAAGAACAGACGAACAATTAAAAATGGACTAATTGGATGATTTTATGAACACCTGTACCAAAATTTTGTTTTTATCAATATTTCTAAGCGTTACAAACTTGAGATTAAAATAAGTATACCTTGATATATATTTCTTATATGTAGGGTATAAAAATGAAACACTAAGTTATTGTTTTTCAAGCATAGATGATATTAAAATCGCATCACTAAAATATCTCAAGGTATCCTAAAGATAAAGTTTCACTCTTGGAATAAGTGTATAAAAGCTAATGGACTATTTTGAGAGGGATAACACCGTTGTAAACAAATAAATTAATTACTTTAAAAAAAAAAAGCAAATTCACGTAATTTTTTTTAACAAACCTTCATAGTTAAAAATTTATAAAAACTTATCTAATACATATAGTCTTCAAATATATTTAAAACAATCACTTACAAAAGTGTGCTATAAGAAATTAAAGAATAAAAATATTTCCCATTTTTATTTTTTAATTATCAAAATATTTCAGTTAATTAAAAAAATGCTGACGATGGTAAATTATTTATAGTGTCTTGGTGTCAAATAAAAAAAAAAAAAAAAAATATTACATTAGTTTTAAAAGTATAGCAACCCGTATAACATAAATGTAATAGTATTTTGCTACTGTTGAATTAGTAGTGAGTAGTGGTCTAGAGTCTACATCACTACTGTGGACTACAGATGGAGTAGACTTTCGTGCAGTAGCCATGGTGTAAACTCTGTTAACAGATAATAAAATAATGTATTATAAGCTCCAGTGTACATAGTTGAAAATAGTTATTATATAGGATAATTTTTTAAAAAGATTACAAACTAATTTTTTCAAACGAATCAGAATATAAAAAACAAAATGGTAAAATACATGTATTCTTATTTGGGGGGGGGGTATGTATTTAGATTTTCCGAGAGAGCCTTCCAGGTCAAACGTTCAATTTTGTAGCAGATTTTGATTCTTTGATTCAAAATAAAAACTATTGTTTGAAAAATTTTTCCTAAACCTCTACCCGATTTTACGGATTTTTAAAGGCGAATAACCATACGAATAGTGTGGGAAAAAGTGCTCAAATTGAGGTCAAGGAGAAAATTAGTTAATTTATTTTTCGTAGCAAAAAACTAGAATCTGGTACAAAAAAAAAGTTAGGTAGTTCCATTTTAAAACTAAAGTTAACTATCGTTGGACACGGAATGCGCCCTTAGAAAACAAAACTAGATACATTCTTTTTATTCTTCATGAAAACAAGACAAATGCTTTACCGTTTTTTGATATTCCAATCCGTTAAAAATAAGATGGACTCTTAAAAAAAATCACCTATATACTTAACATAGAAAAAAAAAATACATTGCATCGTATGTAATGAATATATTCAGGTCAAATACTGTATATTATAAATTTTTTTATACCATTAGATCAGTAATTTTTGTTTTCAATAATGTTTTTAACACTTTTATCTATATACAGCGAAAAAAAACATAATAAACACTACCGTCCAAAAATATCTAGGTGTATACCTACATAGTGATGCTTCTACTAGAAAAATAATCTATTAAACAATAATAAAATTTTCGTCTGTTTTAATATATGTTTCATTACAGTCTGAAAGATTCTGAACTGATCGATCGAATTATACCTGCGACAATTATAAATTTATATTTATGTGAGTTTATTATGGTTACACTCTTTTTCAGTTAAAATGTATCAGCTAAAAAATAGAAATATTTCATGAAATTGGTTTGAGGTCCAAACATAAAAAGGTTTAATAAGTTAAACAAATTTAAATATACCGAAAAAATGATTTAGCATCATATTCCAGACGGGTGAACGAAAAGATATGTACAAATGGGCAATTTCATTTTGATATTTTTTTAGGCATTTCCTTTAGTCACATCATTTGGACAAAGCTCATAATTATAAACAAGTTAAAAATTTTCATTTACAGATTTTAATTTATCGAATATAGGAAACTAAATTGCATTTACTTCTGAATAAACATTCTTTAACTAATAAACAGAGAACATAATAAATACATATTACTTGAAGGTACGATGAGTAAAGTACAATGTCCAAAAATCTAGTGAAAAAGAACAGAAGATCCATATCAAAATTCTGCAAAATATTACGCAATTTTCTGATTATTAAAATTTTTTCAATCCCGATAGTCTTTTGTGTATAAAGTGTATGTTTTAGTAAAAAAAATGAGGGAATGTATTGTTCAGTGCCGCATTTCAGTACTGCATGAATGCACTTGACAGATTTAGCCTATTTTTCTCACAGACTTAGAATAATGTTCGTTTTGATATCCCGAAGTCACCGAATTTTTGGTCTTTTACATCGCGAGATAATCAGCAACAAAATTCGCGATTTTCCTATTAAAAACATGTAAAAGCCATCGACCTCCCAGCTTATAGGAAAGTAAAACGAAATGCTCTTAAAATAAAATTTAAAAAAAATTTAGGAATTAATTTTAAATTGGTCAAAATTGGGAACGTAGGCATAATTCGTGTTTTAAACGGTCCAAATTTTTGAAATGTTGGGATTTAATGGTAAGGTAAGCCTTATTAATTTCTTAAATTTAATTTCGTAAAATTCTTTCGAAAAAATATTTAAACATAGCTTTAGCATAGGAACTGAAAATGCCATGCTGGAAATAACTTAAAAGGATTGAAATCCTTATAAATTTAAAAGGCGGAAAATTTAAAAATTAGTTTTAAATATACACTAATTTAATCAAAATAAATGCTTTTTTAATTTACTATCATCACTTAATACAACTCATAAACTAAGCTTTATAACATTAAGGACAAATACGGAACATTTTTTACATTTAATCTTTTGTTCTATCTCTAACGGTTTAAAAGATGGGTCCTACGGACCCAAGACCAAATTGACCTAATTTGCTCATTTACGAACTCAACCTAACTTTTTACGTCCTCAACACGCTATAAAAATTTTAGCTTGATATCTCTTTTCGTTTTTGAGTAATTGTGATGACAGATGGACAGACGACAGACGACAGACAGACAGACAACCGGAAATAGACTAATTAGGTGATTTTATGAACACCTTTACCAAAATTTTGTTCATAGCATCAATATTTTTAAGCGCTAGAAACTTGGGACTAAACCTTAATATATTTCATTATTAATTAACATGGTAAAATATTAAATTATTAATTTAAATAGGAACTTTTTGAAAATTGAGTACATCATAGTTCTGATCTTCTAATAGATCTCTTTCAATACTCGTAAGCATTAAGAGCGTAGCATTAGCGATACGTGTTTTTAATCAATTTCAATTTTGAAAAACTTCGTTCACTTTTTCAATTTGTTGTCGTCACAAACAAATACATTCTTAGTAAATTTTCAACGTTATGAAAAAAAGTATCTTTTAATTTTTTTTTCAACTATAACTTATCTGAATAGCTCAAGTCAACTGCGTCTGATTTTTTCGGCATCAACTGTGATAGGCACTAACCTACCTTTTGGTAGAGGTTAGTATAGGCGGCCGCCAAGGCTTCTGAATTGATAAATGCGGCACAGGCGTTGTTTATAATTTCATCGGGTTTCATCTGTTTATATTACATAACATAACTGTGAATAAATCATATATATGAGAAATTTAGTGCAATTAGTGAAATGTCATTCAAATATAAAAGCAGATGTGACCTAAGCCAAAAATGAAATAGTCGTCTTTTGAATTATTAAAATTATCCTCCATGTTACGGACTGACTACTGTTACCAGGCTATATTATATATTATATATAACCAAATGTAATATATAGGTACATCGAATATTCAATTTTCATATACCGTGTGTTTATTATTGATAATAAGTTTAAGTATGGAATATAATTTCTGTGAAATGACCGCCATGGCTTCGCTAATTGATTGTGTAGATCGGGCTCAACGTCTTTAAGGGTATTGATTCTTATAAAAATAATTTAATACGTAGAAATGTATTGCGGGGCGGCATTTGCCATGCAGACTTAACTATTCTGATTTATTCACTCATTTCTTAGAGAAAAAAATTATTATATTTCCTATACAAGGCTTCGTCGTAAATACCAAATTTTTTTTATAAGTAGTGTATAAGTAGTCAGGGCAGTTACAGTTTCATGTGTATACTATATTTTAAATTTTTAACTTAAAGTTTAAGATTGAAAATACCTATAATAGATCTTTTACTGGAACTAGAATTGTAAGCTAGCTGCACTTAAAGAAGTCTATATGCTTATTTATGTATTTAAATCAATACATAGTATAAAACATAGTCGCTTCCTACTGTTTGTCCCTATGTCCCCATGTATATTTAGATTTTTAAAACTACGTAACGGATTTTGATGCGTTTTTTTTTTTAATAGATAGAGTGATTCAAGAGGAAGCTTTTTATGTATAATACATGTATAATATAATAGAGAAACACTGATAATTTTAAAGGTTTAAGAAATTGTGAACAATAGGAGGATAACAGATGGCATATAAAGTGAAGGCTCATACACCATACCATATAATCTTTGTATTTAAAATTGAAGTTTCCCAGCGAACCGTAGAGTTGATCATTATTTTTTGTCCTACTTAATAACCGAAATAATGTCCCGGACTGACGTTTTAAATCATTGTAAGAATTAACATAAACCAAATTACTATAAATTTCTACTTGAACAGTGTGCCATGATAGAACTGTTCTACTTGAACAAAAATTACAGTGTGTCATGATAGAACGTATGATAGATGATAGATGATGATCGAACTTCGACAATTATGGTCCGCAACAAATTTATTTGTTAGAATGCGGAAGTGTAACACTAACCAAATACAAAGACGTTCTTGGAAAAAATTACTCTGTATCATGCGGTATAAATGGAAACCGACAATATCGAATTTTATAGTACATATTATTAACTGAGTATATTGATGCTATCACATATCTACTAATACCATCCATTGGAACTGTTTGACACATAAAAGGAGTAATAACGAAAAAGGAATTTGATATAAACATGGTTATTTTGAATACGAATTTGGAACACCATCCATGGAATGGATAGTGTTCAATTATAAATTTTTATACCATGTATATATGAAATATACCAAGGTACACTAAGTTAAGTCCCAAGTTTGTAACGCTTAAAAACTTGCAACGCAAAATTTTTTTATAGGTTTTCATAAAATCCATTACCGGTTGTCCGTTTGAATGCCTGTCTGTTCGTTCGTCTATCTATCCCTGAATACCAAAACTCAATAACGAAGAGATATCAAGCTGAAATATACAGCGTGCTCAGGACGTAAAAGGTGATATTCTTTTCGTAAATGAACCACAAAGGTCAATTGGGTCTTAGGTCCGTAAGACTCATCTTGTAAACCGTTAGAGATAGAACAAAAGTTTAAATGTTAAAAATGCCCCATTTAAAAAGATAAAAAACTTTTGTATGAAACATTTTTTCGTACACATCACTCATTACCTATCTTGCTTCGATGTAAAAGCTTCTAGTATTATTGTTATGAACCAAGCCAATCTGTACATATTCCAGTAGGTACATATTAAAATATGTGAAATAGTTCGGTTAAAATCAAAATTTCTATTATTGAATGAATTCATCACAACATAATATTAAATTTTACAGATATACCATCCAGCACAAAACAAAGCATTAATTTATAATATATTTTTGGATATGCTTTCGTACACATATTATGGGCAACATTGATTACAAAGGCAAACCTCAAATATTCTGTTAAAATCTATTCTGGTTTAGATAATTATCTATATTATTTTGTGTGTGTACAGTAGATAAATTTTATATAAAACACAGTTCTACACACATATTGAAAGCACAGCTTTTCAGTTTTGTGGTGTTGATAGCTCACAGATATCTATTAATCCAGTAAATATGTATGAAAATATGGGGTTGCTGTGCAAAAGGTCGGGTAGTTTTGATTTTTGGATATGTTGTTAGTGTTGAGCCCATGACTTAAAATCCAAGTTTTCCACCTCGGGGTGCTAAGGCGCGCCGCGGGGCGCGCCACTTTTTAATGAAATATCGAAAATTTGACCATTCCTAAGTGAAATCTCGCGAACGGTTTATTTTACAGAAAATATCATTTTAATAAATTAAAGGGTAATAAATTTGTGACAGTTTAAGCCCAACACCAGGTTTGTAGCGTACATAATGGCTGAATTATAGATCTTCAAAATAAATTAACTACGATAATTGGGATCAATGATATAGGTTGGTAAACCTGCATTATTAATTGATCAGAGTGTTAGTAGTTTAGTAAAAACAAATTAATTCTATTGTCATGTTATTGTCAGATTTGTTGTTTAAAATGATCTGAATGTTCGTGCATGGTTATTGCTTAAAAGTATCATTTTTAAGATACAGAAATGGCTAGTTCAAGAGAAAAACCCTGTTGAATGGGGCTGGGTATCTACCAGATTTGGGCTCTCTCCCCTCAAAATGGACAGAGATGCAGCTCCTGAATCCCTTCTTAAAATGATATCTTGCAATTGTAAGAAAGCGTGCAAGAACTCATGTGGTTGCCGTAAAGCTGGTCTTATATGTTCTTCTCTATGCACCTGTTCTCTAGGAGAATCTTGCGAAAACGTTTCGGAAATAAATCCGTTTGAGGGGAGCTTTGAAGACGAAGACGACATGCTGGCGTCAATAAATAACTCTAAACATGAAGATATAGGAGAGTTAAATTTTCCACTGGATGAAGAGAACAAGGAGCATCAGGCAGAGCTTGAGCATTTCCATCCTGGCCCATCAAAAATGCGAAAACTTTAAATAGATACTGTTATCGTTATTTGTAACAAATACTTCCAAAGTGTTTAACTAAATAGGACATTCATTGATAAAAAAATGTTAATATATAACTCCTACAAACACACTTTTCATTCTTTCTTTCATAATTTTATTAATACTTTCTTTTATTCTTTTATAGCAAATAAACTAACATACACAATTAAATTATACGGCGTTTGATTTAAACAATTATATTGTGGAAATATTTTAAAAAAATCACGATTTTCACAAATCTTTGAAAAATTGGTTTATTTTGAAGGTTTGTATTTCAGCCATTATTTACGCTACAAACCTGGTGTTGGCCTTAAACTGTCACAAATTTATTACCCTTTAATTTATTAAAATAATATTTTCTGTAAAATAAACCGTTCGCGAGATTTCACTTAGGAATGGTCAAATTTTCGATATTTCATTAAAAAGTGGCGCACCCCGAGGCGCGCCTTGGCACCCCGAGGTGGAAAACTTGGATTTTAAGTCATGGGCCTAACACTAACAACATAGGAAAAAATCAAAACTACCCGACCTTTTGCATACCACAATGTATTATTTTACTGAACTATATTACTATCAATATTATATTATATGTGTAACTATAATCGATCTATCGGTTAAAGCTATTCAAATTTCAATAGTCAAGTATTTCAATTAAATCAAAAGTCGAATTTAAAATACTTCGTTTAGTTAGTTGTTCATACTGAAAGAATTTAGAGTAATTTAAGTATATATTCGGTATAAGTTTCTAAGTTTATCTATTTTTCTAACTTCATGATTCAGAAACCATTGAGTACCGGGTAAAACGATTTGAATCGACACTGCGGGGTTAATAAAATAGTGGATTACCTTTAGAAAAATTTCAAAAAAATTTTAAGTGAATTTTCATTATCTATTACTGTTTTTATCCCGAAATATTATAAAAAAACTTATTTCGAACTTCAGAGCCAAGCCTAGTAGCTCACGGTATTTACTTAATGATTGTGATGAACTGGTGTATTGCATGAAGGAAGTTCACTCAGTTTCTCAAAATAAATGAAATTATCAACGAATAAGGTAGTAAAACACATATATAGTATCACAATGGCCCCTATGACCTAAGTGTGTCTTTCAGTCAATATAACCTAACTTAACCTATTTCGAACTTTTATTCATAGGTAGATTTTCCATTGTTTATATTTACTCTTGTTTTTCGGTTCACGCCGTTCTACGGTACATCATTCAATGTTGGCTTAATTTCTGTTAAACTAGTTAATGCACATCATTTCACCATGGGCGGTTTATGGATGTATGTCTTATGAAAAAAATAATTTATTCCTCTTTCACCTACACTCTTTGCTCTAAGTCTTACCACATAACTTGTTTATGCTTAATAAATGCTTGACTTTAAAAATATTGTATTATATTTTTACAGCAGTACTCATTCCGGTTTAAGCCGTTTAAGGTAGATTGCGAACTGTAGTCTCGCCCTCTGAGAGTGAATTAAACAAGTTATCAGAAATCTTAGAGGTGAAAAGTAATGCTTATGTGTGTATAGACACTTTCATATGAATGTATGGGTAAATATATATATATATTTATTTAGTTTGAGTTTTTTTTTTAAAATATTTTTTTTACTTTCATCTAAAATATATAAATTTCCCAACGTAAAAATTTTTTCTAAGTAGGTTAAAAAATTTTTTATTTACAATAAGTTACTTTTCTGAAAAAAGTGAGTTTTCAGGAAACACCAACGTCAGAAATTTTTTTCCTTTTAGGTATGTATTCATTAAATAACAATCTACTATTCTTTAAAATATGGTGAAAATTTGATACAATTTATTTCTAATGATCTACCTTAGAAATTTATAATAAAACATGCCTACATTATTTTTTATTTTGAATATAGTCTGAGTAAGAGGGTAGTCTTTGGTCGTTAGTTGTGTAAATTTTAAATTATTTTATTATGAAACACTTTAAAGAAAAATTTATCAAAACGATTTAAAAAAATTTCACGTGGGCACCTTCTTTGTTCACGCGAAAAAAGTTAAGTGCACTACTGGAAGTTCCAAACTTCCTACTTAAACTAGTATTCATTATTTAATGACTTTTTTTTTTTTGAGCTTTTCTCTATAATTTGTTTTTGCTTTACTTCTAAATGATGTAAAATGAAAACAAAATAAAATTATAAAATTTATTGATTTTTTATTCGTATAATTCTAAAATGTCTTGGTTAAAAAAAGCACTTATATATACATATTATAACTTAAATTGCTATATGTGTGTGAATGTTTACCCGTTAACCCCTTCTAAACCAAGAAACGGTTTTCACCGCCGTGTAGGAAATTTTTCCCAAAATGTTTTAATGTATAGTAAACAAGAATTTCATAAATTGTGGAAATAATTAAAGTTGCGAAAATAATAAATTCTAAAGTTCTATTAACACAAGCCTGCCGAAGTTAAGCATTGACAATAACAGTCAGTACTCGGCTGGGTGACGTCATAGGAACACTATGTGCTGTTGCTTTATAAATAAATATATTTTTTTTAGATTGCTTTACCGGAGGCATACTTAGTGGTGCTTTCTTGAGAGTGCAAACATTTCGTGTTTTTTCGTTTTTCCGTTCGCACCCGGATTGGGTCATTATTTAAATTAATTTTTTTTAACGGATTTGCTTATACAATAATTATAAATATATATACTAAATGTCCAAAAGTTGTGATTATCTCAAGCTTAATGAATTAAATGTGTGCTTATGTTTATTAAACAATCTCATCTATATGTTTGAACTAAAAGTGTTGATATTATTGTTATAAATGCGGGTAATTTGATTTGTACAAAGTAATTTTTGTACCTATGCAATCACGTACCATTATGTACATTTTGAAAATAAATATTTGTTAATGAATAACACTATGAAGTGGTCAAAGTATGTTTCTGCATTATACTACATTCAAACGCTGTAGATCAGGTTTTATTTGTTGCAGGGTTGATTACTGTAATAATATAAAAAACATTTGAAATTCTTCGTTCAAATGTGCATACGATCAAATCCCAACTTAAATATTTGACACTTTTGAGGTATTTTTTAATATAGACCTATAGATACGCATCCTTAAATCTGAGAAAAGAAAAAATAATTGCGAATATATCAAGTTTGCAAACAGTTAGATAAAAATTACTCCGGCAAATTTTTAGGTTAGAAGCGGCAACAAATTGCTTAACTTTACCGCAAAATAAATTTTTGTTTTAGGATAGCTGCATATAAATATTGTAGATTTCATTTTTTTTCAATGAAGATTAGTGATAAAAAAGCTGCAAAAAGATTATTTTGGCTATTGTTATAAATAAACACAATGAAATCATTTCATAAAACGTAATTTTGATTGAAATGATTTAAATATAATAATGAAAAAATGGTTACTTTCATGGTTAGTTATTGCACACAACACACTGGCACTCACAGTAATTTTTGGAGATTCTGTAGTTGGTTTAGATATAGGTGTTGTAGATTTAGATAAAGATGTTTTCTTAAAAAAATTCTGCAAAACATTCCCAAGTCTCATTATGATATTACTAAAACTTTTAAAACAAAAAAAAAAATTATTTAGAAAGAAATCATAAACGGTATCTAAGAAACGATTAATACAAGTTTCTAAAATGATTACTTTATACCTGAGTTATAAGAATTGGAAGAAATCATCAGTTTTTATTTGTAATTCAAAATTAGAAAATCAGTGAAATTTCCCCATTCGTTCCTTTTTATAGAAATTTTTACAATTAGAATATGATATCTTATATTTCGGAAATTTTCCCACAAGATGAAATTGAAAAAACAAAAAATTATTTTAACTATATCAATCTTAAAAATTTATTTTTGAAGGGATACTCTTTTTTAACAATTATATTGAGAAATATAATAACATAGAGTGAGTTGATCTTTATAGAAGTGAAAATTAGGAGCAAATTGGCGTACAGTGAGTTGCATTTCTAAGAAATTCAAATACAACTAATCAAGTTTTCACTGATTATGAACCATTGTTAGAACATAGCTGACTTTGATAAGGATAATTTTAATAAGGGTAACTTACATCTTTCTCTTCATTTAAAATGATTATGATTATTAATTCAAGTCGTCATAAATCATCTAACGATGTTTTAGTAATATTTTAATAATTGATACTTTCATCGTTATCTTTCAGACAAATTCAGGGTAATAGATATGATCAGTCATTTTAAATGGTCACTTCTAACCATTCTTAAAAATGACATTACGAGCAAAGTAATAATGCATCAAGTTACATGTTTACTGTTTAAAAATAATTGTAATGTTTACGTCTCGAACAAGTTATTAATATTAAAAACTGGAATAAACAAGTAGTTTCTATACGGATTTTTCAGGGCCATAAACGGTATACAAATGACCCTACTTTTTCTAACAAACTTTTATTTTTTCCACCTTATTTTTAAATTTTATTTTATTGTTTCAAGAGATATAGGTTGACGTCAATCATCTATTTTATTGCCGCTTTACCCATTCCACGTTACTCGAATTGCCATCATAATTACATTGGTATTTCATTTGTTTATGTAAGTTCAACGATTTTTGCTTCAAAGTGGTACAAAATGAAAAATCAATAGTCAATTTTTGCCTTAAAAAAATCAGCACCCTCTAAATATATCAATAATTTGAAATTTTCCATAAAAACAACTAACCACAACATATATAATAAATTTTATAGATTGCAAAATGCAATATTGAAAATAGGATGGATAATCAATGGTATTGAACTTGTAAGAAGGAGTATTACATAAATCATTTTTAAGGTTTATGTTTACAGTTGATACAGTAGGTAGAGAGAAGTAGTTCCAAATGCATATACAGAGTGAATTTTAATATGTATCCATTTACTCCAACATTTCGTCAAAAAGTTCTCAAGATCTGACTGAAAGTTGTAAGGTCGAAGAATGTCAACTCAATTTCGTAACTGATGAGAGTAGAGGTGCACCTCAAATTTTAAAATTGATCCTTGTAAAAAATGAAATAATTTTTCGAAATGTGGAAAGTTTGGCAAAAATTAATTCCAACTTTTTGTCCTGTATTAAGGAAACACCTTTAACTTAAAATTAACATTTTTTTCCACTTTTAATGATGTACGAGCGTCAGAGCAATTTTGGATAAAAGGCTTTATTTTTACATTTATATGAAGTTGGACTAAGTCTAAATCACTTCTAAAAATTTGAGGGGAGGTTGCACGATTATTTAAATAAATAAATGACTAAAAGTAGGCAAATTTAACTATGGTTTTATGGGAAAACGGTAGATGAATGACATGTTTTTATGGATTTCTTAAAACTAGTCAAAACCTTAGTAAATTATTGAATACAAAAAACCCATTGTGTACGACTAATTAGGGATGTATGAGCACGGAAGTGGCGACACAAATTTAAAAAAATATATTTTTTCAATTTTGATGGTGAATTATGTTATAACTTATACAAGACGAAAATTAAGATTTTTCGATATTTGAAGTAATTTTTAAAATATCGAAAATTGAAAGTTATGTTTAATTAATTAGCTTTCGATATTTCGAAACTAAGTCAGGTATCGAAAAACTTTATTCTTATTTTTCGTCTACATTCATGAAGTTATAACAAAATTCATAATCAAAGTTGATAATAAATAAGGTACAAACTATTTCTAACACAAGTATTACCTTGCCTTGCCGCTCAAACTACCTTAATTTAGTCATGACCTCCCAAGCTACTCAAATTTTAACTACAGTTCATAAGCGGGAAGAGATAGAGTCATACTTTTTTCTTATAATAAATTTGCAATTCTAGTAAAGCCCGACTTTTTTCGAAAACCGAATAGATACGCTATAAATTCAGTAATATTTTGCCTCATTTTAATTAATTACCGCCAATATTTGATTAGGAATGAGTCCATTTAAAAACTGATCTACTCCTCTTTGAAACCTGCAAATTTCAAGGAGGAAATTTTATATCTAAGGTCAAAAAGAATGAATATTTGACGAATACATTCACTTTTTGAAAGAACAAGTATCAACTTTCTAATTTGGTGTATACCTCTTTTGTTAGTAATAAAATTGGGTTAACTTTTATATGGCTCGAAAGTTCGAGGACAAATTCCATCGCGTGTCGTTCTTCGAACTGAATAACTTTCATTCGAAATATTTTTTGAATGAAGATTCTTATGACAAAATGACGATGGTGATAGATTAATGGTGGGTCCATACGATACAGACTATCTACAGTTTGTACAGATATCTGAAAGTCTGAGTAAAATGATGACGAAATATATGTGCAGACATATCATTGGTAGGTATGGGAATACTTCCAACTTTCGAGCTCAGACTTTTTTTAACTCAGACTTTACATTTACCATTATACAGACTTTACCAGTATACACTGATTTGTTGCGCAGACAAAATTCTATAGAAGTCTGTGTGAAGTTGGTATCGTGTGAACCCACCATAAAACACCCTGTATATAGATGTTCATTGAATATTCAACCATAAAATATTTTTGTATATATCAGATAAATTCATAATAATTTCATCTTTGAAGTATATGTTATATCGTTCGAATACATGTTTTATTTATCGTACATGTAAGTATATAAAATGAAAGAGATGATACACTTTTTTTGCACCCACAAAAAGAACGAATATTTTTATATAATATTCGATGTCAAAACATATTTCTTTATGTTTAATAATACACATAAAATTGAGAAAATATTTATTTTTTAGAGGTTAGATATTTTCTTTATTTTTTTCACTTTATTTTTATCTGGATATTATTAAATATACCTATAATCAAATTTATTTACTTCGTCTACAGTGGATTATGTTTTTTATTAAATCCAAATAAATATAATTTGAAAAGGCGTCGTCAAAGTTTTAAAGAATCGGTGAGAGTTAAATCAGGAATTTTTGTACAGAATTTACGTTGAGTAACTGTCGGGAATCGAAGCCAGATCTATTGAGTTACAACTTGTGTCCTTTTATTTTTAAAGCACTCGTATTTATTGGTTTTGAAAATATTCTACTGTAGTATTATTTAAAAAAAAATCTGGTTAGTAAAATTTCAAATAAATACATGATTGGTATGATAAATTGAGTTTGTATTGCCACTATATTTCTAACGACAGTTATCAATAAATTAAAAATGTATAGAAATTCCCAACACAAAAAGAAACTATTTGATTTGCCTGTGGTATCGTAGCGCCCAAACGGATAAACCAATTTTGATTTTTGTTTATATGTTTGAAAGGCCCTTTCATCGAGAATGTTCTTAGCTATATTTCAAGAAAATTTGTTCAACGATTAAAAATCTTCACCTCTTTTCTAGTTATTATCAGGTACGGAACCCTAAACTCAGTCTTGAAACATAGCTAAGTAGACTCTCGGTCAAATTACCTTACAAAAAATCCAAAAATCAAAATAGGTTTATCCGCTTTAAACCAACGATGTCTCAGTCAGGCACACAGATACATAAACACGTTAAACTTATAAAAACCCTCTTTGTTTGTCGGGGGTTACAAAAATAACTTATACACGAAGTTAAATAGCATCTATAGTTAAATTGGTAGAGGCTGTTTTTATAATTTCGTTACAATATTGCTCTCTAAAAAAGCGCTAATTTAGAAGTTCTAAAAATACATATTAAAAGAGTTGTACCTAAAGTGCAATTTTTCATCTTTGTTCCTCTAATGGACGATTTAAAATATATTTCAATACTGGTTGATTTACAGCACAGGTTCATTTATGTTTCTTTCCCAATCCGTGAAATTTCTAACGTGGATATTGGAAGTTGAGAGCTATTCTTATTTAAAATAATACATTGGACGAATCGTTCAGTTTACATCTAGGCATAGACGTACGACGTGTATGACAGAGTACATGCGTTAAGCAATGCATCTGAGTAAGAGGTTTTATAGATGTTCTATGAAATTGCAAAAATAGGTCTTACATCTACAAGCGTCTTACAACTAACTCAAAGCGAATCGAAGCTTCAACACATGTCTTTAACACCTCTTGTTTAGATGCATTGTTTAACGCATGTATTCTGTCATACTCTTCGTAGGCGTTTGTCTAGATGTAAACTGAACACTAGGTATACTAGCTAATAAGATGAAAGTAGTAATACAACTAGACTGACAAAACATTACAACTAGAATCCTAAGTTTTATCAAGATAGAAAATCTTTTTTTGATGATTTCGTATAGAATGGCTCTAAATTAAAATTTGTACTTATTCCTGTAAAATTTGGTTTAATTATTTTTTTGTTTTGAATTATGTAAACTTCATTAAGTGAAAGCACATCCGACTGCGATACGTCACACCAGATTGAAATGATAATAAATTGAAAATGACATTGAATTTTCTTCAACTTTTAGATGGTATAAATAATTAAAGAACATTTATTCTGAATATATTGTAGACTCTTGTGATTTGTTATGAATAATTATTTAGTGTTGTAAGAAATAAATTTTTTTCCATTTCTTTAATGTTTTCTCATCGTATCTCTAGCGGATTACACAGTAAGATAATTTTGAAAATGGAAGTCATATTTACCTTTTTTTAAATTATAAAAAATATATCTAAATCTCTAGAGAGGTAATAATTTCTTTTTATTGCATAAAATATTTGATCAGGCTTCAGAATGTTCAGGTGTATTTTAAAGTGAAATGAATGGTAAACAACAAAATAGACATCTTTGTTAAAATTTGCTTTGAGTAGGAAAACTAGGAAGTTAAAGCGGTATTGATAGCAAGATTGCGATATAAATTTTGGTACATAGGGTATCAAAATACATCGGCACATTATAGACAAATGAAATTTACAAAATTTAAAAAATCCGCGACAAATTTTTTGGGTACGGAACCTTAAACTCGCATTTGAAACATATCTAAGAACATTATCAATTAAATTGAATTTTTCCTTAAAGCCTTTTCCAAACTGAGCCGATTTGGAAGATCATCGCCAGTTTTTAGTTTTTTCGGGTACGGAACCTTAACACACTCCATTAAATTACCATTCAAACAAAACCAAAAAAATAAAATTCGATTCATCCGTTTAGGCGCTACGATGCCACAGACAGACAGGCACACAGACAGACACACATTCATAGCGGTCAAACTTATAACACCCCTTTTTTTAGTTCGGGGGTTAAAAATAAGAATGGGCATTAATTGTTGAAAATAATTGCTGAATAAAATCATAAAAGTTCGGAAGGCAGCCTGTTAAATATTGGACTTACTTGATATTTTGGATTCAAGTAAGGAAATTTGTTAATAATGTTTCTAGCTTTCCAGGAAAGGAAGACCTGGTTATAGATTCTAGGTTCGTCATCCTATAGCAGAGCTCCACAACTTGACAGCAAAAAAAAAAATTTGATTGCAAATATTTCCAAAAATATGTACTGAAAAGTTTCGTTTTTTATCAGGTATATAATATAACAGCATTTAAGAGTGGTATGGGTTTTTGTCTTTATAAAACTCATTTCTCAATGCTTTAAACAAAATTGTGCGGCTTACAAAATATAAATCGAACTTTATCAGTCTTCAAAAGAATTCTCAAATTCGGTGTGAAATATCAAAAATAAATAATCACAACAAAGTAAAATATTATTATAAACAAAAATTTAATTTTGATATTTTAACAATGTGCAATGTCTTTAAATAAATGGCGACAAAAAGTAAAATTGAAATTTTTATCTCTGTGGATATGTTCTTCAAGCAAATAGTTTCAACTGAAAGATGTAAGTTTTTTAGAATTTTAATTTTATTTTAAAACTTAGTTTTTGGAATCATGCAATAGAGTTATATTAATTGAAAAGTATATCAATAGACAGTTAAGTAAATATACAAAGTTACCTAATTAAAAAAAAAAAGTTTAAATGTAAAAATTTGAAGCTAAATACAGTGTGTCGCATTAAAGATGATATTTCCACCTTCATATTTTTGTTATTTATAGGAATATTGATTTTAAATTTTGTACAGTTGTACAGGGTGATGGGTCACATTTTTTAAGATACGAAATCTGAATTCTAAACCCAGCCTACTAAAAATTGACAAATAGGGCCGATTCTTAAAATTTGTCGGAAATGGTTAGAGTTATCGAAAAAAATCATAAGAAAAGAATTTTCTTAGAATATTTTTTTTATATTAACATACCGATTTTCATAACAAAGTTCGCATTTTTAATTTTTGGATTATTTTATTTTGTACTTTAGTCAAAATTATTAAGTTTATGTTTTTTTTTTTTTAAATTTTATAAGTAGGGTACTATGGAATATAAAAAATGGACTAATTGATAATTTAATAGTGTTCTGTATTCAAATATTTCAATAAACTTGTAATAATTTTGAGAGTAGACTCAAATAATGAAAAAATTAAAAATGCCAATTTTCTCATGAAAATCGGTATACGGATATCAAAAAAATATTTTCTAATAATATTTTTCGATCCCTCTAACTATTTTTGAAGCTAGGTAAAATATTAAGAATAGGCCTTATTTGTCAATTTGTAGAAGCCTGGGTTTAAAGTACAAATTTCGGTTAAGTATTTAAAAAAAATAGAACCCTGTATAAGGTAACAAGCAAGCTTGATATAGCATATTCCCTACATGATTTTATTAGAGGTTTACGAGTATTTCTAAAAACATTACCTACATTTAAAAGTTTACACATTTTTTGTTTAATAACTACTCATTTTATACCACTTGGAATAACTTTTTTACGATGATTAATGATATGATTCTCTTTTAGGAAATTTCCTTAAATGATATTAAAATGTGTATTCAGAATTTTCACTATTAAAAAAATATAAAATTTCAACGTTAGAAAATATAATATGCACAACCGGAAATGAAATCAGATAAGAAATTGGTATACAAGTCCTTCAAAAAGGAAATGAATAAAAAAATGAGATACCTATATTAAATAAATTGTATGTAAAAACATTTATATAAATATCATAAATATACCAACATTTAATAAATAAATAAAAACTTACCGCCAATGTTTCATCAAGACGACGTCGCCATTGATCACTACGATCAATAAGAGCATTCCATTTATCAGATAATTTTCCAACTTCACGACGTATACTCCGAGTTAATTCACGTGCTTGTTCTTCGGCAGTTCTATAACCTCGCGAATCACCGTCTAAATCACCACGTCCTGTAACAAGAACAATAATTATGAAGGTTTTTTATCTATATTTTTTAAGCTGAATATCAAAAGGAAATTAAGACGTCTAAATATGACACGTCAAACGCTCGTTCTAAAAATTGGTTTCGGATGAATTGATTTTTGAACTTTAAAATAATAAATTTATAGTGAACGTCGCACAATGTCTACATACAATCTAACAGTGTGTATTTCAAGAATGTGTGCTAGATCTATTTCAGATACTTTATAAAAAACTTTTAACAAAAAATAAATCGACTTCAAAAAAAGTTTTGAGTCTGTGTCAGCCAAGTTAATGTAGCAAACTGTTCTATCACAGTTGTTTTCTTGACTGACAAAGCTTCTAAAAATAACAATAATTGTAACTATATTATATTATCGTTATTTTTTTACTTTTTAGTGCATATTAATTTGTTTAGGAATAGTTTTTTTCTTTTAAGTCGGCTTTTTTATTTTGTGATTTTTAGTGAATCGGAAGTACACTAACTAATTTGCCACTAAAAAAACAATCATCGAAATCGGTGGGAGTGATATTGACTTATTCGACCATTTTTCGCGCACATACTTAATGCAAATTTAAGAGTTATATGATTTTCTAATGAATGCCATTGCCAGAACTGCACCAAATTGGAACGGGATCACACGAGAATCACCAGCTTTAAAATAGAAAAAGAATCTTCAAAATCGGTTCACTTAGTTGAAAGTTCTGAGGTAACAAACATAAAAAAAAGGAGGAGGTTCTCAAATTGAGAATCTCCTCCTTTTTTGTTTGAAATCAGTTAAAAATAAAATTTATTGATGCTAAAATTGAAATTTAAGGTATTTCGAGTCCAATATACGTGTAAAATTTACCTATTTATATATTCATGTAAAAAAATTCATATCGCTGCACGGTTTACGAGAAATTAAGTCAGCGTGTTTTGGTATTAGAGCATTTTTTTTTTATAAAAACGCTGGCTTAGATAATTGACTTCCATAATCCGTACAAACAATTGATATGAGTGTTTTACAAAAGGTGTACAGGGAAGCCGGTGATTAAATGGTAAATAAATTTTTAATTTTCGGTATCGTTTTTCAATTTTATAAATATTTAGGTCTCGAAATACCTTTATTCATATCGTATTTTTATACCATGTATATATAGAATATATCAAAGTATAAGTTTATTCCCAAGTCTGTCTGTCAGTCTGGAAGCACGAAATTTTTATAACAGGACGTAAAAAATGAGGTTGAGTTCGTAATTCAACAACATTTGTGAACCAATCGTTCGATTTCATTTTTCTTATCATGGTTATATAGAGAATTGTATGCCCTTTCAAATAGGGTATCACAAAGTGCCATTTCAAATTTCAAAGCGGGTGTGGGTGGAGGTAACCACGGATTTTGTCGGACAATATGATCACTTGATAATATTAATAATTCTAAACAAGAAAATATTTTGTTCGACAAAAATACTGTACTGATGGACGAGCTTGCTTGCCACCTCGAACATGTCGTACTTATGTTTTTCTGTTTTTGAATACATGCATGGATCACTTTTGCTGAAATGTTTAATAATTGTTAATGTTATCAAGTGGTCATAGTTTATGACAAATTCCATGCCGCGTTTTTTCCGATCGATAGCTTAAATATGTAGTTATCATGCTCATTTTAAAACGCAGCATTTTCGAAAAAAGTTGTAGAGAGAAGTTTGGTAGACTCAAAAAAGGAAGCCACTCACGAAGTTTCAAGTATGTATTCATCATTTAACAAAGCACCCTTTCTCTCGCACGGTCTAGATTGTACCTCCTTAAATATAATCAACCCTATCTATCTAACACCCTCACATAATAAATGATGGATGAGTTTAATTCATTATATATGAACTTTTTTTCGCAAAATATTGAGGTTAAGAAGTTTGAATAATTTAAGGATCGTTGGTACGCTGGTGAATTTTATTTTAGTATATTCTGTTCTTGATGGTTGCCTGTTGTATGGTTGTATTATATACTTCACTAGCAACAAACTATTTAGTATAAATTGTTAGAAAACCAAACATAAATGCTCTTTCAAACAAAAACATGCAAGGAATTTTAACATCATATTATTATATGCTATCTCACTCTAGTTCACACACAGACACACACACACCAAAATATACGCGTTATATGGTAATGTGGCATTATTATCATAATATGAGAATACAATTTTAGTGAAAATTTTCATAGCTTTGTGTATACATTGAATAAAGGTTGCCTTCCAAAAATAGATCGTTTAAAGAGATGCAAGTTTTTGATTAACAAGTTCATAAGACATTCATACATCACAAATAAAATTCCAAGAAGAAATTTATTATAATCTGTATATTTTTAGAAGGCAAAAAGATTTCGTTTTTTCATGTAAAAATTGAAAAGTATATCGTGTTTAGCCTAAATAATGAATAATAGAGACCTGTTTGAAAATCCAAAATATTTCCGACATGTAATTCTGTATGCTATATACACTACGAACTGAGTTCTTTAATTTCTGAACAAAGTAAACGTTCGCAGTATTTAAAAACGTTAAACTTTCATGAAACGACATTCTAAACCACAGTCTAACAAGTGAAAACAAACTATTGACTAAGTTAATTGTTGAAATACCATGCATAGACAGTGTTTATTACACTGTCACATTACACATACATATATGTCAAACATACGTACTTGATATTCCCATATAATACATACTATACAATTTGCGCCTAATTTACATCCACGCGGGTAAACACTAAACAGTAATGTTTAAGAAAAAATGTTTCAAAAAAAAGTTGTTTATGATGCTCATTTACGAACTCGACCTCACTTTATACGCCCTAAGCATCTATAAAATTATAGCTTAATATCTTTTTTCGTTTTTTGAGTTATCGTGTACACAGGCTATACTAAAATTTTGCTAGTAGCATCAATATTCTTAAGCGTTACAAACTTCCGACTAAACTTAGTATACCTTGATATATGTGATACATATATACATGGTATAAAAATATGGTCTAGAACCATTCTCTTACATTTGAAGTTACATTCTGTATCTACGTAAATGAATGTTTGTAAGTTAGCTCTTGCTATTCGACTTTATGGTAACATTATTAACATAAAACTATTTTCATTTACAAAATAAAACAAAACATTATCTGTAGTTAATACATAATTTAGAAATAATTTTACATGCTAAAAATATTTGATAAATACATTCAGTATATACATGTATTTAATGTTTTAACATACACTAATACTTACAAGGGTATTTAGTTTTTAACTTTAGTACATTAAAAATAATATTTAAAAAAAAAAGCGGTATTTATAAAATCTGCGGTATCTTATAGATATTACTAATAAAACGAAGGGTGGCGAATCGAAATATATAAGCTACTTAACGACTAAAATGAACTATCACAATTAAAATTGAGTATAAATCAATTTGTCCGTTCCCACTCATTAAAACCATCGGTATTGATACATCGAAGAAATATTGGGCATTATTGATTCCAAAACTTCTATTGCTGTGGACGCCTGCAATTTTCAATCAATTTTACACAAGGCTCTTACAATTCAATAATCACAGATACAGATATGAATAATCGCATAATAGAATTTGTAATTACGCCAAAAATATCTTTTTAAAAGATTTCTTAAAAATCAATATTAAATACATTTTGAATTTATGAAACGCGACACTTTTTGATTCGATTAAAAATAAACAATATTCGCTGGCATGTAACTTTGTTATTCTTATCAAGAAGAATCCTACCAAGAAGGATCGTTATAATCATAAATAAATGAGCTTGAAGACGCGTTACTCCAATCTATACATAAAAAATGCATTGTTCTGAATAACTAATTGACTGACTGACGAATCATTGCACAGCCTCAACCGCTGATCATAGAAACCAGTAAACTTGGTGGGTTTGATTTTTGTATGACGTAGGCATCCGATAAGATGCGAGGGAATTTTCCAAAATTTTATCCCTACGGGGGTGTAAAACGGGGGAAAAGTTTGTATGAGACAACGTGATTACTTGGTCCAATCTTCTTCCAATTTTGTATAAACATTCTTCTTTATCAGAATTGATGGAAGATGTGTTTCGCATTTTATTGAAACTCATAGCCTAAAGGGGTTAAAAAGTGGTAGAAAGTTCTTGTGGGGGTGATTTGCATCAAAGTTGATATTCGTCATTTTTGAAAATTACTTAACCGATTTTAAAAATTATTTCACGCGCGTCATTTTTCGCACGCTCTCTTAACAATCAAGCACTTAAAATGCAAAAATTCGGCCAAAAATTTTTTTGGGATGATGTTGAGTAAGCTTTAAATAACAAATTAAAATTTTATACATATTAAATATTTGATTTTTTCAAAAAGTTTTTGAGAAGAGAAAATCGTAAAAATCCTGTTTTTTTAAATTTTACGAATTTTTTACTCGAAGCTGAAGGGTTTGGAGAAAAATGTCTAAGAACATTGTTTATTTTGACCCTAATTATATTACCTTTTTTCCGAAGCGATTCGGTCAATATTACTTACTTGATGAAAACAAATTAATTTAAACAATATTCTACCGGGTTACCCACCGACTGCACTTTTACGTTCAGATACATTTTTTTGCAATGACATATTTTGCAGGGGCTCTATGTATCAGGGTCTAGATCATATGATTAGTCAATCCGAAAATATTCCAAACGAAGAGTTAAGAGTACTGCTATTTTTTTTTTGCAATTTTTTTGTTCCCTCCATTTACTACTTTTTTACAGATGTAGTTAAATCTGAAATGATAGTGCTCCGACAGCTATCAATATTGAAGTTAACAATTTTCTCTCAATCATGATAGTATAGTCCAAACAAAGAACTAAAATTGAATTAAATAAGTTCAACAGTATTTGAAAAATGTTTAAACAAAACTAAAACTCAAATACCATCCATTAAAACTAGTAGTGAGAACACATCGTTTTTAATCTCTAAGGACATTAAATATTCTTACTGTCTAGAAATAGAAAATTTACGTACATGAGTTTCAAACATTATCACAAAAACATCCAAAGCATTAGAGTAATATATTATAGTAAAAAATATTTATTATTCTTCTAGTAAACATTAAAATCACAAATAATTAACGCCATATAAATTTACAATCAAAAATCATTAAACATTCAACATCACATAAAATTACATTTCAAATACATAGAAGAAAAAGTATAGAGAAACCTTTCTTAGAAACATTTCAAAAACATTTGTTTTAATCTTTGTAATAAGATAGGAGGTATAAACCACAATCATTAAAACTAGTAAGATTTATATAAAAGCTCATAGAACAATATAGCTCATGTATAAGAATAAGAAGCTCTTTTCAAAAGAAAGTAAATTGTTTCAAGGTACATGCACAAACCAGAGTGATACCATGGAATGTAGTATATCAAAGGTAATTTTGTTACTACCTGTGTTAGTTAGAGGGTGGTATACAGACATATACACATAAGACAGGAAAAGAAGCTTTAAATCGACTGTATGACTGACTGACGGAAATAAACGAGACGGACAGCCGAGAAAAACGGGTAGACATACATATTATAATCTACATTGATACTCCCATTCCATTTGTAACATGTCGTGGTGTATATGGACTTTAGAAAGAAAATAAATAGCTTCCTTCAACATAACATAACATAACAATTTCAAATATACAGAAGAAAAATATAGAAAAGCGGCCCTTAAATCTAACTCTTTATTATTATTTTTTATTGCGATCGAAACTAAGAAATATAAAAATTTGATTCTTAGAATTTTCTTGTAATCAACATATGATGATTTTCTTTGTCCGGGTTTCATAAATCCCTTAATACTACATCAATTTTCAAAAATTAGATCTCATTTTCATTCTTTATATATTTGTCAATGACTAATAATAATAAAATAGTCGTAAATTAATGCCTCCGTTAAAACAAAAACATTTAAAATAATTAAATTAGCCAAATTTTATTATTTCAAAATATATTAAACAATTATACAAAAATTTAATAAGGCGAACGAAGCGAGATCTGATTGCCGTCGAATATAACTGTCAAGCTGGAGGCCTTTTTGTGGCAAAAGAAGTAAAGTTACGGACGGAAGGGGCTAAAGGAGCAAGTTCATATTAAATATTAATGATGCAAGGATGTGCTCGAAGCGGGCACTAATACATAAGCTTGTTGCTCTAGTGTGGCTTTATTACTCATAAACCCGATAAAGTGAGCGAGTTTAGATAAAAAAATTTTTCATATCGATTATGCCTCTGAAAGAACTTAAGACGACTATGGAGTAATGGTAGAAATTTGAACACATTTTTCCATAAATCAAACATCGGTATCAAATCATTACCTTATTACGTTTCTGAGGAAATTCAATAAAAATATTGCCTATTAGTACTGGAATCTATTTTTACAATAGATATTTTCTAAATTTTATTTGTGGGTAATTCAAAATTTTGTGTTTTTGCGTCTAAACCGGAAAAAATCTTCTTTCGGTAGATAGCATTTCGCTACATAATCGAATATGATCAACTCAGCAAAGAAGTCCACAAATCAGAGAGAATGCAATTCTGATAGGACCATTTATTGGGGTGTTATCGTACCACATAAATTTGTTCACACGCCGGTACATAAACACACATATACATATTAAAAAAAAAGAAAAATTCAAAAATAAACAATTGCGACTTCGTTAAATAAAAACTGAAAAGAAATCCAGTAGTAGCGACTTTAACAGTTGGGACCCATTATCGTGTTTTTACTCTTGAAATTTATTTTTTTATTTTACATTTAAGTTAGGATTTTTAATACTTAATTAATGACACCCCGCACTCAACATAAGTATAAGTCTATGTATATTTGGTGTTTTGTGACGCCCTAGAGACCAAACGGGTAAGCTGATTTTAATGATTCTTATTTCAATCGGTTTGTCTATTTAATATCTATTCAAGGATAGTCAGTCTACTTAACGTAGTTCGTCGACTTACATTTTTTTTCCGATGGTCCCGATATTGAATTTTTATTAATGCCATGCCATCAAAATATGCATTTGCGGCCGACGCGATCTTTATGTATGCCACAAAGGAAACACATACATACATACATAGACTGATAAACACATCATCATTCCTTTGCGTTGCGCAGTCGGGTAAAAATAGTAATATTCTCGCTGTAGAAGTTAAATTATAAAATTTGTACTCTCTTTTTTAGGGTGAAATCAATAACTTTCTGACAGGAAGTTACAATGAATAGAAAGAGAGGAATGAATATCAAACCCATTAATAAATTAATGTGGCAGATAAGTACTTTAGGGAATTACCCAGTCACCATAATAATATTATCTGATATTTCTCTCTTTAGAATATAATTGCAGTAATCTGTTATTAGTGTAAGGTTTTTGTCGGTTAAAATTAAGATGTCTCTAATGGTAATGAATATCGAAATAATCTACAGTAACCATCGCCTTTTGAATATATTTATGATTTTAGACACATATTTTATGTTATTATTTAATCATTCGTGTAATGTTATATATTCAAATATTATACTTGTTGTTTTGGTTTGTTGGTAGAACCATTTTAAATAAATATACTTTTATATGTCCAAAATGTCTAATTTGTTTATTATTTTATGATTTGAAATATGAGAAATTTTAGACAATGTTATAATGAACCGAACCTATTAAAAATGATGTACTGTTAAAATAAAGACAACCCGCTATTTTCCTCATAACCCAAATTATTTAACAAGAGAGTCACAATAATAAAATTGCTTTTTTTAGTAAATGTTTAAACAAGTCTCAGATGGGTAAATGATTTGTATGCTGCAAATATAAAGAGTGTTTAAATTACAGAGATTTTTTGAATGAGTTTCAGTTTTAAACTAAAATCTTCCTTCAAGGAAGATCTACTCGACTTAAAAAATAAATACTTAAAAAATCAAAAGCCCGACTGCGCCAAATACAATTGGAAAACAAAGAAACAAGTTCAGTAAATTACATATCGACTTTAACTGAACCATATATATCTAAACCAGCTCAAATCTTCCTTATAATAGGCACCGACAAAGTTTATTGAATGCAGCCGAGTTTTTTATTTTTTTAAATTATTGCTTTGATTTTAAACTTTTTAGTTTCCCGGCAAAAAAAAAACTCTCTTATAATAGTATTTTAAAACTTGAACCAATTATACCTTATATATATAACTTATATATCTACGTTATTGTAATCCCATTTTTTACTTAGTTACGATACCATTTTCGAAAGATTTGGTTAATTTTTTGATTAACGTATTACTATTTCGCCTCAAAAACCTTCATTATGTTTTTATATCAAACATCCTATCTAAGGACACTTGGGTTTTTAGGACGAATATAGCGATACCATATATGTCGAAATCCATCGAAGCGTTGGGCGAGGTACTGAAAAGTTTACAAACAAACATGCAAACAAGATACGCACGAAAAACATACCTATATCTTGACAGTCGGGTAAAAAGGGTCTTAATGGTTTAAATTAAAACTCTTGAATTAAAAAAAGAAGGAAAACCAAAAATCACTTTTAGGGAATAAAAGTTTGCCATTTTAAGATTTACCATCAATCGTTTTAATAGTTCAACAGGGATTTTATACTAATGTGGAAGAGTAAAAACATTTACAAAGCATATCAATGTTTTTATCACTTTTCACTATAAGTGAAAAAGCTCCATTTTTTGAGGTCAATAAAAAAAATGATATTCCTAGTTTTAAAATTAGAGAAAGAAATACTCTAAAACTATTTTAAATAATATGTTAAACCTTCAGTTTGCGCTACATAAAATTAAAGCTTTGTTAAAAATCGTACATAAAATTTGTACAAAGTAAAAAAAAAAAAAATCATTAGTGTAATTTGTACAAAGTAAAAAAAAAAAACGACGTGTTGCACTCCGGGAGTGCCGGCAGAAGTGAAAACTTGAATATTAACGTTGTGAATTTTTGATATTTTGGAATGACCAGGGAATAATTTTGCACGAATTGCTTTAATTATTATTATAAAAGTACTATCATTTATGTGGTAGAATACAGTATTTATTTATTGCGCTATCCTACACAAACATGACAATTTCATGAACGAACATTTTTTATCCATTACAAAAAAAAGTGTATAACGCCGCTAAAGAAGCCTTCACTTAAAAAAACAAAACAAAACCAAAAAAAATTATATTTTTAATAAAAAGACAAACGCACACAGTGTTCCCAAGCGGTCACCCATCCAAGTACTGACTGTACCCAATGTTGCTTAACTTCAGTGATCGGGCGAGAGCCGGTGTACTGACTGTGACATAGTCTTACGCTTTTTCGATCAGGACACGTGACCCTGTCGCGAGTTTAACATTTTTTACCCATTACAAAAAGTGTACAACGCCGCTAAAGAAGTTTTCACTTCAAAAAATGTTGTAAGCTATGTGTTTTTCAAATCTTTGAAACTTGGGCTATCTAATTAAACGTTATTCTAAACTTTTTAGTAAGAATATATTTCTGTCGTTTAATGAAGGACACAAACTGAGGTAAAATTTAAGTCAAACTGACAAACATCAATTTGAATATCTTGAACAATAATATTTTTTATTCCAAAATAACTTGTTAAAATCTACGAAATAAATCAATTACCAATATATACGAATTTACTTTCAACTATATACTATTGGGAAATTTGCAACCAAGGTTGTATTATCAAGAGCTTCGCCGGACTAAGATTGATTGATTTGGGGATAGAGCCGGCGCTGATCAAGGACAACTTTTTTAAAAGAACTAGTGAATTATCTTTTCCTAATAAACTCTTTCATTGTTCCACTTTTTCACAGTATTCAAGACCTCAAAGACTATTTATTTCCTCCAGGTATTGTTACGCGAAATATAAAATTCTAAATGTATTTGGTTTTATATATTAATCAACCTTTATGTATAATAGAAACTAAGTGAAGAATGGGTATGGTTTATTAAATCCCGTTCTCTTACGTTGGTTTGGTGAGATTGATTCGTTTTGTCATTTTCTCGTCTTCAGTCGTCCGCATATCACTCACAATCTGATTGAATTGAATATTAATTGCTTCGATATAATATATAATAAAGGAAACGAATTTGAATAATAATAATAATCGTTTGTACCAGAGAGAGATGACGTATTTAAATTATCGTTAAGTATTTGTGATTCTATATCTCTCATCTTCTACCTGCATGGTGGTGGTGTGGACAATAAATGGAGAAATGAAAGAAGTATTTTTATTTTTAAATATTAAAATGTAATGTAATTTATGTAGAATTATGGAAATTTAATTTCTTATTGATAATGTTATCGGAATATTTTAATAAAAAAAACTTTTTTTGCCGCATCTTTAAATTTGAATCAGCAGGAATAATATATGTATTCAGGTGAAAGATATTTTTAAATGTAACATGATGCTTGAAGTTTTATTTAATTCGAATTTGTTTTGAATTAAAAAATTTCCCAATGCTGAAAAACTTAATCCAATATCCTTAACAATTGCAATTAATATAAAAATCGTTATGATTATTAACTTCCCAGTATAGGAACAACAAATTATGTTGATTTCCTTGGGGTGCCGATTGAAGCGTATTAACGGCAGTATGATCCGAAAAGAATTTCATAACATTCGGTCGATTCGTTTCGAGTCAGTTTCGTTTTTACTTTTTTTAATTTTTATAATGCTGGGAAGTTATTTGTGTGGACCCCAAGGATCGCACCAGACTCTACCCACGGCCTATTTAAATGCAAGTTTGTCAGATTTGGCTGATGGTTGGTCAAACCGACTAGATTCAAAAAAAACTAAACAGAACTGTTGCAAAAGTTCACACAATCAGTTTGTATTATTTTGTTGAGAACGCTGTGAAAAAAATTAAAACTTGAAATTTATTTTTTTTAAATATTTCACAAACGTACACAGTAAGAAATTATGTATAGATATCACTATGTCAGTATCGGCGTGAACGCCATACTGCACATTGTATTGAGGAAATAGTAGCATTAGCAATAATTATGCGGGCGAGTCAATGCAGTATGGTTGTCAGGCCCATACTGGCCGGCGAAATCCACAATAATTCTGGGGGATGTCCTTTTGTATACTGTAATATTACTTATGTTCTATACCATACCATGAATGTAGTAAACGCCATGCATTTCTTATCGTGGGCTTCTGACAATTTCACTAAAACTATTACACAAACATATGTAATGTATAACTTAAAGATATTTGAGCTACATAGCTTTAATTTATTTACTTTTCTTATACTTATTTACTATTTCACAAAGTTTAATTTCTAGTTTCTATAGTAAATGTAATTTCATAAATCATTTCTACATTTATACTGTTAACTATGTAACAAATCTGTTCTCAACAATCCTTTTGCTGTTACTGTTGGGGTTGTACACTCGAGTTTTAAATAAAACGAATCATAGTTATAGAAATACAATATTCGAAATAAAATTTTTATTGAGAGTTTTATTTTAATATAAAACCGATCAATTTGAAAAGGTTCATATTGAACATACTATTTTGGATAAAAATATGATTTAGCCACGAAAACAAACCTTTTACCCTTCACTGTACCACATAATTTTTCTAACGTTTAGCTGTAAACAAATTGTATACTTTTACTTTCTATTTGCGTAGCTTTAAGTTTTTGTGCAATTAAAACAATTCCTTTAAAAAATTCCCTAAAAAAAACAGAACACTGCAACTATAATTGTGAACAGAACTTATGTATGTTATACTGAAACTTTGCTGACCAGTCGCTACGGTTCCGGAACCACAGGTAAAATACCAGTGAGCTTACACAAATGAACCTTTTTTAGTTTGCCTCAAAAAAGTGATAAATAATCGGTCTTAGCTATAAAGATTTCGTCAGGCTATAAAGATTTAAAAATTCTACCTGAATAAAAAAAGTTGAATTTTGCAGGTAATTTACATTACTCGGATCATAAATGATTAATGATTGACGTCAGGTTCAGTCATAAATTTTAACTTCAATAAGAACACAGAACCAAAAGATTTCAAGGCACAAGAAATATGTTCTTGAATTAAGAATATTTTTTCATTTTAAAAAGGGAAAATATTTTTGAAGCGAGAAGAAATTTAATTGAGATTAGAAAATTTTGGTTAAAAAACTTTTTAACAATTTTTTTTTTTTTTTTAGAAATTATTTTTTGACATGAAGTGTTGCAAACATTCGTTAGCGAATATTACATGGTAACATGTTATATTCTGTGTATATGTATCAAAGTAGTAGGTAGATACAACCAACAGGAATAAACAAGTCCAATGATAAATAATTTTTTGAAAAAGATAAATATCTCATAATAAAAATACTAAGAATTTATATTTTCTACATAGTTTGTTAGTATTCTGTTGCTATTTATTTTTAGGTAGGTACATACAAATTTATTATTAACTGACTGAAAAAGAAGGAGATTCTGAAGTCAACCCCTATATATTTTTTAAATAGCCTGATTATAGAAAATGCGTTCACCCACTGAATTTTTATCTATGAGGCAATTATGTTGAAACATTGAATACCTAAGTAGTTCCAATAGTATACATATGTTTCCAATTTGAAAGGATCTCTCCTGTTATTGCTATAACTGTTTCATCAAAATCGGTTCAGTAGTTTTTACGATATGGATTAAAATGTGTAACTGACTTTGTTTAACGTACGAAGGTAAATAAAAACTTTCGAAAAAGTACAAAAGATAAAATTTTTTCAAAAAATAGAACTGATTTAAAAAAGAAAAACAAACTTTAGTGTACCGGTTTAGTAATTACCTTGTGAGTAATTGAGCAACGTCTTAAAGTCGACGTTAATAATATTCTTAGCTAAAAATCGGTTAATGGACGTCGATTTCAAAGCGTAATTACTCAACAACTGATTGTGCCGGGTTGACTAAATAATACACTCGGTGAAAATCGGCGAGATTAATAGTCTGTTACGTATGTACAATGAATTCAGCTGTACGACAACGTTGCTCGACGAATAGATGAATATACTTTTGGGAAAATAAGATATCTTCCAGATAAAAATAATAGTCATTTTTTTGGTTTAATTTGACACTTTTAATGTAAAGAATTTGATACTTTTAATGGTAATTACGCTGATATTCAATAATGCTATACATTAATAATTAACTTGTTTATCTCCACTTGTTATTTGAATTTTTAGATCGTTTTCATTACTTCGCTCATTATCAGGAATTCTTCATATTGGATCTTTACGTTTGTTTTAGGTTTATTCATCGACAATGACTATATGTTAATTTTTTCTTTAAGCATGTACATAAAAGGATATATCCCTTTTTATATTATAAATGTGAAAGTAAGGATGTTTGTTTGTTAAGCTTTCACACAAAAACTAATGAATATATTGGAATAAAACTTAACAATAACATAGCTCATTATTGAGCTATATTATCAATATATCAGAATAACACATGAGCTAAAATATATCAGAATAACACATGAGCTAAAATATATCAGAATAACACAATTTATAAAAGTATATTACAAAAAAAAAAAAAAAAAATTTAATTTAATTTGACATTACAAAAAATTACAGATTTCTGTAAAAATGGTCAATATAAAACAGTATCATGGCTATCTTTTCTAAAATACTCAATGAATTATCACTATTTTACATTAAAAAAATAGAAAACCGTAAAAATATATTCCCCTGTGTAAAACAATCCCTGACATTTTTTCGAGTGTTATAGAAAGTGGATAAGTGAGAGCAAGAAAAGTGGAGGCTTTAACACGGTGGTCTTTATCAATCTTTACTTTTAAACTCAACGAAGCGGGTGGGTATCACGCTAGTTAAGATATAAAGTATCCAAAAAATACAACATTAATATGCTTTTAAAACAGAAAACGATTATTCAATCACGATGGTTAATTATATAATGCCTAATAAAAATAAAATATCTATGTTTATACAAAAAACATCAAAATATTTCCGCAAGCAAAAAATACAAAAATCTTGAATAATATTTTTAGATAATACATAAGAAGATTGGTAACTAGGATCAAAGTGCAAAGAGTACTATCACCATGACGATAAAGGAGTTTGTATAATAATAATTGCCCAGTTGTATAGGTAATACTGACTGCTACTTATATTGTGTCTTAGAGATTCTTGGGTTATTTTGATATTGTTTATAAATACATGTTGATACAGAATGTAATAACAAATAGCTATGTCAAGTATTCATGAGTTGGTTAACTACCATCCTAAGATTGCTTTAGTAATATATGAATGCTTAGCCAAAATGGATTCCGCTATGGCCACAAAAAGTATATTTCTATTGAATACTGATAAACAATTAATCCTAAATACAAGTAGGTACATTCGCACTTCCATGTCGAAACAGTCTTAAATTCAAATTACTACCGGTTTTTGAGGTATGAGAAATAAACACGTATGTAAGTATATATATATACATAGTCACAATGAATTCAGGTCTCAGGCTTAAAAATGGTACATTTGCATTGAAAAATTATCAATCTTTTAACAAACCCAATCACGTTAGGATCATCTTTAAAAAAATGATTCAAGGTAAATTGCATTAAAACTAAATTTTGTATCAGGATATCATCATATTTTAACAATAGATTTTTATTTAATGAACACATATCTCAAAAGAGAAATATTTTCTGACTTTGGGGTTTGCTGAAAATGAATGTGAAAATTATAGTTGTGTGCTTGTTACTCTTACATAGCCTTATGAAATAATTTAGACAGTCAAAACTTAAAAAAAAATGATTTAAGAAAAACTAACTTATTGTAAATAAGAAATTAAAGAATTTTTGATCCTAGTTAATAATAATTTTTATACAATTTAATTTCAAGTTAAAAAAAAAGACTCAAAAAGTATTTACATATATACATATTTATTTTTACCCATAAATGTTTCTATACGTAGATACATAATGAAGCTTTTCATGACTAAGATTTCTAATAACTTGTTTAATTCACTCACAGAGGACGAGAAAGTTAATCGATTTGTGGTTGTGTTTCAACTGTACCTAGATTCTATTAAAAATCTGTCCAATTATATCTGTCAATTAAAAGTATTCAAACAGAGCTTATATACAAGTGGTCATGGATAAGACAACCATTCATGACAGGAATATTAAAATAAAACACCTGTATGTCAAAGGTAAGTATAATCCTTCACGTATACTGTTCACAAAAAATTTAAAATATCTATTTTTAGAAAACAAACAAAATCGGAAATAATGTAGATATTAGAAATTGAAACAGCTCATTTGAATGAATGGAGTAATCTCAGAATGTAGATACATTAAACTAGATAGCCGAAATTCCATATTTTTCCTACTTAACACTGCTTGTTCCACACTGTATGTTTTGTAATTCCCTGTGGATAATGTAGATGGCAGAAGTGGTTATATACATATATGTATAATACATTTAGTTATATATTTATTATATACATTGAGAGATACATCAGTGACATATCCCACAGGAACAGTTGTCGTGTTATTGTAGAGGTGCTCATCACATGTCATCCATTTCTGGACGTCTACTATTTCTGACAATACCATTAGTTAGTCTCTGGAAAACACAGCATATAACCAAAAACATTATAATGGTAATAATAATTGTATTATGTGTTTTTGGTTATATTTTGTTTTGTTTTTTCTACTGTTTTTCTTACATGGTCCGTTGGATATGTTCTAGATTCTAAGATTCTAGTGATTTTAGAATGATTTTTTATTAAAGTTTTCGATTCTTGTTGATTTTTAATTTTAGTATTTAAATTTTAATTTAAAGGGATTTTCTTATTTTAATTTTTTTTTAAATCAATCAAAATCAATTTAAACAAAAATGTTTCTTAGCATCACAGAATTACTCTCCTAAAATTCTATGAAGAAATTTGAAATAGAAAAAGAAGCTATATCCCTGGACATGAACCGATTTCTATACAAAGCGGTGCCTTATAAAAAAACTTTAAGCTCGTTTTTCAAACTTGTACAACGTTATTCTCATATTCTACGCGATCTTAGAAAATCAAAAGATTTTTGATTCGTTATAATAAAAACTAGAACACAAACCTTTAAAAAATAAGGAAACTACCCCTTTTTTACACGGGAAAATTGTCTCCAAAATTATGTGTTTTGGAAATTTTAAGAAAACGGTGTGTACATGTCACACATATATAGCTAATATACCCATACAATACATACTATACAATTTACGCCTAATTTGGGCTCTCACGGGTAAACAGTGATGTTTACGAAAAAATGTTTCAAACAAAAGTTGGTTATTTTTTTATAAGGAATAGTTTCTACATTTAGACTTTTGTTCTATCTCTAACGTTTTGCAAGACCCAATTGACCTATGTTGCTCATTTACGAATTCGACCTCACCTTTTACGTCCTGAGTACTCTGTAAATTTCAGCTTGGTATCTTTTTTTGTTTTGAGTTATCGTGTACGGACGGACAGGGGTGTAGACAAATAATCGAAAACGGACTAATTAGATGATTTTATGAACACCTATACCAAAATTTTGTTGGTAGCACCAATATTTTTGAGCGTTTTAAGCTTGGGACTAAACTTAATTACCTTGCATTGAATATCACATATATGCATGGTATAATAAAAATTAACTTTTTAAAGATATATTATTGTCCAGTTTTAAGTCTCGCGAATCGAATCACTTGCATTAAAGTAGCACATCAGCTCAAATGTACATTTTAGAAAACGCTCTCGTTAATGTTCAAAAAAGATCAAAAGTGCCATAAAAATTGTTTTTATAAACTTTAAGATTTACATATCTCTTTCAAAACGACTCTATAATTACACATATAATAGTTAATAAATTTTTATAAATGTGTTTTATTGTAATTCTAAATGAGAATGTACCCTTAAGTATCCTTAAAACTATCGTGAAAAACAAACTGGAAAATAGCATTTGTATACGTTGTAAAGCGATTCAATCTACATATTTGTATGCCAAGGGTTTAGCAATTTTTATAAAATTCATTTCACGTGGAAATCTAAAATAGCGCATTCCATTTTACAGATCTTCAAATAACAAAAATCTTACATTCAATTGATACCAAAATGTTAATAGCTGCAGTTCAATGATATTATTTAAATCTCGTGGCATGCCATCAGTCAAGAGACAAACGGACGCACGCTTCAATGCGATCAATAATTGGGCATATTTCTTACTATATCTACTAATAAGTATACGCATTCAATCAATCGTCATTATTTTTGTTTTACACATTAACCGTTCGTTAAATTTTGCGTCTTCAAATTGTTGCTTAGCGCTAAAGGGTACCATTTTTACAATGCCTGTGGTTTCTGGGCGAAGACAAATTCTAATCTTTCTCCGATTTTTTAAGAATTTTGGAGGTTGTATCTATATTTACATTAAAGTTTTAAAAATAGTATTTCAAAACAAACTATTTTTACGCAATAAAAAGCTTTATTCTGGTCACAGTTGTGGGACAAGATATTAAAGTTGCGAAATTCAGTGATTTATGATGAAACAAATTTTGTTTTACAGAATCCTGTACACACAGTTTGAGTTCAAGCTTGATAATATGTATTCTTTATTTAAAAGAATAAAACAAGAAGAAAAATAGAAAACTTTCTAAAGTTTGACAAACAAATTTAATAATACTTTTTCAGAGAAAGAAATAATATAATATAAAAAGAATTTCAGATTTTATATTTAAGTGAATGTATCACTTCTCACGCATCCAACTTAGAATAAGAATGTCCATTTCTCAAATCCTTTGACAATTCTATGATATTATTTCAAAGTTAAATTCAAGTACAAAAAAAGTACTGAACTTACCTTGGGAGGAGTAAAAATGGGGTGGAATGAGTTAAGAATTTTTTGTGTGAAAAGGTCTTATTTAGATTCGATAATATAAAAATACGGAATTATAGTCATTTTGCATCATTCAAGTATGTTTAATTTTACTGTTACGAAATACTTTTTGGCAGTATATTCAGAATTGCTATTTTTAAAACTGTGTCCAATATTAACCGTAGGCCTTCTAGAGGCTATATTTGGGAAAGAGTTCACCACGAGATGAAAGTCCTTAGATGAAGCCATAAAAATTTTAGACTTTAGATAACAGCAGTATAAATTTCCTCAAGTAGAGTTACATAATTTTAATATGAAACCAAATTTTGACATTTGTTACGAATTTTGTGCACTTTCTATAACACTAGCTGATCCGAAAACGCGTAGCTGCAGCTCAGTAATAAAATCAGTTAATATAACACTAAATTTTTCAACACAATTTAGTTAATATGTTTATTTATCTTAAGTGAAATAAGTAACTAATTTTAAAACAAATAACTGAACACGCATATTGCATTTATGTGAGGCACTTGGAATAAATTCGAGCATCAAAAAATATTTTAAATTAGAACATAGCGGCATTTTTTGAATACTTACTCAAAATAAAACTAAGAATGTTTGAAGGAAATTGTGTAACTTCCACTGCCATCTATTGAAAAATTATAGAGCATAGAAGTGAATTCAACTATTTCTCTATAAAATATATTAAATTTACAATAACAAAAAGTTGACGCTCAATAATCGAAAAGTTATACCAAAATAAAAAAACATCTACAAATTTTTGGGAAATTGGTTGAGTGATTTCGGAGCTTCACGTAAACGAACATCGTAATAAAGTACACATATATTAGTGTCAAAGTTCCTCATACATGATACTACCACTAGACTAGCGTTGTTCTAGGTAGAGTTAAGCCAATATAATTTTTATAATTTTTGATTCGACCATATACAGTCTGATCAAGTCCATGATTGGCAATAGCTTTATAGTGAAAGTTATTTAGCTGAAAATGGTGTCGCATTGTCTAAACTTTTCCGAGAATAACGTCGATTTCTTACTATATTAATATTAATGCCTCATAACTTAGCTAAATAAGTCGTTTTGCTGTCAACTATGACATTTTAATTCAATTCTTGTTCAAACCATCGATTAAAAAAGTACAAAAATCTCAACTTATTTTATGTAAACAAAGTAGTATGCAATGTGACACATGTTTTGAATTTTTAAAATTATCTAAACAGACAATATTCACATATTAATATTAAAACAAAAATAATAACAAAAATATTTATGAAAAACTGAATTTTCATATGTTGATATTTGTTATTTTTGCTTGCCATAGCATATGTTTGGTAATGATAAACAAGAGTTAGTTTCATTTATACCGTTTTATATACAGGTTGTGTTAGAAAACCATACTCATGATAGACATATCCGAAAAATTTCATTTTTTAATATTAATTAAAATTATGTGATCACCTATAGCAAAACATATATTTTCCCTGTGCAATTATTGCATCCTAAAACGATTCCTTCTAATTAAATGAAATTTGTCGGCATTTAACAACACACCTACTCGAATAAAATTATTTTAAAAAAATAAAGAACAATTTGATTAATTTTTTCTTCAGTCGAATAAAAATTAATTTTATAGAGTAATTGAGCTTGACAATAAAAAAAATCTAGAGCGACGGTTACACTCGACTATACCATACATACGTACCAATTGATACTTAAATGACAAAAAATACTTGAAGAAAAAAGAAAAATTAAATTTCATATAGAAATTAAATGTTCGAAGAAATTTTGTTTCTGTGTTCCCGTATTAATTACATCATCAGACATGAGACATGTCGTTTCCATAATGGTAATTATTTGCCATTTCATAATACAAATTATCTTCCGTTTAACTTTATTAGATAAGATTCAACATACTGCAGGAAAAAGGGAAAAAATTAATAAAACGAATGTTTCTATCTATCAATCATAATAATCATTGATTTTACGAAAAAAATAATTGAAAAAATGTTTGTCATTATAAAATAAACATTTTTTGTTCTTTGCTGTATCTCTCACTGATTTATTTTTAAAATTTTAGCTATCCTGTAAATTGTATGATTGATATAAAGAATAAATCTGCGTTATAATTGTTGAATTGCATTATTTAGTATTTTGAATTAGTTTATTAATTCAATGACAAAAAAGGCCTAGTTTCATTAAAACTTTATATGCCAGTTGTGCATTCCCTTACATTCCACGTATTATTGAGGCTGTTCTCTCAAGTTACTTATAGCCGCAAAGGTTTCTATTCTTTGAAATTATGTGCCATATCTATAGAATTTCAGATACGCAAACATATTCCAAGAAATTTAAAGTTACAAGACTTTGTAAATTGTTTGGGACCTATACCACTAATAACCACCAACACGAATATTAAAGGCTTATTGTAGTAAATAGCGTTCTATGAGGAATATTAATTGTAATTAATATAACAAAATATTAATCGATAATTAGATCCATAGAATACGAAACGAGATCAGATAAAAGTCCAGATAAAAGGTGAGAAAATGCTAGTAACAATAATTTCTCGTGGTAAGAACGAAACTATTGTTTGAGATTGTATAAAGCATAATTCTAAAAAAATACCTTTTATTTTATTCTTAAATAGATTTTTATCATCTTTATCTATTGCGTATTCTGTTATAAAAGCTATTAGCTTTTTTCCTTATTCAATTTGTAAAACTTAATTTAAAATATACAATGCGGTGTTCAAATGAAGAATTTTGTAGTAACACGGTGAAAATGCCCATATAACATTTCCAATGATCGGCTACACATTTAGTAAGTATTATATACACATACTACCAATAAATATAATATACACATGGCATACGAGAATATATACTACATACCGGGAGTAAAAAAAATGTCGGTATTAAAAATTACTTGGAAAATAATGGCTAAAAAAAGGGAAATTCCTATAGTTAAAGGGTTCAAAAAGTTATACTAAGTGATGATCTTGAAGTATATTTTCCGTTATTTGGTGCCTTACTTGAGAATTGTAAATGAAAACACTCGACGGAGCACAAAATTTTAGTAAAAAACCAATGTATATACATGTTCTAGGGTAGCATTGAGATTAAAGGTCATCGATTTTAAAACAACAAAAATTTCAAGGTATTTTCCGATTTCAAGGTATTTTCCAAAGCCATCACAAAACGTATACAACTTTTTCTTTTATTCAAAACAAAATTATTTAAAAAAAAATTGTACTATGGTTGATGAGGTACAAAATTATTCTGAAAATTTACTTCAAGGAATCTAGTACTTCAAAGTTTGGAATCCTTCATCTTTTGTGTCCAATATTTTTTTCTAAAACCATTGTTTTCCTAAGAGTTTTGGGGTACCAATATTTTCTTTACCCGGTATATATAGTAATGCTGATTCTGATCAACACCGGTATTAAAGTGTTGCTAGCCTACCCTCTATGTTATTATCTCGATAACAAACAAAAGCAAACACTATATGTAGCGGATGTCTGCCTTATCGCTTGGACAATATTGTTAATCTCTTATATATATATATATATATATATATATATATATATATATATATATATATATATATATATATATATATATATATATATAAATTGTATATATGGTATAGTAAGAGTAAATGAGCCAAGACTTTCTATATATGTTGTAAATTTTATTGAGCTTTTGTTTTAAAACTTTACTTAGAAGTGATTATTTAATTTAATATAATAATATTTTGGAAAGAATGATGTCTTTCGATAAAACAAAACTTGAATTAGCAATAAATCTTATGGTTGATATAATTCGGCTTTCTTTTACCAATATCTGCCTATAAAATATTTATAAAATGAAATTTATCACTCCTCACTATTTTACGGTAAAATTATTTTTTTGAATTAAAAAAAAATTATGTTCTTCCTTTTAGTTCAGCTAATTACAAAAGCGTGTTTTTAAGTTTTATTATTTATTTTTGTGTCGACTTAAACATCATTTACATACATAGATAATATTCAATTCAAAGATACTCGTTCAAATTGAAACGGAACCGTTTACATAGTGAATTTGATCCTTAACTAAATTTTAAATGTGTATAATTTTATATGTATGGATGTGTGTTCACAATACACATATAAAATACATTGAAGTGAAATATGTTGGTATTATAATTACAAATAAGATTATGTAAATATATGAAAGCTATAATGATAATATTTTCTTATAATTATATTAAGAGATTATTAAATAAATTTAATTAATATATACAAAACAATAACAGTTATATTATTGCAATAAATATGTGTTTTTTAATATACATAACATACAGTTCATGTATTTATTATGATATTAGATTTTGTTTCATAATAAACCTACTTACAGGTGTTTCTTATAATAAATAAAGATTTACTTCAAAAATTCAATTTATATAAATTTGATTAGACCATAAGCCCATCTTGAAATTTTTCGGGTGAAATGACCCACCAGGAATCATGTTGAAAAAGATTATCCTATATGTAAAAATAAGTTTAAATGGTGTTAGTTTTGCTCGGTACAGATGAGTACAGATGCAAACATGGTTGTCATACCTCTTGGTATCTCAGCCCTGCACCAGCTAATATGTACAGCCGCGACGTTGGTGGATACTAACTCTGCATAGGTATTTGAAGCGAATTAATCCGGTTAACTTCGGTACCGGAAATTAAAAAAAAAAACTTTTGATTCCGTCTATTCCAGAAGCCCTACGTGATTATTTCTGTACGGCATTCATGTTATTCGCTTCAAATACTTATGAAGAGTTAGTATCCGAGGCGTGTGAAATCCATATTCTCTCCTCTACTCATGTACCGCGCCGCGCAAAACTGGCGATATGGTGCTTACAGTTACTTTTACATAAGGGAGCATTTTTTTCATGTTTCCTAACGGGTCATTTCACCCAAAAAATTTCAGCATGGGCTTGTGGTCTATATTTGTAATGTATGTGTAATATAATGGTAGGTTTTACGCTTAAAATGGCAGAATGCATCAGAAAACATAGATATAAAAAATGTCGGTTGTATTTTCATCGTTTATTTTCTCAGAAAATATTAGTTTGACATAAAGTGCTGCCTCTATTTTGTAAAAAATTATATGTTCTTCCTACAGCTACTATTCTTTTTAAGTAAAAATGATAGTCAGACACTTTTAGAGAAAACCATAAAAATGCATTTTTAAGATGACGGCTACAAAGATGTCATGTAAATTTTAAGTTTAGGTTTAAAACGATAGACAATTTGATAGTATTAAAAATATTGTCTATTATTTAAAACTTAAAAGTAACATAATCAACAAATTTAATTTCAATTGCATATATATTATAAAAAAGGTAAATAATATATATCGGCAGATATTATATAATCACTTACCTTCACTATCACTCGTATCAGACAAAGGTGGTTCGTTTGCAATATACTGTCGTCCACTTAACAAATTACTTTCTACAACTGGTCGTTTGTCTTCTAATTGCCGTCTAAATGCTCGGTGGTCATCCTGAAATAAAAAAAAGACAAAGTTATTATACCATTATATTCCAGTGTTAAGATTTGTAACATTTTTTATACTATACTAGCTACTAGCGGACCCGACAGGCGTTGTTCTGTGCAAACGTTACTCAATTCATTAATACCTATACTTTGCTTTAAATGCCCGTTAAACCTATCCTGCTTAATCAATTCCGCAAAGCCCCATTCCATCCCGCTAAACTCAAATTTTTCTCCTATCTATTGGACAGGCCTGACCTTCGGCCAAAGGCCTAAGGCCTGGCTAGAGCCTTCGGCAGAGGAGGTTGCTGCGTTCGCATATAGTTCTAATAAATATTTATTTCTAATATCTAAATAATAATAAATATACCTCAATACTATTAAAAATACATAGTAAATAGTATGTTGTAATAATAATGTAATCTTAATAATAAATAATACTTAAATAATATTAAAAATACGTAGTACGTAGTATGTTGCAATATAATGCAATTTATATTTTATATGCGCTCAAACCATGTTTAAAGAAAATTAAATTTTTGTCAAAAAAGGTTGTAGTGGACCAGATGCATAAATCTAAACCGTCATTGGATCCACTTGAATACGCACACAAAATTTCATAAGAATCGGTCCGTCGATTTAGGGGGGGTAGTGTCACTAACACCTACACACTCGAAATATATATATATATATATATATATATATAATAAACTAATTAAGAATAAAATATTGTTGGCTTTTAAGCATTACTCCATCAAGTTTTCGAGAAATTATATCTAAAAAGAGGAATTCACCCGTTTTTTCGTTTTGCTCGAATTTAAGTAATATCACCCAATTATTTGTTTCGACAAAATACTTAAGGGCATCTGAAACTATTCCTCTCCTTCAAAACTTGGCTATTTTACAAAAGTTTCCATTTAAAAAAATTCTATCTTTCCTGAACTATACAATATTTTTAAAAGAAAATAAGAGAAAATGATCCAAAGTTTTATTGAGGAATAGTGTATTTAAACGAAAACACGTATTGTTTAGTTTTTTTTTGTCGATTGATTTCAAAAGTCAATTATCAGTTTTACCTTTAAACATATTTCTTAGACGATTAACGTAAAACGTGACCAAATATTTTTGTAAGAAAATAGTACAGTATTACCTATATTGTAATTGGTAGTTTAGAATAAATGAGGTTAATATCATCAAAAAGATTACTTTTCGTCATATTTGTCGAAAGATTTCGATTTGTAGAAGTTTATTTGAGTGGTTATAGGATTGTCTTTCAAGTCAAAAATTTGTGTAGGTGTAAGTCTTTATTCCAACAATACTATACAAGCACCATACGTTGCCACTTTTATACATGAGATTATTCATCAATCATAAGTCCGCGACGCAATTAAACATTTGCTGTAGAGCTAAGTCTTCACAAACTGTTATATCGATTAATTTTGTGTTATTTTACAATTACCCTAGGATCAGATATTTTATAGTCATTGCAGAATAGTTGGTAATTCGAGAAACTGTTGTCAAAATCTTTCCGGCATAGTCTGTGGCATGCTCTATCAGAGGATCTAACACAAAACTGAACACTTGAAAATTGCAATTTTTAAAAATTTCCTTTCTTCGAGTTCGGAATAAAATGAATTTTGAATTTATTATATAATCTTGTTATTTGAATATCCAACTTCTGTCAATGGAAAAATTTATAAGGCATGACCTGGCTCATATTATTTACCCTCAGCAACGCAAAGGAGTGGTAATGTGTTTGTCAGTTTGTCTGTTCTTATGTGGCACACTAGAAGCCAAGCGCTTTAGCCAGTTTTGATAATGCTTACATCAATCGATTTATCTAATCCTTACAAGTCGTAATAATCATTAAAGTCGGCTCACGCGTTTGGTAGCTAAAGTGCCTCAAAACCAAACATACACATAAAGGTTGCGGAGCGACCGGTACCGACTGTTAAAGTCGCTCTGTAAACTGACGTGACTTGTTACTTTCTTGCAACTACATGCTTGACCCTACAAATTTTGCCTCTTGATTTGAGACTATTGGTATTTGCAAGCCACATGTCAAAAGAAAAATATTACATGAGTACTGGCTTATTCAGTAAAGTTTATACTCTATTCAAAAACACTGTTCTAAAAATAGTAGTAGTGAATTATTTAAATAATTAAAAAATTTTGTTAATTCATACAAAATAACCCGGAGTCGAATGTTCCAATTAAAATCAACAGGCGGCTAACTGCAATTGCCAAATATCAATTGAGGATCCTTCCTGCGTTTCAATCATGGCCAATATAACTAACTTAACTGTGCTTACAACTTTGTGTTTCTACTATATAATAATTGACGACGCAAATTTTACGACAATTAAAACTTTATGAGAAAACCACCTGAACCATCTGTAATTCGTTTGAATTTTAAAAATTTTTATTTGACTTACGAGTTAATTTTATATTATTTAAACAGTTGTTTCTGAACGTTATAGTTTTTTTAATATTATTGTAACAGACAAGTTTATATTTTTACGTAATATATAAACTAGGTACTACCAATGATTAAACTCAGTGATTGATTGTGACAGCTAATAATACACTTCAGCAGGTGGAATACAAGAAAATCTAATATTTATTCACTGTATATTTTTTTATAATAAGCTGTTTTTTTGTTGTTTTACTATATTGAAAATAAATTAAGCTGTCTATAAGATTGAACTGTAGTGTGTATTCTCTGTGCTTTCAGTTGCGTAAGACAAAAAGTAATGACTTTTTAATAGAAATTGTGAGCGAATTTAAGTCTATCGAGTGACTATAGAATCATTATACATATCCTTTTTTTGTTTATACATATTTTTCAATCATAATAGACATAATAATATCCGTAATTCGGAAAATTGCGAAAAATGTATATCTTGGATGCTTTCTTACGAAATTTTAAAAATACCTTCGATGTATTTGCCACAAAAGGTTTATACGCAGTGAAGAACAGTTTTTCATATATCCTACACAGGAATTTTAGGTAACCATAGACAAATGTAGTATAATTCCCGAATTTAGTACTTTTTACTCCTTTCGAGACCACTTTCGGTGTGAGGAACAATACCTCTACATGAGGGAAACAATACCCTACATGTTCCATTTTCCTGTATAGAAAAGCCTGCGCAACCAAGTAGTGGGCAGTACACAATACATCTGCACTTGGTCCCAGGTACACCGAATTGCTTTTCAATGCTACTCAGTTTGCTTGGACTGGTCTCTATGCACAGCACAGAAAATAAATCCCATCGAAATGTTGGTAGTCGGGCTGTGACAAGAAATATTTACCCCCAACGCATTGCCACCAAATTTTATATTAAGTGAAATTTACAAAATTAAAAAAACTCCTGACAAATTTTCGACTACAGACCCCTAAACTCGCATTTGTAACATTTCTAAGAACACTCTCTATTGAATTACCTTTTGCTTTAAAGCGTTTCTCAGACTGAGCCGATTTTGATAATCTTCGCCAATTTTTTTCGGTTACGGAACCCTAAACTCGAACTTGAAACATAGCTAAGAACACTCTCCATTAAATACCTTTCGAATGAAACAAAAGAATCAAAATCAGACAGACAGACACATACACATAGCGGTCAAACTTATACCACCCCTTTTTTTAGTTCGAGGGTTAAAAAAGGGAAATAAAGGGTTATCAATCATTTGAAAAATGATTCCGGGAGAAGTGGATAGTAAGAATGTGTTTAGACAAACGTTTGCTTGCCCAAGTAGACGAAAAAAAAATTTGTGCAAGCTAGACCGAAATTTTTATTTTTATGCCGTAGAGCAAAATACTTACAGTCTGACAATAATAGTAAATCGACATTGAAGTGAAAAAAAGTTATAATTATAATATAAATAAAGAAATGAATGAATAAATTCAATATAAGTAAAATACTTTTTTATATCTATTTACTTTTTGTCAGTAACGATTTTCTTCACTTTTATGATATAAAACAATTTAATAGAAAGAAATCTTTTCAAAATAATAATCATAATACAAAAGCAAATAGCAAGTAAACATGAGGCATATAATAATCTGAATCATGTACATAGTAAATGTTTCACGAATCATGATATTGCTGTTGCAACAGTGAAGGCTTAAAAAAGAGACAAATCGTACCAAAATGAGATTTTTGGAGCTTATAACAGATTTATGTTTATAGTATGAACAGATTTCCAATTGTTTGCAAGCTTATATTGAGCTATATTTTCTATTCTTTTATCTGTTTACTTGATTATATATTATCAGACATTATCAAATCTTGGGATTGATAATGTCTGATAACATATAAGCCAGATATTGATATTTGACAATTAAGGGACTTTCTTATACCATAAACAACAGTAATTGTAAGACATTTTTGTAAGCTACAATACCACGCAACTACAAAAATATATATATTGTGTGCAAATGATGCTTATAAATTTGATAATATAGATATCGTCCTTCAATCATCAATACTCTATTATTGATAATCTTTCTATTTACGATAAAATTATGCCAATTGTATTTCTGTTAAACAATGAATAAGGTCTTTTTAACCCCCGAAGCAAAAAAGAGATTAAATTTGACCGCTACGTGTGTCTGTCTGTCTGTCTGTTGCATCGTAGCATCTAACGGATGAATCGATTTGGATGTTTATTGTTTCATTTGAAAGGTAATTTAATGGGAAGCACTCATAGCTAAGTGGAAGGATTTAACGGAAAGTGTTCTTAGATACGTTTCAAGTTCGAGTTTAGGATTCCGTACCCGAAAAATTTCTCGGTAATTTCACTTGTTTAACAAAATTTACATCATGGAATATTATTCTGTTTAAAAGAGACTCAAACATATATCTTAAGGATGAAACTTTGAATAAAAAAGTAAAATAATTTTAAATTTAAGTTTCAAGCTTTTACAAATATGTAGTCATATCAAAAGTGTGGTCACTAACTTGCAGTTTACTGTCTCCGATTTACGATTTCCATATATTTGTATTGTTTCGAAAAATACACGGGCAGATCAAGAAAAAAAGCTAATAAAGAGCTTGTACAAAGTATTCTTTTGATAACATGTTTCTTGAAATATATGCACATTTTTCAAACCGATTTTTATCTAGAAAAAACACACAGCTGAGGCTAAAAGAAAAGTTATGTTTGTGTTTTCGTCTACACCACAATCATTTAATATTTTTATATATTTTCTTCTCTCGGTGTGCTTGCTTCTTGCATGTAATATGTATGTATGTGTACGTACAGTGAACAAAATAATATTGTTGTTTACAATATAGATTTTCATTTTTCTTATTTGTTTTCCTCGTAGAAATAAGGCAAACACTATGGATATTTTACTTATTATTTACATTGAAATAAAAAAAATTCAATTTCATTTTATAATTACCGTTCTTTTGAATTAATTTTTTAAGTTTTTTAGTAAAAAAAGAAACAAAATACAATAGTGAAAATTTTTAATGAATTTTTGTTTGAAACATAAAAATGCTTGCTATAGAAGTTATTTAAGGTTATACGAGCAGTATCGTCATATATAGATAAATATTATAATATTTGTTACATAAAATGTTATTATTGAATTGTTGTTTTAATTATTTTAAGTTGCATATTTTAAATTAATTGTCAAAACTGAAACGGTTGAACCACTATTTTATTTTGTATTTCGAAATCAAAAATCTGAATTCTATTACATATTCTAGATTTTATTTGAAACAACTGATTTTTTATACAAAAATCACAAAATTTAAAATACCCCCGAGAAATTTTTCGGGTACGGAACGCTAACCTACCCTACATTACACTACCTTTTTCCTTAGAGCCTTCTCCAAACTGAACCGATTTGGAGGAACATCTCCTACTATTTTAGTTGTTCCGAATACGAAATCCTAATCTCGCACTTGAAACATAGCTAAGAACACTCTCCATTAGATTACACTTCGAACAAAACATAAAATCAAAATCGATTCATCCGTTTTGGCGCTACGATGCCACAGGCAGACACACTCACATAGCAGTTAAACTTTTAACACCTCTTTTTTTGGTTCGATGTTTAAAAATAAACATTTACATCTAAAAAGACTTTTGGAACGATGAATAAAGACATACCCACGATGTGAACATGCAAAATGGAGAAATTTTATTATATCAAGGCGCAACTTTTGTTATGTACAAGTGGTAAATTATACATCTCTCCAATTATTAAATAAAATTAAGAAAAAAATTGTACAATTAAATAGAAAAATCTGCAAACAGAGGGGAAAGAGACAACTCATTGTCTATTACCTACTTAAAGCTCACATTTGTACATCCTTTCTCCTCTAATAAATTCTTATTATTATATAATTATTTATATTATTCTACTTTTGTGGACAAGTCACATGAGTTTTCACTAACGCATTATGTATGCAGTATACAAGAAAAATTATTACGGTTTTGGGACTAAACATTAAAATGACGACAAATTTGAATGAATTTGAACACCCTATAATTTATTCCTACCTAAAATACTGTATATAAGTATTTATAAAAGTTATTTTGGATTCCTAATCTAAATGGTAAATTATATTTTTCCAACATATACATAAAATTGTGTTATTATTTGTATTATTATTGGTATAATCCTTTCGTTATAAATTTAATCAATGGAAAAACAAGACAGGATAAAGGTAATCGAGTAGGAATAATACCTAATACCTATTTTATTATCAAAAATGACTATATTTATTTTATAAACACAGTTACATTTCTATACAGAATGGTACAGAACTAAAAGGCTGATTAACTAATAATTTTCGAAAATGGTGGCTTTGAGAGTTAAACATTATTTTTATAAGCAAAATTCGATCTTATCAATAGAATCTTCAAAATATCATTGGACACATATTTCGAAATATCATTGGACACATATGTTCGAAACCTGATGAAAATGTTTTGTTTGTACCTATATCTTCCTAAAAAGCTGGAATGAAAAAAAACATGTTATCTGATATTAATAATAAATAATTACTAAAGCTATAACCACTCGAATCTTCTTGAAGCACTTTTGAATTATTCCAGGTAACTAGGAAAATATATCTTTTCTTTCTTTCATATACCTTTGGGTTCTAAATAGTTCAATAGACCCAAAAACTTCTTGGTGACATTATTTTAAATAGGTCTCTCATAACATCCAAGAAGATTCAAGGGGCAGACATTATTTCCGATATTTTCTTAAAAAATATCTTTAGCTTGGTATCATGAATGTGGTTTAGAATATTGTGTACCAATTTAGAAGGCAAAAGAAACAATCGAACTACTTAACAAGAAAAAAATAGAAAATTTATAACTAATTTATAACATATACTATTTCAAGTTCACAGCACAATCAAAATTTGGTGGATATGGTATACTTGTATCGGTAAGTTTTTTTCAATCTTAATGATTTTTTTTGTGAAGATTTTTTAAACGATATATTTTGTGATATCCATTCTAAAATCTGGTGAAATAAGAGTTCTCCACAGCTGCTTGTATACGTGAATGATCTTTGCTAGTAGTGTGTCTGAAATTTTGTAATAATTTACTATTGAGAATTAATGCTATTCATTCAATTCCTAGGAATAACATCCAACTGATTTTCACTTTGACCATTACACATGATAATAATTATAATTATCATTTACCCAAACTTTTAATGAAAATGTTTTTATAATATTCAAGAAAATTTCATATTTATAATATTAAAGAAAACTTTTAAATTCTTTGCTACATCATTCTGTATGCATACATATCGTATTTATTCAAATACCACAGTATAATTCTGTGGAATAAAACTATTTTACCTGAATCATAACCGCATTACCCACAATTTTAATGCATAACTTTACCTTTTAAACTAAATCATCTTAAATGTTTATATAACAATATTACAGTAAAACAATGTTAGAATTTTTATTTATTAATTTTCATTATTTAAGGTTAAGTATAGGTTACACAATTACGTAAAAATATTATAAAATCTCGTTAGAACGGTTCTTACCATCAAGAACATAGCAAGGATCATCATATTCTAACCAGTTCAATATGTTGAACTTGAGAGAAAAATATTCAATTTCCCATTTTTATTTACGTTTTTCTTTGCGTGACAACTGAAGAGATGAAATATGAAGAAAATATCAATAGGTCGGTGTCTTTCAAAGCTACGTATAAAAGTATTCATTAAAACCAGAATAAAAGGCTAGTTTTTAGGATTTACATAAATCAAAATTGAATCGTTATTTAAATAAAAAGCTTTGTATTATGAACAAAGATGCTTAAAATAATTGACAGCGGAAAGAAATGTAAGTAAAATTAAAATATTTCTGAGTTGTAGTTCTGACAAAGTTCGTATCTGTTGTAACCTTGTATGCGAATAAATCATATTTAAAAAAAACTAAAAAAACACGCTTTATTGCACTAAAAAGTGCGTACTAATTTTAATAATGAAAAAATCCAACCGTAATATGATCGATTTCTGTCGAAATCAGGTTTTTAAAGAATGAATGTAGAGAGCACTCCACGCTTTGAATTTTACATTACAATTAAAATTATTATACACTCTTTAGGGCAATAAAGTGAGCTTTTTTAGTTTTTCAAACTGTAATTATTTTCCTATTTTTATTTTTAGTCTCGCTTAGTTAAAGATTGTGCACTCGTTGGGTAAGAAAGTAAAATAAAATAAAATTCTAATAACGTGGGTGGGTTTCGACTTGATGACCTTCCGCATGAGAGGCGGGCACCTCAGCTTAAAATATTATCAAAGTAATAAAGATAATATTATCAATTGTTTATCCTGGTGATACTGGTTGAAATACTAGGATAAAGTTATTAAAATATTGTAATGTAATCTTACCTTAATTGATTGATTGATATTTGTGCACATTTTCAAGTTAATCGGACAATTAGAAGTAGGGTAAAATTGATTTCTAAGATTTTAATACATTATTTGTTAGATAGTTACATGTGAAACTAATAAAAGCATGTTTTAAAAGACAAAAATTTGATGCAAAGTTTGATCTGTTATCGATATGTTTATGAACTATTTTATGCATTAAGCGATCAGATGTATAATGTAAAGTTAATTTTATTAGATAAATTCGGATTCGGCGCAGGAATATTTTCATTTGTTTTTGTTGTTATCTTGGTAATTTGAATTATTAGAATTTAAAGATTTTAAACCTAAATATTTAGTGTTTGATCTAGTGACTTTCTACTTAAACATTATTTAGGTACACAAAAATTTCAGTAGAGTGACATTAATTTAATTTTCTTTCAAAAAGGTTTTCATGTTTTAAATAAAGTTTATTTTTAAATAATATTATTAACAAACTAAAGCTGTGAACCCACAAAATATACCAAGATAGTTTGAAAACAAAAATATTTATTTTGTACATTATTCTCTAAAACCACTTTAGAAAATTTTACTGTACTTACACAAATATTTATACAGAATAAATAATAATTTATAATAATATTCAAAGTATTATTTGGCTTGTGGAAAATTATTTAACGTTGTATCTAAAAAGAATTATGAAAATATTATTTTAAAGAAGAAATTTTAAACAGTTCTTATTTGTGGGGTTTTGGGTGGTATTACTTTGAGGTCAAAATAAAATTACTTCACTATTTTCTTGGTCTACCAGGGATAGTTTACAATCAAGATAATTTTCTGCTTCAAAAAAAGCTATGGATTTTTTCATAGAAAAATAAATACTTAGACTGCACTTAAATTTTATCAAAGAATTCAATCCAAGAATATCATGTTTATGCGAACAAGTAGGTACCTAATAATCAAGATGGTATTTACTTCTTAGTTTCAGTTCTCGAAAGAATTTGTTGTTTGAAAGGTTGGACAGAGCAGATTTTGTAGTTGAACAGAATAGCAAACGTCTTCTCTATGTAATTTTTGAAAATTCTTAAAAAATCGTAGTTCTTGTGAATTTTATAAGCCAGGAAACAAACAATACTAAAACGCCATTCGAATTGGCAAACTTAGTTCTCTTGACTGTTTATCATTTACAAAAGTAAAACAACTCCAAGACCCAAGACTCAATTGACCGCTGTTGTTCTTTTACTTTGTCTTCTTACGTTCTAAGCACGCTATCAAAATTTCAGCTTGATTTCTCGTTTTGTTTTTGAATGTTTGTGTTCACAGACATGTGGGCAGACGGACAACCGGAAATTGACTAATTAGGTGAATTCCTTTATGTTAAGGTGATCGAGAATTACAACAAAAATCATTTAAAATAGTAACGAACATATAAAACCACTTTTCTACGAAGTTCGTTGACATGTTACCGTCTTATCGGAATAGCACTAAGTTAAGAATATGCTTCAATTTTTTTTTTTAATATTTAGTGTCCATTTAATATAATTTTTTTTTTTCATCTCTCTTATATATTATGATAAAGGTGGGTAAAATCGGAGCAGGATAACCTTTTGTGAAATATATTACATTTTAAGTTTGGTGTGAAAAGTTTTAGGTTAGATATAAATATTGATGTAAAAGCATAGCAAGTACCAACATACAGTAGTGCAAAAGAAGAAGAATGATGGTTAGTTGTAGTAGTGAACGAACAGAAGGGAAATAAAATAAAAGGGAAACTCATAGACATCTGTTGTATAGTCAGAAGAACGATACAAAACCATAATCACAAACTGTTTCTTCACTACTCATTGCATGTAAGTGTATTTATCATTTCCTTATACAGGATGTATATTGAAAAATCATCCTTTCAAATATTTTGTAAACTTTATGTTTTGATAATTTCCCTTCATAATAAATTTTTGTTTATGATGTTTTATTACTTTCATACACAACGTAATGTATTTCATAACCAGGGTTTCATTATGTTTCTTTTTGTTTCACTGGAAAACAAACTTTGTAGCTAAAAATAATGCTTTAAATTTACTTATCTATGTATTACCGTTGGAGTAATTCATAGTTTACAGGCGATCATTAAAAGAAACTTTTAACGTATTGATATGAACAAAATATGAACTACAGATTAGATAGAATTTAAATTTTCAAAATTTGCATTTTTTGTGGATGTTCATATTTAGTTGGGCCTTAGTACATGAGTCCTGAGACAAATTAGATAAAAATTTAAAATGATTCATAATCCATAGTTAACTGCTTTCAGTATCTGATGCAAATATCGGCTAATAATCGAAAAATCGAAGAAAAAAAAACTTTCAAAGTCAACTTTAATTCTTGAGTTTTTTTTTACTCAAAATTATCTATGGAAATTTTTTCGCTGTTCTCTTAAAAAGGAAGTAAATCAATGCCAATTACATTGTTACATTGCCCCACTCATTAATGACTTTGATGAATTACTTTTTATACTATATATGAAATATATCAAAATATACTAAATTTAGTCCCGAGTTTGTAACGCCTAAAAATATTGATGATACGAACATAATTTTGATATAGGAGTTCATAAAATCCCCTAATTAGTCTATTTTCGGTTGCGCTTTTCCGCCTGTCTGTCTGTCTGATAACTCGATAGCTCAAAAACGAAAAAAGATATCAAGCTAAAATTATTACAGCTTGCTCAGGACGTAAAAAGTGATGTCGAATTCGTAAATGAGCAACATTGGTCAATTAAGTCTTGGATACGTAGAACCCATATCTAAAATATTTTTTTGTAAACATCACTGTTTACCCGTGAGGGCGCAAATTAGATATTATAAAGTATGTATGTATTTTATTAAGTATACCTAATATGATCACTGAAGAAGTGAGAAGAAAGATACTATTTTAATTTGTTTGTTTGAGTGGCTCTCTTTCTGTATTTACATGACGTAAAAAAACAAACGATTGCCTAATCAACACTGTCTATACATGATTTTTCAACAATTAACTCAATTAATTGTTTGTTTTCAATTCTTGTGAAAACCTATGAAATTAGAATAATGAAAGAAACTTTTATAATATTAAGATTTTCATGTTATGAAGATCTCACCATTAGTGCAGACGGTAGGTATTAGGGGAAGATTTGTGTAATCCAAATGATATAACTACTCAATCTATTTAATATTCATATAAAGTGTTATGAATGCTAGGTAGAATCGAAATTTTTCGCTTTTACTTCCTTGCATAAATTAAAGAAAGTATTATAATCAGATAATTAAAAAAAAAAAAAACACATTAGCCTTATAATGTTGAAATTTTGCATTTAGGATCTTTTTAACATTTAGTTGTGCACTTCCGCTATTGTACTTCGATGTAGGTAGTCATATTGAAAATTTTCAGTTTTACGAGTTACTAGAAATAACCATTCAGATTTATAACAAATTCCTAAAAGTGCAAGCAAGCAAGTTTTTGTACATAAAGAACATCGAGCGATTTAAAATATAATGTCAGATACTGAATATTTCAAGCATGTTAACAGTCTGGAAATTCACCTGTATTACATTGGTCATAGACAAGCAAAACTATTTAAAGTAAGCAATATACATACACATACTGGCAAAGATATTAGTTTTAGGTACTACAAGATCACTCTGGGTGGCTGGATAAGTATATAGAAATGAATCAGAACTTCCACATATATTGCTTCCGTATTTCAACGCTTCATTTAACTTTAGAACAAAACTTACAACAGCTGTGTTGATGATGAAGGTAACAAACGAACGAATGTCTCGAATACATACACAAAGTATAAGGTATAGGAAAAATATATATAACGACAAAATTTGATGAAAATTTATGGTCATGGTCACTTATGTCATAACTATAATTTTTTTAGATATACTTTTAAATGAAAAATAGTTGTTTCTTTTTTGCTGGTCATAAATCATCAAATTTTAACCTTAGTTTGTGATATTAAAAGTTTTGTAATCCATCGGTCTATATTTTCGAACTAAAAGAAAATTTTTTTATAAAAAATTACGAACATTACTTATTTAACCAGTAGATAAAGAAATAACTATGTTTATTCATTTTATAAAAGAAGATGAGAGCTTGAAGTTTGATAAAATAGTTTTCTTTGAGTTTTCCTCTTAAGAGAATTCTGTTTTAGACAATATGCTGTTTCTAGACAATTCTGTTTTAGACGATATCTGTTGAAATTAATTCATATTCTAACATACTAACTACTATATCAGTCTGTAAATAGTAAAAAATCCAAATTTAAATAATAGAATTTCTAAAAAAATTGTATATACAAAGATGGTTTGTAGATCTCTTTGAAAAATAATAACAGATAATTTGAAAATAAAATTGTGTTTAGGACAAGCTACGCTACGCAAGTAAACATATATAGTGCAGTAAATACGTAGGAAAATACCTCATATTTTAAAATAATTATCCCGTCAGGTTTTTCAACGGGATAATAATGATAAAAATAGTAGTTTTTAAGAAAACATACTTTGAATAAAGTCGGAGTGTGGCAAGTTGTTTAAAAACCATCGAAAAGTTACGAAAAACAGTTTTTTTGCAAATAAAAACCGGGAAAATGATTTAGATAAAAAACAAAACCTAGAGCGTTTAAGAGCTAAAAAAAGCGAAACAAATGACACTAGCTTAAGTTAATCCGATTAAAACTTTACGAGTAAATATGGTTTTATGACTCAAAATATCGCTTTTTTGCTTATTAATTTTTCGGTTTATATGAATTGCAGGAAATCCGTTCTGGCCTCAAATTGTTGCTTTTAATGGTATCTTTTTGTTCGTCTGAAAATAATATAAGGTTAACGCACAATTTGCGAAAATGCGAAAATATGAGCTTCCGAAAAGCCGTACGCAAATGCTAACGAAGAATCCTACGGCAATTTAAAAAAAAAGATCTTCTTTTAGAGTTTCCCAAGAACCTCTGTATAATTACGAATCTTGTAGACGCACGATGGAATCGTGAAATGCAAGGAAATGCGTGGATTACATTAATTACCTTTTCAATTAAATAAAAAAAACTTTCAAAACCGACTTTAAAAGAAAAAATTTTCCAAAACAAATTAATATGCACAAAAAATTAAAAAAATAACGATAATATAATATAGTTAAAATTATTGTTATTTTTGGAGTCGGTGTCAGCCAAGCTTATGTAGCAAACTGTTCTGTCAGAGTTGTTTCCTTGGCTGACACCGACTCCAAAAATAACAATAATTTTAACTACAATATATTATCGTTATTTTTTTAATTTTTAGTGCATATTAATTTGTTTAGGAAAAGTTTTTCTTTTGAAGACGGTTTTGAAAGTTTTTTTTATTTAATTGAAAAGGTAATTAATGTAATCCACGCATTTTTGTAACACTGAGTATACAAATTAGGGATAGAAGTTATTTTTTAGTAGCTTATTTTTTAATCTTACCTAATACATGATTTTACAAAAACAATACGTATATTAATATAAACAAAATATAATAAACACATTTACAATGTATGTATTTGTAAAAGCTAACATATTATTACAACGAAATATCTATCCTGGTGGAATATTATTTTATAAACATAATGTAAGTATAAGACAGAGATAAATTAATATTATCAAATATTTATGAGATAAACAAAGATAATAAATATATAAAAGCATTACAAATTGATACGTTTTATTATTAGGAACTATTTGCAATAATTGTAGTAGTCCCAGCGCCTGGGGATCCCGTGGCCTAATGAGATGGGTGGATTCACCCTGATTTTGTTTATGTAGTTCTACTTTCAAATTTGAATTTTAAGAGTGGAACCTCGAAAAGGTGTTCGAAAATTTTCAGGGAACAGAGAAAACTTGATTTTTTTAGATATACAAAAACTAGGCCTCAAACCTATATTTTGAATATTTTTGTCAAAAAGAAATCAAAATCAAATACTTTTCAATTTTCTCCAAATTTCGTAGCCTTTTACAGAAATTCCACCAAGAAATGAGAATTTGATTATTGAATAAATGTTCGGAGATATGCCACATGCGACAGTTTTTTGTAAAGTCAAGAGCTATCTTGGAAAATAAACGTTTAAAACTCAAAACAATAAACTCAAAACATCTTAAATCGATTAGATCGATCTTCTCGATATATTTGAATTTCTTTAAGGTTGCAAAAGTCCAAAAAAATCACAAGAAAATAAGTCAAATTTCAACCCACAAATTTAAAAAAAATCCGATTCCTTTAAAAAATTTGCTCTTCCCTCTCAGAGGTGAATTATTTTATTAAAATTATAATTTGACCACCGTAAAAAAACAGTTTTTAGCCATTAGAAATAGAATCATAAAAATCGATTAATAATCAACGAAAATATAGCGTAACACATGCACAAACAAAAATACAGTCGAATTCATAGCCTCTTCTTTTTTTCGTCAATTAAAAATTAAAAACATCAGACCTTTTACATGTGCACAAAATATTATGGTTTTCACATATAAGTTTGGAAAAAGGATTCTGTATTGTAAAAAACAAGAATTTTATTAATATTACAAATTTTCTGTTATTAAATTTTTTATGTTTTAATACTCAAACATTTTTATTATACCAGGTGATTTGTTCTATCACCAACTAAACAAATATAAAACTTTCAAACAAGGTCACTAATGTTCATACTGTGTTTTTAAGATATACCTTCACACATAATTTTGAAGTTAAATACTAAAATATGAAAGTATTAAAATATGGAGAGTGACATAGAAACCAAGAGTCCGACCTAGAAAGAAAAAGTATATTACGACTTTAAGCCAATTAGATTTCCAGGCATGAAGATTTCCTGGTGTCTGTTCTATACTATTTTTCTTTATTTCCTAGCCGAAAGTACGTTATATAACTATCGTTACATAACTAATTATATTAATTAATGTTTATAGGTCTCTAAAGTAAGAATTTATTTATAAATTATCCTTGAGAAGTATATCCGATAAATTTTGTTCAAAAATTTACAGAATTGACTAATTCTTGGAAAAATGACTCGGGCGAATGTTATGTCTCTTCAGATCTTATTGCCGTGAATACGCTTCGATCGATACCTCAACGGAGTCGATATCATTTTTGGTTCGAGCGATATCGATCAGGAAAAAAATGATGACCACACACGCACGTATATACGTACGTACACACACACATATTCACACACAATTTTCTCCAAATTATGTTGTGTAGCTATTTCCAACTGAAAATTTTAAATTTCTTCGAAGCCGCGATTTGTAAAATTGGAACCATTACAATAACTTGGGAAGTTATTAAAAAATTATAGCGTTTGCTTTGATAACAATGTTACTATGGATTGTAAAATTGTAAGATTGATTTAAAAAAAGTTCTCGCTTGCGATAGGTTGTGACTACTATATTCAAGAGGTAAGTGTACAAATAATTTGTAAATATGTAGAACTGTAGTTTGCAGAAGAGTTAATAGTTTAACAAGATTATTAATTATACCATGCATATATGTAATATGCAAGGTATACTAAGTTTAGTCCCAAGTTTGTAACGCTTAAAAATATTGATGCTACGCTCAAAATTTTGGTATAGGTGTTCATAAAATTACCTAATTAGTTTCTTTCCGGTTGTCGGTCCGTCCGTCTGTGAACACGGTAACTCATAAACGAAAAAAGATATCAAGCTGAAATTTTTACAGCGTACTCAGGATATAAAAAGTGAGATCGAGTTAATGAGCAACATAGGTCAATTGGGTCCCGTGGGTCCCATCTTGTAAACCGTTAAAGTAGCAAAATTAAATATTTCTGGAATTCGCCCAGGAGATAAAGAACAAATTCTTTATTTTTGATTCAATGTTGTAAATCAGACTATTATTCAATCTATAAGTTGCTATTGGGAAAATGACTTCAAGCAGTTAATATAGCAGCAGGTAAAAATCTTTAAAAAAAAAACAGCAGTGGCCTGTTAACATTTTTATTTGAAATTGTAAATTACTATTAGTATCTTTGTGTACCAAGTGTCAACTTTACTTGAAACTCTTGAACTATAGAATGATTTTCCCAATAAGAGGCTACTGAGAAGTGATAAGAAGCAATTTCCTGATGTTATTTCTTATTGTTATTTCATAATCTTAAAATTAAGCATGAAGAAGAACGGTAATAAATTTAACAAGCCACGTATGTATGTCTACAAATGTTCGGACGAAGCAAATTTTGCAAAACAAAAGTTTCGCGAACTATGAAATCATACTGTAAATATAATTTTTGTACATAATAAAATACTAAAACTTTAAACATTAAATTACTTTATAAATGGTCGGTTTCGCATCCGGTATGGAAAATTATTATATTTAAAACGACCCCCCAACTAATAATGAATAAACGTTTTTATTTATTTTTAACGGTCTTAATTTAATACCTTAGTACACACAGATTTTAGTACCTCAAATTTTATTTATCGTAGGATGGATGGTTTCTGCAACAAATTTTTTTTTTCTACTGGGCCATCAATTTCTATAAAACCATTTGTTGGTTATTTTAGTTTTATTTTATTTTTATAATTATTATCATAATGTTAAAGATCGTCTCTGCTTAATTTAAAGTTCACAGGAAAAAGGGAAGAAGAGAACTTACGGACTAGGGCAGCTGACAAAACCAATAACGGGTAAAGCTTAAACAGGGCAATACAGAAAAATATAATGACCTCGTGGAGGTAGAGTGTATATGTCAAAGATATGGCCAGTTTAGTTGAATTTACATTCTTATGTGTGTGGTTGAGCAATCGCTTAAAGCTATTCATCTGATATATATTATAATCGTGTAAGTTTGGATGGGGGGGGGGGGGGTACATGGATGGATGAATGATTGTAGCTTAATCACGCCAGAACGATTGAATTGATTTGGATGAACCGAATTTGGAACACAGATAGTTTATAGCCAGGATTAACACATTGGCTCTTTAATGCGAAAGGGCTGTAAGGGGTTGAAATAGGGAATGAAAGAGGTGTGCTTTAAAAATATATAAGGTTCTGCATCGATTAAGTTCAAATTTTAACACGATATACAGGCAGCTTCAAGAATTGTTTTTATCTATTTTTAACCTTCGGGAGATGAAAAGGTGGGGCGTGAAAGGGGAAATGGGCAATCGGATATTTTTATATATAAGTGGGGCATCAAATAAAAGAGCATGATGTGTACATTACAAAACTGTAATCCAGACGCAAGGGGATGTGGGGGAAAGTGTGAAAGTGGGGATAAACGATCGATTATTTTAAAATATACCCAAGTGAGATATCAATAAAAGAGCGTGACGTGTATATTACAAAATTCCGACGCAAAGGGATATAGAACGATGGGGGGTAGTAAGGGGCTAGGGTGAACCATCGAATATTTTCAAATATACCCAACTCTGATATATGTATTAAAAAATTTGAAGTTACATTAAAATTAGTGCAGCCGTTTAAAAGCTGTTTAAACCATTTTATCAAGGATTTATCAATTTTCATAAAAATTAATAGATATTTCTCATCTCTTTCTAGGCAAGGTACAGCTAGCTCAAAAGTTAGGGTTCCGCACCAAAATAATAACAAAAGGAGAGTAAGTGACGGCATAAGACATGAAGGTTATAACACATTAATCTTTGTATTTAAAATTGAAGTTGTCCAGCAAAGCAAGTTGTTCACAGCCAGTAAATTATAAAGAAGAAAAGTAAAAGCCAATATTATGAAATAAGTAATTGCATTTGACAGTCAAGATGTCTTCTTTTGCTTAATTTATTTTATAAAATATGACAACAATACACGATTTTTCGTGCAACAATGAAAGCTTATTAATTGTTTTTTGAGCCCACCGAATTTTGTTCTAACCGTATAAACGCCTTCAAAAGTGGCAACTTTTAGGGCGTCAAAAATGGAAAAACATAATGATTTTCGGATTTTTTTAAAAAGATTTCAGTTTTAAAGTTGAGAAGGAGTTCAAAATTTACGACTACTTTAATTTTTCACTTGTTGAAAATAATTCCAGAAATCATACGCTTATGGCTTCATACCTAAAATGTAACATTCTTGAATTCCCAGAGTAGAGAACATTTCTTAACGATTCGTGGTCAGGGCAATGTATTAACACCACTTTTAGATTATTGCCTGTTTGTAGGCTTTTTTCGCTCACAATATCTCGTGAATGAAAGGGGATAGCGATATCGAATTTGCGTATCGAAATGTGCTGAAAAGATTGCAATACAATAATTAATATTCTCTTTACGTCAGTTATAAAAAATTATTTCATTATCTGGTTTGAAGTGTGGACTGTGAGGATCGCACTCACATGAACAGCTTGTTTGCATCAGTTGTAGATGTCATGACTAATTATTATTGATCTGATTTGAGAGAACTTACCTTTATCTACAGATAAATTTCGGTTACAAGTCAATTAAAAACATTTCAAATAATTTGGATAATTCCACTAATTATTTGAGAACATATTGTGTTACCCTTTAAATCTCTTTTTAATTAGAATGTGTCCATTGAACAACAATTAATATTGACTGAAACATTGTTATTTTAATCCCGTAATACAAATACGAAGGAATTTTATAACCTTAATATTACACCATTCAGGGAAAGCTTTAAAAAGGTACAATTCATCGTGTGGTGAGTTAGGTAGGTGAATATATATAGCAATTGTAAATACTTTGTTATTTTAATCGGTAAATGTAAATGCTTATAATAGTATAGTTCTATCAAACCAAAGTGGCACCGAGCAAGAGAGGGTGTATGATGTATATGTATGTGCACTCGTATCAACACTCTCTCTTGTTCAGTGCAACTTTGGTGTGATAGAACTATATATGTTTGAATCATAGATTAAATGGAATGAGAAAGACGACACAGGTGTAGACAAATACTATCTACTGGAATGTATGAGATGACAGCATATTGTTTGTGTGTTTATGACAAATTATTATAAGTCCTAATAGTCCAAGAAATACAGATTTTTAGCTCAAAATATTAGTAACTTGAAAATAAGGATATAAGTATTTAAAAGAATGTAAAATAACATGTCAAAGTTTTGCTTCAAACTTATGAAAAATTGAAAATAGAAAAAAAACAGCTTCATACAACACACGTTTCTTAAAATCGAATATTGCAGTTTTATTTTTCTAATAATTTTTATTTCGAAAAACTTTATTTTCGAGTACTTTTTTGCTTAATATATATTTTTTATTTTGCAAAAATTAAAATTTTGTACTTTGCGTACAGCAGCTCGTCCCACCCACCCCTTCTTTATCTGTCTTTTTTCCTCATTAACGAACTTGACCTTTCAAATACCAAAACCCTTCTTGATACCAAATTTAATTCAAATCGGACTCAAATTGCGACCGCTTGAGAGTTTACAGACACATAAACGTATATTGTATATACATGCATAAATTTTATAATATTTTACAAATTATATATATATATATGTATATTTATATACATTTTAACGATGGTCATTTTTGACATCTATTTGGTAGGATCGATGAACACTTGAACAAATAGCTAACAGATTAAAAGCACACTTGATACAATTTTATAAAAGCGGAATGTGATCTGGTAACGAGTTAATTTAGAGGAAATTACCACTGAAGAAAAAGAAGTTTCGGTTGCAAAGAAATTAGATGAGCAATAGAAAACATCGCCATCTTTTAAAATCACCTGAAATCACCCCTGACCTACAATTTGTATTTTTCGTACTAACACGAATCCTTTCAAAAAGAGCTAAGGACTTCTACCCATAAGTGAGTATTTTAACAATTTTCGGTTGCGGAACCATAAACTCGATCTTGAAACATATCTCAGAATACTCTTTTTTAAATTATCTTTTTCCTTAGAGCCTTCTCCAAACTGAGCCGATTTTGAGTATCATGGCCTTTTTGGCCGTATACGGAACCCTTAACTTGCACTTCAAACAAAGCTAATAACAACTCTCCATGAAATTACCTTTCAAACGAATCAAAAAATCAAAATCGGTCCATTCGTTTAGGCGCTACGATGCCTCAGATAGACAGTCAGGCAGACAGATACACACACATAGCGGTCAAACTTATAACACCTCTTTTTTGGTTCGGGGTTAAAAGTAAGTGAAAAGTTTTATTTTGGATAAAATTTCGATTGTCAAAATCTGTTTCGGAAAATATATTTTTGAGAAAAGTTTTTTGCAATTAGAGACCTTTAAAACATTCAGATTGCGGGACTAAATCCTAAAAGTGGAAGATAGTTAAAAAACAAATACAATAATCAGTCAGTTTTGTCGAATGTAGTATAAATTAATATTAGTATTTTTTTGGAATAAGAAAAAAGGACAGTTGTCAATTTAATGCTTGTGCAAATTGAAAATTTCATGGACAGCTTTCTTAATAGCCTCCTAGCTGAGTATTGATACCTGTGACAAAAATCCATCATCATTGTAATTTCATAAAGGATGCATATTACCATGAAGTGATCAAAATACTTTCTTATATTTAGTGCAACAATTCACTTCCGAATAAAACTTTCCTTTAAGTTACTTAGTTTGTAATAAGAGACAATTATTTTAGCTATGAAAACAAAACAGAAAAAGGGGGATATTACATCTAGAACAAAAAAACACAATATTACACCTTTATTATGGAAGGTAAAAAAAATAAAATGACTTAAATATAATTAAAGTAAAAAACATTAAAACATATGCTCGCAAATTAGAAGGTTTAAGCTTGAACAAACGAAGTTCTTAAAAGCAAATCATATATTACAATATTTTTATCCAGTGGTTTTTTAGGTTATGTGGTACATTGTTTTTGACAAACAATACGGTTTTGTAAACATATATATTTTTTATACCTTTTTTTCTTCTGTAAATAAAATATACGTCATACTCACAGCTAGTAATACTAATTGCTACAACCCATCGTACCTTTATAATCCATGATTAAATAGTCGGAACTTGTTAAATTTTAAATCTTGATGAATTAATGTTTTGTGTAAGAGAGAGCTGGAGCATCGAACAAGGTAGTTAAATAGAACAGAAAAGCTGCTTTTACATCTTTTTAGTTGTGAAATAATTTTTTTATATTATCATTTTATTTTGTACAAATACCAAAATAAATCATATTGTTAAAATGGTGTATACAAATTTAATCCAATTAAAACATTTCACTCAGACTTTTTCCTAAATTAGTAGTAATTTTTCTTACAAAAGATTTTTTGTGTGCAAATAAAACTATTAGCTTTTTTATGATACAATGTCGTATATGCGGCCTAAAAGTCACCAATATAATATGTAAATGGCATATAGCTTATATAATTTAATAATTTTGTATTTTTTTAGTTCAGGCTATTTTATTGAATTTGTTAATTTTTTTTATAGAACTAAACGAATAAATCCCGCCAATTGGCGATAAAAGTTTGTACTATTAAAGAGGAAGTGGACTCCTTTTTCAGTAGTTCCTATTTAGACCACCTGATGTGTGTCGTTCGTGGAGAGCCAATGTAACTTAACTTAAGCATAAACAACCTAAGTATATACAACTGAAGTATATACAACCTAAGTATATATAGGTCTTTAATGATATACAACCTAAGTATATATACAACCTAAGTATATACGAATGCAGGAAATCCAGCGCACGATAAAACTTTGATGGATCTGCCACTTGCTGTATTCGTTAATATATCGTTGTTTTTCTACATCTAAGGTTTTAGAAACATAAATACATTTTCAACATTTTCCATAATAAACCTTTCATCTCTGTTTGATGATTGTTTGAGCTACCTATCATGTAAACCATAGATTGTTTGGATAATTAGTTCATATTATTATGGTGATTTGAGGTTAAGTTTGTTACAAAATTAGTTTAAATAATAAAAGTTTTTAATTTAAATCTATTTAAATTTAAGGGTTTGAAATTAGTTTATGTTATTCAAAATATATAATATACGATTTTCATAATTTGAAATCAATAAATCTCATTAATTCATTAAAGTTTAATTGATCTCAAGTAGTATTTTATTTATCAGTACACTTTAAATGCGTTGTATGAAAAAATGAATTTTCTGTCAAATGTATTAGGGACTAGCAAAATGCGTGGCTATGAGAGGATTTGCGGGGTTTTTTTTATGTAGGTAGTAATTATTTTTAATAAGATGGATGGTAGGAATCACTTTTATTAAGACCGTAAAAAATAAAGATTCTGTGCATAGTTTGGAAATAATTTTAAAATTTCTAGCACAGTTTTACTAGATGTCAAAAGAAATTTGTTAAAAAAAAAACCTCCATCAATAACTAAGACCTCACTAATAATATCAATATGAATTAGAAGCAAATATACCAGATAAAAAAATTGAAGAATTATAATTAATATAGTATTTCAAAATGTTTCACAACCGATTTTTCGACCGATATTTCACACGATACCAATTTTATATTTCACATGAAAATTTTAAGCATAGAAACGTTTATGAAAAACCACACGTATATGAGCTATGGGAATTTAATGAAAAACTACTTTTTGTCAAAAAAGCTATTTTTGCCAAAACTTTTCAATATTTTTCAAATTTGCAGAAACTTTCTTCTTAGGTAGATATATTAAGGACAAAATTTTCATTAGATGTCGTTTAAAAATATATTTTTTTCTTAGAGATACGGGCGTTTCAAAAAATACAAATAAATTTAACGGGAATTTTTTACATGTATTGGTTTGTTGTATCTTGGCTTTGGCTTGAAAAATGTAGAATGACCAGTCTATTATTAGTTTTGTAATTTTCGGCTTTTTTAAAGTTTGTTTACAATTCTAAACAAGAATTTAAATAGCTACGTTAAATTATCAAATCTATGGTTGTGATAGTTTTTTCGGAAAGCCGTATCAGTTTTAAAAAAGTAAAGGTTTTAGGAAATAATCAGGAAATAGTTGGAAATAGGCGTCGCTCGGATTTATTAATGACAATAATACAAAATATTGTACGGACGTCACATAGATTTTGCCTATTAAACTATCATATTCATTTCAGAAACTAAATTGAAACCTGCTCTCATTTAGAGCTTCTTACAATGTATACAATTTAGAAATCAAAAGGAGTGCGCATCTTAACTAGAAATATTTCAATACTCTACGCCTAATCGCCGTATGCCTTCGTTGTTATCATAAAAAAAATCAACATTGCGGTTTAAAAAAAAGTATAAAATTCTTACAAACAAGGTATTAAAATGTAATATGAGTCTCGTACAGACTTTTTCATGACTGAAAAATTTATACTTAAATAATTTTTTAAAACACTATAAAAAAATTCCCATATTTTAATAAAAAGAAAATGCCTTTTTCTTCATCTTTGTCTGTTATATTTCTCTTAAACCCATATATTGTTCTAAACATGTATACACTAAGTCAGCTAAAAACCATTATAAAGTTTAATGTTAAAAGCAACATAACCAGCAAAATAGCATCGAGTGAGTAATACTCAGTACCTACCCAAGTAAAAACAATTTTGGTATATTATAAAGTTTATGTGTTAAATTTATTTATTAAACATTATAACTTATTAAATCTTATGTTACATTATTATTGAAAACTCGTTGAAAAATTAATGCCGAACTCTTTTTCTGTCTATATATTGTTTGCTTTAACAATAACGCATGTTCTAATTTCCAAATCAAGAAAAAACATGTTTATGTTTTCTATAATGTTCGATAAATGAAAGCCATTTATTCTCTAGACTTTACTCTTTTGGCGTGAACTAATTTCATTACAGAAGTGGTTCAACTTCTTTGAATACTCTGGAATAATCTACACATCCATGGTAAACACAAAAAATCCCAAACAAATTTCTCAAAATAACGCGCAATTTGAAAATATCTCCTAAATTTGGGACTTGATGAATAACATTACAATGATATATACTAAGAAAGTTATAAAGCAAATGTTATATTAAAAAAACATCTGCATTTAAATATCTAGGAAAATAAGCTTTTTTTCAAGTACATAGCTCCATGTTTCTAAAAAAAGTATCCAGAATTTCTAAAATTTGGTAACCATAGACGAAACAAATTTTTTTGAACTAAATATTCCTACCTTCGAGTTTCATTTTCATTAAGTGAAAATTAAGACACTCTGTTTTATCGAGTGATGGTTAAAATGAATTTTAAGCTGATAGCACTATTAAATTTCTCAAGCGCCATGGACGAACAATCCAATCATAAGAATTTTCGGAGTACAATATTTGACATGCATGCATAAGTATACTCCATTTTTTTTACTAAAATCTCTAAAAATAAATTCTTTTTTATGAATACTTGTATAAGTTAAAGTAGATTACGAGACTTTAAGAAATGAAAAGTGGAACAGAATCACGTAGTAATCATTGCCAAACTTCAGCAGCAGCTCAAAAGTACATCGGAAAGTAAATCACTGTCGTTGAAAATTTGGGAACATTACATATGTACAACGTCCGTACAAATATAAAAAAAATAAATAAAAAAGAAAGTAATATAGTAATTTTATGGAACGTACCTGTTGTTTTTGAATGGATGCAATATCACCACGAACGGGAGCCAATCCTGTAAGTTCGGTATCTTTTCGAATTACCCATTCAATTAATTCACGTAAAGAAAGTAATAATGCATTCCAGTGTTCAGCATTACTTTCTAGTCGATTTCTGAAAGTAAAAAATATTATTAAAAGTTATTTCATAACTAAGCGTTATTTTTTTAAGTTGATAAGTAACAAAATTCATATTGTCCACGAAAATATTTATGCACTGTAATGACGGTTAAATACATTTTGAAGTCCTTAGAACACTATTTAAAAACTTTGGAAATGGCTGTATATATCTATATGGAATATAGAGAAGCCTCTTTTAGTCCCATTGGGCTGGAATTTGGCATGTAGGGAGAGTAATACCAGAGAAAAAATATCGATTTTGGAGACCATCTGAAAGTTTTGCTCAACTACATAGCACCTCAAAATTGAGATGGAGGGTTGAAAATAAGTATATTTAAGGTTAGTATTAACGAAGTACCTTTAAGTAGTGTTTATGTCCCGCCCAAGTTCCAGTCTTTTTATGTAAATTTTTCACATGTTCAAAAACATGTTAAGATAAAAATCCAATTTCAATATAAAACGTTTAATAATAAGAAGCATCTAGGGCGAAAATATGACTTTAATAACAGAAATGGCGAACTAGCGAATTTTTTAAACAAATTTAAATTTGGTTTCTTTGTAGATAAACAAACAATTGGAATATTATTAAGTATTAACAAGATCCAATTAGTTTCAAATAGCAATAAAGGATATTTTTGCCAAACAACACTTATGACTGAAACAATGCAATACCATCTTGTTATTATTATTATTATTATAAGCATATGAATTCGATTGCTTCCAGTACATTATGCCTTATGATAACAATACTAAATAAAATATATGTGTACCTACACAATGCATATAAGGCAACTATTAAAGCTACTTCTACAACTTGTAGGGAGCATCTAAATTAGTCAATTAACATAAAGTCTAGTATAAATAATAACATTTAGTAAATTCACTCCCACACGTGTCCTAACGATCATAAAGCTTCCCTACTGGTCGTTTCTAATTTATACGAAAATATAGCTATAACTAGCTGAGCTCGCAAAGGGTTTCACCCTTTGAAATTCGTGGAAGCCTTTAGCTTTGGTTTGGCATCCCACAAAAAAACAGTACATGAATTTTATGAAAGCTTAGGTATCAAGCGATTCCGCGGCGAGTCCAACATATCTTTCTAGTATGTATAGAACTGAAAAACGAAATTTTAGGGGGGTTGCATTGATAAACTTGTCGATTTTTAGATAACAAAAATAATTTAGCGTTACGCTCTTATATCAATATAAATTTCGATCCGATGGGTACTGATATAATTAACTCAAAACAATTAATCAAATATCAATAAAATTGTCCAATACAGAGTCACTTAGATGTAAAAGATATCATCTTATGTATTACTAAACATACGGAGTAATACATAAGATGATATCACATTTGTCTTGTGTTTTCACATTTGTCTTAATTTTCTGGGTATAATTTTCTGCTAGCAATTAAATTTAAGGTTTTTTTTTTTATAGAGAACCGGTTAAATTCACTTCTTGGTTAGGTTAGGTTATATTAGCTGTCCACGAAAGACACACTTAGGCTATAGAGCCTCAATTATTTTCAGAGTGCAACTCCTTCATGCATAACAGGTTGGCTGATAAGTCCCCGGTCTGACACATAGATGGCGTCGCTAGTATTAAATGCATATTATTTTTATATAGTACCAACCTTCAAATGATTCGTGTCAAAATTTGACGTCTGTAAGTCAATTAGTTTGTGAGATAGAGCGTCTTTTGTGAAGCAACTTTTGTTATTGTGAAAAAAATGGAAAAAATGGAATTTCGTGTTTTGATAAAATACTGTTTTCTGAAGGGAAAAAATACAGAGTCCGGAAACTCATTATCAAGCCAAGTTTTTGCTTCCACTGTATTTTTTCCCTTCAGAAAACAGTATTTTATCAAAACACGAAATTCCTTTTTTTCCATTTTTTTCACAATAACAAAAGTTGCTTCACAAAAGACGCTCTATCTCACAAACTAATTGACTTACAGACGTCAAATTTTGACACGAATCATTTGAAGGTTGGTACTATATAAAAATAATATGCATTTAATACTAGCGACGCCATCTATGTGTCAGACCGGGGACTTATCAGCCAACCTATTATACCATGCACTCCACCAGCCCATCACAACTATTAATTAAATTAATTTTTGTTGTGACGGCGGGAATCTTACCCACTACCCTAGGCATACTGCGAACGGAATTGAATTCACTTTTAAGTTTTATAAATTTTTCAATCGATGGCGGTGACATTTATACAATTTTCCTCGAGCAATCTTATTTTCATTTTGTGAAATTATTTAGTAGAAGGCGCGTGTTTTAATTTCAAATATTTTTTAATGCTTCAATGTAGTCCATTTGCCTTACACATGGACTACATTGTACCTGTACCTGTTCAGTTATTTGTGTAAAAATATTTTATTGTCATTATTATTTCTATCTTTCTTTTAATTCTTATTTTTCTTCTTTTTATTTTTCCGGTCGATCTTTAATTTTTTTTTAGTCGTAGTTTTCTACTGATATTTATTTGAGTGTTCTTTTATTCCATAATTGATCTAGGCAGTGACTTTCTTTAAACGTATCAAAAGATCTGATTTAGACTGATCAAAAGCGATACCAGTCCCTCCTTTAAGGCCTAAATGAGTTCAATGAAATAGATTCAAATATACGAATAAAAGAATAATTGAAACTAACGTACATACACCGGGTTCTGTTATTGACTGCAGAAGCATTGGCTACTTGTTATCGAATGATAGCCAGTAAATAAACAAGTTTATCAATTTTTCATCAGATCCAAAATTGGAAAATAGTTTTTTTTTTTTTAATGAGCTTAAATTTTGGTAAGCTGGGTTTTTGCAGTCAATAACAGAACTTCGTGTATACGCAATAATTTCATGTTTTATGTCGAACACATATACCAGATGAGCATAATAAGAATTGACGGATTTCATATTTACAACAAAATAACAAAGGATATAACGTTAAGGTACAAACATTATATGGAGTAAATATGTTTTCTGGTGTATATAAAAGCATTTATAAAATATATAGCTACTAACATTATTACATTTAGATATACATGTATCGTTGAAATATATATTTCAACATACATTAGATATATACATTTCTTTGTGGTACGGTATGTGTGGAATATCAATGGGTATTATGTATTATAATAAATATAATAATACCACAGGTATTGTCTACGACTTGATTAATGCGGCTTTTAGTTGCACATAGTACCTAGCCATAGTGGTATTGTCTACGACATTCTTGGACATCTATATATAAAAGAAATTGGATAACATATTGGTATTTGATATAGGTTGTATCTCAGTACTGTCGTTGAATTAAGTTGAAGATTATTCCAAAATATTCGTTGACGCTATATAATCCTTCCTAATAGCCACTACGATATATCTATGTTTCTTTCTATTTTCATACTAAAATCAAATTGTAATTTTGAGGTAAGCTACCAAATTTTGGTGGCAATATTATTTACAAGTTATTTGAAAGAAGTGAAATTTACAAAATTTAAAAAACCCCCGACGAATGCGATTTATTCCTTGTTAACCGATTTTTGGAAACTTAGCTATAAAATGTTCTCAATCAAGTCGGTTCGACCGTTTAGGGGCTACGATGCTACTGAGAAACACACAGACGCACAGATAAGCACTTTAAACTTACAACACTCCTTCTTAAATCAATATGAAAGTGATAATCAAGGACATCAGATGAAAAAAAGGATACTTCAAGAGAGCTATCATTTTTGGGACAAATTTTTGAAAACATTTTAATTGAAAATGAAATATTTGAGTTGACTTTTTTCTTTTGAATTATTGTTTTAAATTACCTAATTATTTTTCATTTCACTTTTCGAAACGAATTAAGCCTGATTTATTTGCCCATTCATTTCCATAGTAATTATTTATATGTCACCTTTTTTTAGTTCGGGAGTTCAAAATTCATAGATACTGTGACCCTTTTCTTATCGGCTATTTTATGGCGTAATACTGATGTTTGAAAACATAGCGAGTATAATTTGTATAGCACATTGTACTCTACGTAGAATACGTTTCTTAGGTGCAGAACTAAACTATATAATATTTGAGTGCATTTTAAGTGGGTACATATATATAATACGCTACATAAATTTCAACTACAATTATTATGTGCAATGCTATCCGTAAACTTTTAATGTATGTTAGTAGGTACGTAGAAGGAGTAGATATACTTATAATAATACAACTGTATAATATTTTTATAACCAACCTCTCCATGGCGCGTTATATGCAACTGGATAATATGTTGCCGAATTTATAACCATGGATCAAGCGAAATTACATCAAATCATGTGCTGAAAATAGTTCCAAGCATTGCGTGGAAGTTGGGGCATTGTAGGGTAGAAAAAATAAAATTTGACTATTTATAATTCATGTAATTCAATTTTACTATTTATAATTCATTAAATGAATTAACAGATATTTATTTTATTAAGGTTTTTTATTTTATTTTGTAATTAATTTATAGGGCTTTTCATTTTAAAATCACGATTCACATTTGTTTCGTACTAAATGATTTATAGCCAATGTGATAAAATGAATAACAAATATCTTCTATCTTAGTCCTACTTATTGCTGTCAGTACGAAAAAATAAACTCTGCACTTGCGCTTATGACATGATGAAAAAGCCTATTGAATTGTCTACTTACGCACTAGGAAAAAGTAGTATTTTTATTGAAACGTGGTGTAAAAAAGAAATTAAAACATTAATAAAATATTTGCCAAATTTCCTTTTTGTACTTGAATATATTTTAACAAAAATATTTACGATAATTGATTTTATGAACTTGAATTCTCTTGTATAGAGAGCGAGTATTTAACCTCTACGGTATGCGTCTCTGTTGAACTACAATAGTTTTTTAGGCAGTTATACTAAGTTATTTTCATGTAGATCGTAAGAGGGTCGCAATCACATGAAAAACTTGTTTAATTTTAATTTTTGTCAAAAATTTCAGGGGTGACGCATAAGCTTAAAGACCATCGCGATATAGTCTTCACCTCTTTTACTCTCGTTTATCTTCCATCCATAACACTCTAAATAGGGGTAGGGATTGTTTTACACAGGTAAAATATATGTACAGAATTCAATTTTTTTAATGGTATATATATCTTGATTCATGGAGTGAATCGAAACAAGTGGCCATGAATTCTATATCGTACACAATTTTACAGTAATTTTTAATTTATGGTTCAAAATGATACTCGTTCATTGATGGCGTGGTGAAATGTCGTAGTTAAATTTAATTGTTTTTCTTTTAAATATATCTTTATAAATAATAGCTCATGTGTGAGTCTGATGTATGAGCTATATTATTGTACAGTTTTATTCAAACCTTTCGATGATTTTTGCGTAAAAGCGTAACTAACAACAAGCATCCTTACTTTCACATTAATAATATAATATTGAAGGAATGGCATCAACCGCTAACAATCTTTTCGAGATTCTATAAAGGGCACCTTTATACTTATATTTGAGAGGAACACTTTCTACTCGAACAAATGGAATAAATTATCTCTAAGGGTATACATACTAACTTGCATAAAATCAGATAATTTTATGAAACGGTGATTTTATGAAACCTATTCCAGAATTTTCTTTGTAGCGTAATATTTCTAAACGTGATAAACTTGGAACTAAACTTATTATACTCTGATACATTTCATATATACAAGGTATACAAATTTTTATCACTGGAAAACTTTTTTCTTTATTTTATTATATTATACTTTGATAAAGTTGAATTGAACAGATAAGATACCAAGCACACAGATGTAACAGACATTATACAACATAATATTTATATACAATTTCATCGTTTTCGTTCTTAGGTTTATGACCAAAAAAGTTATTAAATCTCGACCAATAAAAATCACGAATATTACGGCTGTTAGGAATTTAAAACAATATTTTTATCAACCATATTTACAGTCTAAGTGTGTAAAAAAATGCCCTTCGATCTGTCAAAGTGGTTATAAAATTCACTCACCTTCTACAAAATCGAGGAACTAATCACAAACGCCAAATATACATATAGATCGTTCAAGATTAAATTTATTTTCTATAATCTTTATTATTTGTGAAAAGTTCGGGAACAACGAATAGGGAAACGAAACAGCGTTGTTATTAAAGCTTCAGTTGTATTATTTCAAAATATCATTCATACATAGGCCTATTTGGTGAGTATTATTATTAGATTGGGATAATTTTTAATAAACATTTACAAGTCTTTATCTTTCGAGCACGATTTTAACTTGACCGCCCTTTTATACCTTTTCTTTGTTTTATGATAGAGAAAAATTCGTAAAGAAAATTAAAATCGTTGTTTATAAAAATATTAACAAAGCATAAAAATAAGTGTGTATGTATAATGTACATAAAAAGGAAACTTTTCATAAAAATCTAAATTGCTTAGATACGTGACTTTTTGTCATGTCGTATAGGGTGTGCCATATATTATGTCGGTATGTTAAGGAAAACTTTGAACCAAAACAAATATGTGATATTTTAATTCAATTTGGTTCTCTGCTATTTATTCGAACTTTTTGAATACATCAATCACCGGCGGTAACTTGATTGATGTTGCTATTAGTTAATACAAAATGTGTCGTTTTTCCTACGTTATGGCACAATCAATCACTTTTTGGGCATACAACGGCGTTTCATGAAGCTTGTGCGAATTCTCCGTTCCCTAAATGGAACAATATTGCTTATTAATGTCGCCAGAGACTGTGAAATGGACCTCGTCAATTATCTCAATTTGCGATCTCTCAGACGATCTCCCACTCTCCTGTGCTCAACAAAATTTGACGCCATAACGCATTGTTGGACGGTGCTTATCAAACAAGGTAATTTAAAAGATATGCACGTATTTCGTATAGTTGTTTCGGTGTGAATAAATTCATACTGAAAAATTATTAAATACTGTTAAAATTATACTGAATTTATATTTAAAAACATGTCCAATCAATTAAATCGGTTGACAAACGCCAAAGTTATTACATGTTTGCGTACGAATATAAAAGATTACGAACCCTATATGTTTAAATATATTACTGTAGTTAGACATTATCCATCAAGTAAGAAAATCGATATAGATTTGATTGATTATACAATATGCTTAGCCATAAAAACATGTTTACTGTTCAATTCACAGTAAATATTTTGACTAGATTATGGTCAATACTTTGACTAGAAATGGCACATACGAAGAATTTAAATATTTTGCTACACAGTAAAAAGAACTATTTGCAAGAAAAAATGTTCTTAACATGGTTGAAATTAAATAATTTCTAGCAGTCGAATACAAATTTCTTGAATTAAGTATTGAGATCGTTGACTCAAGAAATCTTTACTTGTTAATAATATTAATAGCAAAGTAAACGCGTATACTTCAATCTAGTAATTTTTTAAAACTTTGTGTAATGAAATCACATACAATTGAATCGATTATTTACTCTATATCTTCTTTGAAAATTATACTTTTAGAGTTTTTATTTCTATTTTCTAGTTTATAACAGAAAGCAGTTAGTTCGTAAATTCCTTGATTCCTCGCGTTGATATAAATCGTTTAAAATTGCTGATCATTTTTAAGTATTTGAAATGGGTAATAAGTATTTCAATTCTGTAATTATGAATTTTAGAAAGAACTTCGTATTCCATAAATATATATTCAAAAATATTATTAGATTTCGGATTTTATTATTTAAAATTTATGTATTTATTTCCATACAATAGTTATTTTTTACGCAAGACGCATTAGTTGAAATAACGAGTACGTACTTCATAAAAATCCTTCACAAATCACCTAATTATTTATAGTAAAATTTACGGTAGTAAAAGTTAAAATAAGTGTTCAACAAAAAAAAAAAATTATGAAAATAAAATAGAGGAAGTGATGGTCATAAAATGTAAGAAAATATACCATAAAAATTTTTAATGTATGTTGTTATACATTTTAGTACTGGGACATATCATCACATTCTCTATAAATATGAAAAGTTGAATTTTTATCATTTCTTTAGTATCATATGAAAAAAAAAAGGTTAAAACTAAAAATCAACTAAAACTATTTATTTTCCAAGAAAATAAAAACGAAAAAACGCCTTTAGCTTGGAATTTTTTTTTCTGGTGTGGATTTGAATGAGACCCGGTGCAACATGTTTGTATGAATATAAAAATTAGTTAATTCTATTATCCAAGAAAATAAAAACGAAAAAAAGGCCTTTAGCTTGGAATTTTTTTTTCTGGTGTGGATTTTAATGAGACCCTGTGCAACATGTTTGTATGAATATAAAAATTAGTTAATTAAATGGAGAATATTTTGGGCGCGGATTAAAATTTAATATTATATCTTATTTTTTCAATTATTTTAGCATTGCCTCTTGACATTTTTTACCTATTTTCACCGTTTTCGGTATTTAAGGTAGTACCAGCATGAAATCACTTTTCGACAGATTTGGCCGAATTTTTTTTCTCGGGTTTATAATAGCTTTATTTATGAATTCCTAAAATTTCATAATTTTTGACCGTTTAGATCGCGAGATATTTAAAGACAAAGTTCGCGATTTTGAGGGTCATGTCCCATTTAAAGCATGTAAAATGTCCGGTCTCTCCAACTATTTTTTATGATATTATTATATATTGAAGAAAAAGTAGAAAAAAATGTTTATACAATAAAATTCTAACAAAAAAATTTAGAAATTAATTTTCACTTTCGAGAAATTGATCGAAATTGGGACGTTGGCATAATTATTTCCCATTTTAAACGGTCAAAATTTCTGAAACTTTGGGAATTAATAGTAAGCATTATTAAATTCTTAAATTTAATTTTTCGTTAAATTCTGTCGAAAAAAAAATTGTACCATTGCTTTAACATAGAAACTGCAAATACCATGCTGGAACTACGTTAAACGATAAGGTGAATGATTAAAATTATTGGATTTTATATTGTGAATTAAAGCATTTTATAACTTGTTTTCGAAATAAAAACCATCAAAAAAATATATAATTGAAATGCTTGTACCTTAAATACAGAGAAGTTTGATGAAAAATTATAATAATTCAAACTGCTTAAAACAGTTCAAAAAATAAAACCCAACGGTTTTCGTCATTCATTGAAAAAAGCTTGAAAAAAAGGCAAGAGCTTAAAAATGCATCAAGTATTCAAAAATATAACATGCGATGTTTTTTATATTAAATTTAAAATCAGCACCCAAAAAATTCATTTAGTGATAACAATTTTTTTCACTGGAATGAATACACGTTAATTATTTTTAAACGCTTAAGTTAAATCAATTTACAATATTCATTCTTTTATAGTATCAGGGAAAAGCTTTGAAAACCTCTGAGCACTAAATTTCGTAATGTAGTTTCTAGAGGTGCTTCTAGAAACTATGAGAGATAGCAGGCTACAAATTGATAAGTATAGCTTCGCGTTATTGAATTATTGTGCCTAATTTGATCTGCAACTGATCTGCATTACCGACTGATCTAAGCGATGAAAGATCATTCACACAAAATTTGCTTTCTTAAGAGTTGAAATATTACTATAAGAAAGTTATGCTTTTACCAGTCGCCGTCTAGAAATTTCGAGACTTTTCGTACCACTACGAAAAATGAGCACCAAAATCATAAAAATTCCCTGATTATTTTCTTTTATGAAAATATTTACCAAACTTTTAAATTTAGCGTGCATCAAAAATTTTGAGCTGTATGATTACAATAAAATTTATTCCAAAAATATGGATAAGATATTATTACTAATTTATATGGAATATATTAGATCCCAGTAAGTAGACGAACCATACACAAAATGAGACCATTGTAGAAGCGAGTACTTCTATCTATGTATTGTGAATTGTTGAATTGTAGAAATGTAAAAAATCATTATTCTCCTTTTCCAACTTACAAGTGACGGTGTAACATTTTATTTTTCCTAAAAACTTTTCATTATATAATACACTTACGAAGAACCACTTAGATATCTAACTGCATCCATAACTTAAGTGTATATATTTCAATGTATGTGGAAAGCTCTTTTATGAACCCCAAACTACCTCTATATACAGCTTTAATTTTATAATTTTAATTAAGTTATGCCTTTAACTTATTTATGTTTCATATCAAAAAAAATTAAAAAATTTCTTACTTTAACGCATGCCTTATTGTATGGATGATTTATTGTAATATATTTGTTTTTTGACGTTTTGTATATCATTTGTAAATGGTCTATTTCAAATAAATTATTATTATTATTATTATTATTATTATTATTATTCAAGGGCTAAAGGCCTTTGTGTTTCACATATTTTCAATATTTTTATAGTTCATACTATATGTATAAGAAAATATTCGAGAAATTGTAAAAATTAAAATTAAACAGATCGATGATAGTAAAAAAAATGAAATATAACGAAATTGATTTAAATTACGTATGAAGGTTAAATCAAGGTATATACGTATTGAGTTGTGGGACTTAAATGTAGTCTCGCCTGATGAAGTAAGGTTCATGGCCCACCATTTTAAAATTACTAATATTTGTTCTTATGTAGGTACACAGTCGCTGGGTTTAAAATAATTGAGTTATTCTTTTGGTGAAAAACTTTAGAATACAAGTCTGAATATTTACGAGTAATTTTAAATTCTAAAGAGGTTTTTAACCCCCAAACCAAAAAAGGCGGTGTTATAAGTTTGAACGTTATGTGTGGTGCCTTTCTGTCAATGTGTCTGGGTATCTGTATGTTTGTCTATGGCATCGTAGCACCTAAACGGATGAACCAATTTTGTTTTTTTATTTCGTTTGAAAGGTGCCGTACCCGGGACAACTAAAAATTAGGCGATGATCCTCCCGTTTCAGTTTTTAGAAGGCTCTATATGGAAAAAAAAATTTACTGGAGAGTGTTCTAAGATACGTTTCAAGTACGAGTTTAGGGTTCCAAGTAAGAAAATTTTCTCGGGCGTTTTTTAAATTTTGTTAACACTTGTAAATACAATTAGTATGCTACAATTCATTAAATGTCACTTCACTTGAATTCGTAATGAAACGAAAATTGTATAATTTATTTTACTTGCGTTAGAGGATTGTTAAAGATATTTTCTCTTCATTATGGGCGCATGGTCAATCACGTAATCGGATAACGTCAAAATCGAGTGAAAACAGGATATTGAAGCCTGTATATAGGAGTAAAATGAATATACCATTTATATTATATGGGTTAGGTTGGATATTGGACTTTACTGTTACCCTAGTAAAATTTACTTGGTAGATATTATTATTCCAATAAATAAACGAAATGTCGCGTACAAACTATAATATAACGTTATATTTATCATGTATGTGATACCGCAACGATTGTAAAAAATCACTTAAGTAATATCAGTTGTAAGCTTAGAATTTATTTGAAGGTTAATAAAGTTTAGGTCTAATGTTATGATGATGATAAAATACACTTTTCTTTCTAGATTATTATTTCAATCATATTTTATTTTTATTATAAGGAAATGTTGTAGGTGATTGTTTGCTCTCTGACTTACTTACTCTTTATTAAAACTTTAAAAGATGAAAATACACCACTGATTATGGCATACACTGCCATTTCCCGTCAGATTTTCATGAAACATAGTTTAGAAAACTATTGCTTAAATTACCTTTCAAACAAAAAAACCCATTCAAATTGGTTCACATTAACACCCAAAATATTGACATCCCTCTTTGTGCGGGGATTGAACCGGTTTTGACAAAACATGTCCAAAAACCATCGATAAAATTCCTGCTTTCAAATAAAAAAAAAAAGCATTCAAATCGGTTCACTCGTTAAAGAGCTAGGGCCCCACAGACAGTCACACACATACCCATAGAGGTTAAACTTATAATACCCCTGTTTTTTTCGCTGGGTTTTAAAAATTGTATGTTACGCGGTCCCCTTCATGTAGATCGAAAACTTTTTGATCGCGCGTATACGCTGGACATCTATGGTTATCCGATTTTATGTTATTCTCAAAGGAAGATAATTAAGAAATAATTGGAAAAAACATTTTATCTGATACTTCTCTGATAGCCAACAACTTTAAAAATTATTAATTAAATTATTTTCTGTAATCTTTCATCAATTGCCAATACGATTTTTGCATTTATTTTCAATTATCTTCTTATTATAATAAAAACATCGGATATACGTCAAATTAAAGCTTGTGCAAGCGTTCAAAAAGTCAAATATCAATAATATGTGTGGTTAATTATTTACTGGCTGCTTAAAAATTGCATATTTTTTGAAAAATCTGACCAATTGACCCTTTAATTTAAAGCTGAATGAATATATTTACTTTCGCCAGTAAAAAAAAATTAAATTTCTTATTGGCAACAAAAGGACAACGTAGTCATTTTCGGGCTGACAGTAAGTAACATGAACAATGAATACTTTGTCAACTATGTTTAAAAAAGTCATCTTACCTTATTGCCATGCTTTTTGCTTTTAAATGGTGCCATCTTTGATTCATTTCATCCAAGCGTCTTTGTAACATAACCGCATCCTCTTGACTTGCCAGTGAGCCCAGTAACTTTCTACCTGTTCCATTAAGCGATGCATAAACATCACGATGTGTTTCAATTTCTGATTGCAAATCCTAATAAATAAATAAAAAAAATATTAAAATTTGAGTTAAGGTATAAAGCATAGTTGATTCCACTATGTTTGCGTAAGGTATGTTCTATCAAATATTTTCACAGTAAAACCAAAATTTGTATATTTTCATTGTGAAATTTTACATGAAACATTTCTCTACAAAGGATTTAATTTAAAAATAAGAATTTGGCTCTTTTATTAGCAGTAGTGATTTGGGTTTAACACAAATAAAGAGTATTGCAATCGATAAAAAATATACAATTTTCTATCATTTTTTCGTGACACAAACTTATGGGAACAACACCTGAAAAAGTCGTATTGGGAATAGAGCTTTAGGTAGTTAACATGGAGAAAGAAAAATATTTCAAAAACTTGGAACATTTTCCAAAAACCGTTTTTGAATCTTATATATTTAAACGAGCAATTCTTGTATATATATATATCAACGGATATGGCTCCAACGATTTTCATGAAAATGGGTATGCAGGGGATTTTTGGAGCGAAAAGTCGATCTTGCTAGGTTTCATTTTGAAAAGCGTCGTGACAATGTTTTTCGGAAAAACTGAAATATGACTATAAAATGTGACTCTTCCTGACAACTATTGGTATTTATCGTAGTTAACGAAATAAAGTACATTAACGGGACATTCAAATTGGTATTTGTGTGGAGACATTTTAAATGGTTATTTAATTAGTGATAAAATTTGTGTCTTTTTAACTTAACGAATGAACGAAAAAATAAATATGATTTAAAAAAAACTTTTTTTAATCACCTTTTCGATATATCCTTGTAATGCCAATAACGTATAATTGATATGTATAAAGCGAGCATCTTCAACAGACCGCGTCGGTCCAGTGAGACCCTGTGACCGTATGGACGGTGGTGGGCCTACACGATGTAACCGACGCGGCCATGTTACACCGCCAACTAAGTCTTCACTACGTCTTAATCCAGTTTTGAACACAATTAAATTTTTTATATTTATATCACATAACTATATTTGCTTTTTATAGTTTTTCATTTTCTTTTTTTATTCTTATATTTTATCTTTTAAATTTGTTTATATTTTACATGTATAATAATTTTCTTGTTATTTTTCGCATATGTACCTGTTATTAAATAAAATATTTAACTTATATAAATATTATTCCAACATGATGTCTTTCGACGATTGACTGTAAGATGATGGCATGTGTCCCAAATGCTCTTCTCGATTGTGTCCTGGTGGGGGCTAAATATTACACGAAAATGAAGTGGGGGAAATTTTCGAATATTCCGTGTAACAAAGGTATAGCAAAATTCCGAAAATGCTTCGTATGAAAAGATTGGAATATCTGCGGTTTAAAAGTTCGGTTTACCAATCTAAAAAAAGCGCATATAGTAAAGCCCACAAAATGGGCACTACGATTTGGAAAATAAGATTAAGTTCCCAAACAATATAAAACGAAAATTTTAACGTTAATTTTCCCCCATTTTGGCCAACACTCAAATACATTTCAGCCCCTAGTCAGAAGCGAGAAATGAGGCATCCAAATGTGTCATTATCTAACAGTCTATAATTGAGAATAAAAATTTCAACATTGAATTCCAAAAAAATATTTGACAAAAAAGTTAAAACGAAAAGACTAAGCTTGTATGAAATACGAACTTGCTAACATACTAAACAGATAATTAAAGTTATCTAAAGCAAACAAATAATAATTTAGAATTTATTATCAATAAACTCTAATTAATTCTATTCTCTTTTTTCAAGTATAACAACTAATGGAGTTTATACACTCTGTATATATCGAGATTAATACGAATGATTTAATTTTTTTCTGGTTCTATACTGAATTGGTGGCTGAACACTTAGTCATTATTTTTTCAAAGCATGTTTTATATACAAGAACTTTTTTGCCATTGAAGAGTGTATGTCTTCCATCTTTTGCGATTTGACTAATGTACGTAGAGCAGTTTTGCTGTAGCAAGCTTAAAAAAAAGTATCAATAATAGCCATTGTTGCATTTACGCTTATTTCAGTTATTAGGAATAAGATGTAAAGCAAAAATAAAAAATATTTGATTATTCAAATTAAGATGAGCATTTCTGTGGGCTGTATTATGCTGTATTATAATATTTGATGGTTGAAAATCGAAAAAGTTAAAGGTGTCCAGCACTGACTGCTGTTCTCAGGTACAAAATTGATAAAGTTTTATTGGAAACCGACCCCCCAACAAATATTTCATCCCTTACTAACGAACAATTGATGATTAAATCCAATCGACTTTGTAATTAGAATCTATATATATATAGGAGACTTTCTATAGATATAGATAGTCACTCATCACGATATCTCTGGAACTATAAGACCTAGAGACTTGAAATTTGGCAGGAATATTCCTTTTGCCAAGTAGAGGTCAGCTAAGAACGGATTTTACGAAATTCCACCCACAAGGGGGGTTGCGGGGGTGTTCACGAATAAAAAATTCATATTTTTAAATTATGGCTTTTAATAGTTCAAAACTTGGTCAGAATGTTTTAAATTACATTTAGAAATTTTTTTAACCTTCGGAGGGTAGAAAGGTGTAGCGAGAAAGTGGGAAGGAAATATCGAATATTTACAAATATACCTAAGTGGGGTATCAAATAAAAGAGCATGACGTGTACATTACAAAACTGTTATCCAACGCAGGGAAATGTGGAGGGAGGGGTGCAAGTGGGGATGTTGCCCAGCAAAGCGGGTATATTTTACGCCACGCAAAGCGGGCGGGAAACAGCTAGTTATCAATAATTGAAGTTGTAAATTATTGAAGATCGTAATTAATTATTCTCTTTAACAGAAAACTAATTGTATACCGATATACATTATTTATTGCAACATACTAAAGCAATTTTACAATAATTACAACGTATCCAATGAAGATGTAATGTAGTAATGAGAGAATTAGAAAAAGTATACAAATTTCTACTTTAAAAAATTGCAGCAAATTTTAGCAAAATACGTGCTTTGAGAATCAATTCAATAGGTAAAGTTTTCCATGAAGTGAAAGTGTAAATCCCAATAGTGTGGGGTTTTTGAAAAAAATAAGGTAATAAAATTTTTTTGAAGTGAAAGCATCACGCTCCACTATATTGAAAACAACGATTATCACCCACACATAGACCTGTCTGGTTGTAGGGTGAGAGCACTCGCATCCTGTTCGGATAACTTGTGTAGTTTTCACTTCGATTAGCAGTCCCGATGACTGCCTAAATTTTTTTTTCTATTCCGGGCCGAAAGTGTCGTCTTTCATCCCACTGTGCTAAACGAAGCTGCCGCTTCCGCCTCTGTCGAACAGAAAATAGTATACACACCACGGGAGCAAGTAAAGAACATCTCAGGGGTCATGGTCATTGAGATCTGAGACATTCTTTACTTTTGCACCCTAGATGTAAAAGATACTATATTTATCGAACTTCGAATATTGATAATTGTCACTATCTTCATTTATTATTTATAAAGTAATCAAAATTTTAGAAGTAAGATAGGTAATAAGAGAGAAAGATTATATGAGTATAAAGATTATTCTTTGAAGAATATTTAAATTTTATATAAAACTATTATAATAGGTAGTCTAAAAGGTACCAACATTTTAAAACTAAAAAGTTTTATAAATAAAATAATGATGATGACGTAATATTACAAAATCATTATACATTATTTTAATATTGTTCCGAGAAAATATATGCTAAAAAGTTTTTGTATACAAAATTAGTACGTATTTATCAAACATGATAATACTAAGCGAACTTTAACACCTTTATTGTGAAAACAACGATTATGTGTGAGTTTTACCCGCAGATAAAAGGCTCAGAGCTTTACCCACTGGGTAGTTTAACACACAAATAGCTTCTCAAGTAATTAGATTAAAATGTATTTTTTCTCGTAGGTATTATAACAAGCTGAAATTTTTATAGCGTGTTTAGGACGTAAAAAATGAGGTCGAGTTCGTAAATGAGCAACATAACTGAGTCTTGTTTATTTACGCATTCTTAATATATGGCGTCAATTATTTTTAACAGTTCCCTCGGATAATTTTTCAGCCTTTTTGATACCATAAAAAAAAAGCATAATTAAACAAAGCTAACAATTTGAAGAAATCTTGTGCTTTAAGCTAAAAAAAGCGATGATAACTATTCTTACTGATCCTAAAACATATTCATCCACTAGATGGAAAAGTCATGGTTAAAAAAATTATCGGACACATGGAGTTCTTAATATTGATTTAGCTTTACATAAACTGGGTTGAATTGAATCAAAGCAAAAAATTCAGGTTAGACGAAACATCGAAATTAAACCCTCAACTAAACTAAATTTTCGTTTTTATAACAACCAAACTGAACCACAAAATAGAAAGCTAAGTAACATATAAAATTAATAAAATATGAAAATGTACACTGTTATTCACGAAAACTGATTCAGTGGTCATAAACAATAAGAGTACATCAGTTGTATATTGATAGAAAGAATATATCAAATAGATGTTGTACCGAAGCAAAATTATTTTACATTTATTTAAAATATGCGCAACTTTATAGAGGCTGAATGCGATCACAGTCTATTTAGCTATATCACAACTCTGCAATACATATTACATCAAAAACAAAATTCCAAATCTAATGGAACATGGTATCTGAGTATAAAAGAAAATTCGTGATAATAATCTTTTAAAAAAATTCTTAAAAGAAAAAGGGTTAAAAATCAATTCGAAAACGTAACATCTTTAAATTTTATATTCAGATAGTGTATGTAAAATTTCATTTAATTTGTAATTTTTGATTGTACGCCTTGCACCATCTGTAAGCCTGTGCAAGAACTTAATTCTACAAAAATTTTAAACTTTTTTTTTTCATTAAATTTCATTCAATTTAATTGAATTACGTGTACTTTGAATGTAGACAAATACTCCTCTTGTATAAAGTAATAATGCAGTAGGTAAATAAATGTATATAGTTTGATTGTTTAATGAAAAATTCATGTTCTATGTTGATGTGAATGAATATATCATGATATTAATTTTTAAAAGTCTGTTGTACTCAACTCAACATTATTATTATATCACATTATATGGATGGATCATTGTAAAATATACAAATTAAATTTTGTTGCTAATTTTTGTTATGTCTGATGCCTCTCATCTGTATAAAACAGATTTAGAGTGTATATCACAAATTTACTTTTTAACTGACACTACCGCCACCACCAGAGTTGCTGAGGTCAGAGGTTAGTTACCAAAACAACCACATCATATCAAATATTCTATATTCTGTATATATACAAATTTACATATATAAGTGCCTAATATAAACACTTTACATTTATGCTGAATGAAAATCAAAAACATACATATAATACAAACATACATACAAAATACGATTATACTAGCTCCTTTTATTGTATTATATGTACAGACTATGTATACAGTGTGTCAACCGAACATGAAGAGTCTCGATGATATTGAAAACTAGAATTTTAATTTGCATCATATCTGATTTATTCTCGACTTGTTTGATTTCTTTCGTCCCTTGCGATATCACTTACAAGCATATTAAATGCCTAATAAAGATGTATATTTTGCATAGAGGTGAATAGGTAGATACACCTTTTTTATCAGAAGAGCGGAAAAAGTCTTACCAGTGTAGCTACAATTGCACGCATTTATAAAGCACTTAGTAATTTCCATTATTGGATGGAAATATGATATATAACATAATGACAATTAGGAAAAGGTTATATTCAGACAATTTACAAATCGAACTAATTTTCTAACAGTTTTCTTCATTTCATAGACTGTTTTATTTTGTTTCCAGATGTTTCTAAAGCCGAACTGCTTACACGCGATAGAAGTGTAGTTTTTGAAGGAAGTAGTACAGACACAAAAAGATAAGATTGACATACTATGTACGAGAATATTAACGGTAAGACTAAAACATATACATCTGGAGAATGTATTGAATAGATAAGGATCAACATATATGTATGGTGTTTGTATAAAGGAATACATTAAATTATGTACAAAAAAGGGATAAGGTGATAATAATGACCATTAAATAATGCATATCTAATTATACAATTATTATCATTCTAAAACTATGTGTACCAAGCGTGTTACGACTATAGAGATCCTGCAAAAATTGTTTTAAAATATGTCTTTCGTCGTTCTCTGGAGGCAATTGTTATTGAGAATGTATTCTTTTGGTAAGATACTGTTTTTAAAACATTCACGGTATGCTATTTTTGTAAGTATATTATAAAACAGAATTATGTTATTTTTTGCTGAGACATTTTATAATTTGGACGGCCATGACAAAAAAAAAATGACATTATCTTTGGAAAAAACAACCGTTAGAGAGTTTTACTATTAGAGGGCCATGGCTTCCTAGGTTCAAAATATGATATGAAGTAATGCTACACAGTTTGAAGTTTTTTGATGTGATTAACGTGTCTCATTTCTGATAACTTTAGTTTTAATGGTACAACTTTCTTCCTTCGTCAAGCTGCACCACATTTCCTGCAACTTCCTAATATCTATATTATATTTCCTCTTTTATAAATATTCTAAAAATAAAAAATAAAATACTACAAATTCTGGTGAAAAAAATTAGGCACTAATTAAATGTTTCCTTGGAATCCCTTCATCTACATTTGTGTCGCATTTTATCTGCTTGTGTCATATTTTAAGGATGGTTCCCTTACTGACGGAACGAAAAATCAACATATTTTGGTATTGTTTTCAGGAAATAATTTAAAATTATAACTTTTAAGAGTGACTAAATTTTTCTCTCTCAATTAATTCTTGTGACTTTAAAATAACATTTAGAGAAAAATTGTATGAAAATTATTCATTGTCAGTGCAGCGTCGGCATTGGTGTGTCTTCTCTCTTTTATTACGTATATGCATTTTTAAAATAAAGTACAACAGTATGTTGTGATAACAATAATTATTATAATTAAATGAACTTCAGATGGTGTTGACACCGCCTGTATGTATAATAATGTGTGAACTTCGTTCGCTCACATAAAACGGAAGTGAGTGATGATTTAGTTGTACCCCAAGTTTATGCAATATGCAATATAATAATAATACTGTATGTAGATACTATCTTCCTATAATAACGAATGGGTGAGCCAACTTGAGTTACTTGTACTTTTTATAGGAAGCCAAATGAAAGTGTCCAAATGAAAAGCCTACATCACAAGTTCCACTGTTAAGCTGAGCATATTATTCGTACGTAAAATAACCCGAGAAAACTTAACGTAAATTATTCGATTTTTTTCAGATTAATAGCTCATTGAATTCATTTTATTAGGATAGCTTTTGTCTACTTTTTCAGAAATGGCCCCAATATTTTTAATAGAAACTCATTCGGTGTTCTTATTTAAGACTTATTTTTTGATATAAATCATGAATTTGTTTTATGAATAGAGATGCAAACAAGGTTTTTCGATTTTACATCTCGAGGTTCGAAAAATCTATTAGTATTAAAATACTACTAGATCTATCAGTACCTAGCGCAGGAGCTGCGTTAGCTCTAGTTGAAATTACATGCCTTTCACATTAATTCCCTTGATTTCAAGAAAGATTTATTTGATTCAAACGTCAAAAAGAGAGAAATGGGTCTACAGTTTATAAGATCAGAAAATTTGCTTTTCAAGAATATCATCAACGCCTTGCGTGCCAATTTGTTCCAAGACCCAATGTGTGTCAAATCTAAGATGGATTGAAACTCACGTGTGTTTAATTAACCAACTCTCTTAAATAACAGATTGCAAACATAGAAAACCAAAGTTGAATCACCCAATAGCACTACCAACCTATGGTACATTATTTGTGCGCTAACAACTACTACAAAATTACAACGAATATATTTAACTAGAGAAACAAGCTACAGTATATACGAGCGAGATGAACTTTATCATTATTATTATTGAAAGTTCCACAGTGTATTCAGAAAAGCTTTAACGATGTTTAGAGTACTTTAAAATATAATACATTTATATTTTATCTTCACATCTTTCGTCGTCCGTCCGGTTCCTTCATAACAACTTCATTTATAATACAAGCGAAGTTTTTTTCACGTCTGTGAAAGAATGACCTGACTATGATTATGTCTATAATAATAATAATAGAATGAACTAGATGTTACAGGATTAAATGTCTGAATTATTTTCTTATTTATAAATATTACACACACATATACGCATCGAAATGTGGGTTTAAAGGACGTTCCTAGTACATAGTAAAGTAAAGTACTAAAAATTATTTCCTGTCTTTTGAAGAGTGGATATAAGTAAGAAAAATTGAATTTTTAGCGGTGGCTTGAGTGTTTGTTTTATTGGAACCTTTAAGGAAATAACTTGTTGAACTTTTTGCCTACTGTAGGTATATATTTCAAATAAGTAATTGGCAACACAAAATGTAAAACAATATCAAGAAGTGGTGGAAGTGTTGTAAAATGTTGTGTTCTTGTAAAAGTAAATCATTTATGAGCTCTTTCGATATTGACAAGTTTCAAGCCAGTTTTTCAGGTATAATGTTTTAAAATACGCTAAACTCAACGAATTTATTAGAAAAATACGAAAACTTCCGTGTGTACGACACTGGATGACAATTCACTGATAAGTATACCAATACACAATTCTACAAACTAGGATTAAGAAGATGCCATTTTGTAGTCAAAATGACTTGATTTCAGTTTCTACCTTCGGATCATTTAAAGAAACACCACTTCTTAGGAACTGAGACTACTCTTAACAGTTGGCCTGTGTTTTAAAGGCTATTTTTTACTGAGAAAACAAAGTAACACTTCTAATCTTAGAATGAACTCAGGCTTACATATATTATTGTCTAGTGTTCAAGCTTATTTTATTTCTCTAATAAAGAAATAGCGAGCTTTCCAGTTTTCATATAAAATCAATTATTAGGATATGCTTCGATAGCAAACTATGCATAAATATTGTCGATCAAAATGGGTCAATGAATGGTAGGATATAAGCCTTTATTCATAAACTTTGAACGTGATACATCTTGTAAAAATAATAATTTTAAAAAATTATTAATGGCATAAAAATAAAAGCTTTGGAATAGGAACTTTGGGTTTTATATTTACGTTATATTTTATTAACAATTTATTTAATTACGATATAAAAAATGACTTGATATATTGTTATGCAAGTCATTATGCTCTAAGTGCATTATGGTAGAATGTAATGAAAAGGCTCAGGAAGTTCTTATTGTATAGGATAGAGAAAAAAAAACATTATACAACCTTCATTTACTACAGATTATGAATATCTGTCTAAAATATAAACAAAGGTTTCGTTTGGCTCTACTGTCAGTTAAGTTTACGAAATGCGTCAAAAGTTAAAGAGAATTGAAAATGAAGAAGTTAAATACAAGTAATGGATTTTACCGTAAGTTGAAACAATAACCTTCTCTATTAAATTTTGAACTGTTGATTAAGAATCCTACAAATCCTCATAATTAAAAACGGATGGTCTAGCGTTTAAAGCTCTTTCTGCGAATAAAAGAAGTCCATTTCAAGAAAAAATTGTTGCTCATTTTCCTCATGTGAACGATTGATAAACAATGTTTATTTGTTCAATTACGTCAAATCAGCTGAGTTGTAAGTATTGGGTGATACAAATCAAGTATTTTTGTTGAATTGCTATTTCATCCACCCACTATATTAAAGATGTCTAGGATCAAGTCATAGTTATTTTAAATACTCTCCGGGCTGAAAATCACATTCCTAAAAACGTGGCTTAGTAACTTTTTAGAGACGTAGTATAAAAAAGTTACGGAAGAGTTCGAAAAATATTCAAGTTTATATTTGACAGAGTCTGCTGGCATCTAGCTCCGGTATGTCTTTAGTCTAAAATTGTACATAGGTATAACGATAAAAATTCAACTTATATACCTATTTGTACGGATTGAATTCAATACACGAGTTGATTAAATTACATTCTATATATTAAATAAAATATTTTACTATTCTAGCCTTACAGGTGAATAATATTACGTATACATATTTTATGTAAACTATTTATTTTTTCCGTCCTGTGCTCCTTGTTCCTGACCTTAAACCGGCGACACACGGAGAGAATTTTTGAAATCTAGGAAATTAAGTTAATTTGCATGAAGCTCGATTTACTAGCTTGTGTATTGGTACTAGCTTAATAGCTTAGTTTAAGAAACTACACAGTAAGAAAATTTTTGTGGATTTCCCAAAGTGTCAATATCGGTGTGAACGCCATACTATATACTGTATTGGGGGATAACATTAGCAATAGTTATGGCGGATGATTCAATGCAGTATGGGTGTCAGGTACATACTAGTTGGCGATACCCACAATACTTCTAATGGATAGCCCTATTCAATACTGTAATATAACTTATGCTACTACTACTACTAACATAGATACTATATGAATCTATATCTATACCATACCAACATTGTAGTAAATGCCTCGCATTTCTAACCATGTAGCCTTGTATATATTGGGCGAAACTTTTGGTGTGATCGGTATTGGAAAAAATTAAGTTAAAAACATCATAAGCTTTTATTTATCATATCGTAAAATATTTATCACATTTATGTTAACAGAAATGAATGAAATTGATTACAATTCTTGACACTTCCACGGTTCATGTTTTAACTGCGGTGTCAGAATAATTCAATTTTGTCTCAAATTTTCTTATTTCATCGTATGTAGTTCCATAAATGATTTTTCATTGTTATTTTTCAAGAAATAAAATAAAGTTCGATTTTGCAAATATTTTTCATTAGCGTGATTTAGTCATTTTGATTTTTCAATGGGTTTCAACCATTATGAAAACAATATTAATAATATCAATATCAATTCTATGTAAGTCCATATTATGGTAATAAATTTATGCTAATAAAATCAATGTTTTCAATTTCGAAACTATTATTTATTATTGAATTATTAAATTCACAAAATATTCTATTATTGATCCGACTAGGTACTATTTATTATTCTGTATAAGTAGTTTATTATAGTTTAAAAGGTACTAACTGCTATCTATAGTTATTCAATCATGTAATAAGTGGAGAGTTTATGGTCAGTGAACATATTTCAAAATGTAGAGAAATGACACAAAATTATTAATATTAACACAAAATAAATTATGTCAATATTAGTATTGGATATTGAACAATTAACAAATAAATAAGATTCAATATTGATTTATTAAATAATAATAATAATAATTTTAAATTTATTGTTATGAGATAGTTTGAATATTTTACGCATAAATTTGAAGCTATAATCAAATAAAGGAAGAGAATGGAAACGGCCGCCTATCGTATCAAAATTTATAAGGTAAAATTTATGCACAGGTTTGAACGATTTTTATACATATTTTTATAAATCTAAAGTAGTTTTCGAATTAGTCAAATTAAGGTTCAAGTCAGATTTTTTTTTTAATTGTTCATTTTTGCCAAGCATAGATAACATAATTTGCATATTTAAAGCGCTAAGTAGTGACACTGATCACAAAATGTTTTACAAAATACGTGTTATCACAAAAAAAAAAATTGATTCCCCATATAATTAAGAAAGTTGAAATGCATATCTGCTTCAACGGGAATTTCTGGAAAAGGTTCAGTATGTTACCCAGTTTATTAATGGTATATAAGGGTATAAACAAACTGATTGACACATAAAAACACATTTGTGTAAAAACACACGAACTAATCAATACGATAGTACGTACATACCAGCCTCCAACAATCAGACGGATACAACTTATGTAACTTTTTTTTTTTAATTTGAGGCTAAAAGTCTAAACCTAACCGCCAAAACAAAAATATAATCGCCCTAAAAAAGATTAAAATAAACACAACAAATGTTTTGCCTGTTTGCTTGAAAGTTTGACCTGTAAAATGACATCTCAAGTTCAAAAATGTTCATTTTTGAACATTTTCCAACATTGAAATTTCCTCTTTCTTAAAAGAAGTGAAGATTATCACCAAAAACAAAATAATTGTAATTTTATAGCAAATTTACAGATATACCTGATAATTGAACGTGTATAGTTACTTCAATATAAAAAAATTAAAATTGAAATCAATTTAATTTTCTTAAAAAAAACGCAAACTTAAAACGTAATTTAAAATTGATATTATTTAAAGAATTTAAAAAATTTTTTGATAGATTATATTTTTTTTCTGCACAATGAATTTTAATAAATGACACAAATAACATGTTCGTGAAAACATGTCATTGTAATGAATGACTGATTGAATTAATATTTCATTATTTTTGTTTCAAACATTCTACCACAATTTCCTTCTTAAAGACAACGATTTTAGACTGAATGCTTGACTGACTGACTGACTACGAGCATGAAAAAATGAACAGTGAAAATGATTACTTTAGTTGTTATAATAAAAGGGTTTTAAGTGGGAGTAGGTAAATTGGTAAGTGATTTTGATGAATGGTTTTCTATAAGAAAAACAATAGAAAAATCATATTATAAAACGTCGAACGTGTGGCGTGTGTAGAAAACAGAAAAGAAACCAAGCAAGTAACATTACTTACGATTAGACATCGTAGTACAGGTTGTTAGAACATTTTAAAAGTATTTACGTCCACTTCGTTGGTTGAGATATAACCTTGTTAGAACTAATTACTAACAATGGTTGGGTAGAGGTTACTTACAATAATTAAATATTTATAATTGTAATTTTAATGTAAAATGTAAAATGTAATGCTGAAAAGCGAGGAGTGCTCTTTTTGCTTTCTTATAGCGATATCTGGCACCCCAAGCTTTTTAACATTAAATTTTACAAAACTATTATAATAATTATTTATTGTTTTTTGTTTACTTATAATCATGCATACGATATTTATTTACATCATGGTCTATTCGACTATATTTGATGAAATATGATACATACAGGCGTAAACTAAATATTGACAAATATCTTGTCTAGTAATCTTAGTTAAAGAGAATTGAAAAAAATACACTCGAACCAGGACTCGAACCCGGACCTCTTGGATTCATATCAAGCGCCCTACCAATTAGGCTATTCGTGTCTAGAACTCGAATAGCCTAATTGGTAGGGCGCTTAACATGAATCCAAGAAGTCCTGGTTCGAATGTATTTTTTTCCATTCTCTTTAACTACTAATAATTTAATTATTTTATACTTTTTACTCCGATTTAAAAAAGTGGTGTACTACAAAATATTTTTTATTTAAATTTGCATATTCTATTCTTTAGTATTTTTCATTTTCATTTTCATGCATTGTCATCTAGTTCTTATCTGTGTTCAAAATTTCAAGTCTCTAGCTCATCGGGAAATTATTTTGTTTAAAATTAATTACAAAATTTGATCCGAGCAGACACACACGAAAATGAGTTACTAAAAACTAATTAAATAACATGAGTTTATAAAAACAAGATCGAACAAAATCAGTAAAATGCATAATCAATTCTACACCGAACTTCAAAGCACTTTTAAGTGCTAGCACAAGTTTTAAAAATGAACCAACGACAGGAATCAAGATGAGATAATTTACTGTCATTCTACACTTGAATGCACAGTATCCAACATAATATATTTGCGAGCCAGCGATTAGTTGCTAAACCGTTGTCACACAGGTGAAATGGACAGATATTTTTGAGGTTCCATAAAAAAAAATTAATACTCAGAGATCTGATGAATCGATTATTATAATTGAGAGATAGTTGTTTTTAAGTCGACAGCAAAGTGAACGAAATAGACATCAAATAATTTAGAACTTTCATCACATTTGAACATTTTTTCTTTTCTTCAATCTACTCTTACAAAACCGATCATATTATTGAGATGTATGGCTTAAAACATTTAGTTTCTTATTAATAGCTTAAACTTTCTTCATTTATAGCCGTGAAAAAGTTTGCTTAAACTTATAAAATCCCTATTTATAATATATATATTCATATCCTGATTCATAGTCTATAATTCTATGTAAACAATATAAAACCGAGATTCGAAATTTCCACCCTGTATTTTACAAATATTCTGTAGTAACTCTGGATGTAAGTTCTGCTCCTGTACAACATCAGTTCTGGATTTAAATAGAGAAAGTATTATATAAGTAAGTCGTTACCAAACGTTTTCTTTTACAATTAATCAAAAGAATAACAACAAACCCAATTATATATTGGCGAAAGAGAAAAGAATATTTTTAATTAAATTTACATCAAACACTTTTCGAGTTTTATTAATCATATTTAAACACAAAATATTATTTTATATAAATGAATTTGTGCTTCTTGTGCTTCTAATAATACAATTGTTTTATATTGTGTTTGTATTCCCTAAAATAGTCATTTTCATTCACCATACATATTTTTATGGCTTTGAAACAATAGAATATTATTCAATTTTTATGCAAATATTTTAACAGTGAAATACTAAAAATCAAAATATTTCGAATTATTCGGTTTTTTTTTGTTCATTCTCTATACAAGGGCATTATGTTTTATTTTCGATTTCAGTTGATTTATTTCGACTACAAAAGTCATTTAATCTGATTTGATCACAATTTGATTTTTGGAAAAGTATCTTTACCGCTCGTCAAATAAAAGTATTCGTTAAATAAGCTACCAAAGGGATGCTTTCATAATTATTTCCACATCTATACCACCACAAATTTTACTTAAAAATTCGTAAGCATTTTTTAAAATTTCTAAAATACATTATGAATAGAAGTAATATTTAGATAATAGAACTTCGTGAATATATTTCTTTTTATGTGCTTTAAATGTTAAAATCCATTTTTTTCATACAAAATTTTGCAATAATATGTATGTATTATTCAATTTCCAAACCGAAATCAAAATTCAGTAGAGGTTATTAGTTTATATGGTATTAATCAATGATAAATTATTGTTTTATTTGTAATTAAGGTTAAAATTAAGAGTAAAATTAAAATATTTTAATATGACTCATTTCTTCGTAAAAATTATGAAGTTTATTCAGTAAAGATGAAAATGACTTAGATAACAACTTGAATAGAATGATTCAAAATAATAAAGTCATTTTCTAACCAGCATATTCCTTTCAATTCCATTCCAAACAATAAGTAAAAATTTTTTTTTCATTTGCAAGTGGTTCAAAATTTACCAATTCGACTGTATTTTTTTTATTTATTATGCGTGTTACCGCAGAATTTTCGACTGGGTGAACCGATTTTGATGATTCTTTATCTATTTGAAAGCTGGTGCTTCCCGTGTGGTCCTATTTCATTTTGGTCCAGTCTGACAACGGCATCCGAAACAACCATAAAAGTCTTAAATTTGCTAAGTATGCACAACAAGAGGACGAATACTTCAATATCACGCCATCCGATTTCGATGATTCTTTTTTTAGTGAAAAATTAGTTAGTGTACTTCAGATTCACTAAAAATCACAATATAAAAAAACATTTAACAAAAAGAAAACCGATTTCAAAAGAAAAACTTTTCCAAAACAAATTAATATGCACTAAAAAGTAAAAATAACGATAGTATAATGTAGTTAAAATTATTGTTATTTTTGGAGTCGGAGTCAGCCAACCTAATGTAGCAAAGTTCTGCCAGATTTTTTTTTTCTTTTTAGTGCATATTAATTTGTTCTGGAAAAGTTTTCCTTTTGAAGTCGGTTTTCTTTTTGTAAGTTAGTTTTTTTTTTTATTAATGGATCTACTTCGAAAGTTTAATTAATATTTCCATTCCTAAATGAATTTAACTGTAAAATCATTACAAATATTTTTGAATCAATTCAGGATTAAATAAACAAAATTATTTAATAAAATTATCGGAAATAGTATTCAACATTGATTAAAATAAATAGTTTATACTTACACCTCGGTATGTGTATACCTTTGCAGATGTATAATAAGTAAATATATTTATTTACCAATATTATACCATCATCAATTTAGTTAGCTACCTAATACAAAGGTAACAGTTATATACAATTGTTTGTTAAATGTAGGCAGGATATTTAAATGAAACGTGAACACTACACTCACTATATTTATAATTTACACAGTTAAATAGAATTTGTAAATATCGTTCACATCTTTTAAGGATAATAATAATATTCTAGCTTGAACATTTATATTTAACATTATACCAAAACATTGTATACATGATGTTCAGAATAAAAACAGCTAGTGAGTTAAGATGCCCTGTTCAATTATTTCCGATTACATGCATATGTTCAAAATTTCTCATTGTTGTGTGAACTGCTAGTAGTTCAAACTGCAAATTGAACCTAGAAGAAAGTGAAATGCCTCTAATTCTTTCTACCTGCTTTTTGATTGAATGTTTTATTTTTCAATTTTAGTATTATTTAATTAGTCTTAATGTTTTTAATAACCAAAAAAAGCGGTGTTATAAGTATGACCACTATTTATGTGAGTCTATCTGTGTGTCTGTGGCATCGTAGCTCCTAAACGGATGATCCGATTTAGATTTTTATTATTTAGTTTGAAAGGTTATTTAATGAAAAGTGTTCTTAGCTATGATAAAAGTGCGAGTTTAGGGATCCGTACCCGAAAAAATGTCGGAGTTTTTGAACTTTTGTAAATTTCACTTGTGTAAAAAAAGTTATTACAATTTTCATTAGCCCAACACCTCTTAACCTTTTTTTTATTTTAATTTTAAAAATAGAAAAGTTTTTTCATTTGGCATTGAACTATATAATATTTACATTATGAAAGGAAAGGAAAATAATATTTTTTTAAACCACATGTACAGAGATTATAATACTAAATTTTTTCTATTGTATTGACAAGACTAAAGTTTTTCGCTATCATATATGAGTAGATTAAAATAAAAGTAATTTTTAATGCAATGATACTGCTCTTAAAAGTTTTTTTAAGGTAGAACGAGCGCCAAGGCAGTTTTGGACTTGTTGTTGAAATTATTTGTACTGTAAATTATCTGTAGTTTCAACTTTGATGATGAATTTGTTATAGTTTCATAAATGTAGACGAAAAACAATAATAACCAAGGTTTTCGTAATATTGAAAGCTAAATAATCAAACAAAATTTTCAATTTTCGATATTTTGAAAATTACTCCAGATAACGAAAAATTATATTATTAGTTTTCGCCTTATATTGTCCAGTTATAACATAGTTCACCATCAAAATTGAAACTATATTTTTGTAAATTTGTGTCTCTAATGTGCTCATACATTCTTAATAAGTCGGGCACAGCAGATTTTCTTTTGTTTTCAATAATTTATAAAGGTTTAAACTTGAATTTAAATAGTTTTTTTTTTTAAATTTTAATCGACTAATGTTAAATGTGCCTAATTTTTAAGTCATTTATTTATTTAAATATTCGGGCAACCTCCCCTTAAATTTTCAGGATTAAGATTTAGTCCACTTTCATATAAAAAAATCATGCCTTTTATCTAAAATTGCCCTGGCACTCGTACATTCTTAAATGAAATGACACAAACTTTTGGATTTCAAGATTTAAGTAATCCTATCAGTGCATGGAATAAAATTCCTGGGACAGTAACATCACTTAATTAATCATGGCTTGCAAGAAAAATTAATTAATCTATTTGCGAAAAATCCAAACAACCATTTTTCCACCTGTACACAAAATATATAGAATGTATGTATAATACAACAAAGTAATATAGTTGTATTCCAAATTCGTATATAACAATAATAATAAAGAGCATAGCATTTATTGTCTTATGATTTAAATGGTAACAATTAATCATTTTATTTATAATATAAATGTTGTACCTAGGTAACATCATAAATATAATATAATTAAACATATTATACATAACACACGTAACATAGATATTAAACAATTTCAAATATTCATAAATTTATTATAATATTTTGTGATGTTTATTATATTATATTAAGTTTATAATCATAAATAATATTTATATTTATTTATGTATATTTTATGATTGGTTCATAAATAAATAATAAAAATAATAATCGATAAATGCCTTCTAGTTAAATAGATGATAGTGGCTCGCTTCATTTTAATAAATTCAGTGTTTATTTGTATAATTGATTTATTATAGCAGCTGTATAATTTGCCTAGTTTATATGATGTTATGGAGATGCTATCTTATCTACTTACCAATTACAAGCTAAATTTACAAAATTTCAAAATGGAAAAAATATGACCATATATTACCAGCGAGTATTAAATTATTTTCTTGGTGATATTTTTATCATTTCTTTTTAAATTTTACACCTGAACTAATAATATATAATTATATTTGGCTCTGTTAAGAACTAAGCACATTTCATATCAGTACTCACTTATGTAAATTTAGAAGTAATTTCTGAATTACACAGAAATTATGCCTAGTGTTCGATACTGAATTTTAAGAAAATTAATCTATTTTCACTAATGCGGTTATTCTCCTATCCGTCAATCAGTTCTTCTTAGAAAATTTCCCAATTCAAAAGAAAAAAGTAGGTTTAAAACTATTTGAGACTAAGGACTCAGTTTGAGTTACGAGCGTGAAATTGGGTTTATTAGTTTGACCTCAAAAATCTATCTATCAAGTTACTTATTCAAATACTTTTAATCTTTAATATTAATAGTAATCTTTAATTTTCAACTTTCACCCTTTTCAATGTAAAGTGAAAAACAATTTCATAAAACAAAGTGTACAATGAAATTAGAAACAATTAACATAATTTCGGTGTTTCTTGAACGGCATAAACCCATAGGAATTTTTGTTGGGAACGTGTAAATTAAGGTATTGCCAGCATGAAAGCACTTGTCGACAAATTTTTCCTAGAAAAATGTTAGTTATTTACAGAGTCAGAATAATGTAAGCTGTGAGATCCTGAAGTTGCAGAATTTTTGGTCGTTTAGATCGCGGGATAGTCTTAGAGCAATTGATATGCAGGGTGCATCCGACAAATTCATTACTGGTTTTCCACTAAACGGACAGTTTAGTTTTATTCGACACGAGCTTGTGTTTTGATTTTGTTTGTCCGGTTAGTGAAAAACCAGCACAAGAGTAGATTTGAGGCACAAGGACTTAATCTATACGTATGTCAATAATTTTGTTGGTCTATTTTTTATAATAATCATTGAGAGAACGGTATAAGTATTTTTATTTGTAGTTCAAAAGTCCAACTAATGTTGCTCAATTATTCATAAATACTCTGAATGGCACACGTTGTTCAATTGACGCCAAAATGCGAATAATAATTTTTGTGACAAGAGTAGAATTATAAATGATGAACATATTTAATCAAATCATTAATAAATCTATTTTCTAACACCCGTAGCCTATCCATTTAAAGACTGTGCCCTAGCAAATAATAATAAATGATATTGGTAGTAAATATGTAGTATCTTCTGCTCAAGGGTAAATAACAAAAATAATTACATAGGTTATCATGTAATTGAAGACATCGGTACTATAAACTATAAACCGGAACTACCTAGATGATACCCATAGTTCACCGCACTGCACAGTCAACCAAGTTAATTTTAGTAAATCGTTAACACCAATGTAATATAACTAAGGGATGATGTTGCAGATACTCTCATGTGTTTTGTTTAGTAGCATCACCACCGTATATGTGTGTGTGGTGACAACACGGTAAACAGACCGACAGGCATTCATATATGTATATATAAAACCAACACCAATGTAATATATAGAACAGCTTGGTTTCATACTTGGTGTAGTGTAGCCTTGCATGTGGTAAGGTAAAATTAATAACCTAACGTATATTCTATAACGTTGTGTGAAAGAACCTTTTATAATTGTGTATACGTACACACACCACACACACCACTATCATCATCAAAAACCTACTAAGAAATAAAGCAAAGTAAATAATTTAAAGTGAAAACTCATTATAGTGTAGGCAAATTAAAGGTCTAAAGCTTCAATCAGAATTCGTATTTTAAAATTATCAATAAAGAAATTAATATATTTTACTATTATCCGCTTCCATTTACATTATCAGCAGACATAAAAGTAGAAAAAGAAAGATTGTGGCAGGTATTTCAACTGCTGTTGAAATTTTTAGTTAAACACCAGCAAAACTACCATCTCGATTAAAATGCTTTCAAAAAAGCAGACGCTTCAATTTTATATACAACTAGCGGACCTGACAGACGTTGCCCTGTGAAAATATAGCTCCAGTTCATTAATACCTATACTTTGCTTAACCTGTCTGCTAAACCAATCCCACTAAACCCAAATTTTACTCCTGTCTATTGCAAAGGTCACGGCCTGACTGGAGCCTTATCCATGGATCTCGCTGCGCTCGCATATACCTATTGACATATCTAAATTATAATAAATAATATGTCAATACTATTAAAAATACATAGTACATAGTGAGTTGTAATAATAATGTAATTATAATAATAAATAAACACCTCAATACAATTAAAAATACATAGTACATAGTAAGTTGTAATATAATGTAATGTATGATTTATATGCGCTCCCAATAATTAATTAAATTGAATTTTTTGATGTGGAACCCTTAAAAACCGCGTAGTGGACCGAATGAATCTAAACCATCATTGGATCACACACAAAATTTCATCAAAATCGGTCTGTCTGTTTTGGAGGAGTACAGTGACTAAAATCTACACACTGGAAATTAATATAATAGACTTGCCTAACCAGCCCACTTCGATGAACGATTTTACTTATCCTCTCATGCGTAACACTCGAAATATATGTCAATTTCTATTATGAAGCAAATTATTTTGCTTTTCAAATCGAAATCATTCAATGAAGCGGCGGATAATTGCTATTCATTATTACTTCATTACTTCATTATTAAAATATTTATTTAAAGTTTCATTAAAATCAATACCTTATCCTTCCACAATAAATAGGCTATCCAACATTTAAAAAAAATTCAATTCGAACCAGAAGTTCTTGAGATTAGCGCGTTCCACGAAACCAACGAACAAACTCTTCAGTTTTATAATTAGTAAGGATAATGATTATTTGTTTTCAAAGGTTTAATAATGAATTAATCAAAGAAAATAAGTTTTTTGCAAATATTTCAATTTCTACTTTCTAATGAAAAAATTGTTTATAAAGAAAATTTTTTAGGAATAACCAAGAGTTTTCGAAAATAAAACATACTCCATATTTTTAAACAAAGTTGTATGATTCATCAGTTATATAGATTCTCATCAGGGTAACGCGTAAGTTTATATACGGAAATCAAAAAACGCCTTCGATTTGTTAGCTATTTGAATATTGCCATATGAGTTTTCAAAATGCCCTGACTCATAAATAAATGTTATAAACAACTTTTTTTGTAATAATAATAATAAATTAAATGATTTTTGTAGGGAGATGCAGAAAGTCAGAAACGAATTATATTTTTTATGTTTGCCTAAGGAAGTCTAACGCCAATAATCAAAAATGCATAGGATTTCTACAAACCGATCAAGCATAATTGTTATACATGTTGATTTATAAACAATTTTTTGATTCATAGGACCGTATTTAAATATGGTAATTTTCAAATCATTAGATTTATTGCTGTGTTTCTACTTATAACCTATTGTTGATTGTTTTGCGTGTATGCGAATGTCTTATGCTTGTATTTCAACTACGCAATAGATTCTCCAATTAATTAAACTCAGCCAAGATATTATTTGAAGCAGTACAGTTTTAATTCTAAACAGATTTCACTGTGTTTTATTTTGTTATGAAAAGCTTCACATGTGTTGTTTTCAGTATTTTCTGCCAAACTGGTTATGTTAGTTGAATGGATAGGACAGAAGATAGTATAGAGGGTTGCAGGGGCCCAGTTAGGTTATGGGTAGCAAGTATAAAGAAAGCACTTCTATATTGTTGTTGACACCATATACAAGTAATTGTAAAGTATATGTTTTTTGAAAACAAGGTTTTATTATAGCCTACACATGGACAATGTTGCCAAGTTTTATACAGGGTATTTCCGCATATATGGTACATTAAGTATTTTAAGGCGGTCAATTTAATTTAATTTAGTATTTTCATTGGATATACATATATACAATAGTAGGAGATTTTTGTAAATAATAAAAAATAATAACAATTAGTCCTGGAGCCATGGCTTATAAATATTCGGGATCACCTAATCTTTGGGAATACATGTCTCTTTATGTTTAGTCGACTAATTATGATATAAGAAAATTTTTGGTTCTTGCCTGGAAAAGTTATTACGTTTGAAAGTTTACCAAGTCACAATATATTTTTGCAAAAATATCAAAATAATAATACTTGTTTAAAAAGTTTTTGAATCAAATCATTAAAAGTGGAAGAAAAAACTAGACTCGTACTTTTTTGTAAATAAAGATATTTCATCTTGTATAATTTTTATTTTAAGTATAATTTTACGAGTAACAAAAATAATAATACTTTCAGGTCTATTGATTTCATGGAACATTGCAATAATGTATGCGTTTTAAAAAAGCTCACTACTTTTATCCAAACAGGCAATCAGGCATATTGCATTTATATCGGAAATGATGAAGAAAGTATAGGGATATACAAGCTCTTAGATATCCGACGTCTAACAGTCACAACAAATTTTTTCAACTTACTATTTTAATTTATATATTTTTATTAAACGATACAAAAAAATTCAACCGTGAAGGACTAAATTGTCTGTAATAATAACTTTGTTTATTTGAAGAATCCCAACAAGTAAAATATTTTTCCCGGAAAAGTGTTCTTTTTCCTCAAAAATTAATATTTAATGGAAGGCGATTAATAGAAAATAACATTTTCTTATGCCCAACAAAAAAACACATTTACAACACTACCTGTTTGATGTAATTTCATTTATCATATGCCTGGCCCCGGGAACATAAAACTATTTTCAAATATATTATTTGTCTCATTGTAAAGCAATAAATATTTCATGTTAAAACGAATCAATAAAGGTTAAAATTTATCAAAATGGTCAATTACAATTTTGAATGATTCAAAAATCTCCTACTATTTAAAAAATATTTGTATAAGGGTAAGCCCTTATGTATGTAAACTGCGCCTCCTTAAAACACGTGATGTACTAGTTTTACAGATTAACCCTGTATATTTAATGTAAATGGGTAAACATCTATGTTATATAATGGGGTTGTATAAAAGTATACAACCAAAAATATTTTATTATATTTGATATAGTAACAAATATATTATTACCTGCTAACAATATAGAAAAATATAAATGAAATTGTTATACAAAGATTTCTTTAAAAATATTTCATTATTTCAAATAGGTAAATATTAAACTGATGTGAGGTGGAACTATGAAAGGGTCAGAAACCATCAAAATAGCATCTGGTGTTTGGTAGACTCCCTTTTAACAATAATATGGAGGAGGTGACTAACTGACCCAGTTTAATTCAAAACTGTGAATTTAACACTAAAACACTACAATATTCTAAATATCTAAAGAAGGATATGCATATTTTTTTTTTTTTTTTGTATTAGCTTAAAATTATTGTATATCCTGTTGTATCCTCTTAGAGGGTAAGAATCCAAAAACACTTTTTGTTACCAAAATATTAATTTTAATGTTAAACATTCTTCATGCATGGCCCCTTAAGTTGATGCACAAGTACAAGAGACCAATCATAGATACCTGTCTATAATAGGCTTTTGCCCACTAAAAATAAATCGGTTGGATAAGAGTTTCTAATGATTAACCATGATTTGTAGATAGCAAAACACAAAATTATTTAAAGATGATTATAATTTTTAGAAATTGAAATCAGTTAAATTTGGCATTCAGTCACGTGAAAACAAACATCAATCAGAAATTGTAACGTCGCGTCATGCCAAACGCTACTAATGTTGTTTAATAGAACGAAGCAGGTTACTTGATTCATTGTCATACACAAAAATGTTTATTTACTTACAACTGTTAATTAATATCTTTCATACACAAAAATGATTGTTTGGCAAGTCGTGATGTCATTCAAGACGCTATGACACTGTTTTCTAAGTAAATTTAAAATCGTTTTTAAAATTCAAAATACATAATGCAAACAGTTTTTATACCATGCATATATGTAATTATGCAACGTATACTAAGTTTAGTCCGAAGTTTGTAACGCAAATTTTGGTATGTAAAATTAGTCCATTTTCGGTTGTCTGTCCGTCTGTCTGCCAACACGAAAACTCAAAAACGAAAAAAGATATCAAGCTGAAATTTTCACAGCGTACTCAGGACGTAAAAAGTGATGTCGAGTTCGTAAATGAGCAACATAGGTCAATTGGGTCTTGATGATGATTGGATCTTGTAAACCGTTAGAGAAAGAACAAAAGTTTAAATGTAAAAAATATTTCTTATAAAAAAATAACCAACTTTTGTTTGAAACATTTTTTCGTAAACATCACTGTTTACCCGTGAGGGAGCAAATTATGTATGTGTGATGTGAAAGAGTAATCAACAATGTCTATGCATGGTTTCAACAATTAACTCAATCAATTGTTTGTTTTCACTTGTTTTTTTTTTTTGTTTTTTTTTTTTTTAATAATATTTTTTTGGTGTAAATTAGATATTACTATAACGTATAAACCAATTTTTCAAATATAGGACAAAAGTCCATTTGATCAGTGACACTGTAATGACTCAAAGATGTTTAAGATAGGCTTATTTGAGTAACAATGTAATATATATAGTATATTTTGAGCTACACAATTTTCGAAAAAACGTAATCGAAAAATGGTTTAAAAGAAAAATTAATTTTGTTAGTCATAAAAAAAGTTTAATTCAAAAAGACAAAAAAAATATTATTTGTTAATGTAAAAAGGATAAAAAAATTAAATAATTAAGTGTCAAAAGCGTGGTGAAATGTCGTAGGAGTATAATGGTTTCATTTCTATTTAATTATATTTTCAAATACGTTTTCGACACACAAAAAATGTGTTTTTTTAATTTTTTGATTTTTAATTTAATTTTATAAGTTTTGCTATGGAATACAAATACAGAATGGCCTAAATAAAATTAAAAACAACAAATTTATAATTTAATAAAAAATTGTTTTTTTAATTTTGTGAAATGTAAGTATATATAAAAAATTTTTCACTTTAGCATCATTCTATTAATAACTTCTGTATAGGTACTTCACAAATGTAAATGTTCAAAAATATCATATGTAAATACACTTGTTATTTTAATTCATTAAATTGTATATTTTACTAATATACAAATCGAAGTCAGACTGTCTTTTGAGTCAAATTTTAATCTAGCTAGATTTTATGCCAAATTATAATTTCTTTACCTAAACACAGGCCCAGAAAACTCACTTACCCGTATCACACAAAACAACTTCTTTTGGTTGAAGTGAGATATTGTAGGTTAAGTTAACTCGGGTTGGGGTGGTTTTCGCTAGATTGTACCCAGCCGGATTATTATGCGGCTGAAATTACAATATAGCTACGATATAACTATAATATAACTACATATCAGGTATAATAATTCAATTAGGCTGTATTAACACACACGTTGCATGAGTTATTTTAATACCAAGTACATATAGTATGTTCCCGGATAGAGGTAACTACACTTGTAAATTTTCTTATTTTCATTTTAAGAAAATCAAATCATTATTTATAAAAAATTTTGATTATTCTGAAAAGTATGTAGGCATATTTAAAACATCTAAATAATGTACAGGGTAACCAAAAAATTGAAATCACTATTTTTCTTCTTGGTAAACTACCCTTCCTTTTTATAAGTTGACAAAATGTTATTGAGAAAAGTTGCTTGCAATTAACAATTAAAACTCTATACAAAATATCAAAAGAAGATCCGTGTACCTTAATTATAGCATCATTTTTTATTTGAACAAAAGTTTTAATTACAAAAATGCGTGTCAAAGAAAATAATAATAAATCAATTAACATGTAAAAACAAAATTCATTTTCTCGGATAAACATTCACTAAGAATGGAATTTTCAAAGTTGGAAAGATCTTCTTGAAATTTTGTACAGAGTCATTATTGTTAATTTCGAGCAACTTTTCTTAGAACATTTTGACAAATAATAAAAAAGATGGGTAGTTTACACACAAAAAAAAATATGTGTTACCAAATTTTCGGCTACCTTGTACATTTTTTAGAAGTTTTAAATATTTCTACATACTTTTCAGAATAAGCAAAATTTTTTATAAGAATGACTTTTTTTTCTTAAAATTCAAAATAAGAAAATTTACAAGTAAAGTTACCTCTATCCAGGGACACACTGTATTTGGGGCAACAGTTTGAATTTATATAAATATGATATCAATATTTATTTATTTTTATATGATAAATGAGCAAACGCTGATGAGATATGATAAATTCAATGAAGGATTATTTAAAACAAGTACCCATATATATATATATCATAGATACCATTATATAAAAAAAATATGTGTAAATCATATTTTAATAATCAATCATAAATTAGATGAATGTATAGGGAGTACATAAATTACGTTGTTATTTGAAAATTTGGTAGGTGTTAGTTCTTTAAGAGTGAAAAATAGCCACAGAGTTAAAGTTTTGGAGATATTTTACCTAAAAGCTATGGTTTTGATCGAAATTTAGATGATTTTACTGAAAAACATTTAAACAAAAAAATTCTGTGAGTGATTTTATTTTTTCATAAATAATTGCTTTTTACTTCATGCAATAGGTTGTCCAATTTTCTATATATTACATTGAAATTTTTAATTTAAGATTAAAAAGTGTATGCAAATTTAGCAACACTTTGATTATATTTCTAATATTATACCATGTATCCATGAAATATACATAGTATATTAAGTTTAGTCCCAAGTTTGTAACGCTTAAAAATATTGATGCTACGAAAAAAATTTTGGAATAGGTGTTCATAGAATCATCTAATTAGTCCATTTTCGGCAATCCGTCCGCCCATCTGTGAACACGATAACTCCAAAACTAAAAAAGATATCAAGCTGAAATTTTTACAGCGCACTCAGGACATAAAAAAGTGAGATGGTAAATGAGCAACATAGGTCAATTGGGTCTTGTAAACCGTTAAAGATAGAACAAAAGTTTAAATGTAAAAAATATTTCTTATAAAAAAATAAACAACTTTTATTTGAAACATTTTTTTTTCAACATCATTGTTTACTCACGAGGGCACACATTAGATACAAATTTTATAGTATCTATTAATATGAGATTATCAGTTATGTATTTGTGACATGTATAGGTATATGTGTAATGTGGTAGAGTAATCAACACTGTCTATACATGGTATTTCAACAATTAACTCAGTCAATTGTTTGTTTTCACTTGTTTTTATCTTATGATGTTCAACTGACATCCAATTTACAAATGTCCACCGGCTTCCAACTTTCTTTATCATTGGAAAGTACCATCATACAAAATTTGTACAACAAAAGTAAACATACAAAAAAGAATTATGGAATGTTGTATGTTTTCGAAGATTGTAAGACTTAAAAAATGTTCATCTGTGTAAAATATTTGAGTATGTACAAATGAAAAGTTATTAATCTTATTTTTCAATTATTATTGTCTTTCAGTTTTTCTTAAATTACTTTAGTTTTCATACTTCTTAATTAAAAAAGATCATAAAACGTACATATTTTCATAACAACATTGTCTAAGATTTTATATTTTAGTATGAGGAACTTAATAAAGTGAAAATTTCCAATAATTTATTTAATTATTTATAATTATATTGATTATATATTTAGTTCGCCAACTTACTCAGAATCTCAATTTATGATCAGACAACGACATAATCATAAAATATCATAATTAGAAAAAAGTAAACCATTTCATATGCATGACGAAGTACTTGGTTATATTTGAAGAATTGAAAATAAAGCAAATTATTAGTCAGAAAATGAGAATACATTTAGCTAAAATTTAAGGATAATTCAATTTATGTTTTATTGCTTCTTTTTTGATATGATACTAATTATTTATGATAACCATTAAAAATTTTTTAAAATATGAAAAAAGTTTTTGGTATAAGAAGTAATTAGATAATTTGCATAATTATTCGTTGGGATAAAGGAGGCTATTACGGCTAATTTTCAATTATTTATATGTAAATTGTATAGTAAATTTCAAATTGAAATTTTTGAAAAATAACAATTAATTTAAATTTAGAAATTGTGAAAATAAGAGACGAAATTACATAAATAATATTTTTTGTATAAAATGTTAATTTATTTAAAAATTTAAAGTTAGAAAATAATATTAAATTCCCAACGTAAACCATATATACAATCCTTAGAACACAATTATATTAATTAAGTTGTGTATCGTTAGCATGGAAACGCCCCCAACAAAACTCATGTACGGTGCGAATAGACAAATAAAAGATGGCTAAAGTATTTTAGAAAATTATTAATATTTACGTTTACTAAACAATAATATTATCAAATCATAGCTACGAATGTTAATTAAATTAAATTAATATGTAATTATAATAATAATAATAATCTTGGAAAAGTAGAAATTATTCATTAAAACAAATGAATGAACGGATGACGTTAATTGAAAATTATATTTTGTGCTATTAAATATTCAATATCTATTCTATTATACAAACAGGATAAGATGCTATCGTTTGCTGATATCGATCTTAATATGATTTCGTTAGACTTATTTGCATGTGATTGAGTTTGTTTATATATTAAAATTGCTTATTTTCTTCAAGTTCAAATTGCCGTATTCGTACAATATATGGTACAAAGTAAATACCATATGTATATGTATGTATATATGTATATACCATATTTCTTTGGTTGATCCAAAAGTATGAAACCTAACATTCAAACGAAACAATAAATAATATTGATATACATTTCTATAATGTTATTCTTTAGAAGTAGTTACTGTTTGGATATCGTTTGTAAATATTGACGGATTTAAATTAAGATTATTAACAGGACGAAGTAAAAAATAAATAATTACAGAAAACTATCGTTTTCCGATTGACATCATGGTTATTATTATTAGCATAAGAACGGTTCATTGTATTCTGACTTATATGTAGGTATTTCATTTGGCTCGAATTTTTTTTTTTCATTGAAAAAATGGAGAGGGAGAAGATGAAACTGATGGTTACACCTTTTATCTATCCTGACAACACCAGGAATTTTAATTAGCATAAAACAAATTTTAAATTGACCATCCTGTAGTTGAGGAACGTGCATATACATTTAAACATACGTAATACAAGTTTGAATGGTTAAATTCCAATATTTATTATTAATAAATTTTATGATCATGTGAAAGAGGTTTTTGTTATTGAAAATAATTCATAAAGTACTATTATTCTCGATATCGTAATCGAATGTGCTGGATTTTATTTTCTATATAAACCTGTTTAACCTCCAATACATATTGGAAACTAAACCGCTTTTGAATTTTCAATTAATTATATTTAGATAATTATATAATTATATTTTATATTTGCCTATAATCTATCGACAGATAAACGTTATCTATAAAAGTTCATATTTACGCAGTAAAATTCTGCTTTGTCTACATAAATTTTAGTATTATAAATACGTACTTCGATTATAATGCCGTTGTTATCAATAGGGTATTCTACTATATTTGAAAAAGTACTTCAAAATGTTGATTTTGCTAATAAAAAGCCACCAAAAATTTATGTCGGAAAATTACACAGGCTTTCTTGCCAAAACCAAAAACTCGTTATTCGGTATCATTATACGAAATAACACAGACAAGTTTGACAGATATGTTCATAGACAACTGATTATAATAAATATGAATACTATCTATATAGATATATTATACCTAGTTGTTTACACTGAACTTACTGATGGTCTATGTTTCATACCGATATGACATCACATCAGGTCTTGCCTGCGTTTTAGGTCACGTGATATACAGTTTAAAAATTACAATTTTTAATTTTAAAATGATTAAAGAAAAATGTGCTTTTATGACTCGAAATCCAGAATATTTAAGTATATTTTTACATAAATTTTAACTTTTCTTTTCAAATTTCATAATTTATTTTTATCTAACTAATTAATTTTTTTTTGAAGGAGTATGTTTTCATTACTTTACGAATAATAAAAATATAATTTTATATTTTTGACATTTGTTTTAAGTTTCCCGTTGCAGTTATTCTGCTCAATAAATGGCGAAGATGAAGTCTATGGAATACTCATAGTTAACTATTATTTTTACTTAAAAATGAAACAAAATAAAATACTAAATTAAATAAAAGAGTTTCATATTTCGTAAAATTATATTTTTGTATCCAGTTAATGAATAAATAAAAAATATCAAATATAAATTTCTTGAAATATAAAATATTTTTATGTATCTAGTCTCACTTTTTTTATACTAGTATATTTATTTTCTTTTAGAAGAAAACTTAATGCAATTCCGTTCAATTTAATAAAATTGTTCTGTTCAGTAAGTAATAATATCACAATATAATATCACAAAATTGAGATTTCTAAGCTTCAATTTAAAAGTAATTTTTCTTATGTGTCGTCATAAGTGAAGAACATTTTCTCCTTGTGACAATATCTTACAAATATATACATATATATAAAGATGAACAGAAGTCAAGTTACATCATTGAACACTTATTATGACGACAAGAGAATGTTAAGTTTACTATCGTTTCTATATTACCTACATATTTTCTTCAAGTAAAAACAAAATTTATATCTTGGAGAATACCCATATAGCATGCTTTTTATTATTAAAGTGTATGGGAAAATTTGCTTATAATGATATGCATTCAATTGTGAAAAAGAGACATTCTGAAAGTTTTATAAGCAAATAATTTCATCATTCAAGGTGTCGGACAACGGACAATCGCTTTTTGTTGAGTATTTTCTGATATCTATCAATTTTAAACTAACTCCCACAGTAAAATTTTACGAGAATTATCAAATAGGAAAAATTTATTGGGCTTCACAAGTGACACAAAAATTTTGGGTAATCGTCAAAAACTCATCTCTAAACAACTTTTGAAAAAATAACTCAGCAATACTTTGCCAAAAAGCAAAAACCATACAAAAACATATCTTGTCCAAAATAGTCCGAGATAAAACAACTCGTGATTAGATAATTAATGTGTATACAAAAGATTCTCAAATTAATGACGATAATGATAATAATAATAATAATAATAATAGTTTAGTATAAACGTGATCCACAGGTTAACTTAAAATGCCCTTTATAAGGTCAAGTAGGCATCAGTGTTTGGATTTTTCGGCCTTTGCATTAAGCCTGTGATAAGGTCCACTTTGTTATCCAGGGGTAAGCTATGCCATTAATCGAGTCAAGCTAGCACTGATATTTTTCCTCTTAGTCCAGCCTTTAATGGGGTAGAGTAAGCACTAATCTGCGGAGCATTTGACTTTTCCGTTAAACCTGTGGTTAAATTGGCCAAGCAATATTATTGATATACATATTTATTTATCAAAAATAAAAATTAATATTAAAAGCTTATTATCTAACCTTCGAGTTGTTATACCTCAACTCCTCTGGGTTTTTTGTATCGGATTTAGGTCTTTTCATTTTGGAGCTGTCGCATTTATACATATACTCAATTACAGACCGATGGAAAATGTAATATTTTTGGAATCAATGGGTCTTATATACACACAGGTAAATATTTTACGATATGATAAAACTGGTACATATTTTTGGATTAAGGCACTTTGTACGTATAAATAAAAACTCAACTATCTAAGTTAATGAAAAAAATTAATGCCAAATGACGACATAAAGTAACTACAAAAAAAGAGTTGTGAGAAGGTTTTTTGTATGTTCTTTTTTTATCCCAATTTGTAGAAATGTTTTCACATTTATGACCAATTTATAAGAAAAATAACATGTGTGTTCAGGGTGTTTTCCTGTTTGTTATTAATTCATATGAAACAAAAAAAACAACAGTTTGCAAGAAATAAAATGTAATAATTGTATACAGGTTATCCCATAAGTACCTCAGGAATTTGTTGCATCAGATAGAAAATAAAATTCTAACACGAAAAGTCCTCTTCCATTTTTAATCCGATACACGGACAGTTAGCTATTAATTAAAATAGGCAGCTAAAAATTAAAACCACTCAACTCTGAGTGAGACTGGCTAATTAATGATATTTGATAGATATAAAATAAATAATTAAATAATGATCATTGTTATTTAAAAAAAAATAAATAAATTTATTACGTATTCAATTTGAGTCGAGAGCTTTTAATTTATTTTTATTTTTATCTTTCAAAAATCATTAATAAGTTAGTCTCAGTTAGAGTCAAGTGGTTTTAATGTTTAGTTACAATGCTTCTAATTGGCTGCCTATTTCAAGTAATAACTATCCGTGCATCGGATCAATCCTATTTTTTGAATAAACTGACTTATTTTTATATTCTCATATGAAGAGTTTACGCCCAGTTTCGTAAAAATCGGCCTCCAAGTAGTATTTCCTCAACTATTCGTCAGTATATTGCTTGGTCAAAATCTACGATTGGCTATGTCTTTTATGCCATAGAAACCAAGCCTAGTCGAATGAAAATGTTTTGGCTTTCTCTTACCTAAAAAAGTCAAGTGAATGCGTACACATATAATACATACACATTATATGTTATGAAATCTGGGTTATGAAATCAGAAATTTTACTGCATAGGTTATATACTTAATGCTATTTTGATGGGTTATATGTTATGAAATTATTTGGAGAATTTAGTTTAAAAATATGAAGTATTTTTATTTGTTATTCTTTGGAAAAATACGTAAAATAATTAAAAGCTCAATATTGAAATATTCTACATAACCAGTGTTGAATATCAGTGCTTGTAAAATTTTTATAAATAAGTGTAAAAAAAGTTTAATATACGATAAAAAAGCGATCTTTTTTTCACTGTAATCTACTTGTTTTGAAACGAATTTTTAAACAAAACACTTTCTCCCAAAAACTCAACCTTTTTAACTGATATTATTGGATGAGTTAAGTATGAAATTTGAACCAATAGACTCACCATTTGAACCTACCTACTAATTTTCAACTCTCTTTTATGGGTTTTTGAGAAAACGGAAACTCAAGTTTTGCTCTATTTTAGACCCACGGTAAAACAAAGACATTTATGAAAAACTGTTTCAAAAAAAGTTCTTTGTTAAAATTCTCCCATCAATGGTTCGCACAAGATGACCAAATTACTCGTAAGCAAACTCAAAATCATTTTTACCAAAATTTTGTTTGCAGCATTAATATTTCTAAGCGTAATAAACTTGGAATTATACTTAATATACTCTGATATATTTCATATATAAGGTGGTAAATAACAAACACTATTTATGGGCTGAATAAATACCATCTAATAATCTGAGTTGGTTCCACAACCATTCAAATGTCTCCCCTATTAACGTTCCATTTGGTGTTCCATTTGATTTTCATATCAAATAGAAAAAGAATTTCAGATGCAAAAAAAAAGGTTTTTTTTTTTATTTTCTAAACAAAATTCTTTTTTAAATAAATATTTTATTCATTTTATTCATAAATTCCTTTAGCAAATTTAAAAAGATAGACAGCAACATAGTACCACGAAAAAAAAACAAGGAAAAATTGTTGAAAAACAGTTTTTTAAACAATTTAATACATTATTATTCTTGTAAAACGTCGAAACTTTTGGAATTTACATTTCAATAGTAAGAAGTTTTTACTCTACATTAATTCAACATTTAAAATTATAGAGCATGTAAGAAAAAAGAAAAATCGAATAGTATTGATTTAAAAAAGTACGTAGAAAATAAAAACGTTTATCGAAACACTAAAGTAAACCACCATGACAGGGGAGAGGGAGAAAATCTAAGAAAACTCTTTTTATACAACATTATAATGAAATTTTAATCCAATTTTATTTTCCACCTTTTTTTATTATCAAACTATTCGGCATTTAACATTGTAAGTTACCGTCTCTTGCCAAAAATAAAATGAATATTATATAAAATTTATATTCGTCCAAATGGATGGATGAATGTGTATCAAATAGGATATATATAATAGCAGGATACCCTCAGAGTGATCTTTATGACAAACAAAATGTAGAATGTGTACATCTTTCGACTTGCTAAATTTAATTATATTTGAAAGGAAATAAAAAATAAGTTTCTCCAATATTAGCAATAAAAAAAAATCTGTAAGAAATCACACATCGATGTACGTTGGTGAAATATTAAAACATTTAAAGTTTATCTATCCAAACCTGTTTACTACATTCGTAGAAAATATTTTGATAACAAGTGAAAACAAACAATTGGCTGAGTTAATTGTTGAAATACCATGCATAGACAGTGTTGATTACTCTGTCACATTACACATATATACATGTCACACATATATAACTGATATTCCCATATAATACATACTATAAAATTAGGTATACTAAATTTAGTCCCAAGTTTGTAACACTTAAAAATATTGATGCTACCAACACAATTTTGGTATAGATATTCATAAAATGACCAAATTAGTCCATTTCTGGTTGTCCGTCTGGCTGTCTATCTGTCTGCCTGTTCCTCTGTCACCATGATAACTCAAAAGAAAAAGAGATATCGAGCTGAATTTTTATAGCGTACCTAGAACGTAAAAAGAAAGGTCGAGTTCGTAAATGAGCAACATAGGTCAATTGGGTCTTGGGTCGGAAGGATCCATCTTGTAAACCGTTAGAGATAGATCAAAAGATCATGTAAAAAATGTTCCTTATAAAAAATAAACAACTTTTGCTTGAAACAGTTTTACGTAAACCTCACTGTATCTGGTGAAGGAGGAAATTAGGTTAGGAAGTATATGTACACGTATTGTATTTGTGTGTAAGGTAAGTGGATATCTTTCTTCACTTACATGTCGTAATATAATAAACGACTGCGTAATCAACACTGTCTATGCATGGTATATCAACAATTAATCCAGTCAATTGTTGTTTTCACTTGTTAATATAGGCATTGATTTTTGAAGAACAATAAGCTAATAATTCTATTCGCATAATTTTATCAGTTTCCTGTAGAACATTAGTTCTCAAAATAGTAATTAGTATTACTATCCGTAACACAATTTAGAACAAATACATCTAGAAGAATTAATTCTTGATAAAGGCAGGTTGTATAAATTATTTACATACAATAAACTAATACAATAATAAAATCTATTATTTTGATAAAGGTTCTGACTATGTATGCTATATTCTATATTCAATATTCTACAACACGGATTGTGATACGGTAAATTCTACTAGATAGATTAACGGTTAGGTATGTTTTGTTGTATTATGTTTAGTTAGTGATCACGGGTTGACAGAAGGATATGTCTAAATGTACAAACTAAAAACCTGTTAAATACAGACTGATACATAAGTGATGTTACTCAGGGAACAAAAATTTCTTATTGTTTATTTTTCAGTTCATTCTGTTAAATATATTAACTAAATAGGGCCGAAGTGTAATCGAAAGTGGAGCGACACCATGAGGAGTAAGCGGTGGGAGTAACTTGTGTTTCTTTTCTATTGGCTGTTGATCCTGCGCTTAATCAGAGCTTCGAAATTTGACATTTGTTATTATTACAACCTTCTTATTATTATAAAAATATGAGCTCATAATAAAGTAAAATATTTATCTCAAACGACAATTTAATACTGAACGACCTACATCAATTTATTGTATGTCTTAAATATACGTTAATTATTTGTCTATACAGTTGTAACTGAATGAGGCCAAAATCGATTGTGTATTATTAGCGTGATAATTAAAGGAAAATATTAAATTCGAATTTCAAAAATGTAAATAAGCCAATAACGATTTTTATATATTTCAAAATTTTGGGGCTTTGATTAGGTGGGTATTGTAAAAATGGAAACTTTTTATATAAATAGGTTTTAAATAGTAAAATGTAGTTTTTCAACATTTTTGTGTTGCATTCTGTATACATCAATGTTGTCGACATGATATACTTCGAACCAAATAGGAATATAGAGGATCATAGTTGTAACTATACTAATACTACTATCCAAGTTTAGGTTTCAGCAACAACAACGAATGAGAAAAGTGATGTGATCGAAAAGGTGACGGATTTTAGGTGGGATGGAGTGATGTGGTTTAAATCCATTATAATGCCAAACCGTTGTATATCACACCATCAGCGTCTGTGATCTAAAATGCTTGTAATCAATCATAAAGATATTAAAAATAGATTTGAATTTTTTTTTTCAAATTTAAATTTTCTTTCATACCAATCGAAAACGAATTGTTTTACATATATACTTAAAGAAACAAATGATTTTTATCTGAAAAGTAAATATCGGAATCTAGAAAGTTCGAAACAAAATTAATTGATTTTTTATCAGGTTTGCTTCAAACCATCAAGAAACAGGTATGATATGAAGAACGAAGTTGTCATAAATTAAAATTCAATTTATTTTAGTTTCCATACACACGGTCAAGTATATAGCACAGGAATCGACATTAATTCGCTATTTAACAATTGTGAATCATATGGTTTGTAAGAAGCGGGCCTTGCTTCTTGATGCAAGTAGACAACAATGCGTATTATAAGATGAAATACACGTTCCTAGTAACAGAACTGCGTAAGCTTTAAATTTGAACATAAAAATTTAAAAATTACGGTTTAAAATTTATCGCACAGCTTAATTTTATACGCACAATCTACTGTTTGTTTAATGCAGAAAATTTTTTCTAAAGAATTTAACCCTTTTTAATATCCAACTGTATATTATATTATCTGCATAATAAACGAAACTTATTCTACTTAAAAGTAATTATTCAATTATCTTATAAATAAATCTATGATATCGTCTAAAATACCTCCGGAACAAAAAAAGATGATAGATATCTTCCCTTTCTATTCAATCAAACAAACTAACTTCTACTACACAGACTAGAGTATATGGGTTTTTCGATAATAGAGAGAGAGAAAGAGAGAGAAGTTATTGGCTATCTAAAGCTGGCGCTTGTTGTAAATGTCTGATCGTCATTGTCCGTCCATACTGTTCGCGTCAATTTTACTTATTATATATAACACGATGTATATACTACATGTAAACGTCTCCTGAAGCTTCCGTAATCAATTTCAACTTTACATTCTCAACCAATCAATCATTTAATACAACTTCCATCCTCTCAAATACATATACTACATGTACATTCAAGAATATACAAACCGCGGTAGATATGGCATTTCGGAGCCAGATAAATAAATTTTTAAGCTTCAGTAAATTATTATTGACTAATTATAGCAAAATTTGTCATAAATATTTCCATTATACTTATGATAACCGCAAAAATTTTATAAATTTTTTACCTAGCGTTTTCTAGCGATCATAAAGATATATTTTATAAGTACAGACAGATCTGTTCTTCAGAATGTAAACATAAATGATACATTTTTTGTTTCGTTTCTCGGTGTGAAAACATTATCTTTCAGTCAGAAAGTTAATAAACTCATCTAGAGATTTCGAACTCATTCCATGAAAAAATTTAGGGTACATTATCATCATCGTTTTCCATTTCTAATCTTTTTTCAATACCTTTTTCTCACTCACTTTTTAAAACTATCCATCTCTGTCTGTAACGAAACTATTTTATTTATAAAATAGGGAAAGGCATGGATAAATGTATTTCTATCCATGCCCGTGTACAGTGAGTGAATGTTTTAAATATCTGTTTTTATTATCTTGCAAGTATTTTACAGAGACAATACATGTAGATAGTAATTTGTTTTTGGTAATGTTATTTACGATACTTTTTCCAATCAAGTAGTACTCAAACGATTATAAATGATTTGTTTAATCCATTTAAACAGTGGTTTGCAAACATTTTTATTTCTGTGATAGAAATTTTACCAAAAATATTTCATTTATAGTTTGAAACTTTGTTATAGTTCCGCAAGGTGGTAAATTAGTTCCAATTATTTTTTTTGTTTTTTGTTTTTATTGTATATAAACGGTCTTACTAAATTTATATAACAATAGCTGTTATTGAGACAACACAGGATTTTTTTAAGTTAACGTTAATTTATAAAACTTTTTAGCTTATGTAGGTCATAAGGCCATAGGTTTAAGAGAAATTTGCAATTTTCTGTACAATTTAACTGTACTTAAAATAACAAAATTGTGAAGATGGAACGCCATTTGTTAAATATTACTGAAATTAGTATCTTTGGATTTTTTGCTCAAATTACCCTACGCTCACATACCATCTTTTCGTAAAAAAATTGATTGATTATTAAATTAAATTTACATTTTTATGTTAAAAAAAATTCACTCAGTATATATCCATTATTTAAATTTAATATTAATGATTCTGATAATATAATTATTACAGCTCTAGAAGGTCATTAATTATTTTAAAATATAGTTTATTAAAATGTACATTTTCATCATTTATAACAGAATTAATCCGTATAACCAAATGCATTTCCGTATAAAACACACATATTTCTGATTCACTTACAGTTCATGATTTAATTAATGAAATAGGGAATATTTTTTTATGATGGCGATATGTTATTTTCTGGATGCTTTAGATATAGTATATCAACATAAACCTATACGTATACGCTGACCCAAAATGAAAAAAGTCTCACTCATGGAAATTTGCATAAGATAGCGAAAAAAAAACTCACAGCAAAAAATGTTAAAGAGAAGCCAGTAAACTGCGCCCTAGTTTTCGTGTTCTTATTCGTTGGTTGCATGTATATCTGTCTGACTAGATGCTTACGTTTTCTTTAATTTAAGGGGGTGTTCAAAAGTGACATTTCACAAAACGAATACATATATTTTTTAATTATATGTAATTGACAACTTTGAAATATTTTGTTAATTTGATCAGTCAAAAAATATGTATATACAGCGTGTTTAGTTAAGTTGGCTCTATATGGAAAACAACTTTTTTATTAGAAGGTTTACGAAAAAAAGTTATTCTGTATAAAAATCTCTGCTTTCGAAAGCATTAACATTCAGCTATTCACTTTTGACATTGAATGTACAGGGTGGCATTTGAAATGTAGACCGGATAATCAGGGAAACGGTTCGAGAAATCACTCCCGAAGTATGTAAGGGTGATTTAAAAAATTTTTGCAAGAAGAATTCCATGTATGAAACGCGAAGATGAATAAGTTGAGTCAATAAAGAACTGGAGAAAACTCGATATCAAAAGTGAATAGCTAAATTTTAAAAGCCAACTTAAGTAGACACGCTGTATACTATAATGGAATAGAAAATAGCTTTTTCTGCCACAACCGATGCCGGCCGGCACTTCGATTATATTTCATTAATATTTCGATGCACTCAATTAATATTTCAAAGGCATACTCTTTTGTACATTTTCAGGATTGCCTTTTTTGGCGAGAAACAACATTATGTACAAATTACGATACCTCAAGAATTTTTAATTCTAACAATTTTAATGTTCAAATACATCAAAAATTAGCCTAGATATGGCCACTAGATATATATCATACATATTTATTCATATATTTATTTATGTCATTACAAAAAATAATTTCAATGCATAAAACTCAAATGTCTGTTACAATATTTTATTATTTTGATAAACATTTTTCTAGTCTAATTGTTTAATTTATAAATCAATCAACCATTATTTATTAATATTCATATTTTTATTCCCAATAAAATTATATGGAAATAAAGAATTCAATTTTTTGATAACTATTTATTTTATATATTTTAAATGAAATATTAATTTAACGAATAGGAACGTCTATGATTTTGAACAGTCTGACTTTAAGGGATAGGTGTGGTAATGTTAAACTGATCAATTTCAACACCGGGTTGTTATTGCTGAGAAAAATTTGAAAGTACGCAATTATACTCTGCCGAACGCGTACCTTAATATTAAGCTGAAATCTAAATATATTTTATAACCCCCTCCCCCAATATGTTTACGTTAGTAATGAATGGTTCCTTATGAGCGTCTTTTGATTCAACCCATAAAATACTTTATATCTCTTTTATTGTCTTTGTTAGAATAAAAGTGGTTACACGCCTTAAACTGTCATATTTAATTTTTTTTTTTTAATTTTAATAAAAAATACTTTTAAAAGCACAAGGTTTTATGGTACTTAAAAGTAGAAAAAATTTTATCTATGATTCACCCATACTCGACTATTTGTAAAGACTTGAGGTGCTCAATTTAAAATATCAAAAATGAATCGGAACCCCTCATCCACATGCCTAATTATTTTTCGATTCATTCTTGATGTTAAGTGCCTCAAGCTTTTACAAATAGTCGGGTATGAGTGACTCATAGATAAAATTATTTTCTACTTTTTAGTACAGTAAAAGCTTGTCTCTTAAAACGTATTTTTTATTAAAATTTTTAATTTAAGACTAAAATAAAGGTATAGATATCAAATATGGTGGAAGCGATGATAAAATGAGGACGCTACAACATTACCATGCATTGTCATCCAAACTAAATGTGCATGCAAAATGGTAAAATGCATGTAAGTGGATAAAATTTGACTTGTAAGATGTGATTACAGGCAGACAACGGGGCAGGTGAAACTAAATAAAAGCTTGTAAAAAAATTTAAACCAAACCTATAGAAAACATTATTGTAAATACTTAGTATAAATTTTTACGTCAAATATCAATATTTTTCCCGAGATAATTATTTTTCCCTCTAAATTTGAAGCACTTTGGATGAAGATTAGAAAAATTGTGGGCGTGTTCCTTTGGCATCCCTTTTACAGACGTTTCTAACGCAAACCTTAGATTTTTTCGACGATATTACTATATTACAGGAATAATGAATATTTACGGAGGTTCAGTTATGTGTTCCTTAACTTAGTGGTATTACAAAAATTTGTCTTTTTTTGTAGTAGTCAAATCAGGTGATTCTTTTTTATTTTGTTGAATTCTACATTTTTATATTTTTTTATCTTCTCATACACCATACATTGTATAATATAAATTTTTTTTCATTTTTCAGACCAGTGGTTTGTGTATCTCTTTCTACATTTGAATGATGACATACATAATAAAAATAAATATGTAAAACAAACGCAACAAATGTGGTTTATTCAATGTTGTTTTGTTGTTGTATAGTTTAATGTAACAATGCTATACATAAAAATACTATAACTGTGGTAGTGGTGATGGTGGTAAAGGGGGTGGTGCTGTACTTATACTACAGTTGTTGTTGCTGTTGTTGTCGGTTATGGTGGTGATGGGTTCCTCCGAATGAATAAACAGAGATAATAAATAAATCTACGGACTCCGTACCGAGTATTGGAAAAATGTTAAACTGCTCCTAGGTCTAGGCCCAGGCGAAGTATTTGTAAGAGATGTCAGAACGCCTTGAAATTGAATAAGTAAAATTCAATTTTCGAAGTCGATGGCTTCTCTTTAATGGAGTTAATATTTATCAAGAATAAAATTCAAATAAGGAAATGATTGAAAAAAAAAATCACTTTGTTTATTACTTGAAATAACACGTGATGAAAACTTTTGTTGGGTTTCAGACAAACTGATTTTGGCATTTTTTATTCCATTATCGTCTTATAAAGTTCTTATCAATTGAATACTTAATAATTATAAACTTTAAATACTGCACATGGTCGCAGAACTATCTTTACAATACAGAATTGAAGTTTTTCAAAATAAAAATGATTAATGAGATTTACAATATTGCATTTAATTATTTCTTTGAGGTGTATCGCATCATTGAGACATAAATATAAAGCTGTAATAATTTGTCTTCTCACATTTAATCATTTTACTAGATGGAGGAAACCAGTGAAATTTTTTGAATCAACCTAAAAAAGTCTACACAGTTTTGTGAAATACACAGAATTTTGGTATTTCATCACAATATGTAACGTAAAATGCTGGGTATTACGTAAGTGTCATATTTTAAAGTTTCATTCGCAACTAAGACCATAGCTTGTATTCATATGCGTAGCCTATGCTAAAAAATAAATTAATAATATATAATTTAATAAATCAAATACTTCATGAAAATATTTTTACTAAACATTTTTTAACGAAAAAGAATTAGACTTATTCAGAATTGTTTTGAGACGCTTTGTCTACATGTATTTCTAGTGAAAGTACACAGTAAATGTTTTAAAATGCCATTCGAAAGAAAATATATAAACATGCCGTATATACAATATGATTGTATACATATACTGACTTCAATCAATTTTACTGAATTTATAATGCGTTTAAAAAAGTATACAGTATGATTGTTAGAAAACGGGTCTTCCGTTTTCCACATTTTTGTAATATGTTAAACAAATTAAAGACAATTGAAAAAAATACACTCGAACCAGGACTCGAACCCGGAGTTTACGCTATATGTATCATATTAATAAAACATCAATTATAATCGAAGAGACCATGATGTAAATAAATATCGTATGCATGATTAAAAGTAAACAAAAACAAAAAGTAAAAATTGAAACAAAATAGTGTTGAAACAAATAGTTTCTATTGGATTTTAATTATATTATTATAAGCCTAGAAAAAAACTGGCTGTTAAGAGCAAGAAAATAACAGTTTCATTCAAGATAATAATTTCCAAATAAAGAATATCAGAAGAATATACAATGGCAAAAATAATCCATGAAATTTTTATGTTATTAAAATCAAATCTGTTTTGTCTCTAATAAAATCAAAACCGTTCATACTTCACCCATCATTTCAACCAATCTTAACATATTATATGTATTTCAAGTGTGTAGATGTTAGACTGTGCTTCTCCTAAACGGGCCGACCGATTTTGATGAAATTTTGTGTGTGTGTTCAAGTGGATCCGATGATGATTTAGATTTTGATCTTTTACAACTGTTTATGGGGATTCCATACCAAAAAATTAAATTTCATTAAATGGTGGGAGCGCATATAAATCATATTATATTGTGTTACAGCTCACTTTGTGCTATGTATTTTGAATAGTATTGAGGTGTTATTTATTTTTATTAAAATTAGATTATTATTACAACTTACTATGTACTATGTATTTTTAATAGTATTGAGATATTATTTATTATTTATTATTCAGGTATTGTGAATAGGTATTTATGAGAGATACATGCGATCGCAGTGAGATCTACTGCCGAGAGCTAATGCCAGGCTAAAGGCATGCCGTGGTCTATCCAGTAGATAGGACCAGCTTCCTCCAGTTGCATCCAGTTTCGCGGGAGGGATTTAGCGGGATGCGTTTAGTGGAATGGGTTTAGCGGGATACGTTAAGCGGGACGGGTTTAGCGTGATGGGTTAAGATGAATGGGTTTAGCGAGCAGGCGAAGCATAGCATAGGTATTAATAAATAGGAGTTATGTTTCCATTGGGCAACATCTGTCGGGTCTGCAAGTACACATATAAATTAGAATGTCGTTTTTTGTTCGGGTTATTTAAACTGTTTTTGAGTTAAATTTTATATTTTTTATGGTGCAGCCTGTAAAAGTTCTTTACATATTCAATGTTCATTATATTTAATTTTATTTAGATAGATGAAACTTGAATTACAAATCTCTCCCATTTTATCCATCATATTAGAAGATTATTAAACAGAAAACAGCTCAATTTGTTTGTTGTTATATTCAAATGAATTTTCACAAAAAATTTTTCAATTGAAAATACGTTTAAGTTTAAACCAACAGTCTATCAAGAAAAAACATGTATAAAATATTCGTAAATTTTTTAAAAACATTTTTCAGTTATTTATGTATAAAAATAATTTTATACATATTATTTCTAATTTTTCCTAACTTACGTAAATACAAAAAATCTGTAAAATACTATTTGAATAAGTTTTATATTGATATAAAAATATAAAAAGTTTATTTTAACCTACTTAAAAAAAAACTTTAAATACTTTTGTTAGTAGATCTTTAAAGATCCTCGTTTTTTGTGATCGAATCGACCAGGAGAGGACTGCATATCTAACTCGTGTTTTTTTTAAAGATAATAATCTTTGAATCAAAATTAAATAATACAAATCACCATGATTGGAAAGGTTACGCCAATCACCAAGATTGGAAGTTCAAACGAAACGTAAGTCTTTCTCTTCGACCTTTTTATCAGTCGCTTAAGGGAGTATGGCGGCATATCACGGCAAATGTTTGATTCGAATTAGTCTTATAAATGTGTTTCATCGGTGCTATTTAACGACAATTTTTCATCTTTTAGAAGCGTTATTCTTGTGTAAGTCTAATAGTCTCAAACCTGTTTCATGTTTTAACACAAAAAGCAAAAAATTATCTTTCCAATGAACCCAAAATTGATATTACTTTTGTACGTTTAATTTCGATTTAAAATTTACACTGTTAAAAACCAGCTTAGATATATGTCCAGCTTAGATGTATGTGCAAATCCCAAATAAACGTTTGCATCAGGTTTATATTTTGTGATAAACATTTTTTACTCGTTTAATTCCATAAAATATTTTGAATTGTCTTCCAGATATTTGATATATGATAAGCAAAATATCACTCACTGACCGATTTACTTCGAGATCTTGTAAAACTATACACTCGATTACCTTGAACTTTTAGCATAATTACTCATTTCGCCATGTAGACGCTCACTGAGAATTTTTTAAAAATTTTACTCCTTAAGGGGTGAAAAAGAGGAATAAGAATTTTATATGCAAATATGCCATTTTTTAATCCACTACTTACCCGTTTTTAAAAATTATTTCCACTATAGAATAGTATATTATCAACTAGTTGCATAGATTATAATTTATTTGCAAAAAAATTAGGGTTCCGCACCAAAAAATTAAAGCCCGTGAAATTGTCAGTTTAAGTGAGGATACCGGAAGTGAAGGCTATCATGCGGTAGTCGTTATTTTTAAAGTTCATGCCCAGCGATGCGAACGAGTAACTAGTAGTCAACGATATTTACTATAATTTAATACTATAGCGCTTACACGTAAAAGTTACATAGGTATAATTTTGTTATAATATTAACATGTTTTTGCGAAGAGTAAAGTATCCCTAGGTAGGTACAATGTTTTACCATATCAAAGGAATATATAATATTAGCATTGAATTAAAAGCACATTTATAATAAATAGAATTACACAATTGACATTCATTCTTTGTTTTTCATTTACAATGCAGAAACATGAATTTTATATAATTTCCATGTTATAGTAGCGTGTACCAGATGTACGGACTAATTATTTATTAGACTACATTAACAATTTTCGATGCAAATTATTTAATTGATACTTCAGAAACGTCTCGTTTAAGCACAAACCAACTAGACTTTCATGTCTTTGGATTTTTAAGGGCAATTAGGATAAAAAAAACATTAAAATTCAGTACGTTTTTCAGTTTGAAGGAAAAAGATTTAGGTCATATTTCAAAAAAAATATGTCCAGTCATCAAATAAAGTCGATTTATGTATCTCTGGGGTCAAAATTATCTCATATCCCAAGTAATGTCAAAAAAAATTTTTTTTGTTTATTTTTTAAAAATCGATTTTATATTTTTACATATTGTTGCTCTGGTACCAAAATAACAAGCCACAAAAGTCGTTCTTTCTGGAGTAAAATGCGGACAGAAAGTACGTAATTTCGCCTTGGAAATACAGAAAACATACATACAGATAAATAGTTTTTGAAATATCGACTAATCTCAGGTAATTGCGACACAAAAAGCATAAAAATTCAGCTAATTTGAAGCTCCAGAATTCATTAGAAGTAAAAGATTTTCTTGCAGAGTTTTAGGTTATATCTCAAAGAATAGCTATTCCTTCGTTAAATTAATGTACTCTACCTTATTTTAAAAGTGCGTGAATTAAATTAAAACCATTTCTTTGTTTTTCATTTTGCCATTTCTAAAACGTGTAAGCAGGTTCACAAATCTCGGTGCTTTTAATTAGTTAGTTTAGGGTCGTATCTATAATTTTAAAATCACTTATAATTCATATCTTGTGAAATTGAAGATATAAAAAACTGATTTTTAACGTCTCTCACAGCTTGCTCACATAGTAGTATGAAAAACGTATAGATATAGATTATTTTTTAAAACTTTTGCTATACATGAAGAATGAATTACATTACTATTTTTCATATTTATTAGTTAAGAGGATTTACAGTTTACTTTTTTATCATTCAAAATCCTTTGTTTTATAAAAATTTTTCTGTTTTTGTCAATTTTTTGTTCCTTGTAATGAAAAACTTTGTACACATGAAAATTTTTATAATCTTTTCAAGTGGGTATTATTTGTTTGTCAATAGTACAAACAATGGCATTCATGGACATCAAAGCCTGAAATTTTTTGCTGATAAGGACGTATTTTTATTATGTCATGCCTAGAAGATTTGAACAACTCTGCATTCATTGTTTTCACGGTTTTAAGCACAAATTTAAAGAGTTCACGTTGTGAAATAACTAAGTAGCGACAGCGGAATTCTTTAATTAGTAGATACCCACGCCAATTACTATCTCTAAACAATACCATTAGGAATTTTTATACCTGTAGCCTTTGATAATGGAGTAATAAATGTAGAAAATGAAATTTGGATTTAGTGATGAGCGAGAGCAAATCCATTTTGGCGATAAAGGAGGCTGTTATGACTAATTTGCAATTCTTTTCATGCTAATGTTATAGAAAAAGTCAAATTAAAATTATTGAAAAACACTAATTAATTAAACTTAATGCATTAAAAATTGTGAAAATAAGAAATCAAATTGCACAAATATTATTTTTCAAATGTAAATTATCATAATTATTTATTTAAATTTGTGAGACAATAATATTAAATTTTTAATGTAAATCATAAATGCAATCCATACAATTATATAATGCATCCATACACTTCTATAATTAAAGTAGTGTATCGTTACCATGGAAACGCCTCTTATAAAACTCACGCACGGTGCAAATAGCATCTTTGTCTTACTCAGTGGTCTTGGTGTTGCAAGTCTTGTTTGGTCTTGCATATGTATAAGAGCAAGATCAAAGCACAACACCAAGTATGCTAGACTGCAGCAGTTAATTACAAAAAGAGCACTTAATTACAGACAGATACAGTTAATTACATTAACCGGCTCAGTGACCGAGCGAGTAGAGGCGTAATGGTCTAAAACCGATTGATATCGGTTGTCGCATGGCAAAATGATTTATAACAGTCACTCTAAAACTTATTTAAAAATATTTTGATTTGAAAACACTTTACATTTACTAGGTCCATTATATTAATTTTGAAAAACCAAATGCAAGTAACCTTCGATTCTTTTTATTTTTTGTGATATTTGCCAATATTTTTATTTTTATGATTTTTTAGACTCCTCAAGTGAAATGAGAATCCATTTTCATTAAATTTCGAATTTTTTTACGACAACAAAAGTTTCTTATTTCTATTGTAGCTTGAAAATCTGAATTATCTATATGATACATTCTATTAAATAAATAATACGTATATACCTTTAGTTTTAGAAAAGATTTATCATTATATTTTTATAACTAACAACATGTAATACTTGTCAACCTCGAAACACCGAATATTGAAAACAATGTTATTGTTATATGTATACAATAGAAAATAAGATGATTTTCTTTAGAAAGTGGTTCGTAGTTATATTGTTTTGGTAGTTCTATGTAGAATAATATTATTATTATTATCTATTCGTTAAATTTTCATAAACAAAAACCTTTCTATTTATTATTTACGTCACGAAGGAACATCATGTTGGTTATGTTATTCAGATAATGTTATTGTTAAACATATAAAAACTATCTGGAGTAAGATGATCTTATAGCAAGTATTTTACCTAATGTAAAACTTTTATATAAAACCACATTATAAATCGGAAATTTATTTTTATCTTTACAACTGAAATTACCCAAACAATATTTAAATTATTGATGGTAGAATTTAAAACCTTTACAAAACTATTCAGATGATCGCATAAATGTTTCAATTGTTTTGATTTCAACAATAGCTATAAATAATTAAAACAATAATTAAAAATTTTTTATAGTAAAGTAAACCAAAGATTTATGTCAACAGACAATAACTGCCTTTGTATGTGCAATTTTTGGCATACTAATTTAGAAAGTAACTTGAAGTTGTGTGTATAATATGTTCATTCCCATTTTTTAAATTCCAAGTGCCTGATTTTCGATTCATAAAGAAACATTCCTAACATACTGCTTACGAGAAGAATACTTAGAATTCTCTTTTATAAATATTATCAATCGCATGATTCAAGAAAATCTGAATAACTTTGACATTTTAGCAAACATTGATCCATATTTGTTTGTAAAATTATTTACATTTACATGCTTCCATATACAAACTATCATTCCCTTTTTCACCACCTTAGAGTGGGGGAAGGAAAGTGAAAAATACTTTACAACCTATTCTCAATCCTACTGAATTTACAAAAAAAATATTAAAATCAGTCGAGCCGTTTCGGAGGAGTTTGAACACAAACAGCTGACAGGAAATTTTTATATATTTGATATAGAAGTTTTATATATTAGAACTTAAATTTTTGTTAAGGTACCCACTTTGGCTATCGCTTCAAATAGTCATAAATTTTGGAATTCTTTGAAAAATTATCTAACGTTAAAGTTTAGAATTCAATACATTATTCTCATGTAGTTAAAGTTTAAATTTTAATACATAATTTTCATGTTGAAATGACAAAAAACGACGTATTTTGATAGTTTTTGAAGTTTTGATGATAAGTTAAGTTTTGACTTTACAAAATTAGACTAAAAATCAAGCTATAAAATTGTTCGATATCTGATTTAGTCTCAATATATTAAATTTTCATATTTTTTGTCTTAGTTTGTGGAATATAATAACTCACCATCAAATTTGAAAACAATTTAAAAAAAAATTTGTACCTGCAGCTGAGTTAACTATAACCAAGTTATTATATTAGACATTAAACAATTAACAAGTTTTCTATTTAAATATAGTAACCATTGAATAACCTATGATATATTTATTCTATTATCAATTTTTTTTTATACGATCAGAAGTATGATGTAGATAATTAACTACGATTAAATAACAACTTCAACTTTACTATGTGGGGCTATGCATTATTTCAAAGTTTTCACTGGAAACTCCTCTAATCTATTGTTTTAAACATGTTAGAAATGTACTTAATGTATTATTCTTTAAGTCAAAACCTTTTCTGGCTTGTTTCTGTGCTTAAATTTCCAACTACGTAACATCTGCAGTCATTTTTAAGTATGACACTCGAAGATCAAAATATTCTTTAAAACTTCTCTGCCTTGCATGTAATCTAGAAAATAATTATAATTATATTCACCTATATCAAAAGTCGTTCTATTTAGTAAGACGCCAATATTTTAATAACGAATGATATTTTTTTTTTCAAATGTAAACCTATATAAAATACCCTTGTTTTACAAATTGGAATAAAACGCTTCAAGGCTTTAAATCTATTCTAATATTGAAGTTATTAAAATTTTATATTAAGTTATAATGTAATTAAAAAGTAATGACGGAAGATTCTACGCGAAGGCCGCACAGCACGTGGTATGTGTCTCTCATGTAACTAACCTTCATAGACTACAGCGTATTTCAAAAGTCAATTATTTTTAAATTAACCCCAAGCAATATAAAATTAAACTTGTCTGATGGATAACAATTCGAGTTTATGAAATAACTTCATTAAATCTTCATTCAATCTAAAGAGACAAATAAATCTATATTTTTAATTTTACTATTTAAGTCAATAATTTTTGATCCGTGGATTTTATAATTTATACGATCAATAAATTATTGGTATATTTTTGGAACTATGTGCCTTATCGCACGTTCTAATTTGTCTAATTTTATAACTAGTGTAGTATTTCAATAAACTTGTAATAATTTTGAATAAAGACCAAAGTAATTCAAAAATTTAAAAATGCGAATTTTGTCATGAAAATCGGTGTATGGGTTTTAAAAAATATTCAAAGGAACTTTTTATTGAACAATCTTTGACACTGGGAAAAATATTTGGAAATGGATTATTTGTCAATTTGTAGTAGTCTGAGTTTAAAGTAAGATTTCGGTTAAGTATCTTAAAAAATGTGACCTATCACTCTGTATGTCCGTGCAAAATTTCCAGTTGATATTCCTATAACTACCAAAATTATGAAGGTGTCTTCATCTTAAATGCTACACACTGTATATTTAAGGTATTCAATTACAGTATCATATATATTCATTTTATATGATAATTATGATATACTCGGTATATGATGACAATTCATTCATATGTATATAATATCAAATACACGAACACAAGATGATGACAAAAACACGATACAAAATACAATTTATTGAAGCGATACACAAAATATGAGCTTCAGATATGAAAAATTTGAATATTTTCATAAATATTTCAAAAATACGCGTTATATTTGTGACTACATAAACATCATCATCATAATTTTCTTGTTCTTCGTCTTGTGCATAACATGAAGCCAACAAATAATAACTCCACGTTGTTATAGTTGTACGTAGGTAGTGTACGTAAGTATTCAGTATTGTATACGTATGTAAGTATATTACAATTTTCTCTTCTACTTTTTTGTAGAAGAAAACCATGATGATGAAAATGTTCCTTTCGATTATTATAACATAAAATATAATATCCTTCACATAAATTAAGCACGCATAGCATTCGAACACTGACACATTCACATACATAAAACAAAAGATTTATAATAAATGCCTTCACATACTGTGTCATCTAAAAAAAGATCTCATAAACCGTTTCAAATTGTATTTCAGGATTCAATTTCAAAACCAATCACCAAATATGGTTTATGGAAAAAAATTTGTCTTGTACATTATCATTAACTTTGGGATCGCTCAGTTTAGTACGTTAAATTGTGGTGAACTAGTTCGCTATTTTAGTTCGTTTGTTGAAAAATTTGATTTAAATTAATTAAAACATTTAAATATTTAAAAAATTTACTGGTTGCTAAAACATTAAATAGGGGATCGGATTAATTTTTTTTTTTTATCATTTCAGATGAAGAAATCTCACTCCACAAATAGAAAAGTGAGGTTGGATTCTAAAAACCTTTTCTAGTATGCTAGATATACACGTTTAAAATTCCTAATTCAACAAAGAGGAAGATACCCACTACTGACGTCATACGTGGGTATCGCCTTAGAGATTACATATAAAGCTTTGTTTTGCTAAAAGTAGATGGGGAAACTTTGAATGTTATCTATGATTGCTTGTAACTTTTTCGTCTTTTAATCAATTTTAATTTCACTTTCAAATTTTGCCATGGTATCAAGTCTAGTTTTACATTTTCATGGGCAATATGGCCAATTCAACATCAGGATTATCCCCTGTTATAAAAATCAAATTTATAATGAACTAATTCCTATAGTTCACCTGAAAGAGCGTTTTTAAAGTAGTTCCACCGCGATGTATACACGGATATAAGTTCCTTTAAACAAAACACTACGCAGAAAATAATTTTTTTTAAATCAAACAACTGCACAGTTCATCAAAAACATCATTTGATTAAAGAATTATTTTTGGCTCACACTGTATCTACCTTCGCTATAGGTTACATGTACATGATGTTTTAGTTTTTTTTTTGTGTGATATATCGTTCAGTTACAACTAGGCAAGATAAATATATCAAAATTTTGAGTAAAAATAATTTTCTTACAAATTTCACACGCACACATGAAAATTAATTTTATTATTGTGAAAATTTTAAAGAATATTTTCCTTGAACGTCAAATATATTCTATATTCAGAAATTTTATTTTATCTTTAAGTTTGCTATAATTATTGCATTAGAGATATTCCAATAACGAGATAAGCTTTCTTTAGTAAATAACAACAACATAGTAGAAATAGTGCGTATGCCTTGTTATGTACGCCTTTGTTTCCATAAGAAAATAAAATATCCAAGTCCAAGCGTATTAGAAATGCAAATTTTTTTCGAAGCGTAATTGCTGACAAGGGAAAAAAATTAAATTGTTTTTTACTTTTTTGTGGCATAGTTCGCCGGCTTTATTTTTTTAAGAAAATTTTATTTAATACTTTTTAGTAAATTTAAGTCCGCCTCCAAAAACAAAGTCGGCTTCACATATTAGACTGTATCTTAAAAATTTTCAAAGATGAAAATTCAATGGAGGAATAATTCATTATTGGAGGCGAAATTTTTGTTCAAATTTATATAGTACCAACTTCGATGAAATCCAATGAACAAACAGACCTATATGTATCATGTCCATTCATTAAAATAAGAATGTACACCTATTACTAATCTATTTATTAGTTTACCAACATAATTAATCAAACTTATGGAATTTTTCTTTAAAGAATTTCATATATATATATACAGATTGGAACAATTACAATTCAGCAAATTTTATTGTTATTGATTTTAAGCAAATTGTGTTGCTTTTTTAAGAAAATTCAGTTGATTATCTGAATCTATCTAGCCGTATATATTTTTGAAGGTAATCTTGAAGTTATCTACCATATGCTGTATAATTGTCAGAGGATTTTGAACCATTTCCTCTAGATATTGCACTTCTAGTTATTAAATATTGTTTTGATAAAATATTTTTTTTATATTTTATATTAAAAAGTGTAAAATCTAGTAGGGTGCACCGAAATACTGATTTCCAGTAAAATTAACTTAACAATATTAACGTTTAAACACGGAACAATTTTCTTATTTCAAAACACAATAAATTTTCTTGGGTATATTTTAAATACCTCTTCCCCGACTAAAAAATTTTTAATTTATTATTATTAATGTAGCATAAGGTAGTAAAAAGATAATTAATAAAAATTCTTCAAAATCGCCCACTGCTCTGCCCCTCTTATATGTACTGTTATTTGAAACTTATTTTTTCAAAGTAATTCATTTTAGTTTGTAGTGTGAGGAAATAATTTCAAATCGAAAGAAAAAACAATGCTCTCTGATTCAAAAAAGATAATTTTCACCCATATTCGAGTCTTATGTTTTTATTACTTAATCAGAAGAAATATCCATAAATAATTTAAAAGTCACAAAACATTTTATTCTTAAATAAAAACTATGATACTTTTTCATCTCCCCGAAAAATTTATCCCAATTTTGTTTTTCCTTATGTACCATCCCCACTTTATATAAGTATACCTAAGTACATCTCATCATTATACTTTTCTGTAGTACTATCTTTCTCATTTACATTTCCTGTCACTCTTTTATACAACACCTGTTTTCAATTCCCATTCAAAAACCCTTCATAAATATTCAGTAGAACACAAAACATGTAACTATAAAACATAACATTTTACTTTACGAAAAGAAGACGAATATTATCGTATAAACAAAACATTTTCTCTTTTGATAGTTGAAAGTATTATGTATTAGGTTAAAACTACCATTAGGTAATTCTTAAGATGAAATAAAATTATTCTACATTTTATTTGGCAAAATTTCCTGTCCGTAATGCAAGATCCATTGTTGTTATTTGACAGGTTGAATCGTTAAAATATTGTTTAGATAAAAAATTAGAAAATTAGAAGCATTTTGAATATAAAAAGTTAATATACAGAAGCAATGGAATTTTGATAAAAAAAATTTTTGTTTGAACTACGAATATTGTTTCATAGCAAAAGAAAATAAAACATGTGGGTATTTGATATCGTTAAATTTTACTTCTGGACGTTCTGTACGATCTTTTTCGATCTGGACGCCCGATATCAGCAATTTTTTTTTTTTTTTCACTTAAAAACTATTAATGAACACCGTTACCGTACGAAATGAAAACTTATTTTTTCCTTTCGATTATTTCTAGGATGAAATACTATTTACGACTTTCAACTAAACATAATTTATTTTGAAATTTTCGGTTCGTAGGGTAAAACTATTTAGCGAAAATTGTAAAACAAAAAACGAATATATGCACTAGAGGATCGAACTACAAAGAATTCACGCCTAATGAATAGAAAAGTGAAGTTGGTTTCTAAAAATCTTTAGTAGTATGCACGATATAAATGTTTAAAAATCCTAATTAAACAAAGAGGAAGAAGATACCCACCCACTAGTGACGTCATACGCGTCATCGCCATAGAGATTACATAAAAAACTTTGTTTTGCTAAAGAGAGGTGTGCAAGCTTTTTAATCATTTTTAATTTCTTTATCTAATTTTGTCATGGTATCAATCAAGTCTAGCTTTACATTTTTATGGTTAATATGGCCAATTCGATATCAATAATATCCCCTATTATAAAAGTATGTTTTAAATTAATTCCCATTTTTCATTCGAAAATTTTTTTTCATTTTTGTTTTTGATTCTAGTTATTGGGAAGAAATGGTAACTACATGTTTCTGAAAAACTTGAAATTTTTGATTGTTTGCTCCATAATAATTAAAAAAGTAAACGAAAACAAAATTTAGGAGAATAGTTGGCAAAATTTGAATGCCATAAACAGAGAAATCTTGAATATTTTATCTGTGTTTAGCAGAATTGTTTCATATCTCTAGCATTTATTTTTTTAAATAGTACAGTTGTTTTTCCTCAACTCAGCCTCTAATTTTAAAGCTTATTGTGTCAGTTTTAGAGAAAAAAATCAAAGCAAAAATTCTTACAAAAATATTCAATTAGGATAGTAGAGTTACTAACTTTCCAGCCAATAAAATTATTAGTTTTGTGACAAAATTCAGCAAAACATTACCAAACTCTTATTTAAGGCTTTTACTGAAACATACAATGTCATCGGAAAGAAATTAAGGTTCGATAAGAGAGTAAGAATCGATATTTGAAAAGAAGAAATATTGCAGAAGAATACAAAAAGTTTTTTCTAATGATTGATGAATTCATTCAATAGTTTTTAGTCAAATAAAAATTATCAACGAAATTTGTCGAAAATCAAATTTATTATATGATATGTTTATATAATTGCAAAACTAAACCACAGTAGTTTTTGAAAGTATTCGAAGAATTTCATTATGTAGATAATAATCTTGTCATATTTGATAACATACAATGTTCAATTCAAACACATAAAAATTTAATTTCCGTAAACATGACATTAACTCTTTGAAAATTTAATAACATATTGATTTTCTTTTCATATACGAAACACTATTTTATCAGCTATTTCCAAAAACTAAATTTATTTTGTTATGACAAACACACAAATTATTATAAATCAATTTATTTGTTTGGTGAAAATTGTTATATAATTGGAAAATTGTCATTTAACTACCGTCATAAAATTACAATAAAACTAACATTAGCGTTACAATAAATGAAATGACAAATTAATTCTCTTTTTATGAATTTATTGCTAAAGGCTAAAATACATATTTTTGACCAGCCATACGTAGACATTTAAATAACCATTACAAAAACATTCACACTCGTTGTATTTCTAAAACAACGTGATGTAGTTTTGTGAGAGAGGCGAAATTAAATTTGGATCTGTGGATGCACGAAGTTAATTTCACCAAAATAAATATATGCGGAATTTCAAAACATATGTGAAATTTTTTTTGTAATTATTTTGTTTGGTTTGTAGATGTGTTTAATATACAAGTAAAAAGTGGCAGAACGGTTGAAAACAATTTTACAAACAAGTGAAAACAAACAATTGGCTGAGTTAATTGTTGAAATACCATGAATAGACAGTGTTGATTACGCAATTATTTGTTTTTTACGTCATGTAAGTAAAGATAGATAGCCACTCTTACAGCCAAAGTTATAAGGGTATCTCTTTTCTCATTTCCTCAGTGGATAGAGTATATGCTATTACAACCAAACTCATACTTAATATATGTAACTTATAAATTTAAAATATATACATCTATTTTACGAACATTTACAAAACCCTTTAAAAAACAGAGTTCCTTTATGCTATCTCACGAAAACTATATATTTTACTGGGATAAAAAGTAGCCTATTTCAGACTATAGTTTATCTCATTGCCAAATTTTATCAAGATCCGTTCTGGTGTGATTAGGTTACAAACATCCATCCAAACATTCAGGATTATATTACATATCAGATGGAAATCGGTATGGCCGTTTATAACGTCAAGTATAATCTAATAAATGTTTGCTTGCTTTCAAGTTATGAGAATTTTTTTATTCAAACTGGATCCTTCATTTTATTGATCTACTAATGGATAATTTAATAAGATTTTCTAATGGTATCAATATAAAAAAAAAAGAAAGAGTTTTTAACTTTGAAATATTTGATGTAAGTAAATAATATATTTAATATTCAGTATTATATATTCATTCTATATGGGTTCAAAAATCCCCCTAACAAATTCAGGTGAAGTATTATATAAATGACATTCATAAATATACATTTTAAACTAAGGGTTGTATTTGGATTGGTTGGTTGGTTACTTTTATAACTATTTCAATAATATACACCTATTTTATGTTATTGAATATGTACTAGATTGACCTCTGAGCCAGTCACTATACATTATCATATGTGCATTGAATGAGATACTATACTACCTGTAAAGTAAAATGTGAAATATTATCGAAATAAAATTATTATATTTTGAAATAAATTCAGTTTTACTATAGAAATAAACAGAATTTATAGATAGTCATATAAAATAAAATGATAAATTTAAATGTTAGTTTTTTTTTTTTGTCAATTTATCCTTGAAATAATTCATGTGCTATGTAACAACACCTACCTAATTAACTGAATAAATCTACTGGTCATTTTTCGCTGTTAGCTAAACCCACCTGAACTGTGGAAATTGAAGAATGAAAAAGGTTGCTAAATATTTTTGTTCAAAAGCAAATGATTTTTTTTTACATAAATAATAACATACGCTAATGATTAACGAGTAAACACTCAGAAACACATACACAGTAAAATAATTATGTCGAAAAAAAAAAATTTAATTAAAATTAACTACTTCTTAACTTGCCATTATAGAAAGTTATTGCAATGGGTACGATTTTCGAAATCGAAATTTTCAACATATCATTATCATACGTTTTATCAAGGTTAGGACAAGGCATTAACACTAATTTGGAGAAGTACTTTGTTGAGGAGGCGATCGATTTTTTATTGGCCATATTGCCTTTAATGGCAATATTATCCGAAAAGAATTTCATAACATTCGATGAAGTCTTTTGATTATGCTGGGAAGTTACTCGTGTGGACTTCAAGGGCCGCACCAGACTCTAACCACGGCTTGTTTATCTGTGTATCTGTCAGTCGACAGAAGCATATTAGTGTGTGGAGCACATCGAAAAATATCGACGTAGAATGTCATGCTTTACAAAATGTCTAACGTACCACAACTTTATTTTCGAGCTTTTATTCTGCTATTTTCAATGTAATGTTGTACTAAAGTCTCATATGATATAAATCGATCATTTTGATTAACCCTACAAGGGGCTTTTTACGAGGAAAAAATATCCGCGTTCAACGCACAAAAAGATGCAGCAACTAGGCAGCACAATTCATAATTTTATATTTGTGTTTTATATGTGTTTTATATAATTACAACCTTTTTCTTCCTCTAAAACTACTTATATGCACACATAGTAACATACTAATATTCCCTTAATATATTTATAAATACAAAATAAAAAATTCTTTAAGTGTTTTAATTTTCCACAAGCCAACAACTGCATATTTAAGAGAAACATTTACTTAACCAATAACATTTTGTTTTCTTTTGTAATATACTTGGTTGTCTCCCAATTAGCTCAGTTGCTTAAAGCGTAACCAATTCCGTCCGCGGTATGCGGTATGATTCCCGCCGTCACAAATTAATTTAATTAATAGTTGTGATGGGCTAATGTAGTGCCTGGTATATGCATGAAGGAGGTGCACTCAGCCTCTGAAATTGAGGAGCTGATAAATGAAATTATCAGCGGACAGGTGGTAAAAGACATATATATTTGGTTCATTTACGTTACTAACACTTGATTCAATTTGACAAATTTATTCCGAAATGATTATTATCAAAAATTGTTTGGCAAATACATACAAAAATACTATTAATTACTGTTAAATCGAATACAAGTGTTTAGGAATTTCCCTTCTTACAATAGTTCTAAGAATATTTGCCATTTCCAAATAAATTCGTCAATAAGACACTATGCAAACAAATAAATAAATTCTTATAGAATAAATATAACAAGGAAACAGAACAGAGCAGATAAATATGTACAATAAGGCATCAAGGCAAAAAAAAAAAAAAAAAAAAAAAAAAAAAAACATGCAAAAGAGGAAAAGTAACTTTTTTCTGAACAACAAAACAAAAAGCATATCACACATGAAAGCTTTAGAGTAGAAAAAACAAGGATTTAAGAATATCAGATACCGTTTAGAAAGTTGACAAGGGCACGTGTACCCATGAGAAACCAACGATCTAATATATTTTTCTTTTCTTCTATGTGCGCTAATATATACAGGAAGATACACAAAAAAAAAATATTGATATTTAATTATAGAAAACAAAAATATTTTTATAAAAATTTGTAAAGCGGATAAAATTTTATTTAAAACTATATTAAAATAGTTTATTAATATTCACTCTATTGTCAATTCTGTGACCTTCCTATCCAATATTTGCTGTGATAAATTAGAACTTCATCCTCTTTCGAAAAAAAAGGTGACACATATTCTTTAGTATATTTTCTCCACAATCGAAGTATTTTCAATCAGTTTTTCGGTGACGATTATGTTATATAATATAACTTTTGTTTAAGACTTTTTTTAATCCGAAAAAAAAAAAGTAAGTAAAAGGTCCACATAAATCTATAACACTTTTCTCGAAATATAGAATAATGAAAAAGTATAGATATTTTTTAAAACTTTAATTTGGGTAAATCTCGAAAGTCTCGATCCATATATGTTTATAATTTTTTCTTATTTCTGTGAAAGGAAACGCCATTTTTTGCCATATTCATGATACATCTTGTACAACATCTGTATATTTGAACATAAAGATAGGCACATGTACATACATCTACAAACAATCAATGGTAAGTTATGCGCTACAAATGGATTCCTAAGCATGTGAACACAAATTTGTAAACAATTATTTAATAAGCGGAATAGTGTTACTTTAAAAAAATTTTCAACCAATAAATTTAGTTCCTACTTAAAATAATTTCAGAGAGAAATCAATTTTATACAGTTGACGTTTTCTGCCAGGCTTATTCAATTTTCCAAACATGTTTATTTACAACAAAAGTAACATTTATAATTAGAAGCATTTTCCACAATCTCGTTTTATTTATTAACATAATGTGATCTCCTTAGTGTGACTCACCTCAAAAGTTATACAGGTGAATAACAATTCCAAAAGAACTTCGTGAGAGTATTATTTTGTACCGTTATTTACAGCAGGACACCGTGTAAAATAAATCATAATATGAGATATTATTGGCAAAATAATGTTGCAAATCTTGAATTAGAACTTACGTAATATATTGAAAACCTGAAACCTCTTGTATTCATTCGGAACATACTGAAATAAAAAGAGGAATTCTATATATTGCTATACCTTTTGAAAGTATATTCTTGTGTCTCATACGTGTATAGAAGTTAATATGATAAAATAACGGCTCAATTCAATGATTATAATATAAAAAGGGGATAAAAGAAAAAGAAAATCTTTCAAAATAAACTGGATTGTATATTTTTACAAAGGGTATGTCGAACAATTGCATAATGTAACATCATTTCAGTATAAAATGCAATTCGTTGTGTTATTTTCGATTGCCAAAAAAACTGAAAATTTTTTACTAAAAGCAATAGTTTTAAAGATGGGGAGTCCAAATTAATTCAAAAAAATGTTTTTATCAATAAATGAAAATAAATAGATATTTTATTTATAAATAAATGAAAATATTTTAAGGAAAAAGCTAGTACTTCATGGCTTTCATTTTGGAAAATAGAAATTTTTCAAAATCACCGGAAACAAAAACTGTTCATCTTTTTACATTCGAAAACTTTTCTAGTGACAAATAGACATTGAATGCCGTAAAGGGTGTACGATATTGAAAAGTACGACAATTTTGTTTATTCAACATATTCTTTTTTTATACATTCAGTATCGAGAAAAAAGATATGAATACCGTTTGTAACTCAAATGTTAGGATATAAATTCTTATAATAAAGATTGACATAGCACAGGAAAGTGTTTTACTGTTTTTTTTCCAGGTCTATGATCTAATAAAACAGATTTTTGTATTTTAAGACTTTTCATACGGAAAATGATATATTATTCTTCAAATGAAAATATAACACCTTTCGAAAGGAAAATACAGTTTTCTGATTTATAAGTTTAAAATAAATTGAAGATAAAACACTTATTCGACCTCCATGTATATTTATATACATGGAGGTTGAGCTAATACTAATACTAGCTTTGCCGTTTCTGAATGTTTAAAGTACATACATATTTCAATAAATCTTAAGGTGTATGAAAAAGGTTTTTTACGGATAAAGGGTTTTTTAAAAGAAAAATAGTGCAGGCAATGTAAATTAAAATTCACAATGTAATCATTTCAGAATGCTGCACTTTGTACAATTTTAATGCACTTCTGGTCAGCCTTTTTAGATGAATGTTTAAGGTTGAAAAAGCAAAGGTTATTCTGCAAGTCAGTATTTGGCCAACATTATTATACCATGTATATATGTAATATGCAATTAAAAATAGATGCTACGCAAAAAATTTTGATATAGGTGTTCATAAAATCACCTAATTAGTCCATTTCCGGATGTCTGTCTGCCCGTATGTCTGTCAACACGATAACTCAACAACGAAAAGAGATATCAAGCTGAAATTTTTATCGCGTGCTCAGGACGAAAAAAGTGAGGCCGAGTTCGTAAATGAGCAACATAGGTCAATTGGGTATTGGGTCCGTAGGACATCTTGTAAACCGTTAGAGATAGAATAAAATTTGTTCCTTATAAAAGAATAAACAACTTTTGTTTGAAACATTTTTTCGTAAACATCACTGTCCACCCGTGAGAGCGCAAATTGTATAATATGTGTTATATAGGAATATCATTTATATATGTGTGACATGTATGTAGGTGTAATGTGAGTAATCAACACTGTCTATACATGGTATTTCAACAATTAACTCAGTCAATTGTTTGTTTTCACTTGTTTTCAACCTAAAATAATATGATTGGACTATGAAAATGGCTGTGAAAGTTAAAGCAATAAACTCTTTCTGCAAAAAAAATCAAGTACAATTTGTATTATTTCTTAAACGAGTAAAAAAACCAAAACTATTTTATATCGTTAACATAAAAAAATCATTAATCAGTCGGTTTTCCAATTTTTTCTTGAAAGGTACATTTTGGTGAAGATATTTTCAAAATGAATTAAAATACACCTTTTTTTTTAATTGTTCGAAAACAATCTTATAAAAATAATAATAATAGTTCAATATTTTCCGGTAGATAAGTTGGTAAAGATAATGTCAAATGGTGAAAATATCGATATATATAGGATATTTATTAGTCAGTAAGATACCATTATTATATAATGACAATTGTTAGAAGTTTTCTATAATAACAGTATACAAGCGATATTACAGCATGTTAAATTCAAAGCCCGAAATTTAACCAAAGTAAAAAAATTTCTTTGATAATTAATAAATTGTCTTTATTACAATTTTTAACAAAGTATATTCTCGATAAAGTTATCAAAATTAAATATTTGTCTACAATTTTATAAATTTGGTATCATATTTTGGATGTGGGAATTCGTTCAGAAATATTCCAGAAAATGCAAATAGACCAGTCGAACAAACTTTTTCCCCCAGAAAATTAAAATATGAGCTTAATACGATGGTGACAAAATAAAATTTGTCTGGCCTGCGGGCTTCATTGTTAAAAATTAATGATTTTTAGCGACAATTTTCATTGTTTTGACTTTTTAAGGAAAGCGGTTATCAACAACTACCTCCAACATTTCGACCGAAATAATATATCCAAGCGTTAAGCAGAAAAAAAATTGTTAATTTTTGAGTCTTAATTAGTTTAAATCAATCGTCAACGTATTTTGTCAAAATTTTTTGTTTCTGGCTCTTAACTTTTTTTGTCCGGCGTACCGTTTTTCTTAAAAAGTCGCAAAACAGCAAAACATTGAAGTTCAGGTATAACAATTTTTTTTTTACAGCGCATTTTTTTTTTATAAAAATATTCAAGAAACTTGCCCATTTAATTTTCTGACGGAAATCGTTAATTTTGACTTCTATGCGATTCGACTTAAAGTAGTGCTTATGCCAGAAATCGTGCTACCTTTTATGGAAATTTGAGAATGTAATTTACATTAAATTTTTAGTTGTTTAAGTTGTCAATGTAAGACTCAATTAAATTCGGACTGAAGTTCTAAACTCTAACACTTCTTGTATACATGGTGACGTTTTATATATGTTCGTATCATGTGACACATATTGGATGCAACAAGACATCGAACACTATTCTATAACAACAAGTTACAATATACTATATACAACAATAAAATTGGATGAGGTCGATAACTTAAGTATGAGGGTAAGAGATGTGTTTCCTCAAAATATAAATTAACACTTGAACTTGTTCAATAATATTTCTACGTCATCACATTAACAATGTTCTTCACAAAATATATGAAAAGACAAAATCGAAGAAAACATCTGCTTGGAAAATGGAAGTACCCAAACAATATTAAAAACAAATTAAGAAAAACATATTGTTCACGTTTTCAGTAGTCAATACGTGGCTATGGGCAACGATAATCGTTGAACAAATATCGTGTTTATTTGTCAAAATATCAAAGTAATTTTTTTTCTAAATAAATAGATGGTTCAAGCATTAGGTTTCAATCAAGCTGAGATAACAGACTCTATTTATGACATCTTGACTGCGATTGAATTTTACATGTTCAAAAGCATTCGGTTAGCTGCAGAAATGCTCACTAGTATGTTTTTCGCAGAAACATTCATTTAATGTGTGTGATTCATGGAAACGAAAAGTATTAGACCTGTCGGTATAATATATTTCGAAAAGCCGTTCGTTTCTCTCAGGTGCCCTTCGATACCTCATGTACTTTTTTTATATATTACATCAATACCATTATAGATGAGGAAATTTAACACAAAAAACGTCATCACCGCCAAAATTTCTAAAGTAAGATGGATCGAGTTGCAGTTTTTTGGTATTTATAAATTTGGCGAATATTGGGAAATTATGGGAGATAATTTTCCTCGGTTGGCATTAAAAAATAAACTTTTTGTCATGAACTAATTAAGAAAATTGAAAAAAAAATTATTATCCCGTTAAATATACCAAATGGCCTGAAAATGGTTACTCCGGGGTTTTTGGGGTTGCTGAACACTATTCTATGTTAAACAAATTCCTCGGAGTACCAGGGCATCCTGATTTCAAAAGCAGAACAGAAAAAAATTTTGAAACAAATATATAAAACATAAAAAGCTTTTAATGATCATGAAACGTAAAGGTATTTTATTTAAAATTTGAAAAAATTAAGTTTCTAATCATTATTTACCATGTTTTAAAAAATGTACAAAATATGTACAAGAAATTCATTTTTTAATGCACAAATGAGGAACATTATCTCCCCGTAATTTGCTCTTATGTTCATAAAGTTTACAAATACCTTCTAACACCTAATGCAAAAAACCGCATCACGATCCATCTTACTTTAGAAATTTTCGCGGTAAAATTTTAAATTTCCTCTTTAATTTTGCTTTATCACGATGTCCAAAAAATCGAGTGCCTAAAACATGCATTAAGCGCCTAAAACATGCATAATTAAATAAACGTACAAATTTTTTTGCGTTTACTGTAAAGCAAAACTCAAGAAATCTTATTGCATTTCACTTGATAATAACAAATACGATAGTTATCACGTTCTTTATATAAACTTACTCAAGCTATAACCATAAAACGTATTGCATACATGGAGATTAAATCATGTCGTACGTACGGTTTACCGTCTTCCCTATCTCACACAAATAATAGTAAATTATCGAATGACGAAAAAATAAATTAATAAAATTTTTATGACCATTTTTATTTTTATTTTGATATATTGAATGTGTTACGCTCAATTCAAAAAGACACAACTTGGCTATATAACATTTTGAACATTTTCATGTACTTGTAGTACGGTTTTATACCCTGTATCAATAAAATATATACCAAGTTTAGAACCAAATTTGTAACGCTTAAAAATATTGATGCTACGAACAAAATCGGACCCCATTTTCGGTTATGGTATTTTTTCCAACATGATATTGGCGTTTCCTGTGCTAAAACCCACTTTTCGACAAAGTCTAACAATTTCTTTTCCACAGATTAAGAAAAGAGCTTGCTATTAAATCCCAAATTTTCAGAAATTTTGACCATTTCAAAACACGAGATGCCTAGGTTCCCATTATTGACAATTTACGTATCAAAAACAAAACGCCATGGTACTATTTTATTTTTTATTCTAAAAACATTTTCAATTCTCCCACTTTTTTTTCAATTCTGTGGAGAGAATTTTTGAATATCGTAAAAAATAGCTGGGACGATAGTGAGTTTTATATGCTTTAAATAGGGAAATCGCAAACTTTTCAGCTGATTATCTCATGTTTAACTAGAATAATGCTGCGGGTTCGAAACAAGGCAGCGGCAGTGTGAGCAATTATAATGAATAGGTAGAATTGATCACATTGGCGTCGCTTGGATAAGAACGAAATAGCCGACTCCAACCACATCATAAATGTAATATTATATTTATGAATGTAATTTAATAAATAAAGATTAACAAATAATGATGTGGGTGGCCTCTGTTATAGGTACATATGTCAGACACACAGAGAAAAAAATGTATTATTATTATAAGCCTGTAAAAAAATAGGCTTAATTTGTTGGCCAGTGCTTTCATGCTGGAAATACCTTAAGACAGCAAACTATTATTAATAAAGTATAACATGTAGAATGTAGAATGTGCAGTGGGTTATATGTGATGTGTTATATTATTACAACACTTCCTAATGCAATGAACAAATGAATGCATTATTGATAACAATAAACAACAATGACAGATATATTAAATGACATTAATTGGAATGAGAATAGGAATCACATTTATAAATAAAATACAATACATATGGATAGGTATATGTATATTAAATTGACATTAAAACAAGTTTGTAATTAAAGCTTTGTGGTACAACGAAGACATTTCAAATAACAAACGATAGAATTACTAATCATTCTAAAAGTCTAGTCTTAATTGAATTCTGGCATTGTATTCGAATATCTATTTAGCTGTTAAAATAAGTTACGACTTCTTCTAAAGCATGCTTTCAATCAAACTATCACTTATCTTAAAATATTCTGAAGCATTTTTACGCTTCTCAACAAATACCAATGTTTCAAGGTAGAGATTATCACACGCTTTTGTAACTAGCTGAACTTAAAGGTAGAAAATAATTATATCTTAAAAAGCACCAAACACTTGTTTACGATAAAATGATTTTTTTAAATTTAAAAAATAATTTTTTACCTTTTAGTTCAGTTAAATACAAAACCGTGTGTTTTAGTTTTTTTAAACTATTATTTATTTAGTTTTTTCATTTTTTAGACTATTATTTATTTATCAAAAATTATGCATAAATATGGTGGGAGCGCAAATAAATGTATGTTTTTCAGATATAGAAATCGTTACTCCTGAAAATCCTGATCAGGATAATCAAAGAATGATAGATATTAAATTATGGTATTGTCATCGGTCCTTGATAAGTATGCCAAAGTTCAAGTAAATCCGACGTTTTGAAGAGGATCAAAATCATGTTCTAAGTTTCCGTTATATACTAACATACCTATGAAGCTAATAAAAGCGTGTTAAAAATCAAAAAACCCGACTGCATTCAATAAAACTGAAAAGAAAAATGTCCATTAATTTATATAACAACTTTTACAGCCTATCTAAACTGGCTCAAATCTTAATGGACTACGCCAATTGTTATGTAAACTACTAGACTTTTTTCTTTCTTTCATTTATCGCAGTTCTTGCTTTCATTTATTGTTTTTATTTTACACAATACAGTTAGGATTTTCAATTAAGTATTTAAATAATTATTGAAGGCATATTATAAGGCGCAAAAGATTGGCCATTTTATTTTTTATGATTTTGACAGAACTAGTGCCACTTCCACAGTTAAGACACATCTCATTTGACATCTCTCAAACTACAATCCATCATGCTGTTTAGGCTACATAGCGTGACAAAAAAATAAACATACATTCACTCACTCGAAAAACATTATCCTCCTTTTGGAGCAGTCGGGTAATAAAACAAATTGTGAATTCTTAGCTAAATATTTTAATATTATAAGTTTGAAATATTTATATAAAATATTTATCAATAAATAAATATAATATATATAAATTAAAGTTTTTTTGAAATGTTTTATTTTGTTATATGTATATATATAACAAAATAAAACATTTCAAAAAAACTTTAACCATTAAAAGAAAACTAAAAACAATAACATGCGAAAATCTTAGGATTCACAAAGAAGCACGTAAAAAGCGTTAGCAAAAACCAAAATCAACTTTTAAATGCATTTACACATTTTTTGTTTAACATAAGTCCGACTCGATAGCCTTTTGCTGAACACTCGAAAATTCGGCCTGTATTCTAACAATAAAATTTCAAACGTACGCCCCACTTCGCCTAGTGCCAGGTTAAAGCTCACTCTACGAGAAAGTCGATTATCTTCCTATGTAAATAAGCAAATTTAGCAATGTTTTGCTATGAAAGCTATGAAACAATTATTACAGAAAAGTACATACAATGGCTTCAGGGCTAAAAGAAATTTTAACCGTTAATCAAATATCGTACGTTCTTATCTCTTAAATATTGTTATAAAAACCAAAAAGTTGTTGATCCTTTTTACAATAATAATATACTTTTGTCAACGCGTATTTATGAAAATAAATTGTATACATCATAGACAATGTAATGATAATATGAAAATTAATTATATGGGTAATGAATACTACAAACATTACTTCTTTGTTGTGGTAAATCCTTATTTTAACCAAAAACACCAAAATCTAACAACAAAACACAAACTTCATGTATGACAATACCTCAGTTAGACAAAGATAAACTTTTATAATATTATTATAATTAATAAATAAAGAGTTGTATTTGTTTTACAGACTATAAGAACTTATTAAATAGTTTTATAAAACTAACCGTATAAAACTTTGTTTTTGCTTTTTGATATTTTATTTTAAAGGAAGAATAAGATAAATGTTGATAAGCTCCTCTAAAATCTGCTGTTGTCTCATTATGTTAACTGAAAACCTTCAAAGAATTTATATATTTATATATATATATTTTAAAATAATAGCTCTGTGATTTATTTTCTCTAAAAACGTAAAGAGTGGTTTCTGCATAAGAAAATTATAAAGTAAGCATTTAGCTCTTGTGTTATATATACAATGTTGAGAAGAAGTTCAGCAACCCATAAATTCTTTTTGCACGGTTCAAGATAAAAGGCTGAACGGATTATGAGCTCAAGAGGACTATAATTCGGTTCATTTAACGGTAACATCATTCAGTTCCCTTTTTTTAAATGAAACAGGGACGTTAAATAGTGACTCATTTAAAAGGGTTTTTCAAAACTAATGGTAATACATTTTGAAAAAAAAAAAAAAAAAAAACAAAAAACCAATTACGATTAATTTTAAACCATCATAAAGTCGCAAAATACGTAGTAGAGAATTTTTTCAAAATCCATCATAATCTTCTTGAAAAACCTTTTCAAATCAGCTATCACTCGATCCTCCGTTCAATTAAAAAAAAAAATATTTACCTCCCTTTAATCGGTATTATGGTCCTCTTGTACGTTTGAAAGAAATTTAAGAATTTCCGAATTTTTTCTCATCACTGTATTCTAATCAAATAAAAAATGGTTTGTATGACCGACATTATACCCGCATATAATTTTGTACAAGAAGTTAATTGAATGTATTTAATATTAAAAGATATTAAATCTGCAAACAATATACCCATCTACTTTGTTTTGAAATATATACAGTTTTCATGTAAATGCATTGAATTTATTCGTAAACGACAATCGAGCATTGGCCTACAATCGAGGAAAAACCATCTGAGATTATTAGATGGTAATTATAGAGTTAAAATAATAATGAATTGAAAATATTCGATTTAAGTAACATCTTTGCAATATAATTTGGATATCATAATTATGTTTTATATGTTATATATTTATAAATGTTGTTCAAAGGAGAGTTAAGACAATACTGCCATTCTCAGGCAGGGATTTCAAAAATGTAGTTGTACGACGGGTTTCTTTTATCAATTATGAGATACATTTGTGAATAATTTGAAAATTACCCGGGTCCCGTTAATTAAAATAAATCATTTTGAAAAATTTTTTATAAAAAATTTAGGGTCATCAAAAAGTAACGCTTAAATATGACTATCAACAAAAATTATCACAAACGTTCTGAAAACTTTAAGTTTATCTTGAACAAGATAACAATCAAATTTAGGTAGTATATTTTTTCACAAAGTGTTTACTTATTGACATGGTTTGAATGTCCATAACTGAAGGTATTTAGTAATAACATTCTGTATACAATAAATAGATTATCGAACATGCTTAATTCAGAATGGCGATAATAAACATAATCACCATATCAGGCGGCAACGGCAAATGAATTTAATTTTATGCAAGATCACAACTGGTATATTAGTGTACACATTTATGGTCAAACTGTATATGTGTATAAATATATGTTGTTATATTTTATGGTATATATTAAATAATGATACGTTTAATTATCTATAATAGTAAGATATGTGTTTTTCATGGAGCAATTTATTAGTCTCTTTTTGATACAGTGGGCTAATATTTAGGTTTAGAGAATAGCTTAAAAAATGACTTTCCCAAAATTGAGTTGTTTAAAATATATTTGTTAAAAATGTACTGCTCAAAGCGAAGTTTTAAGACAAAGTAAAAGTAAAAAGCAAAAACCGATTTACCACAACAAATTAATTGGGATATTGTTGATAGCAGAACATATTTTTGTAGAATTGACAAAAAAAATATGTTTTTTTAGAGTTGTTTAAAAATCATTTAAAAAAAATGGGATTAAAAAAAAAAAACTTTAATTGGAAACCTATAAAATCGAGGAATATTTTTCTAATTAAAAATTTTCTTTTTTAAACATTAACGAACAAGTGTTGAACTTTCAAAGTTCCAGAAAATCAAGGTTTAATTCAAGACCAGAGGAATAGTAGTAGAACAATTTTTAAATAATTTGTGAAATTTAAGAAAAGTGAAATTTACAAAATTTAAAAAAACCCCCACAAATTTAAACTAAAACAAAACTTGCACTTCAAACATATCTTAGAACATTCTATATTAAATTACCTTTTTCCTTAGAGCCTTTTTCAAACTGAACCGATTTTGAGAATTATGGCTTATTTTTTAGTTGTTCCAGGTACGGAAATATTTATTTTAAACTTGCACTTGAAACATAGCTAATCCATTAAATTACCTTTCAAAGGAAACAATAAAATACCAAAATCGATCCGCTTAGGGGCTACGTTGACACAGACAGGCAGGCAGACAAATAGATAAACAGACAGACAAACACACGCACATAGCGATCTAACTTATAACATCCCTTTGTTTTGTTCGGGGGTTAAAAAATGCTTCGATGAAGAAATCTTCAGGTGGATTCAAGAAATATACGATTTAACTAAATTTGTTAAATTTGCAATTTAAGCGAAAAATATTCCAAAACTTATAAGAAACAAATTAAAATTATCGCAAAGATTTTGATTAAACATGTAACAAACTGACTAACTTTGAAGAAAATGAATATTTTATTTAACACAATATATTTGGTATAATTGGGAAAACATATATAAAATAAAATATTATACACATAATATTTCTTTTTTTTAATATTATTAAATGGTGTTGTAATAATAATATAAGTAAATATGCTCTGCGACTGCTTGTTGAAAGATGACACACAAAGGAGACATGAAATGATATTTTATAACAATAATAATGATGATGAAAAACATAAATTAAAACAATATCACTGAAATAATATACAAAACATATTTGTGACATTAAACTTAAATGACTTGATATGCTTTTGTCAAAATTTCTCATTACCTTAGATATATTTTTACGATACAACGAGTTTCGGATTGTAAAACTCAATTGAAATCGTTATTGAAAAATGATTTGAAAAATTTTCAAATATTTAAATAAATACACGGGAAAATTTGTCATCAATATTCTAGTATTATAGTACCTTTATATAGGTAGGTATACGGGAGCGATACCCACCCGCTTCGCTGGCTTTAAAAATAAAGATTGATAATGATTGCTCCCGCTTATCCCCTTTCTATAACACTCGAAATAATGGTAATGGTATGTATGGTTTTCTATTTTTTTACATGTATAATAATGGTAATTATTCTTTAAGTATATTAGAAAAGATAGCCGTGAAATATTTTATATTGACTATTTTTACAGAAATCTGTAATTTATGGTAATGTCCAATCAATACTTTTACAGAAATCTGCAATTTAATGTAATGTCAAATTAAATTAATTTTTTTTTATTTCTTATTAATATATCTTTATAAATTATAGTTCATGTGTTATTCTGATATATCACCTATATTGCTGTACAGTTTCATTAAAAACCATTCGCTAGTTTTAGCGTGAAAGCGTAACAAACAAACAAAACATATATAGATTTATTGTAACCATTGCTGCATTGTTCATCGTTTTATTTTTTCGAATACGCATTTAAGATAGACACAATGAAGTATTAAAACGTTATCTAAAGGAAATAAACGTTAATAATTTTAAAATATCCAACAAAAGCAAATTTCAAATTTCATTCTTAACAAATTACTATCTACTATATAAATTCGATACCGAAAATGATCGTTCCTTGTAACACTTTTTGTAAAATCACCTGAAAGTTGCCTTCGTGTGTTGGCAATGAATTGAAATAAGTAATTAAATCAAATAACAAAGCTGTATTCAAGAATTTTACAAAACAGCTTCAAAAAAGACCTGAAAGTGATTAGAGGAGAAAATTGATTGAGATAATTGCATTACTTTAAAATTTTATAGTTGGAAAGTTGGATAATAGGCTTGAATCTTTTTTATATATGAAGTTAAAATAAAATCTGAAAATTTTAGGGGTAGTTGCCCGATTAATTAAATAAATAAATGACGTCAGAAGTAAGCATATTTAACATTGGTCTTGTGGGAAAACGGTAGATGGATGATATTGTTCTCATAAATTTCTAAAAAACTAGTCGGGGAAATTAAAAAAAATATTTAAAGTTAATACCTTTATAACTTATTGAAAAAAAAAAAACCTTTTCTGACCGACTAATTAAGGAAATTAAGGATGTATGAGCACGGTAGTGGGGAAACAAAAAAAAATATTTTTTTCATTTAGAAGGCTGGATTATGTTATAACTTAATGATGCAAGACGAAAACTAAGAATAAAATTTTTCAATATCTGAAGTACTTTTCAAAATATCGAAAATTGCAAATTTTATTTAATTATTAAATTTCTTATTTTTCGTCCACATTCATTAAGTTAAAATGTAATATAATCTTTAGGGTACAAAGAAATTCAATCACCAGGTCTTAACTTAACTGTAATATAAAAGTAAATATTTTTAATATGTAAGATTCAGCATTGAAGAGACGCTTGGTATACATTCGCAAACAACAAACTTGAAACTTACGTAACATATAATGTATATTTTGAAAATTAATATTTTTTGTCAATACAACATTATAATAATTGTACTTAAAATATAACATTGCTCAATTATTCTTCATTTCAAACTTTAATAAATTTCTTATAAAGTTTTATATGTTCGTAACAGGTATCATATAATTTAACACATTATAATTGAAGAGGGTACTTCTGGTATAAGGCTCAAATCCATTTTATCTCAATCAAGAGATAGAGAAATAAGTGCATTTCATGTGTGAATCCTTCTGGAATTTTTTCATGACTTTTATCACTCACTTAGAATGAATTCTGATATAGTCCGAATCTTCTTTCAAAAGTTAGTAAGTGAAACTACATAGAATATAGATCTAGAACAATTAAGTACTTTGTGATTCACGCATAAAACTTTTACCATTGTTAATACATTGTTTGAGCATAATTTTGAAATATTGGAGCCTTTCAAATAACGCAAACATGAGATGTGAGGGTGAACATAAAAAGTACTCGCAAAGTGAAAGATAAAACATAACCAATAAGAGAAGTAGAAAAACTATTCAAATGTTTATTATATAACTGACTGGTTAATTATTATAAAACTGGTTAGCTTATTAGCTTAGTGAATACTCAAAAGGATTTAAGTTCATTAAATGTAATGCAAGCTTAATGGATAATGCAAACAACTTCATCTACTAGCATTACCGAAACCAGCATACAATGGCGTGTCCATTTTTGTCTTGTATCAGAGAAAGCGTCGTATATGAGTTTAAAATTTTTTTGGATTTTCTTAATTTTTCTACACGCGTTGAAACTTCTCGAGATCGAGGCGAAGAAAACAAAATTGATCGAAATAAATAAATCTGTTTTCAAGATAACATCAAAATGTATGAGAGAAGCGGAGACGACTCCATCAAATCAGAGATTTTTTAAATCGGTACAGGCGTTCTTGAGTTATACATCGTGTAACAAACCGGACTTTGTAACACGATATTATATATTCAAATAATAAACAACTTTTGTTCTAAAATTTTTTTTTTGTTACACTCAGAATTTCCGTATAAACCTTGTGATAGCACAAATAACCGTAAGCACAGATGGACGATACAATAGTCAAAATTAAATATTATTTACTATTAAATCTATAAAAATACACCTAGACATATTTTATTTTATATGTTCGTACACTCTGTGTCACAAAAAATGCACGTTATCTACACCTTCGTTACAAGCTGTAACCTTTACCATTTTTCGAGATAAAAATTTAATAAAATCTAGGAAACAACTGACCTATTGCTCTTATTATCCACTTAATAGGAAATTATTATTTTTTTCTATTTTTTTTTTCTAATTTTTTTTTTTTACAATGTTGACTAAAAAATTTATTAAACTTTGATGTGTATGTCGGCTACTTTACTAAATTGAACCCTTCCCAATAGCAACTCTAGCCTATTCCAATCATTTTCAATCACGCTAACTTCAGTATAGAACAATCGAATCTAATTTAAAAATACCAAAAATAGCTAAATACAAGTTATTTTCAACGTAAGCGAGCGAGAATGAATAGTACCAGAGTAGACAAGCAAGAATTATTCTTTGAAGGAATTTCATTTATTAAAGTAAACGAAGCAAGATAATAGTTTGATTTAGTTTCTGGACTGCATGTTGGTCTATCTAAGATAATTTAAGTTATGATAGTTTTAAGAAATCTATAAAATTGGTTAGAAAAAATATACTATTTCTTAATATCTATATTTAATATGGCAAAAATTGGTTACTTCTCAAATTTTAACGTTTTATACTGAGAAATATTTTATGGTTGCATCACAAACTGCAAGATTATTTTGCTATGTTGTCTACCTAAGATATAAAATTATATAATAAAATAATATATTATGCAGTATATAATTTTCATAATTATTAGCAATTTTAAATTAAAAACCATTCTTGTGTATCTAATTTTAAAACGATGCTATAAAATTTATGTTATTATTAAACTGTTAATGCATTTTTGAAAATGGTGGTTACATTTAAAATCAATACAAACCCGGTCTAAATAGGCGACCATAGTAAACTCTTCTAGATACTTAAAATATTATATATATTATAATGGTTGAAGCAAACAAGATCTTAGAAGTTCTGCAAAAATTGGATTTTTTCTTTTGGGAACAATTTTAATATGGTCTTATTCTAATAATGAACAGAGAATGTTGCATCTAAGTTTTTATAAAATATTGATCTGCCATAGGTTTTTTAATCTAAAATATTAAATAAAAATTGAATTTAACTATTATGAGGGAGGATCTACTACGACTGGTGCATATAGTAAATACAGTATTTAAATATTATCTATCAATTGCAAACAAACCAATTGGAAATATTAATAATAATTAAACAGGAACGGATTCTAATTTTATTAACTCATTAAATATTATAACAATTGAATAACCAAGTTTCCGTTTATAGTAATTTGTAAATAAAGAATGTTAAATTTATCATAACGTAAAAAGATAATTTTTTATAATTTAATCTTAACAAGGTGTTTACCATTCTAACGTTCGTTCAATCTTCAACAAGAACTCAAAAAAGACAAATGAAAAATAAAAAATAATAAGTTTTTATTTCTGTTACATTTTTTTTTTGAAAATCGTTAAATATTTTTTTTAAGCAAAAAATCGACAAAAAATATTAGCCAGTTGACTATATTCCAAATTCATACAAGCAACTTCCTTCATGTGTCTGTTCAGTTCAAATCAATGTAACATGAGATGAAATGAATAGTTGAAATTATTAGAATATGTGTAGCTTAGATGAAAATACAGAAAAGATAATAATATGATTGAGAAATAATACAACGACGGTGGATGTGTTGAAAAAATAATTTTATTGTGTAACCGTTTTTTAGTTTTAAGTTAAAAATTTAAGAATTCATTTCAAAAAGTACGTATTAATCTTAAAAATTGAAGGAAATTTGGTGCGTAAAATAAACTTTCGAAATTAAAGTAGTCCCATTCGACTCGCTATGTAGACGGGTTACTTTTCCACTTTGAGCTGGCTTGTTATTTTGCTGGCAAACAAATAATAATCACATAGCACCCACAACCATAATTAATCATCCTTAATATGCGGTTCATCCACTCTGACGAAAAATATATAAATATAATAATTACAACTACAGCTTCACTAATCAATTAAAATCAATCGAAATATAACAAATTGTTTGTGCATGTAAACAAAATATTACACATTTTACTCAATCGATAAAATATGAAAAAAATTTGTTGAATAATTTCAATTAATTAAACACATAACTGTTTTTGTTTATATTTTTTTTAATAAAATTCGATTAGACTTCCTTGTATGCTTAAATCAAAAAGTTCAATACGACTAATGGTTTTTAAATCAAGCGAAGCAGGTGCACAAAAAAATATTACATTCTTAAATCTAAAATTTCAACAAGTGTGTCATGTGTGAGATCTGTAAACGTTCAATTAATTGTTTGGAAGTAATTATCAAATATACCTTAAAATAAATTTTTATTTTATTTTAATTTGAAAACTATTTGTACAGGTATTGTACACTTTATGTTTCCATCTATCTTCTCTATAAATATATTAGAGACTTTCTATAGATATAGATAGTCACTCATCACGATATCTCTGGAACTATAAGACCTAGAGACTTGAAATTTGGCAGGAATATTCGTTTTGCCAAGTAGAGGTCAGCTAAGAACGGATTTTACGAAATTCCACCCACAAGGGGGTTGCGGGGGTGTTCATGAATAAAAAATTCATATTTTTCAATTATGGCTTTTAATAGTTCAAAACTTGGTCAGAATGTTTTAAATTACATTTAGAAATTTTTTTAACCTTCGGAGGGTAGAAAGGTGTAGCGAGAAAGTGGGAAGGAAATATCGAATATTTACAAATATACCTAAGTGGGGTATCAAATAAAAGAGCATGACGTGTACATTACAAAACTGTTATCCAACGCAAGGAAATGTGGAGGGAGGGGTGCAAGTGGGGATGTTGCCCAGCAAAGCGGGTAGTTCCCAGCTAGTTAGTTATATAGAAAAACAAAAAATCAAGTAAAATAAATGCTTATACCATAGATAAAAAAACCTTCAGACGAAATACTATGCATAGTCAACGCTCCAAAATTAGTCAAAATAGATTCAGAATTTTTTCGTGATTTTAATACTTCCTTTATTGAATACAAGGAAGTAAAAAATAAATAAAATAAAAGCAAAAAAGAAAAAAAAAGAAATTCTCTTTTAGAAAATAATAAATATTATTTTAAAATAATATCTTTTGTACAATAGGAACAAATTTTCTTTTTTTTTTTTTTAATTTATTTGTATTTCATGTAAAGCACGATTATTATGAAGAAAATTGATTTCCATTTCAATTAACACATTGGAAAATACATAAAAAATAATAATAATAATAAAGACTATTGTGTAGATATATTTTCTCATACACAGTAACTTATTTTATAAAAAAAGGCAGAGTTTATTATTAAAAAAGATAAACTTTCATTTTTTTTCTATAAATTTCTTTCAGTTCAAAAGTTTTGAGTATTACTTGCTTTCTTTACTTCAATACTGTTGTTTGAACAAAATTACTTTACACAGGGAGATTTAATACATTGTATGTTTTCAAACACATACATAGACGGGAGAACACAGTAATAATTGCGTCGTCTTATTTGTGTTTCCTTAGTAAAAAATCCGTGTATTAAACTAACAAGTTTTGGTACAGTAAATCTGGCATTTTGACTGGAAAAAATTACAATACTGACTCTGAGGTTATAGATCGTTAGGGGGGCATGTAAATAACTTAAAAAAAAATTAAGAGAATTTTTCGTTCCGCTGTTTTTGAGAAAATCCAAAAAAATGGGAAAAAAAAATTTGGAATGCGTTTTTCTCGGAATCTATTGATTTAAGGGAAAAGTTTTTCAAATAAAAAATGTAGAAGACACTGTCAGCTACATTTTATGTCATTGGAGCAACGTCATACGAGTTAAATTACAAAAAGTAGGTGGCGTTAAAGTATCAAAAAAAGGGTTTTCCACGGTTTTCATTAAGAAAAAATGATTTTTTTGTAAAAGTGCCCCCCTAACGATCTATAACCTCAGAGTCAGTATTGTAATTTTTTCCAGGTCCGGCCTTTTTTTCGTCTATATTGACTGAATCATTTTAGAAGATATTACGTATAACGTTTGGTAAAAATTATATATTTTAAATCTATGCAACAAAATTAACTAATATTCTAGAATTTTTGTAAAATAATTTTTTTTTTAAATTGTATTTTGATAATGGGACAATTGTTTTTACCCGACTGTCAAGAAGTGGTAATGATTTTCCCGCGTGTCTTGTATGCATGTATGTATTTTTGTTTGTAAATTTCTTTATTACTTCGTATGTTCCAAACGGCACAATCGATTTCAACATTTAAGGTATCATTATATTTGTCTCTAAAACTCAAGTGTTCTTAAGTAGGTTTTTGAAAAAACATAACAAAATGGCGGATTTTTGGATCGAAATAGTAATGCGTTAACAAAGAAAATTAACAAAACCAGTCTAGTAGGATATAAAAATAAAAGAAATTAAAAAGGGAATACAAAGTTATATGTTTAGGTTTAATTAGGAATAATAAATCGGTTTAAAAGTTTTATAAATAAATTGGTTTAAATATAATAAGAGCCTCAAACAAGTGAAATTAAAAAAAAAAACCCGACAAATTTTTCAGGTACGGAACCCTACACTCGCATATCTAGATCACTGTCCATTAAATTGCATTTTCTTTAAGGCCTTTTCCAAACTGAGCCCTTTAGAAGATCATTGCCAAATTCTAGCTCTTTCGGGTACGGAAAAATAAATTTGCACTTAAAATTACGTTTTAAACAAAAAATCAAAATCGATTCATGCGTTTAGGCACTACGATGCCATAGACAGACAGACATATACACATAGCGTTCAAACTTATAACACCCCCTTTTTTAGTTAGTTAAGAAAATAAATAATTAATAAAATAAAAATCCGGCCGAGATAAATAAAATCTGAAAAGAGAGAAGCAAGTCCAGTAGTTTACATGGCGGCTTTAACATTCGGGGTCCTTTATTGGGAAGATTTGAGTTGGTCTAGATTTAAATGGATCCCGACGCTTAAAGTCTCTATGAAAACTACTGAACTTGTTTCTTTCTTTTCAGATTTTATTAAATGCAGTCTGGGTTTTTTATTTTTTTATTATTTATTTTATGTAATAGAACTAACTATATTTTTTTTCCAAATACTTCTTATTACATTGTAAATTTTTCTTACAGTGTAAAATTAAAAAATTAAAAAATAATAAATGAAAAAGCATATTGTACCTTTTTTATGATAAAAAATGCACAAAGTCATTCATTCGTTATGATAATGGGTATAAAAATTAAAGCACTCCTTAATATTTAATATGCATATACCCTACCCTACCCTACCCTACCTAGCTAGCTTGTTGTCATACAACCAAATTATCTTTTAAATAATAATAATGTATGTAAACTCAATATTAAATTTTAAATGACTTATTAAAAATTAAACTGACTAAAAAGAACTAGCAAACCATGCGTATAATAATTATAAACCAAGCGAAAGTGGATAAATTTATCCAAATATGATTGTTAACAAGGGGTAATAAATGTGATTTGTCTAATTAAAATTTTACATAGTAGCAAATGCCCTCAAAGAAATTTGTCAAAGTTTTGGCTCGGATTTCAAAAAAGGTTGCGACCATTTTGAATTTTGGGGATTCCGTCGCCTCCTCGGATATTATTAAACGCGCAAAATGATTAACAAGAAATAACTAAAACTAGTTAACAGTAAACAACAGTTTAACCTTAGTTCTAACTAATATATTGTACTGTTAACAAGTGCATTAGCAGGGTCTAAGTTGACTTCCTGGATTTTATATCAAAAAATAGTATGAATACATGAAATATTTTCGTCGATGAAATAAAGCAATTAACTGTCGATTTTGTGAGCAGTAAGACGAATTTGAATGCGGTTTTTTGAATTCGATTTTTGAAAATATCACCACAAAAGAGAAACTCCCGAGTTACCTGGTGTCCAGGTCGGGCAATACTTCAACTCTTGGAGTTTTACGAGAATATGTAACATATTTTGTTGAAACTCGTTACGTGGTGGTTTTTTAGAACGCTGAACAAAAATATCAATACAAAATTTACCCATATGTACCTGGTGCCCTGAACGGAAGAAAGTGGACACTCAGGGACGAAATATGTTACATATTCTCGTAAAAATTCCAAGAGACGAAGTGTATACTGCCAATCCTGGGCACTAGGTACCTCAATGGTTATTTTGTGTTGATATTTGAGTTAATCGGAAGTTTTTAGTGCTTTATTTCCTTGTCTATTATAAAATAATATGAATCCTAATTTACGCCAATGTACATATTATATACAAATAATTTTTTAAGCAGCAGTAATATTATATTTTATTAATATTACAATTTTAATGTCGATTGTAGCTTTAATTTTGTAAGCAACTCCGATCTCCTAAAATATGACACTTAATATGTAAAAAGATAACATCAATTTGCTTTTACGATTCGAGAAATATTGGGTTAATGGAGCTTATAAATTGATAGCAATACTTTATATGTATAATTATTATTATCTTCTATCTCACTCGCAATAGAACGAATATATCGAAATTGTGGTAAATGACATTAACGAATAATGTAATTATTGAATTTAGATTATTGCAATTTGATTGACATGTTACAAATAGACATAGCTATAATTGTTGAAAATATGATTAATTAGTTACAGAGTAAGTTAGACATTAAACAAAGTGTGACATTTACATACACAGTAACAAAAAAAAAAAAAAACTGCTTGACTGTGATGTTCTTATAACAAGCAAATATTTCTTGTGTCTAGAATCTCAATACTTAAATCAAGAAAATAAGTATTTAACTGCTTAAAAATTAAATATTTTCTTGAAACAATATTTATTTACTTTCCTTTTTTTGCTGTGTAGGCAAAATCGGTTAATTTAAATCGCTATAAGAAGAATAAACTATAATAAGAAGAAAATATATAATATAATAAGAAGAAAAAAATGCGCTATAAGAAGAACTGTAGCTTAGGTACTAAAGATATTTTGGATTATTGTGAAACAACATCTCATCAATATTTTTAAAGCCGGAATTTCACATTTTATTTAATTAAGTAAAAATGTTGAATAGTGAATCCTCGAATTCATCTTATTTAATCTTTAGTTTGCCTAGCAAGCAAAATGGAAGCCTGGAAAATTGAAGCTAATAATATATGTTCATTATACAACTTTGTGAAACATACATATCAGCTCCGCCAAATTTAAATACATTGCTATTAGTTTTTAAAGGAATGATTCAAGGTTTAACGAAAATGAAGCGTGACGAAGATGAATTCCGAGTTTCAGATGTCAGCATTTCTTTCTCTTTATTTTGATAATTTCCACTAATACGACTCTAATGGAAAAATTCTAAGGTGAAGAGATCATTTTTAAAATTCGTGCATGGTTTACTAGCCGTCATTTACTTCCGAAACGCCGAAAAAAAATATAACTAAAAAAGTATTTGATTATACTGAACGGCAATGGTCGTATATTAGCTAGTTTGTTCATGAATAAATGCAAATAGAGTTCACATTCGACATGAGTGTCTCAGTATAACATTTTAATAAAACCTAACTTTTTAAGATATTTCTACCCGAAGGTTTTAAAATCACTCAATTCAATGTATTACATTTTTACTGATTAATGTGTTTTGACGGGAATGAAGGTTTATTAAATGTTTTTAAGAATACTTCAGTTAAAGTATTTTTGTCACGTAAAATGAATTATTAATGCTGTTTAAAATGAACAACTCTATTCTAAAATGACACAATATGTAGCAAACAGGCAAGGATTTACCTATAGAATTAAATGAACTAAAATTATAATGAAAATGAGTGAGTTAGATTGTAAAGTGAACGAACAATTGTAAAGTGAACGAACATGTAAGCAGATAAAGGTTAATGATTAAATTCGGCAATAACCATGTTGTTGTAATGATGTGTATGTCGTTCTACTAGAACACATTATAGACAAAACAAGTGGGGTTGCTAATATTGTTATTATTATGATTACTATAACAAATGTACATACATACACATGCATATATACATCAATACGTACATACATACATACATACATACAAACATATGTTAAGGGTGTTGATTTTCGAGTTTCAAAATTAACGATTATTTACTCCATAATAAATACACCTCTAGTGTTTATCGGGTCAAGTACAGTGACTCAAATAGAATTATATAAAATGGCCGAAAGCAATAATACAACACCATATCGACAAAAAAAATTGGGTGTTCTACAAAAAATTTACAACACTATACAAGCTATATTAATTTGTTAATGAAATTTTCTTCGGTAGTGCGTAAACAGGAGAAGATTCAGTAGTAAGTAAATACAGCAAAAGTACTTAAAGAAGCATGAAACATGTTTCAAATTATTAATGATGGAGTTTCCCAGAAATATATCTTCGCATTGCAAAACCAAGAACAAACAAAAGTGAGGAGCGGGACCAAAACCAAAGTTATCTTTGTCTTGCTCTTGAACTTGATGCTTGAATCTTGACATTGATTTTGCATTCGAGTTTTGGTCTTGGACAATTGAGTCTTGTATTAGATCTTGGGTCAACTATGTTTTGAATTTTTAAGTTTCGATTGAGTCTTATTGTATTATTTCAGGATTTTTGGAGTCTTACTTTTAGAAATCATTAGAAAATTAGTCAATTATCTACATATATATTATTTATATAAAATGATGAAATTCACATTTGATGATCAAATTCACATAAACAGTGCCATACCGAAATTTAGTTCATTAGTTATTGTTTTTTCCCTTATGTCTCTGATTTTACTTGAAATGCGAAAGAAATATTTACTCAGGCAATTTAAAAAAGCACATTTCTCTAGGGGGTTCATTAATAATTTTCAACAATAAGTTTACTAGAAGTCTAGTTATGAAGCTTGGTCTTGCAGAGTTAGCTCTTGCTCAGGCAGAGTTGGTCTTGTTCTTGATCTTAATTCATATAAATAGGGTTTTGGTATTGGTATTGTCGAAGTGGTACTATATTGGTGTTGGTCTCGAAATATTTGCAAGATCAAAATTAAGACTGCAAGACCGAGACTAATTTTGCACATCACTAACAAACAAAAACATTAAGCTATTTGTGATTTTACTCCACAAATATTTTAATGATGAAAACGATTTTGGAGCGAAAATAGTCACCTATTAATTAAGTTTAAAAAATAAATATTTATTTGATTTTGAAAAAACCATAATTTGTTTCTCAATACTAAATATTCATAAGTTCAGATTATGAAAAAAAAAAGTGTTCATTATAGAACGTATAGTCATAAATGTTTTTTTCCGGGGAAGATTCCCCTACTTGGCTAAATTTTGAAAATGCGATTTGGGTAAAAAAACAACTATTCGATGTGATCAGAACGTGATCTTTTACTCCATACTATTCAAAGCTTCTTGCGTGTGTTCTTTGGTGTTTTTATTAACCGTAATTTTTTTCTTTCAATAAATTAATTTGGTATTAATCTTTCATTATTATTTCATTATTATTAAAACTTAGAAATTAATAAACAAAAACTTAAAACCTTGATATAATTTTGAATAAGATGATATGGAATAAATTGTAAAATTAATAATTTAGTGTTAACGATCTCTGATAAAATAGCCATAGGTTATTTATCACATAGAAATTAGCATATTAATATTTTAACACCTTTATATTACAACAATATTTTATATCATACGTGAGATAATAGTTATTAATGCTACAAGTGGGATAACTAGCAAATAATCTGACAGTCGTGGTGTTGCGGCATGAGCGTAAGGTTATGAGACATTCTTATGAAGACGAGTGTGGTAGATGTCGCTACGAGCCGTAGGCGAGTTGCGACAACCACACGAGTCTTCATAAGAATGTCTCATAACCTTAGAGCGAATGCCGTAATCACGACTGTCATATTTGCTAGTTATTCCGCAAGTAGCATTCAATACTTTTTACAACAATCGCTCGGGAAGTTGACTTTGAGAGAAATTTATCAATTTGAGAAATGATTTATTTACTTATTTTAAATTTAAATTTTATTGCATACAAATTTTTATTGCTCGTTCATTTTAATTTCAATTTTTAATTTTGTTTTTTTGTATGTAACACTCGCGTTTGACACAATCAGTGTGGTAACTTTAATAAATGAGGGTTAAGATTGATTACTTATTTTTTTTTAGTACAGATGGCGTGTCAGTAGTACATACAATTATGTAGTCTATAACCGAACATGTGCGTTTATGAAACACCTATAACCGAACATGTGCGTTTATGAAACACATATAGTTAAGTATGCGATTATTGTGTATTTTGAAGGTGACATACAGCGCTCGAAAAGTCTACTTCCCGAGTGGGCGTTGTAAAAAATATATTTAACAAAAGACAATTTTAAACAACATTTCGAAACATAACACATTCATAATTTTAATTATGTTACTTTAATGAAACAATTTACCGAAAATGGTTCCCTAGGGTTAGTACACCAAGGTAACGGGAAAATAAATTTTACTTAGTTTTTATAAAACATAACTTTCTTCATGCCATAAATATTTAGTGTTCTTAAAATATACTTTTAGATGTTTTCGTAACTCGATAACATAAGGGCTTGCTATTTAAATGGTGATAAGGCAGTAAGGCGTCGTGAATCTGCAAGGGTAGTCTTGTCAACGAGCCGATCGGATTCTGAATGGCAACAAGAGAGGACTCCATGATCCAGAATAGAATCGGTTTTAATTCACTGTCAAATTCATAATGGGAGATGTAAATGATTTTTAGTTGGTAAACAAAAGTAAACAAACATATTTTAAAAACAAGCTGGAATTTTAGAGACATACTTAAAAAGAATTAGGAAAAGAGACAAACATTATAAACACAAGTTGTTTTCTTCTAAGTGAAAATTTGTACTGTTGATATTTTGACTAGCTGCACCCCTTGGTAGTACCCGCGATTAAAAGAGATTTTAAGAGTTTTTATCGTAACCGTGTAAATTAATCACGCCTTCTTGAGAAAAAGACGTTAAAAATCTATTTTACAAAACCCTTTAAAAAACCCGATTCCTGTATACTATCCCATAGTAACTGTGCATTTTTTCGGGATAAAAATTAGCCTACATTATTTGCTGACCCCTAAACTACCATTACTTATGAAAAAAATCATTTGGATCTTTTGCCCTATGAAAAACAAAAACAAGTCTATTCCACGGAAACCATACATTTTACCGGGATAAAAAATATCCTATGTCCTATTCCAGAGTATATCTCTGTGCCAAATTCCATCCAAATCCGTTTGGTAATTTTGCGTGAAAGGGTAACAAGCATCCATCCATCCATCCATATCAAATAAAGGTTTTAATTTCATTAAAATGGTTCTACTCACATGGATGCAAATTTTGGTTGTAATAGTTTGCAACTAATTGACTTACCAATCAAAATTAAAATTCATAATATAAAAATCGGAAACTTACTGATTACAAACTTATTTACAGCTGATTTGCAACCTTACTTTCAACTGTGTGTAGTTCGTTAATTAACAAAAGTAAAAATTCCGTTTCTCTTTTTGTAAAACGATATAAATTTCTTAAACACATTTGAACATAAACATACGGTATACTGAAAAAGTCTTCTACCTAGAACCTATATAATCAAAATAACTTCAATTGCATATCGTTCTGTACCCATAGGAATATGTCACAAGTATGTTTGTTATAGCGTACTTACATATGATGTTTGGTCATTGTGGGATTTAATATGTTAACACTTTAAACCTTAACATATTAAGATTTTAATACCTTTTGTTTCTATACTAATATTATAAAATTTATATGTAGGTACGTACGAGAAAATTTTACAGTCAGGATATAGGATTCGATTTTAAATAATAAATAATTTATGTATTTATCTAGGCCATTTACATATTTACATACAAAATGTTGTAAGATGACTTCAAATGTTGAGAAATTTATTGATTAACGAAAATATTTACTAAGAGAAATATAAACAATACCCTCAAAGTTATATATAACACCCTAAAAGTTATATACAACCAACTGAATCTTCTATGAATACTGAATGATATAGTTTCTATAGGTATTACATCTTATTATATATACCTATCCGTAGTACATTAAATTTAAAATTTTTCTATTTATCGCTTTTTTACAACTTGAGCTTGATAAGGATGGAAGCATATTTTATGTGAAGAGGACTTAAATTTTTATTATGACTTAACCATAACAAGCACAAAATATTAAATGTCATAAATATGCTTTTTAAAGCCATGTCGTTTTTGAAACTTTATTATTTATAGCCAAACGGTCAATTTTGCTTGCCAGTTAATTATTTTACTCTTTTAATTGATTACGATACTCTAATGCATTTTGAATTCGTAGCTTAGTTTAAGCAAATTACCTTCGATACGGAAATCAAATACGATTTTTGAAAAGAGACGCCTTGAATTCCAAAAGATAATTAGACATAAAGATACTAGAATTATTTTTACGCCCACCTTTACACTTAAATATAGAGACGTATAAGAGGAGTTATACGTTATTTTAAAATGAATCAACAATTTTAAATTGTAAATCTTCTAGAAGTTGAGGAATATAATGTCGAAGAATTCTGTTACATTCATAAATACACACAGGTCTAATAGTGTTAAAAATGGAATTTATTTTTGAAAAATAAAAAAAGTTAATGTAAAAGGAATTACTTAGGTAGAATTGTTATGTTAAGTGATTACAAAATTATTTATTTATTAACATATACCTACTTAAAAATATAAATAAATAAACATATGAAATGTTGTCATTGAGAAAGAGTTTAAATACAATATTTAAGGAAGTACGAGCAGGGCAGCAATTTTCAGAGAAATAATTATTATTTATATGTATTTTAAATATTTTTAAATGTATTCTGAAAATTTAACAAAAACTAGGGGAAAGGGAGATCTAAACCAGGCATGGGCAAACGTGGCTCAGAGAAATCCCTCAGATTTCAGTATCTAAACTACGAGTAAAACAGTGACAACCAAAACTACGAGTAAGACAGATAGAAAACGAATGTTATCTCTAAGAGAAACTGAGATAGGTTGAAGAGTCGTTTACCCGTCTCGCTTCCTCCTCTATGAGCAATGCGGACTTTGATAATGAGACACACAAGAAAGTATATGGCACACAATAAAGTTTATGGAACACAATAAAATTATAACATAACTCGCCCATGCCTGATCAAAACTGATTATTTAAATAAATAATTAACTTCAAAAGTAAGTTATCTAATAGACGAGATATTTTAATAATTCCCAGATTTAGCCGTAAAAAATGAAAAAGACTCTGAAATTAAGTTAAAGTAAAGCGATTGATTTTTTACGTTGTTAAAATTCGTTTAATTTTCGAGAAAATTCGTGAAAATTTCAGGGGCGGTATTTAATATTGGTCTCATGTAAAAGCGATTGATAAAAAAAAATAAAAGAGCGTGTTCATCTACCCTGATCGTACTCCCTTAAAAATAAAAAAATAAAATATAAACGCCATATTTGAAATCAGTTCAAGGTCAAGTAAATATTATTACTTTAAAAACTGTATATTTACTTTTTACAATGTAAACACTTTTATACTATATAAGTTTGTCATACGTTTGTGTTCTTGATATGGTGTATGAATAGTAGAAAATGTTTTAGGGAAAATATAAAAATAGGTAAACAATAATGTGATTTTATTAAATTCGTTGCATTAAAATTGACTTTTCCGTTTGATACAATTTTTGAAAGGTATATTATCGCAATTTTAGACCTACATAATTGTTTTTCAAAAGATTAAATAAAGAGCACAAATCAACTTATATTTGACGCAGTAAAAAAATATTTGTGTAGACTAGAATATCGCAGAAATAAAAATCAAGGCGATATACATTTTTTCAAATCGTAAAATTGGAATAGAAACCCTCATCATTCTAGAAAATAAAATTTAAAAAAATGTCACAAACTTAATGAAATTAATTTCAAAGTAAAGAATATTTTTAAAACTTTTTGAAATAAATGATAAATATTTATTTGATCAAGATGAAAGTACACAACATTTACCAATTTTATAAATCTAATGAGTGTAAAAAAAAAATATTTCTGCAATGTTAAAGATATTTGATGAACTTTCTAAAAGTAATAATGATAAAAAACACGCAACATTTTATTATCATGATTTTCTTTTTTAACTGTAGGATGATAAAAGGAAATTATGTCAATTGCGAAGGGGTCGTGAAAACTTGTTGTACGATTTTCATTAAGGTAGATATACATAGGTTACATTTAAGATTAAAAGATACTTAATTTCAAATGTAACATTTTTCATATACATGTATTTTTTGTTATTATTTGTGTGTTTATTTAGTAATGCATGAATAAACAAACATCTTACTTATTTGATACAAAATTTTTTTAAAATAATAATATAAAAAAAGAATAATTTTTAAAAAATTACATTTTGCAATATTTTATAATTTCATAGTTTGTAGTTACCCATTTAAAATTATATTTTTAAATATTTCCGGCTCAAATTGTAATCTGTCTTTTATTGTAATTTTATTTAATACCTTTTTGCTTCTATGCATTTTCAAAGCGTAATATAGGGAATATAAATTCACCAAAAACGTTTTCTATCCAATGTATCAATAATTAAGATAAGTTATAATAATACGTCTTTATTGATTGTAATGTTTATTGTGAGAATTTCACTCTTTAGATATAAAAATGAATCTCTTTTTCCTTTGGTCATTGCATAACGCGTGAACGGGTGGAATAATTTCGCTAATTTTTTTGTTGTTGTTAATTGTTGGCAGGAAAAAGTTCTTATGAAAGAATAAATTAAGGAACTTGAGCGGAACATTCGAAAATTTAAGACAAAATATTAAATGCAAGAAATGGTGGAAGCGCATAGAAATAATGCATTATATTACCTTACTATGTTCTTATGTATTTATTTGCGTTCCTACCACATTTATTTAGAATTGTGAACAGGTATTTGAATGTTATTGAGGTATTATTTATTATTATTCTGGTATTGTGAATAGGTATTTATTCGAGCTATATTCGACCGCAGCAAGCTCCACACAAAATTTGTTGGCCTTAACGAACTTAGCGGGTGGGTTAAGTATAGTATAGCTGTTAATGAATTAGAGCTGCAGGGTAATTAGGATTTATAATCACCGAACTAGAACTACAATTAAATAAATTGTAGGTGAAAGTTCATCGGGACATCTAGTTTATGTTATAAAAATGAAATTTTTAAACTAAAATTTTGCTAGAATGTGCATTTCCAAAATATTCATTTTTAATGGATTCAAATTTATATTTTTTTTAAATAGTTATTCATTTAATCTTGTTAACATGGAACTGTTGAAACATATAATACGCACCTTTCTTTCGCGAGAAATTAAAAATTAAATTTTACAAAATTTATAAGTATGCTTTAAAATATACTTTAGAAAATGTAACAATTTCTTGTTACCATTATTACAACTGTTTTCGGGTATTAGTACTCCGTATTATAAATATTATTGCAATAAATATAGAGGCAGTGCATTTAGTATTAATAAATTTCTAGAACTTTAATTATACAAAAAGTTGGACCGCAATTGAAGTTTTCTGGGCATCTTACATTAAAAAAACTTTCCACCCACTTCAATCTTATTATATTCGCTTGTTATAATTAATAACAAATTCTATTTACCTCGGTAATTTTTACAGGGTTGTTAATGTTAACAGACATAATATTGGATATAATAAACTACTCAGCAGTGTTTGACACAAATATTTCATTCATTCAATGAAATATAATAACATTCATATTCATGCATACCTTTATCTCTTGTATTCGTATAACGAACGCTATGCGATAGATAGTCAACATTATAACATTGCTTTGTTGCTATACTGAATGAATTATGAAGTGAACGCATCATGTCACAAAATATGTAATTAAGGACATGTAGTTTTGAATGCGTGAATGATATATTAAATATTTTATTTACATATGACACGGTAAGTATGTAAAATCTGGAGAAAATACAGGCATAATGTGTTAAAGTTATGTCAGAGAACGATAGCGTTAACAAATAAGATAGAAAACTATAAATTCAGAACAAAAATCAAGGTTATTTTGAACGTAAGGTGTAATTCCAATCTTCTGTTGAATGGTGTTTTCAACACAATAAACAAATAGATCGGACGTCTAGCGTTCAGTTACAAAAAAAGAAATCGAACGTCAGGTAGAAACATTGGTTACGTTTTTAAGAATGTTTCTAAGCACAACTGAAATTTACAAAATTTAAAAACTTCCGAAAAATTTTTCGGATACAGATCCCTAAACTCGCACTTGAAACATTTCAAAGACCATTCTGCATTAAATGACTTTTTTCCTCAGAGCCTTATCCAAATTAAATCTATTTTGAAGATCATCGCTTATTTTTCAGTTGTTTTGGGTAGGAAACCCTAAACTAGCACTTCAAACATAGCTAAGAACACTATCCATTAAATTACGTTTCAAACGAAACAAAAAAAATCAAATTGGTTCATTCGTTTAGGCGCAACGATGCCATATATAGACATACAGACACACATATAGCGGCCAAACTTATAACACCCCTTTTTTGGGTTAAAAATATGTCACGTGCATATGTAAGTTAGGTAGTTGAAGTGAAGATATATGAACATTTTTGGACACGCTTTGGGCGGTAAATAAGCGATTTACATAATTTTGCTTATAGTCGTTTATGACCGCTTGGTATAGAGGTTTCTTGTTGAGGTATTTCGAATTTGTTACCTCTCCGTTTCAACCAGTACAAGTGTCTAGCAATTTGAGTTCAGAAAATTGTTAAAAATGGCATATTGTTATCGACAATATGTAGTTACCTAATAAATCTTAAAATTATATGACTATCGCAATATCGCCAACAATGTACAAATGTAATTATGTATATGTAGAAGTTGCCAACTTTATAATGTAATATTATTAGTAAAATATTTGATTTTAATGTTTATTTAAACATAAACACACAAGTATAATGATTGGTATACAGAGTGATTCGTTTTTATTTTATAATGCTTCGCATAAGTGGAACTCAGTGAAAAAGTTGCAGTTTGTAACGCTCATGAACTAGAATGAAGCAAGCTATACAGACCGTGTTTGTACCATCTAGGGATAAAAATATCACTAGTATGACAGAATACATGCGTTAAGCAATGCATCTAAGTGAGAGATATTACATACATGTATGGAGCATGTAGTTGTAAGACTACAGTTACGATACGACAGATCTTCTGTTGTGTGCATGCGTCTTACAACTACATGCTCAACACATGTATATAATACCTCTCACTTAGATGCATTGTTTAATTCTGTCATATTATCACTAGTATGACAGATCCCTAGATGGTACAAACACGGATTGTATAGCGAATGTACCTTGAATGAAACGAACAATCATATGGTGGGTACAATGTAATATGTCTGATCATATAAATAATATTCAGTAATTTGAATGGGTACAAAATATAATATTTTATTTATTGTATATAATAACATTTTGAAAATTTTGGTATAATTTTAGTAGATAATATTATTATAACAAATTATTTGCTTGTTATTATTATTCGTATACTATATATAATAATTTAACAATTATTATTTCTATAATTTGTGGTATTTAATGTAATAATATCGTATTTTTGTATCTTTTATAAACACATTCAATTTATTTTATTAATTCGGATAAATTACTTAAATTTAATTTTGAGCAGTGGAGTTTCTAATTAAATAAAGTTCGACTAATAAAAATTACGTTCAACTTACATGTGGAATAAAAAGTACAATAGTTTAGTACCTACTTTTAACAGTGCAAAGTGGTTTTTATGATATTAAATTTTTTTTAGAGCGTGGGGTGCGCTTTTTAAGTCTAACAACCACTATTGAAAATATTCAAATTTACGTCTTTACACACCTATACCATTCAAACTTCTATTTCTTATCGCAATTTTGAATTCCGTGAAAATTAAATTACATCTTTAAATTTTAATACACCTACAAAATTTCTGATTAGTATAATGTACTCAAAAAGAGAGAAAACCGAGGAAAATAATTTCATTACATTCAGGCATAGATGCAGAACAAGCTGATAAAAGCGAGTTAAAAAATATTTACTTTGGTGATCAATTTCAGTAAAAGGTGAACATGTTAGTAATAGCAACATATTTCTTTCATCTTAAATATTTGTTATTTAAAGTTTTATTTCGCAGACCTATAACAATTATTTTTTACTGTTTCTGTAAGTTTTCTAAACTTTGTAAATGTCGCTTCTTTACAAAATTTAATGATCAAGAGACCGATATAATAAAGAAGTTTAAAGATATTTTCAAAAAAAAATGTGTGTACTTCTGTTTATACTTAGTGTGTTCACGTGAGAAGTTATAATTATTCGGTAATAACAAATATAATAATTTATAAATAATGCAAACAAATAATACATACTGTCGGTTTTAAGAAGAAACGTAATTTGCTCAAATTAATGATTTTCTTCTTACATAAACCTTTTTGGTATGAGTTAACCAACAGAATAATAGTTAATCTTTTATTATTGACTATAAGAGGCTTTTATTAAATGATTGTTTTTAATTATACTTAAATTCTATGGAAAATCAAACTTTCTTGGATTAAACTTTTTACTTGAATAACATCATTATTTTTCTTACTTTGTAAGTTTTCTTGAAAAATCAAGAGTCTTGAAGGAAAGAATACCAAGTGTCCTTCAACTTTCAATTAACCAATTCAAATCTGAATTTTCAAATTATGAAGGTCAATGATTATTGTATTGCATTTGTCAAGTGTAATTCCAATCTTTAGCGGATGGTCGCAACAGCTCAATTTGATCTTTCTATGTTTGTAACACTGTAAATTTGACCGTTGGCAATTAACTCAAAAATATTAAAATATCAAAAGGAAGTTTGCAATACCGAATTTACGAGAATCAATTAGATCCAATAATGATCATAAAATGGGTTTAAAAGTAGTGAAAGATCATATTAGTTTTTAAAAGAAAGTTTTATCTTATGAATCGCTTATCTGATTTTGTAAAAACCAAAATTGTCGCATATGGAATGATGAAAATTCTTAGTAATTTAAGAGACACAATTATTTAAAAATATGAATACTATTTTACTCATGGGCCATTATAGAGTTATGGATTTTCGAATTGCTGCAGTTAACGGTCAGAGCTAAGATGTTTCTGATTATTTCTGGCGCGAAATTGAAGATATTCATGTGGATGACATGTTATTTCAACAAGATGAACCAACCAATTTTTTACGTGATAGGTCTGAGATTTTCCGGTTTGGTAATATCAAATACCTGCCAAAATTATGTGATTTGACGACTTTGGTCTCGACATCACTCTGCTCCAACATTGGACTGCCTTCAAATCAATATTTGTCAAAGCTTGAAGTTTCAAAAAGTGCGCAAGACTTGAAAGAATCGATCACTGAACTACTGTAGAAGTTCTTGAATTTGGATGACACATTATGAGGTTGAAAAACGCTTTAAGCGATCTCGTCCTATTAGAATGCTGTATTCAAACGATTGCGCTAGTTTAATTTTTCTTTCTATATTCAATAAAAAGAATAATACTGATAAAACAATTAATACAGACTACAGAGAATTTTTTTCCGCATTAAATTACAGGAGGTATTTTTTATTTAAATATGTCCAGTATCACTAACTGAATGTAAATGCACAAAATCTTTGCAAAAAAAGAGGGCAGGAGTGTCGCCCTCTAGTCTAGTTTTAAATGTTTTTTTTTTTAAACTATCTTTATTAGTCCATGGAAAAAAGAAAAATATCACTACAAGATTATAGTTTATCACTTTTGCACATGACACCCTGTATCTGTAAAACCTTATCATTACGAAGAAAATATCAATAACATTTAATCTAACATGAAACACAATTAAGTAAAAAATAATCTGAAATAAACCAAAAATAATAAAAGTAATAGATCGCTTTCGTTGTTTTATGGTAACAGAACATTTTATGATAAAGCAGAGAAATATATACTAGTTCAACTATACCTACTATCAAATAGTGAAATGAAACTGTTATCGAATTTCATATGGGTTTGACACATGCTGCGGGTAGCCCTAGCCGTTTGGTTGTCCAATATAATGTAACAAAGAAAAATATCAAACAATATTATCCTTCTTCTCGTGTGTTTAGAATTACACGGAATATACTTTATCAAATATATTATGACGGTTATATTGAATGGTCCATTTAAACGGTTTTATGAATTTTTATTAAAGATAGTGTTAGTGCAACAATAAATTGATTTATTGCAGTTTCATAAGTCTTAAGGGACACTCAATATCGGCCATTAACTTTTATTATATGGCGATTGTTGTTATTTAAATAGTATAGGCCCTCCTGAGCCCATAATAAATCGAAATTCACGTTATTATTTTTGCCTGCCAAAGAACCATGGTAATTTCGATTCATTATATGCACATGTTCTGTTACTTCGCATGTTCCAACGATAAAAGTGATAGCCACAATTTTGAATTGCTTTTCTCAAAAAATGATTAAAAAAAGTATGGATACTAAACCAAACATTTTAAATAGCACGTCAATTCCAAACTGAAATCCTGTTATTTATAACTTTGCTTAGCTGAAATCAACTATACGAAATATCTCTTTTCCATAGTCGGGAAACATTATTCCAGATAGATTCGTTGTGCTTGCACGGGGCATAAAACACTCAGAGTTCCATGAAATTTATAGATAGAATTTTTTCAATAGGTATATGAACCTTTTTCGATCGAATAGCCGTTGCGAATCAAATGCCTTGCTTTATAATTAAAGAAGGAAAGAAGTTAGAAAATAGGAAAGAAGAAAGGACCTTCAGTTCGATAATAACATATCCGTGACTCGTTAAACATAAAAGTAAAGACAGAAATTGCGTTGCCGGGTTGTTGCCAATATTAGTCACGTTCGTTTTATAACGGTACATTCTATTTCAGCAGGATTTAACTGATCTATACAATTAATGATTTTAAAATTATGTAACAAAAGTACTAGCGAAATCATGCTATTCATATTTCATTGTTGGAAACATGCAGCAAAGATATATTTGGCTCTTTTGAGTCGGATTTTATTAAAATATCTATAATTTATTACTGTAAAATATATATTTTATTTAAGGTAGTACCAGCATGAAATCACTTGTCGACAGATTTGGCCGAATTTTTTTTCTCGGGTTTATAATAGCTTTATTTATGAATTCCTAAAATTTCATAATTTTTGACCGTTTAGATCGCGAGATATTTAAAGACAAAGTTCGCGATTTTGAGGGTCATGTCCCATTTAAAGCATGTAAAATGTCCGGTCTCTCCAACTATTTTTTATGATATTATTATATATTGAAGAAAAAGTAGAAAAAAATGTTTATACAATACAATTCTAAAAAAAAAATTTAGAAATTAATTTTCACTTTCGAGATATTAATTTTGACGTAAATTGATCGAAATTGGGACGTTGGCATAATTATTTCCCATTTTAAACGGTCAAAATTTCTGAAACTTTGGGAATTAATAGTAAGCATTATTAAATTATTAAATTTAATTTTTCGTTAAATTCTGTCGAAAAAAAAATTGTACCATTGCTTTAACATAGAAACTGCAAATACCATGCTGGAACATCCTTAAGTGAATATTTTCAAGTAATTATAAATACTAAACAGTGAAAGAATCATATTAAGAGAATTATTTCACTAATAGACCAATTTTTCATTTAAGATTTTCATGTTTAAAAGGAAATAGTAAGTCAAAGGGAAAAGTCAACATACTTTATGCGTATCACCACGTATATATACAACATTGTAAAGTGCTTTATCGCTAGCATATGAAATGTAACCAACACGTTTAACGCTACAACGTTATTCAATATCAATAAATTATAGCAGGGTAAGATGTAGTACCAAGAATACAATACATCCAAAATTTATAGTTCCTCCACATACATCTCTATCTATGAGATAGCAAATACATTACAAAGTTTATTTATAAGTTGAATATTGTTTTTTGTAGTCTAAATCATGATCTAAATAATTTCAATTTTAAACATATCGTAAAATGTAGGACAAGTTTAAAAAAAAGTACCATGATGTACTTGGGAATAAGCAACCTACTGAACCACGGATACATGATAATAGATCCACACTAAATTTTAGAACTACTTTCTCCACTGCGGTTGGTTACGAAGTATTGGTTAGCGTAATCAAAATGAGAAGGAAATCTCATTCAGTCCGAATCAATTAAAAAATCAGTTGAAGCTGTTACAAAGCGCAAAGAGAAGAGGTTTCTTGGCAAAAGAAGTTTGTAATGATTTCAAGCCATTTAAACAGATATTGTATGATACTCCAATCATCTTAGGGTTTCACCTTGGAATTTGACGGAATAAGCTGAATTTTTGTACAAACCTTTATTTTGATAATACAAATGTTGCCTCAAAATCCTTAGATAATCAAGGTCAAAAGTCACGAAAATCAGTTCTTTTGTGAATAACTCGTTGTTTTTACCTTTAATCGTATTAATAAATTTATTTATTATAAAATTTGTAGAGGATATAATTTTCTGTAACGTTAACGTACCTACTTCAGTGATAAATATAAGATATTCAATAATTATTTAAGTAGTATTTAATGAAATACTACTTAGGATTAGGATTAAGGATTAACGATTGACCCTGCCTATTATACGGTTTTTCCACTTTATTATCGATTAAATACTAGTTTAATAGTTATTTAATACCATATATTTATAAATATTGACCCTGCACTAAGATACGTATTGCTGAGCGCACCATGTTCTGCGCCCTCTAGTTCAAAAACGGTCCAACGTATAAAAAGATCTTTCAGACAAACAGTATCTCAGCGATACGTAGCTTAGTGTAGGGTCAATATTTATAAATCTATGGTATTGAATAATTATTGAAGTGGTATTTAATCGATTATTAAGTGAAAAAACCGTATAATAGACAGGGACAATCATGATTCCCAGTTTATTACGCGGTTTTTTTTATTATTCATTAAATACTACTTAAATAATTATTTAAAACCTTATATTTATAAATATTGCACTAAAGCACTAAAGTACGTTAAACTAAGAGCCAAGAAACTTTGTAGAAAAAAAAAACTGATTGTCGAGACCTTTGACCTCGAATATCTAAGGACACGCACGTGATTATATGTGACTTTTGAGACAGTATTTGTAATATCAAAATAAAGGTTTGTACAAAAATTCAGCTTATTCCGTCAGATTCCGACGTTGACCACTTATTTTGACTAAGATGATCGGGTTAAAGAATAAAATAGAAAGTGAAAACAAATAACAGTGCTATAAACTATTTCCATGGCTATGTTTTAAAAAATGGCTTAAAAACACATCAATTTAAATTTTGATCCCTGATACTACAATCTTCCCTATCTGAAGTATGTGTAGTAGGTATTATATTTAAACTGTACAATGTGTGACAAAAAATTGTATTTATTTAACAATAGTCGAATGAAATTTAGGGAAATATTATTAGGTGACCCGTATCTTTGACGTTCAAATTTACACACGTTTGTATATAAAGCATACTAAAATGCTTTTTACATATTATGATGGTTTCAAAAGGTTGTTATTTAATAAAAAATATTTATATTCCACTCGTTCCACATGAATTTTATTGTATGAAAATAGAGTATATTTTAATTTGCATAATAATATTACAATGTGTGTGTATATTCTTTACATGAAATTAAAAGATATTTTTTCACGTAGAATTTACACTTCACATCCCAGTACTTCAATAAAATACACCTATCACCCTTGAATATTAAACGATCAGCTACTAAATCACATTAACAAAATTAATGATGCACGTCATTGAAAATGGTACATCAAGTTAAAAAAATTTTGTTCAGCATTTTATTCCCTTTATCACATTGTTATTTGAGTGCGTTCATTATGGGATACACTATAAACAAAGCTAAAAGGTTAAAAATGTATAATAAAAACTGTAGATAGATTATATCAAGGGAAATGTTAAATAATTTGAGATATCGGGTTTTTCACTTGCTAAGAGTTTAAGTTAGGAAGTTTTTAATGGTCCATATTTTTACTTATTGAGGTTTATTTATGCTCTTTGTTTATTGTTTATACACATTGTGTTAGAGTTGGTTCATGTTATGTTGGACCTTACAAACAAAGAGATTGATACCCGATTGATAGCTGATATATCAGAATAACACATGAACACTAATTTATAAAGATATATATATATAAAATAAAAATAAAAAAATAAAACTTGACATATGCCTAAATTTGACATGCCTTTTTTTAATTTTTACAGAATTATTTAATTTATGGTTCAATATGATGATCATAGATCTCCTCTATCTATAATCATCATTTTGAACCATAAATTAAAGATTTCTGTAAATAGAAAGTTAGCTAGTTTTTCCGTGAATACGTAACAAACAAACAAACAAACATGCACTTTCACATTTATAATATATAGGGATTCTCTTTGTAAGTAAGGTCCAACATACAATAAACTAACTTTATGTATATGCATTATTATTTATTGTACACACGAGGACAATATTAAATTATGAATAAAAATATAGATGCTGGAAAACATAACTTGAAGCTACTAAAATCCTGTGCCGAAATTATTAGTTCCGGTTATAGAGGCTTTGTATTTTAAGTAAAAGAGGTTTTAGGCTCTGAACTGCAAAAAAATTTGTCAAAATAAATTAATTTTTGTTACCAAATTTCAAGTTATCGAAATTCTACTGCAAAGTTTTGGAGTATTAACTTTTTCGTTTCAAGACTTTTTATAAAAATTGACTTCCATTTACACAAATACATATGTTAACACGCTAGAGGGGAAAAATTTATTGTGTAAACTAAACAGGTTTTAGTATGTATACTTGTGGACAATGAAATGCAACACTTTGGGGTACATCAGATATATTTGGTGGTTGAAAATACACAATAATTAATATCTGTTTCAATGCCACCAAATATATCTGACATACAGCTTCGTTGCAATTTTATTGTCCGTAAGATGCATGATGTTGAAAAAATCAACGGTAACATTTTATAGCTATTATTTTATACTATTTTCTTCTTCCATAATTATCAGAGTGAAAAAGAAGATAATTTTGGCTTTACAAAGCAATTATACAGGTTGGACAATTTCTATTATGGCTTATAACTCGTTTTGCAGTTTACCATTCAAAAAAATAACTTGAACAAAAGTTGCAGAGTTTGATAAGGGACATAATATTCTCAGATTGGGTCTAGTAGTTCTCCGGGTTGGTTTAATATTCAATTTAGATTCTAAAAGGTAAGAGATAGAATAATATTCTAAATTAGAAAGTTTATTCTCATTTTTTTTAAACATTTTTTCGAAAATCGTTTACTTTCGGAGGAAATGCGACTTGGATATGTCATTAGTGCATTTGATGGAAAGAAAATACGCTTTAAAAAAATGTTTTAGACAAAAGTTATCAAGGACAAAGTAGTCATTTGTCTGTGTTAGTATCTTTTAAGCCCAGAAAATTTTCAGAATCATTTGAGGAACAAGGCCTATGCCAAATGACCTTGAAACTAGAATTTCAGGTCAAATATTAATGGACACAGGCAAATGTCATCTTTTGCCCTCGACAACTTTTGGTTACAAAACTTTTCTAAGGCAAGCTTATTTTTTTCGATTAAATGCAATAATGACATATTTTTAAATCATGATTTTAGTAATGACCCGGAGAACTAAATCTGACGTCAGAACATGATGTTCTCCATTAAACTCTTGTTTTTACAACTTTCGTTTCAGTTAGTTTTTTATTGGTTAACTACGAAGCGAGCTATTAGCCACAGTTTTTTTTAAATGGTCCACTCTGTATAACATTATTTCTTGTTTTATAATTGTTGAATTTGGAATAAAAGGATATAAAGTCATTAGATTGTCACAATTTTATTGAGCTATATAGTATCTATGCCTAAACGAGAACAAAAAAATTCGAATTTACATGATGATAACCTTTTATTATAATAATATAGACACACAGACACATAAATAAAATTGTACAATTAAAATTAAAATGTTCATTGTTCTAAAAATTAAATTACATATTATTATTGAATATATAATTATTTCTGTGTTATAAATTTTATTGTCATTATTACAATTTAAAATTTTTTTAGTTAAGAATAATGAATCAGTTCAGATGACCTACCGCAAAGTTCATTTCAAAACGAAGCATTTTAAATTACAAGAAAAAAATACAGTGATTGAGACAAAAAACATTTTATCGTTAACAAAGTGAGGGGTGATAGATTAAATGATTGTAAATATTTTATTGCCAAATATTGGTGAATGCAAAGTCGTTATAAAATATCTTAGAAAGCACTCCACGCTTTTTTACGATAAAATGATTTTTAATCACTCTATTTTTTTTTTTTTTAATTTTCCAAGTAATTATTTGCTACTTTTTAGTTCAGCTTGTCACAAGAGTGTTTTTTTTAGTTTTAACTTTATAGTTCGGCTAGCTACAAAAGCGTGTTTTTAAATTGTTTTAAACTATAATTTATTAATATTACAGAATGTTACCTTCGCTTCCACTAGCAAAGACTTTTTAGTTAATCGATAATCTTGACATTATAATCTGACAAACTTTTGTAATTATTGTATTTTCATCGGTCCTTGATAAGTGTATGAAGTTTCAATTCATTCCGGCGTTTTGAAATAGGTGAACAATACGAACAAAGATTCCGTTATATAGATGCATAGAAAGATACATACCATGCTAGTAAAAGTGTGTTAATAAATAAAATCCTAATAACAAATTTTAGTTTAGTGCAAGATTTGTGTGTTTCAAAGTCACAATTTTACTCGAAGCATTTTAACTTTATCAAATCAAGTTGAATAGACCCAACTCAACTTTTCGCTAGAGTTTTTCAAACACTTTTTGTTAAAATTTATTATTTATTCAAAGACTCCTTAGTTCCTACAGCTTTTTACTCTTTGGTACACATAGAATAATACAGTTCAAGGTTATGAGAATAAAAGTACCAGTTAATCGACCTCAAAAACAATTTCACCCAATAAATACCCTTGTGAAAATATAAATTAATTATAATAAGGATAAATCCATATAAAAAAATCATACATCATCAATCAAAGTTCATACCGAAGGCAAATGTTAATTTCCAATATTTCAAGCAGAATTAGTGTTTACATCTTTACGTAAAATTTTTAAATAAATCAAACCATGAATATTAGGTAGCCCAACTGTCCAATAATAAAATTTTAAACAATAAATATTTGAAAATACAATAAATTTAAAAACCACACAACGACTAAATTTGAAACGCATATATATTATTTTAAAATTTGCGGTTTATAATTACCTAATTATGCGTTGAAAAATAATCATAATAAATTATGAATTATATTAATCGTGTATGCATGTGTGTATGTATGGTGTATATTAGTTATTGAATAAAATTTGTAAAATAAATTAATTTATTATTTCAATAATCACATTTGACATTTTATTTAATATTCAATGTGAAATGTTCGTCGTAACAATGTCTTGTAGACGTGTCAAAGTGAGCAAATGTTAAAGGGTCGGTTGTCAACACTTCCAAAAAATGGGGGGAAAGCTATATCACTAGATGCCTGAGCCTGTCATAGTCTAGTTAACATGTACGATTTTTTCTAACTTTTTTGTATATTCTCCGAAAATTTCGAAACAGGTGTCATTCGATTCAAAATTTTATGTAGAAAGTTTACAGAAAAATCCGAAATGGCGCTGAAAAAAATTGCAAAAGTTATAAACAATTAAGTGAAAAATAAAATAAGGGGCTCAGGTTTTTTTTAATAACTCAAAAAATATTGAAAATTTTCAAAATCTGAAAAAAGATCCAAAAAGATGAAGAAATTTCCTAAAATAAAGTTCCGATTGTCGAAATTGTATCTCCATATTTATAATTTTTATAGAACCTTGAAAATAGCAAAATACGGCAAGTTTTTCTTTTGGTTAACTAGACTATCATGTCAGGCACAACAAGTGAATTTTGTTTTGTGTCATACAATATCATACCAAAACATACTACTGAAATTTTGAAAGACTATCTAAAATGTATTTTTATACCATGTATATATGAAGAATATTTTCAATTAACTTGCAGCATGAACTATATAGTTGGAATTTTATAATTTTTTTCAGTGGGTAATTTTCCTCGTATCATATCAAATATCAAAAAATATAAATAATAATTATGTTTGTATAATTCTAATTGAATAAATATTATATAATTTACATTTATTTGAAATATACATTCCTACTAAATTTATATACCATTATTTGATAGACATTTTCAATATATTAATATAAATTATATTAATGATTGATTGATTCGATTAGTGTATGACACATTTCAAATGACAAATTTGAGTTTTGAACCCTTTAAATGTTATCTGTTTTATATACATTGAATAGTGGAGGCTATTTTTCCTGCTAAAATTTTTTTTCTAATAGAAAGGAAGTTTTTGTTTTTTAAATAGCTGATTTATAGTGTTTTGATTTTCGTGTTGGATTTTTTTTCTCCGACCGATAATATTGACATCACGTTGCATAATTGAGTTACTACATAAGTATCATTTAAGTATAGTATGTCATGGGTACTGCTGCAAAGCCAGTTAGAGACATAATATGACCTCCCAAATATAATAGCCAAGAGGAATTAACTGAATAGTAAATTAATTCTGCTAAGCCATGTAATTGTTTTGCCATCTTGCTGAAACGGGGACATTTGATTGTTTGTATTTCTTATATTTTAAGTTGTAGTTTTAAGATTAATTTAATGGCTACGTTTACAAATCAAGAATTCATTTAATTTACGGATAACGTGACGTAAATGCAAGAGCATCAGTACGGGAATATTAGCAGTTTCCTGATCGAAGAAAAACTAAAAAACAAGTGCTCTTAGATGTGCATCTTCAATTGACAGAAAAAGGTTATTAAAAAAGCTAAGAACAATCAAATATTTTCATATTTAACCAAGTAGGATATCAAATAAAAGGGCATAACGCGTAGGTAATAAGACTTTAACACCTGCCGCAAGGAAATATGGGACGTGGAAGTGGGGATGAACAATCGAATATTTTTAAATATACCTTCTCACAAACAATATAATGTAAAGCAACGTATTTATAACGAAACAAGTAAAAAATCGATCACCAAAGAATGTATGGAACTACTTATTTATGACATATGACAAAATAATTCGTATTTCGTAATCATTTTTTAATCATTTTTTGCAATTGTACGAACGTTTCTACTATCCAATTATAAACAATTGGAAATTTCCTCAATGTTTATGGTCGCAGTGATTGAAGAATTATTTACCTACTATATTTACTAGAAAAAATATCTAACTAGGTAATTAAAATTCTATAATTTTTAGTAAATTTATTATGGGAAGTAAAAATTAATTACTTAATTTAATTTAGATAAATTAACTTTTAGACAATTGAATATAATTCTCATCATCATTTTCAATTTAGTGTGTGATATTGAATCATTTAAACTTTTAACAAAATAAACTTTAAATATAATTTCGTTTCCTTAAAATAATATTTTATTAATTAAAAATTTTAATACAATTGTGAGAGAATTTAAAATTATTATATATCATAATAATAATAATCATAATCATACTGTTAATTAAATCAATTACACATCTATTAAGAATAATACTCTACAATTAAATATAAATTGATGTATGGCTGACTGACAGAGTAGTGTATGTCTATTAAATTTTAATTTATGAAAAGACTGACTGTGTTAATTATTATATAAGATTGATATTTATATCGGTAAAGTATGATTAATATAGGTAGTGATGGAGTAACTGAACCATTAAAAATCTGTGCATTCATTACATGCTATACGTTTTAATTGAAATATGGACTAGAAAGTATAAAATTATTTTAAATGCAATGTAAAAAATTGTTAATCATCATATAACTGCCTAGTTCGGTTATAAACTTGTAAAACCATTTATATTCATATCTGTTATTTATTCGGTATGGTTAAGCAAAGAAGAACGAAGGGAAAGTTCATTCAGGTATTGTAAAAATAAATATTTCTATTGACGTCTGTGGATCCTTAATTTTGCCATCGTTACGGGAGAGACTATAAACTACAAAATGGAAGTAGTACAATCAGACGTGCCAAACGCACTAACTCAAAATTTCTGTAGCTTATTTCTTTTGGGTAAGATACACGAGATGAATGACTCGGTTGAAAAATAAGCATCGAATTACCATTCGATTATATTACTTACTATTTGTACAAGGTGGTTAAAAGCGTGGAATGCTCTACAACCCTTGCCTAACAGTTTCTTAGATTTTTCGTTCTCACACTAGCACTTAAAAACTCCTTAAGTCGAACGTTTTTGAAAACTTTAGCGTATGTCTAATGAAGTTCGGTTACGGAATCACTAGAAATACATAGCACATTGAAAGTAACACAGACACTATTCATATAATTTAACATCTTTCTTATCTGAAGAAAAATGAATCAAGATGTAATATTGCATTATTATATAATTTCAATAGTAGAAAGCACCTAAGTTAATTAAGATGGCATCTATCATCATAAAAGTTAATTAAGAAAATAAATAAAATCTAAAATATTACCTTTCGTTCAATATTTTTAATTCAAAAACATTGTAAAACGATTCATGAAAAATAAATTCAACCTCGATATAGTCTTAGATCCCGACCTAGGTAGATCTATCCTCACCGAGTTTGCTGACGCTTTTTTGTATTGAGCAATCAAAACTATAAAGATAGTACGTTTCCCAATTCATTTCTTAGCGACATTGGCTGTAATATATGTTTATGAATGGAATGAAAATGAAACTGAGTTATTTTTAATTGGCATAAAATGGATGCTTGAATCAAATGATATAACCAATACAGTTTTGCTTATGCATAAATGGTTTAGTTTCTTGGGAAGTGAAATGGAAAGTGAGTTTATTGCTCGAGCGCCAAATGCAAACAACAAAAACACTTGGTTTGATGCTGAATGTAAAAGCAAGAAGAAAGATTTAAAATGTAAATTACGAATCATGAGGAAAAATGTAAATCAGGAAAGCATTATAGAATATGTAGAATGTCGAAAATATTATAAAAATTTATGCAGAACGAAAAAACTAGAGCACGGATTAAAATATATTCAGGAAATACATGCAGCTTTAGAGGCAAAGGACAATAAAGGGCTCTGGCTGTTATTGAAAAATAATGATCATAGAGCCAATAATAATAATAATTTTAATAATATTGCACCTCATGAATGGATTCAACACTATCGGAATTTATACGGCGAACAGTGTGATTATGCGGAAGTTAACTTGGGGGAAATTAGCGATGAAAGAGAATATAACACTTACAGCGATGTTTTGGATGCAGCGATAAATATTTCAGAGGTTCGCTTGGTACTAAGTAATTTAAAATCAAATAAAGCTGGCGGCAGAGATGGTATTGTGAATGAATTTTTAAAGTGTGGGTTTTTGAATAATAATGAAGCTTTGATTATTTTTGTGAATTTATTAAACAAGTTGATGGAAGTCAAAATATTTCCAAAGGAATGGAATGTCGGTATAATTTGTAATTTATTTAAAGGCAGGGGAAGTGCACTGGATCCAAATAATTATCGAGGATTGACTTTAATGCCGAGTATCAGTAAAATTTACACTAAACTATTGTCAATGAGGATTCAAGAATGGGTTGAGACTGAACAGAAAATTTCTAAATATCAAACAGGATTTAGAGTGGGGTATGAGGTACTGGACAATTTACTAGTTATGAGAACATTGATTCAAAAAACACTTACATTAAAACGTAATAAATTGTATTGCTGTTTCATTGATTTTGAAAAGGCATTCGATTCTGTCGATAGAAATTTATTATGGAAAAAACTGTTAAAAATGAAAATGTCTGTAAATATGGTGGAAATTTTAAAGTCAATATATAAAGAACCTGGATGCTGTGTACGTATTGATAAATATCATGTGTCGGACGTATTTTACACTATGAAAGGATTAAGACAAGGATGCCAATTGTCTGCTATATTGTTTGTTTTATTTATCGATGATATTGTTGATCATATGGAAGGCCTTGAAACTATTTCTCCGTGTATCAAAGGGGATGAAATTAAAATTCTGTTATATGCCGATGATGCAGTTCTGTTGTCAAACTCAGTTGGTGGAATGCGAAGAGCTTTAAAAGGGCTTGAAGATTATTGCGACAAATGGAAGTTAACGGTTAATGTGAAAAAAACGAAAATGCTAACAATCCGAAATGGTAGCAAGCAGGGCAGGAACGAAAATTGGATGTATAATGGTTTCAAAATCGAGGTAGTTGATAACTTTCAATATTTGGGGCTTTTTATTTGTAGCAACGGAAAATGGGGTCTGCATCAAAGCAAAATGATTGAGAAAGCCAACAAAGCATTAATGGTGATTCGAAGAAAAATTTATAGCTATGAAAATTTTCCACCTAAAATTCTATTAAATATGTTTAGGGTGATGGTACTACCCATCTTATTATATGGGAAAGAAATTTGGGGTCTAGAAAAATGTGAAGAGTCTATCGGTACATTTGTTCATAGCTTTTATAAAGAAGTTTTAGGAGTTGCAAAATCATCACCAAACAGTGCGGTTAAGTTGGAGTTAGGGGAAATCTCGATCGAAGCTACTATACTACATCTTATAAACTATTATTGTCGAATTCATTTAAGCAACAAAATATTACAGAGAAATTGTTACAGCTTAAACGATACAACTGCAATAATTAAAAACAAATTATTGGAATTAGGATTTAATGCGATGGATGTAGCTCATGACAATTATTTGGAGATCAGGAAACATGTCAAGAGTACAGTGTATGAGTACTTCCTGAAAGAAATGCTATTGGATGTGAGGAATAAGGTTTCATTGCATTTGTATTCAAAATTGGATCACTATGAGGGTGGAGCAATGTATGTAAATTTAACAGACAGAGATGTAAGAAGAACTATTGCTATTTTCAGAATGAACAGGTTTGCTTGGGAAAATAAGAAAAACCGAAGCGGGGATAGGGTTTGTGTTCTGTGTAACGGAATTGAAACAATTGAACATCTTATAGAGGAGTGCTATGGGACAGTAGGGAATGAAAGAGACGATCTTTACAGTCGCGGATTGAATAATACGAAATTGATTTTGGACGCTAAGAATATTGCAGATCTTAAAGCAGTGTATAAATATTTGCGTTTCATCTTGGACAAGCGCTCACAATATCTTTGAATTTCAGTTTGCCTTGTTGTACTTGTGACCATATTTTATTTTATTTATTCATTTATTTCTGATTAGACATTTGGTTTAAAATTTATATTTTTCATGATGTTAATTTTTGTAATATGTTATCTTTCAGTTTTATTCTGATTTTTTGTGTATAAGTTATATAATGTTAACTATGTATTACTTTGATTAGCCAATTGGCATATCAATAAAGTTTATTATTATTATTATTATATGTTTATATTTTACTTCGAAAAACAATGATTAATGATTTTTATTTTTTGAAAACCACTTACACATATACAAGTGCAAAATGAATTAAAAAAAAAAGGTAAAAACAAATTTATTTATAACGCAAAAAATTTCCCAGCTATTCTTAAGGTAGTTAGGTCATTCCATCAAAATCTTAAGAAATATTCAAAACTTTTAATATAAGTAATTTAAAGCTTAATACACACGCTGTTAAAATTAAAGACAATCGTGCTTAATATAAAGTAATTGCAATTAAAAATGACAATTTAACACACGAATTTTGTGAATAATAGTTTCGTTTTGACAAAAACGAATATTTGGAGTCATTAAAAATTAGATTAGAAGATTTTATTTAGAATCATTAAAAATAAAAAATGAAATTATTCACCGTTTGGTTTCCCAAATATTAAAGAAAATATTAAATTTAGATTTATTTTTAATAGAGGGGTATATGAATTTATTGTATTTGATTGTGGTTGTGTACACTACAGTAAGCAGTAAAAAAAACTTAATTGTGTGCAGTGTAGTTTCAGTGCAGTTAGTATACTTTTATACCGGATTGTAGGGAAAGAACTACCTTAAAAAAAAATAAATGTTGAATGTAAAAAGCTATTTTATGTTTATTTAAAAATAGGTTAGCCTGGACTTTCAGGCTAACCTACACAATATATTACTCCTACAATTGATGACATTTATTCAAATCTAAATAAAGTTTAACCTTGATTAAATTAGAATCTCACTACTTTAAGTGGATAAAAATAAAATTAACTTTAAAAATTGTAGTCAAAAATGGTAAACTGTAGGTGTGATCTTTATAATGATCATAAAAAACTTCACAAGAATTACAAAGTTTAATGAACCATCATAACACGTACTGCCAACGCATTAATAAATATTGTATGGTTATTTAAAAAAACAACTGAATATTATCTTTTTATGGCCATAAAAAATTCTGGTAGTAAGTTTTTTTCCCTATCTATATAAAATAAATTATGAAATTCTACCAAAATATTAGATAAACAATAATAAAACAATAAAATTATTACATTAATTTTAGGATCCTATAATTTCGAATAAAATTTCAGGTCTGCTGCATTCTATTATGTACAGAAAGTTCCGAACTTCTAAAAAAGTAATTCCAGTGTACATTTTTAGAAATTCGAACTGTTGAAAATTAATGAACATCCGTTGTTTTGTTAAAAAGAAACAAATTAGAAATTTATCTTGCGAGATCCACACAAATATCAATAACAAATTATCCATTTAAAAATTTTTAGGAGAAAAAGTATTATTACCTATTAACCTTTAAACGCACGCGTCCCTTATTCAAGCAATGGCGCATAATCTTAAAAAAAAATTCCAATAATCTAACCATTGAGCATGATTTGTCATTTCGACTGTTACATTTCACAAAAGCTTATCAAAAGTTACAAAAAGTTCTTGGCGATTAGACACTCCATTTATCAACGATGATGAATACTGAATAAGCATGCACGATTTTGGTATAGAAAATATAGAAAAAGCGTTCGATTCGACCACATCGCGAATGCTTGAAAGTGAATGAATTTCAAGAAGTGACAATCTCTCAATAGCGTCCTTGCTCAGTTTTGTTGGTTCTCCTGAGAAATACAACTTCGCAAATTTTTGACTCTTGCCAATATTTCCAACAAATGTATCATCAAAATGAATGGAAGCCCTGTACTTTGAATTACAAAGATAAGTATCATATAACCAGACAGAATATTTTTTATTTATTTACTCTTATAAAATGAAGTCTTGCATAACACCACACCTGATATTGTGGTTCAAGCAACAGCTCTTTAAAGATTCGATGTAATAGAAATGATTTACAAATAGTGATCAAATCATGAATAGAATGTGCGTAGGTTGAATAAACTAAACATACCGATTTGATATTTATTTTTGATAATTATAATACACATTTTAAAATTTATTTTATACGTAAATACAATAACATATTCGTATCCATTAAAACCGCATAAAATTATAATTAAATTATGAAATATTATATTTGCTTGTCTAAAAAGATTTATTAATGAATAATTGACATCTTGTAAATATTATTGACCAGTCATTTTATAAGATATTAATTCAAATGATTACTGGGATAAATGACCATAGTTGTTAAACACACAGTATACATGACCCAAACGAGCTTCCAAAAATCTAAGACCAATGTGGCTTTGTAAATTAGCCCTGAACCACACTTTTCCAGATAATTTCCAATTCTTCGAATGGAGATCGGTATTCTCTGTATGTACCAAAGAAAATTTTGTGAGGGATAAGACACATAGTAAAACTCGCGGAGGTCAATATTTAATGGAAAAGTATGGTTGGTTCTTGGCTAATTTACAAAGCCACACTGATTTTAGGTTTGGCAACACTGATCTTAGGTTTAAGTCATGTATATTTTCTTAAAACCTTAAGAAGGGGCTATCTAGCCAGACATAAAAAAATGTAAATTATTTCCATATGTAAATCATTTAGAAAAGTCTGGTCTGATCCACAAAACCATTTGTCATAGGTTTTTGAGTCTAACGCTACAACATCAATACTATGTTTTTGGTTCACAACATTCAGGTGTAACTAGTTTACAGGCTAACAGCTTTAAGTAGATATAGTTAATGTTTTAGTCCAATCGAGTATTTAAAATAATTATACGCCAACAATATAGAGGAAATGCCATTATAACTGACTTGTTCTTTTACGTAAATGCTACGGAAGTAAAGTATTTTTGCTGTGTTCTACGAAAGATATTTTCTTGTTACTTTAATATCAATATTAATTGACAAACGAAAAGTGGAGTACAAGCAAACAAAAATCAAACAAATATTCCATAAATTTTGTAATCCAATTAATTTTATTTCGATGTCGGTACGTGAATACAAGTATACTGTAGTAAATCGATGTAACATGAGGATAAATTTTAATTTATTCAAAAATCATTTATATTCCATTAGGTATTGAATTAACACGAATTGAAATAGAAATTCTTAATCAGAATACAGTAAAAATTCATACAAAAGAAAATTGTTCATACTAAATGAAAGTCACGATTTCTATAAATAATTACATGTAAATGTGAAAGTAATTAATGTAAAATGAAAAATTTTACAATCGTTTGTACAGTCGAATTTATTAGATCCTCCCAGTATATTATTTGTAGTATAAAAAATTTTCTTCTTTAATTATGGTATTTTATATAACAATTTTAAATAAATTCATGAAATCAAATGTAAGTAAAATGAAAAAAAAAAAACCTCTGCATACCAATTACCCATTAAATAAATGTTTTAAAAATGGTAATGGGTGCTAGACATTTTAAATTTGTATGATAAAACTTTAAAAAAAAAAAATGCGAAATGAATTAAAATAAAAACTATTCATTGAATTAATGAATGTTAGAATTGTTTTTTAAAATCTGCGTGTAAATAATAATGAAAGATGCAAAAATTTATGTGTGTGCGACAGAGAAGGTTTTCCAGTGATTTTTCTTAGTGGCGATTCTTAAGATCAGATTCTAGCCTGAGGTGTGAATGGGTCCTTTGAGAGTGTACTTTTGCCTATGTTTCAACTTAAACTTTAAATAACAAAAAAAATATTCATTTACGTTTGGACCCACTAGACACTTTTGATAAGCTCGCTCGGGTGGATGATATTTCAGACGATTTGGTCTTTTATAAAATTTTGAATGTTCTGTGACGAAAATCAGGAAATCTGTGTTAATATAAATAAACTTGTTTATAAATATTTTACAATTTTGTTTGTTTATCCCATTCCATTCAAATCACTATGTGGAATAATAGTCAATAACTTCTATGATAGTAATATAGAAATAATATATATTTAACTTTTATAAAATAGTTCGAATTAAAAATCATGTATTTGATGTAATTACCTGCATCTGCTGAAATATAATGAGATGATGTAAAACATTAGATTTATGGGGGATATCAGATCTAATCAGAAAAATCTGTGTTACATAAATTTCTAACAATAGTAAAATTTTTTTAGGATTTTTAGTTCATTCGCTTGTTAAAAAGTGGGGATAGAAGTGAATTTTTTGAACAAGAATCCTAAACCAACGACCAACAATTTATCACAGACTACCTCGCTTAATCGAATAACCATCAAATTTTCTATTTCAATTTTCGATATCTCAAAACTTTAACTGTGCAAGCAAGAAATTTTACTGTGACTAAAAGGCGTTGTTATGACTAATTTTCAATTGTTTACATGTGAGTGATGTAGTAAATGTGAAATAAAAATTATTGAAAAACAAGCGAAAACAAACAATTGACTGAGTTAATTAATGAAATACCATGTATAGACAGTGTTGATTACGCAATCGTTTGTTTTTTCACGCCATGTAAGTAAAGAAAGACAGCCAAACATACATACATGTCGCACACACTTAACTGATATTCCCATATAAAACATACTATAAAATTTGTGCCTAATTTGCGCTTTCACGGGTAAAAAGTGACGTTAACGAAAAAATGTTTCAAACAAAAGTTGTTTATTTTTTTATAAGAAATATTTTTTACATTAAAAGTTTTGTTCTATTTCATACGGTTTACAAGATGAGTCCTACGGACCCAAGACCTGATTGACCCATGTTGCTCATTTACGAACTTGACCTCACTTTTTATGTCCACTTTATGAGCACGCTATAAAAATTTCACCTTGATATCTTCTATTCGTTTTTGAGGTATCGTGTTGACAGACAGACGGACAGATGGACAGACAACCGGAAATGGATTAGTTAGGTGATTTTATGAACACCAATACCAAAATTTTGTTTGTAGCATCAATATTTTTAAGCGTTACAAACTTGGGACTAAACTTAATATACTATGATGTATTTCATATACACATGGTATAATAACAATTAAACTTGCTGTATTCGAAATTGTAGAAATAAGAGACGAAATTGCATGAATAATTTAAAAAAAAAATTATATTAACATAATTACTGCGTTAGAAAAAAGTATTAACTTTTCAATGTAAACCATATTTACAATCCATAGACTTATATCCATACAATTATGCACAGAGCGAAAATGTATTTATTCATTCATCTGATATTACGTATCTTGGAGATTACATACCTTGATGAAATATAGAATGTATTGAATAAAAAATAAAGATACTCGTACATATACGAGATAAAGACTCACTGCCATCTTATAATGTTTTTTATTTAAAAGGAAATATGAAACAAAAGAGACCGACCAATTAAATAAATAAGATTTGTTTTTATTTTTATTTTTATTTTTGTAAGTCGGGTGTGTTTTGTTTAATAGCTTGTGAAAAGAATGTGAATATAGTATATCTGTTTGATATTATTAAATAAAATAACAGAATCGTTGTTCTGACTGTGTATTATACATATAAATTAATATGGAGGACTCCAAATATTTAGTTCAAATTAATTTAGTGGAATTATATGAAAGTGGTCTTTAATATACTCGCAAATTACAGATAAAAGATTTATTATGAAGTTTGAAGTTAAATTTTTATTTACAAAGACTGTTAAACAGCCTAAAGAAGAGAATTAATAAATATTATTCGGATTCGGAAGAACTGATGAAGATGGATGGTCCAAACTGATAAAAAATAAATAAAGAAATAAATATAAATTTTGAAGACGCAAACTTTTCATCTAGAGTGCGCTTCATACTGCCAGAAGAAGGCAAAGCTTGGCATTTATGGAAGCAATATGAAATATTTTTTTTCTACACTAATCTATAATATTATAAAATGACCCAAGATTTTATTTATTGTTTGTGTGTTTGTTTGTAATGAGTAAACTGAAAAACTTCTGAATCGATTTTAAAATTTCCTTCACTAATTTAAAGGCACATTATCAACGAGTTACACGAGCTGAAATTTATTTTTATAAAAATGGGATTCTGCACAAAAAACCTATGAAATTGAGAACAAAAGAGGCATAAGCGAAGCCAAGAGAAACGAAGGCTATAACGCAGTAGTCTTTGTTTTTAAAGTTGAAATTTCCTAGCGGAATGGTCGGGTAACTGCTTGTTAATTATAACTCATTATAAAATGTTACGATCCAAACTTTTAATTGATTGAATTTTATTAGAAAGTCAACTATTCAAACGACAAATGATATATTAAAAGGCGCCGATCTCACGTGGACATTTAATTCTTTTTAATTTTTTGGGTACAAATAAAAACGCACTCTGATACATTCTTTTCCTAAACAGTTATGAAGCAGTGTGAGCTTTTCACTGAACTTGAAAGCCGCCCGGTTCCCTTAAAACAAACCACTGTGTATATGCAAGACGCTCCACTTAAAACAAACCACTGCACTGTGTATAAAATTAATCAAATTTCCAATTTTTATTTATTTTATTTTATATCTATTAATCTATTAGAGATAATTGGTATCATTAAAATTAACTAACTATAATGTATAATGTTTAGTATTAATCACATTGAGAACGATGGCATCAATTTTCTGTTGGTATGGAATCCCTTGAAATATTTTACACATTCTTTAACTCAATCGGATAAAGATAATTTAAAATTTTTATTTTTTGCTGTAAAAGATTAAATCCATCATCGATGAGAAAAATTTCTAGAAATGACATAAAAGTGACATTAAGGAGTCTGTAGAAATGGTTAAAGCTTTAAAAGCCAAACAGCCTTATCATGGCTTCACTTGACAACAATCATATAGCTAAAATCCAAAGAACATGTAAAAACATAGTTTCAAATTACGAAAAACGAATATCAAAGAACAATTATAGACTAATAAATATTTGTCTTACGCTAAATAATTTTCGAATTCGTTCCCAAGCGGTTGTAAATGAAAATTTTTACGCGGGAACTCTAATCTACACTGATTTCTGGAGTTGTGACAGTGAATTTTTTAAACAATTTAGTAAATCTGTCATTAAAATGTACAAAATATTAACGACTTTATGGGTTGTAAAAAAAAGTATTATCTAAGTTGTGCCAAAGACCATTTTGTGTCTTTCATACTCGGATTCGAATTTTAACAAAAATAAAGAAGTTTTGATTAACAATTTTACTGAAATTTTACAATTTAATAAAGTAAACTCCATTCTCGAAATAAGCTTACTGGATGGAGTAAAATATATTTAAAACTATTTTCCCAAATTTTCTAGATAAGCAGATGGGAAATTTCTTTTAGGAATAACAAATTCCATTATTTACTCCCATTTAGAAGCAATATACTGGATATTGTAAAAATTGATTGAATAGGGTATTCTATTATTTTTGAAAAAGTACTTCAAAATGTTGATTTTGATAATAAAAAGCCACAAAAAATTTATTTCTGAAAAATACACACGCTTTCTTGCCCAAAACTTAAATAAAATTTTAAACTTTTTTTAAACTGTCAAAAATGCGGGCATCCAATTTGATGACGTAATATCGGTATCATCACTATCATTACACGAAATAACACAAATCAGTTTGACAAATATATTCATAGACATCTGATTATAATAAATATAAATACTTATTATCTATGGATATATTATACCCAGCTGTCTACACTGAACTAATTGATGGTCTATGGCTAATACCGATATGACATCACAGCAAGGCTTGCCCGTGTTTTAGATCAGGTGATATACAGTTTAAAAATTACGATTTTTAATTTTAATATTTTAAAGAGAAATGTGCTTTTATGACTCGAAATCAGAATATTTAAGTATATTTTTACATAAATTTTAACTTTTTTCAAATTTCATGATTTATTTTTGACCAACGATAATAACCTATTGTTTGGCTCACGTATTATTTTCAGTCATATTAAAAAATTAACCAATGTATAACATGAAAGTCAACCTTAATAACTTGTACACACATTGTTTAACACTTGTTTTGATAACAAACAGAACCGTACATGGAGTAAACACTGATCATTACAATAATTTATTGCTTTTTTTTTCCAAAATAATTATATTTTATTTACAGATTTTAATTATAAATTTGTCAAAATTTTTAACATAAATTTTATTTTGAACACATGTGCCCATATTAACTATTATAACAATAACATTACGAATGTTACTAAAAAAAAACAACCATTGTTATGTACCTATGCGTATCAATGCCTATAATTTACCACCCAGTTAAAATTAATGGTAAAGGGATATGATACTAATTATTGTAAATCTGTCAAAAAAATTGTGTTTGTACAGGGATAAAAACTAATACTATTTTTAATTTTATTTTCATTACATAAGGGGGCAATCTTTCATCGACGTAGTGACATTTAAAAATTACGTTTTAAGTATATTTAGAAAAGTATTATCAAGGTTACATAAATTATTTTTGACTATCCATTTTAATAGATCACTATTTTTAAACTCCGGCTAACACAGAGGGATGTTATAAGTTTAACATGTCTGTATATCTGTACGTATGTCTAAGCGAGCATAGCTCTTAAACGGATGAACCAATTTTATTTTTTTTTCTATTAGGTAATTTTATCGAGAGTATTTTTAGCTAAGTGTGGTTTCAGTTATCTTTCAAGTTAAAAAAAATCAAAATCAGTTCGTCCGTTAAGAAGCTGCGATGCCACAAACGAATCAATCCGGGCTAATTTTGTGTCGACGATTTCTATAAATTTTCCTCCTTGATGTGATTTTTTAAATTAGCTAAGATTTGATAGATCGATAGTCGAAAATTTTATGTATATGTTTCTTTACGTTAATGTTGTTTTTTCTTAAGAATTAATTTCCAGAGAAATCTTTTGATGCGGCTTTATTTCCTTTCTCTCCTCTTTATGGATATTTCAAGTGTAAAATTATGACGAATCGTTACATATTCGATTAAAACATCAATTTTTAGATTTTTTCCAATAAAATATTATTTTTTTAACCATTGATGAGTGTTATATTTTCAATTTGTGAACTATTAACATTCTCTGTTATTTTGGAATTTTGATAATCTATTAACATTTTCCCTCAAAAAATTTACATATGTAAATGAGAAAGAGTAAATCAAAAATATTAATTATTAATGTTATTTTAAGTATTTTGTCTGAAACGAAAACTAATCGAAACACAATAAAGGGGTCTATTTGAAAAATTTTATTGTCCAACTAATTCTTTGCTTCGATATACATTACAAAAATAAGAAATAAAAAGGGCATTTTGTTTTTGTAAGTGTCCGAACAAACTAAAGATAACATGACCGTAAATATGCCTGATATATTCTAATTTGTATGGACGACTCCTAGACTATACTGAGTTAAAATGTTCTATCCAAGACCCAAATCTGTTATAGTAAATTGTTGACCTCTCATTACACCCAACATTTCCTGTGTTTGAATTACTTTGAGCGATTGTGAAAGACAATTATGTTATTAACTTCTAAATTATTTCAAATATGGAATGGAGTCATTTTATTTAATTCACTTCTGAATGTAAAATATTATTTATAATCAAAGTGCCAAACCACTTTCCGTATCCAATGGATGTCCATGGTTGGAATAAAGTTTCCTTACGTTTTTTATAAACCAAAGTCAATTTTCGAACAAAAAAGGTTGAGCTAATATGAGGTGAATTAGCACGTTGGATTATAATGCGGTGGGAATTACTATTTGGCTACGCTATCCTACACTGATTTCCCGCCCATATAAAGATGAGAAATTATATAAAATATTTGTTTTGATAATTTTGTTTTAAGAAAAATTTTTTTCCAGTATTTCTTTAGATTTCTTTAAAAACTTTTCAAATAAAAGTACTTTTTTATATTATTTTGGAGAATACAACCGATCAACATAGGCGTACCTGAGAGAGAAAAATGAGGGAAACGAGCTTCTACGAAAACTCTTTAGCTGCTCCAATAATGTATATATCTACCTAGACACTGATTTTCAAAATGTTTAGTACAACAAGTATTTTCATCCACTTTGACATATGATTCCCAGTAAGGGGGATTCAACGGAGTTGATATTCGAATTAATTAATAAGAAGATAATATATCTGTAACATTTTTATCATAAGTATTCAATGGTAAAGCAAAAACAAGGGAAAACAAACAATTGACTGAGTTAATTGTTGAAATACCATGTATAGACACTCCTACATAACTGATATTCCCATATAATACATATTATACAATTTGCGCCTATTTTGCCCCCCTCACGGGTAAACAGTGATATTTACGAAAAGATGTTTCAGACAAAAGTTTTTTTATTTTTTTATAAGGAACATTTTTTACATTTAAACTTTTGTTCTATCTCTTACGGTTTACAAGACCCAATTGCCTTATGTTGCTCATTTACGAACTCGACCTCACTTTTTACGTCCTGAGTACGCTGTAAAAAATTCTTGATATCTCTTTTCGTTTTTTAGTTATCGTGTTGACAGATATATATTAATTATAGTTGATTTATGAACACCTATACCAAAATTTTGTAGGTAGCATCAATATTTTCAAGCGTTACAAACTTGGGACTAAACTTAGTATACCTCGATATTTATTACATATATACATGGTATAATATTATTGAAAATACCCTTATTGAAGTTTCTATCAAACAATTGCAATATAAATAGAATTTCAAACATAAAAAATATGTCAGTTGGATATATAAGCATTGTCCATCAATTTCCACGGTATACAGTTACAAAAATTCAACGAAAATTGTTCATAAATGGATCTGATATTTGTGTTTAATGAATATTGAGGTTTGAAATATTAATCAGTTTCTTTGTTAAAAATATCAATAAATAAAATATCATAATAAGAATTTAAATATTTGATTGATATTCATGTAATTATTTTTTTGTCAATCAAACTCTAAGTAAAAAAAAAATACATTTTTATCTTAATAAATATTTAATCAACTTCATGAAAAATTATTTAACATTTTTTTTTTAAACATAATTACTCTAAAAATATTAATCAAATTGTAATCGTAGTCAATTTTATGTATGATAAATTGAGAAAAAAATTTATAAAACATAAATGACAAGAATTTATAATTTAACAACTTATTTCTTGTTTCATATTATGTCTATCAATCAATACAAACGAACACACTCCATGTATGGCCTCATGTATTATAGTAATTGACAGAAGATTGATTGTTTTTTTAAGAGTGCGTGTATTGAAAATTATCTTGAAGGAAATTTTTTTGTGAAAAATAATTTTTTGCAAAGATGTTGGATTTATTTAATATTAATTTCTTACAAACATACTTTTTTTGAAATTATATCAAGGTATATTGCGAGGCATTAGTGAGTACTACTAATACTAATGATACGTACAACATTAATTCGGTGAAAATGAAAAAGATACTTATTAAGTTTTGAACTTTCGATTACCATGAGATGCTTTCAAATCTTAGACTAAATTGCCCTTAAAATGAGCTCAAAAGGATCAAAGATAGCAGATAACATGTCTAGAAATACGCCATATTTTTTACGACGCAAAGAGTGTCACGGTTTTCATTTTTATGGTAGGTAATAAAACACTTATATACAGAATGTTCGATTTACATCTTGACATATAAATATCACGAGTATGACAGAGTACATGCGTTAAGCAATGTATCTAAGTAAGAGGTATTATAGGTGTTATATGAAATTGCAAAAGTGACTTGTATCGTGGCTTGTCGAAAGATATTCGTTCAATTCTATAAATATATATGTAAGCACAAGTATATATTTTTATAATGTATTTGTAAAATGATTTATAAAAATATACAGAATGTTCGATTTACAGAAGTTTCGAGTTTTCAATTTTGTTAAATGTAAAATAGTCATAATTCATTGAGGATATCAGAAAAGTTGGCCATGATTTGTTTGACATTTACTATTTTAAATTTTTACAGAATTCTTTAATTTATGGTTCAAAATGATGATCATAGAGATAAAAATTTTAAAATGGTAACTGTCATAATAAATTAAATTTTTTTCTTTTTCTTTTAATTTATATTTATAAATTATAGTTCAAGTGTTATTCTGATATATCAGCTATATTGCTGTACAGTTTCATTAAAAACCATTCGCTAGTTTTAGTGTGAAAGCGTAACAAACAAACAAACAAACAAACAAACAAACAAACAAACATGCTTACTTTAACATTTATAATATATAGGGATAGGGATCGGTATAGGGATAATCGAATTATATTATTATTTTATAAAATATTTATGTCATTATTGCAAATAATATTGGAAATATTTCGAAAGTAGGAACAATTACGAATACCACTTACAATAAAGAAATATTTATATGCTATCGAAATGATTATATCTCGCCATATCGAGGGTGTTCAGAACACATACTGTTTTGTAATTACATTTAATTTCACAGTAGGCTATTATTTAAAGAAAACCTCATATATTGAGACGAGTTGTTATAACAATTATTATTTAGTGGGAAAATGTATAGAAGTTGTTTTTTTTCTTTGCTCTTTCTTTTCTTGTAATATATATTTAATTAATACATAACATTCGTGTCTGATACTACATATAATAATAATTATATAAATATGCCCCCTACTATGAAAAAGGTTTTCCAATCTTCTTGGATGCATTATTAAATATGTGTATTTATGTATGCTGTGTTATTTATAATATGTTTGTACAAATACAGGTTGATTTTAATAAAATACCAGTTAGGAAAAAACCGGGTATTTCATTTCTGGAATTAACTGCAAAAATTTTTTTCGTATTGAAATTGTTTGAGGATATCCTCCGAGTGTAAATCGAAATTGGCTGGACAGAGGGGCGTGAGCTACATCCGCCATCTTAGGAAAACACACTTTACCAAATATCTCGTGAACCGAGGATCCTACAACAAAAATGGTAGAGATCATTTTTATAGAGAATAGCATTTTCTATATTTTTTATAAGAATTCTTATCTATATAATGGATAGGTTTTTATTTATACCGCTCCAAACTCTTATTGTTCTTTTTAAATATATAGTTAACGGTTCACAGTATATAAAAAATGGTGATAAGCAAGTTTGTAGAACATATAATTTCCAATAAATTTCATCTAAAACTTTTTGCCATAATATTCGTAGTTTAAGTGCTACAGGCCAATAGCCAGGTTAATGGCCTGTAGCTCTTAAACATCGAATGTATCGACAAAAAGTTTCTTACGAAATTTATTGGAAATTATATGTTCTAAAAATTTGTTTATTTCCATAAAATTTATAGAAAATGATCTCTACCATTTTTGTTGTACGATGCCCGGTTCACGAGATATTTGATAAAACATGTTTTCCAAGATGGCGGCTGAAACTCATGCCCCTGCGTCCCGCCAATTTGGATTTAAACTCGAAGGAGACCCCTAAATATGTTACAAGACGAAAAAAATTTCTGCAGTAAATTGCATTATGAAACTCCTTTTTTTGCTCTGGCTATTGGGGTAAGTAAATTCTTTCAAAAACGCATTGCAATATAAAAATTGTAATATACAATCATATTTTCAGGGGGTATTAATAAATTGTACTTAGTTTTTATTTTACGAGAGCGCCTTTCGGTTCAAAGAGGGAACAATTTTGTTCTTTTTAATGGAACTAAATACTGTTTGTATCAGAATCTGGTTCTTTGTCGTATAAAAAGCAACTTTTGATTGACAATTTTTTTCTAGACTTCAATTTTTAGCACCTTAATTAAAATATTTTCAGGTTAAAAAGTATTCACCAAGAAATTTTCAAAATAATAATTGTTAGACATGTTCTTATTTTTATCGAAAAACAAATAACTTTTGTCTACAAAATTTTGTTTTTAACCCTAAAAAGCCGTAAAATCAAGTACCGAAAGGAGAGGTCTAGGAAATACTTTTGCCAATAGTTGTTTTTTTGCGACAAAAAAATCGAAGAACCTGTTTAATAAAAAAGTTACAAAAAAAAATTTTACTCGTTAGACATGGAAAATCTCTTGGGAAAATAAAACCAGACACATTTTTTTCATTTCCCCAGAAAAAAAGACCTCTACTATTTTACTATTTTTTTTATATTGCAATTCGTTCTTGTAAAAAGCTATAAACGTATTTGAAAATCATTCTGTATGTTTGTTTATGTGTTGTATAAGGGTAATATCTTTGATAATGTAGGAATAATTAATTAATTTTTGAAAGTGGATCGTTTTTTTCTTTTTCATTATTTTTATTGAATTTTATGTTATTAAATTTCTTGATACGGTTTTATAACGCTTCACTTCATAGTTGTATTAAATTTTTAATATGCGCATTTTTTATAAAAATTCATTGCAGTTTGATTTCGAATTTTAGCACTTGAAAACTATGAAATTTATAATCCTTTAACGTTAAATACCAAAACTTGAGCGTCTCAATAGTTAAATTTTTATTTTCGAAGCGTAAGATAGTTATTATTTTAGTTTTCCCCGGGCCTTATTCAACTAGGAACCTCTATGTTCTAGGTAAAGGATAAGGTGATTGGCAAAAGAACACCGCATATGTTAATTGAGGAAATGGATAAAATAAGTCACAAACTGTATTTAAAAAAATGCTCTAATAAAGATGAAAATAGTAGTATTATTATTCTAACACTGAAAAAAAATTTCTTAGTATCAACCGATATGAGGTTGTCTCAACCCCATCGCGAGATCAAATATGACGAATGGGGCCACGAATGTGATACAAATACCGTACGGAGTTGAGTGGTGAAGTTGACACAAACGCATGAGTTATTTGGATGAAAGTTATATAGTGTCAAACTTTCAAATATTGTTGTTTTGAAATGCAACAATCTTTTTTTGATTGGTTCTACCTTTTATAAATAATATAACCAAATACTGATGTGATTGATACAACCACATAAGCAGGTATAAACCTTTATTTATTATTAAAGGTTTATTTAAAAAAGTTAAGATTTCTTTGATTCGGATTAGAACCAGCGACATATGGATTACTATTGATTTAATGTCTTCGCTTAAAGTACATCGCTCTATCAAGTCCACTTCCGATGGTTGCTTAATATGTATACAAATATGCTATATATTATAAAAATGATAAACCAGTTTATTTCAAACTCTCTATAAGTTAGTAGCAACAATCTTCATGTAGCTGGCACAATCACATATAGACTAGACAAGGCAGGTATGTGTTCGTAATAACCATATCCTTTATTTAAAGCAAATGCAAAGAAAATTTCTTTTAATTCATCGATTCGCTTTATTTACACGATTATATAATCCAACTAAGTACAATTTTATTTGACATCAATAAAATGCATGATTTTAAACTAAAATCAATCTCTTTCATAGTAGTAATGATTTTGTTTATTTTACTTCAGTGATTTTGTCTCAATAAATTCATATTTAAAATTCAATGCCATTCTATTGTAAATACAAATTTTTAGGTGTACTTCGGGATGACGTTGTCATAATTTTAATTTTTTTTCAGTGTATTCATCACTGTATTTCAGTGTGGTCGTTCAGATAACTTTTGAAAAAGAAGCGGGTGTATTTCAGATTTGTGTATCAAGTGCCTTCAATATCAACTGTCACATCGTGATGAAATTTTTGTGATAGTTAAATAAAACTACAAAAATCTAAAAAACAGACCAAAAAGAGTGTAAATATGGTTACACCCTTACTTCACCCAGCCAGCACTTCAATTGTCGTTTATGACTAATAACCCTGTATGTATCATACGGGTCCCAAAAAATTATAATAACTAATAAATTTAAAGCAAGTTTTACTAAAATTTTATAAACTACACAAATGGAATTAACATACATAAAATGAACTTTATATGTAAGCATGCAGTACATTCATTATCATTGAGTGATTATTATTATATTGGAGGTGGTAAAAGTGGGAGTAAAATGTAAGAGGTTATAAAACAATAATCATTAGGAATAGTTAGTCGTACAGAGTAGATAAGTATAGTCAACACATGAAGTCAATGATTGTGAAATAGGAATGTGAGAAGTTATTAAATTACCCCGACAACAGAGAACTAACCATACCTACCCATTATTATCGTCCATCTCCTACTACAATGTACTTTACGAAGCACAATCTGTACTTATTATTATAATGTGTATAGTAGTAGTCGGTAACTATTCTATCTAGCCAAAGCTTTAGTTAATTGTTGCTTCATTTGGTGGTTGGTCGGTGCATTTCATTGTAGTTGGTACAATACAACAATACAAGAGTATGAATGTTAAATAATGAGACTTTAGTGTAATTATTTGTACTTATGAACAATTAAACAAAACAAAAGGTATATATGGGAAGTATGCTTAACCTCATACATGTTGATGTGTATACAATACGTCTTTTGTATTTTATTTATACCTATAGTAGGTACATTTAATATTTTGCTGAAAATATATTCTTCACAATTCAAGTATTCAAATATGCTTACTTGTTTTTTATAAATACTTGCTAGTTGTACGGATGATGACTGGTCTTGTGGATATACCAAAATTACGTACGAAAGCAAAGGTTTTTGTTTTTGAAATTTCTTTTTATTGTGCTGTTTATTAAAGTAAATAGTTACAGGGTGTCCCGTGACACAATGAACATAGTTTAAGAGCAGTTAAAGACTATTTTAAGCCCCCGAACCAAAAAAAGGAGTTTTTAAGTTATAAGTTTGACCACTATGTGTGTCTGTCTGTGGCATCAAAGCGCCTAAATAAACCGATTTTTGTTTCGTTTGAAAGGTTATTTAATGAGAATGTTCTTAACTATGTTTCAAGTGCAAGTTTAGGGTTCCGTACACGAAAAATTAAAAAATTTGCGATGGTCTTCAAAATCGGCTCAGCTTGGAAAAAGGCTTTAAGGAAAAAAGTGCTTTAATGGAGAGTGTTCTTAGATATGTTTAGATTACGAGTTTAGGGTTCGTGCCCGAAAAATAAAATATAGTTCCAAAACTAAAACGCCGACGATTACATAATCACGCTCTGAAAAAGTATGAAACAAGAAAGTATTATCGTGGGACTGTCCTGTGGAAAATTTTGAATCTTAGAGATCTAATCCTCCGTTTGTAATGACGATTTTACTTATGATTAAAATTTCAGACGATAATATTTTCTTTCTTGTTTTTTCATACCTTTTGGAGCTTGACCTTGTAGTAATCGGAATTTTAGTTTTTGAATTTTTGTTTTATTTACACTGTTTTGGAGATATAACTTTGCGATAAAGTATAACATATTTTTGAAATATGCTTAAATACTTTCATTTGATATTCGGTATTATTAAATTACATTTTTTTTTTAGTTCATAACTCTATATCCTCTAGGGGGCGCCATTTTCAATTAACATGACCTTAGATGGCTTATAATCAGCGTACGATCAAGAAGCTTCCAACGATACGTTATTTGTCAAATTATTACAAGTAGTTAGGAAGTAATGGGGAAACAAATTTTAATCGATTTCGTCGGAGAAAATTAAGTAAAAAATTTGCAACTCTGGTAATCATGTTATATTGATCCAAGATTCCAACCGTGACATTAAGTTACAGGCCCGGATATCACTAAAATTCAATATAATTACCTTACTGGAAGTTATTTTGTTACTTTGAAAAATCTTTCATAAATTTCCGTTTCCAATCACAAATCATCCAGAACCATCATCATCAGTGGTTCGCCTTGATAAATAGTTATTATTTAGGCTTTATTTAACTAAATAACCTGAATCACAGTGTTTTTCAGTATGGCAAATATGGTCTACACTTTCAAAAAGGTAGAAAAGACAATGCAATTATTTTATAAATCGAATATAGCCATACCTTCTTAAGACATATATTGCCATTTAAGTTATTATAACAATTGCAAAAAAAAAAAAAAAAAAAAAAAAAAAAAAAATGTTAATAGGAAGCGTGATTAACTGTAGTTGATATATGCCAAGGGTTTCTCTATAGATATCACTTTGTTATTTTTGAAATTAGTCAAATACCCTTTATTAAAAATGAAGTATTCAAAAGAGTTATAGTTGCTACTCATAGAATTTGTTATGCTAACCATGGCATTATTTCAAAAATGGCCAAATTTTCAAGAAAGTTTTCATTAATGATAGGATAATTAAAAGGCGTTCAGTAAACGGGAGAAATATATAATACTGTACCGGAAATGAATGAATGTTCTTGATATAGAAAATAAATTTTTAATTTGTTACTTCGATTTAAGTGGTCGTGTAATTTGAACATCAAATTATTTAAATTGCTATCTATAAAGTTATACCCTATACTATAATATGTTGTTTTTCAAATCAACATTATATATTTTGCATAAAACCGTATAGTATCTATAAACTATTTTATATAATACCACAATTTAATTATTAAATTCTTTCAATAAAATACTATTCCTATTTATTACATTCAATATAGGTTTTATAAACAGTTAAACAATGTAATTACTTTGTAATAAATACATTTAATTGCAAATCGATTAATAATATTATGGCTGGATGCAATCAATGAATCAAGGCAACTTCTAGCCTCAAACAGAAATAAATAAACCTATCCAACAGAAAAAATATATAAAATACATAATATTTTATTAAAAATTGAATTATTCATTTATATTTTATAAAATATATATTATATTCCGCATTATACTAATAACTGCCCATAAAATGTTTCTATGCTATAAACATTTTTATTAGGAAAGGGACTTGTAATAAGACCAGTACGGATAAAATACTACAAAGTTTTACAACTAAATAAATTGTATATTACTAGTAGACCTATCTGAAATCTCTATTAGACCCATCATAAGCCATTTGGCTATATTTTCATGCAGTGTTCTTTTTTTAGCAATTCAGTGATCCAGAAGAGGGCAGTGAATAATTTTTAATAAAATATAGAAAAATGTAACAAAATAATTCCAAAAATTAATCATTTACTGCGTGGTTTTTGGTTGTAAGAGGATACATACATTACTTTAACAAGTTTAAGCCTTTAAAAGAAAAATCTTGCAAGTAAATTGAAAAGGGGTTTTAATTCAAAGTTTTAGAGATTTTAAACTTCGAAAGAATATGAAATTGATTTATGTCAATAATCTACAGTGTGATCAAGAATGCCGTTTAAACAATTTTTTAAGCCCGAACTATAAAAAAAAGGGGTGTTATAAGTTTGACCGCTATGTGTGTGGCTGTGTGTTTGTCTGTCTGTGGCATCGTAGCGCCTAAACGGATGAACCGATTTTAATTTTTTGTTTTAATTTGAAACGTAATTTAACTGAGGTGCAAGCTTAGGTTTACGTACCCAAAAAACCAAAAAATTGTCGATGATCTTCAAGATCGATTCAGTTTGGAAAAGGAATGACATATAAATAAATACTATGTAAATTAATAGTCAAATAAACCTGGTTCAATTCATTTCGAAAGGTGAAATGGTAAAATAAAAGGAAATTTTAAACAATAATTCAAAAGAACAAATCTCAAATATTTCAATTTCAATTAAAATGTTTCTAAAAATTTTCCCCAAAAAATGATAGCTCTCTAAGTATCGTTTTCATCTCATCTGATGTCCATAACCATCACTTTGATATTGATTTTAGAAGGAGTGTTATAAGTTTAAAGTGTTTATGTGTGTATCTTTGTGTTTCTTAGGGGCATCGTAGCCCCTAACGATCGAACCGACTCGATTGAGAACATTTTTTAGCAAAGTTCCCAGAAATCGGTTTAAAAGGAATAAATCGCATTTGTCGGAGGTTTTTTAAATTTTGTAAATTTCACCTGTTCACAAGTTTAAGATAAATTTATATTTACAAGTATCTCTGATTATCATTATAAATTTTAATATTTTGGTTCGAAAAGGAACAGACATTAATGCCATATCAAGTGGCTTTTAATATAATTGAATTGATAATTTTGTAAATTTTTATGAGAAGAACAATAATCGTCTCGATCATGAAATTCATTAAAAGAAACATTTTCCGAAAGACGTTTAAAGGTCAAAAAATTTGACATTTGCATCCAAAATATGATTTTTCAAATAAAAGAAGAAGGTGCCTTCCAAAATAAAGTTTCTTTATAGCTGTCACTATTTTGTAAGTAACAAAAAAAAAAAATATTTATGAAAATTTTTGAAACAAATATTGGTATTATTTTTAATAATTTCCATGTTTTGTTAAACACCCTGTACGCTGTTTTTCATCGTAAAATTAATAATAAAAATTCCTTTATCTTGTTAACTGCACTCGATTCATGGACATACTATATATAAAATATATTCACATAATATATAAGCAAATAATAAAATAATGCAACAATCAATAATGTATCTTTTATATAAATCTTTATACTGATTTCGGGTTTTACGAGTCATTTTTATTATGTACATACAACTACAATAATAATAATAACTTCTATATAAAAAGCAATGAAGAACATTGTATGTATGGTATTTATTGAACAACAAACATGAACAACACAACATTATACACGGTGTGTTTTCAGAAAAAGAGTTCGAAGATCACAGAATATTCTAGTTACAGTCATCAAAAAGTGACAATATTTTAAAACTGAATCAGCCTGGAAAACGACTGGTTTAATCAGCAAAATAATTAAATATGCAAATTTCGGACTTTTCTACAATAATACCAAAAAAAAAACAAAAAAAAAATACAAAAATACAAAAATAAGCATAAATACATACAAAATTAAAATTGTTATTTTTTCGCAATAGAATCAATGCTGGATTAATTACTAGCTAAATTTTCATAATACTAAATTTATTTACATAAGATTTAATTTGTAATTCGCTACTCATTACAATGTATTATGTAAAATTGTGTGAAATGTAAAATTTATACTAATTTTATGGTTCTTAATTAATTTGATAAATTTAAAATATTTATTCACTATCAATCGAATACAGAAATTGGCAAAGCTGTCCTTTCTAAACCTAGAATCAGTATTAGGCGGAGGATATGTTTTGAGAACAGAACTAGACAGGCATTTTTTTTTGGCTCTCTCTCTCTCAAAAAATATCCTCCGACATGTACTGTTTTTTGGATTAAAAGAAATAATAAAGTTTTGTATTCGATTTCTGCCCAATGGATTCGGAAGATATGAACTTGGCCTTTTAAAGCTAAATAAATGTTAAAGCAAATAATTAGTATTTTTTATGTTACATTGATTTCTCTTTTTTTGTAAAAATTTGAAAGATGTCAAATCTATCAAAGAGGTGATAATTTTTAAGATTTCATCAAATGAAACAATCACTGTCTAAATACTTTTAATTTTTCAGGAAATTTTTTACAAATTATTAACAATGTTTCGAGCAAAAAAATGGAGAAGATTCTTGAATTTTCTTTTTCATGTTCTCAAATACATAATTTGGTACAATATAAATAATTTTTGGCACAATTAGAAGCATAATAACTATATGGTATTAAATAACTTCCTGAAAGAGACTAGGGATTTTATATCTTAAATAACTTAGGATGTCAGGAATATCTTGTAAATAGCAAATAATTCTAGAACAACCTGTAGATTTGAAAGAAAAACGATATTCTGTTTTAAATGTATATATGTTTTTACGAAACGTTACGAGTTAAAGTCAGTTGTCTTCTTTATCGTTTTTTTTTCTTTGTTTTGTGCTAGTCATATAAACAAACAAACAAGCCCATTATTACATTCATTACATAACATATGTACAGCAAATATCTTATTTTGCAATAAAAATGTATTATATACACATGAATTTTATATTGGTCGAATAATAAAAATTGATGGGGTTTTATTCGAGAGAAGCAAATGTATTTAGAGATGGATGGACAATTAAAAAAAAGCATGTTTATCACCTATTAGCGATCATTGTGGTTTCTTTCAAATAGTTTTATTTGCGATAGTAATAATATATTTATTATTATTGTCTACTAATTAAATATCTAATTGGATATTTCATATTGGTAAGCTTAAATTACGTTGCGCATTATTTAAGAATTTTTCTTCACCAGGATTTTTTATACCCTGCATATGTATATGAAATATATCAAAGTATACTAAGTTTAGTCTCTAGTTTGTAAAAATCTATTGCCGATTGTCCTTGAGTCTGCCCGATTGTCTGTCTGTCTGTCAACACGATAACTCAAAAATGAAAATGGATATGAAGCTTAGATTGCCACACGAACATGCTTGTCACACATACACATATCAAATATTTTCATATCATACATACTAAATAATTTTCGCCCTAACTTTGAGTTATCGTGGTGACAGAAAAAAGGACAAACGAAAAGGGGCTAGTTAGGTGATTTTATGAACATCTAAATCGAAATCGTTAATTTTGAACTTGAAGCACAATTAAAACATATTTAAACTCTCAAAAAGAAGTGTTCTAGTGAGGAAACTCGAACGACTCGAGCAAGTTTATAATAACCCGAATTAACTATTTAACACAACCTACAACTCGAGCAAGATTTCCCAAAGCATTTTTTGGGATTTTCCAAAAGAAGAAAATTAAGAAAAAATTGCTAGTAAGATTTCTAAAAATTGCCAAAAATTAAGAAATTAGAAGGAAATTGCTACCAATTCAATATCTAAGAGTTGGAATAATATGAGAAAAAACTTCCCAATATTCCTACTGGTGGGAATTCATGGAAAACATTGTGGATATACCCTTTTTTAAATATATTCATTCAATTAGCAATATTAATTATTAATTAAAATTTGTCAACTCTGAGAAGTCCATATTAAGCTAAAAATAATAGGGGGACCAAATATTCTTCCCATGCAAACTAATACAAAACATATTTCTACACATCACAGATTATGAAAGAATTGACTTAAATACGTCTGCGCTTTTAAATAATACTTAAAATGGTTAAACTAAAGAGGATAGTTGTTGAGTTTTTTTAACACTTCTTTAGATCTCTTTAGCCAATTTTTTAAAATTGTACAATAAAACAAAGTTCTAATTGCAAGAAAATTTGGTCGTAGCTACCAAGTAAATATTTTTGGATCATTCAAATTCTGTGTATAGAATTCGTCTTCCAATCTACCTCATAACTATTCTCCAATGTTGAAATGTGGAATTTTATAAGTTAAAATGTGTTGAAATGAAAAAAAAAAATTTAAACTATTACTGAATAACAATTTCAAACACCTTAAAAGGATCATTGAAGGATTATAATTGAAGAAAACGATAATACTTAGGGTAGGTACCTACATAGAATCTTGTAAAGCACTATTATACACATAATATACAACATGATTACCGTCTTCCTGCTTGACGTGGATTTAACATCTAAAATTAGATGGTCTATTTGAGATTGAATTCACATTTAAAAGGCGTAGTTTTATTTATATTCTAACATACAGTTTTATAACGTTATAAACGAAATGGAAGATAAAATGATTGTGTTACGTGTAATTTGATTACATTCGACTAGATAACATTTTTATTTCATTCAAATAAAAAGGGCGCTTCTTTTTAGTGTGGTTAATAACTTTACGGTTTATAGTTAAGAACAATAAAATACTTACAAAAACTTTGTTTATTTAAGTTTAGTTTAAACAATATTTTTGATTTTTGTGTGTTTGTAAAATCGGGATTGAAATTTTTTCTAAATATAACAGAAAAAATCGAAAAATTGGAATAAAAAAAAGTTAAATATTATAATCTCGCCACATTTACATTTAAACTTTTGTTCTATCTCTATCGGTTTACAAGATGTGTCCCACGGACCCAAGACCCAATTGACCTATGTTGCTCATTTACGAACTCGACCTCACTTTTTACGTCTGGAGTGCGCTGTAAAAATTTCATCTTGACATCCTTTTTCGTTTTTGAGTTATTGTATGCATAGACGTACGGACTGACGGACAACCGAAAATGGACTAATTAGAATTAGATGATTCTATGAACACTTATACCAAAATATTTTTCGTAGCATCAATATTGTTAAGCGTTACAAACTTGACTAAACTTAATATACTATGTATATTTCATATATATATGGTATAATTAACTGGCAGAGCAGAATATAAACTACCTTAACTAGCTTATTTTTCAATGTACATGCAAACTTAATTGAAATCTTTAACATATACGGGGCATGGATATCATTCAAAGTGTTGTGTAAGTTTAAATTTGACCACAAATAATAATGATAAAAGGAGTTTGTTGGGTAAAGTTATAAATACACCAAACTATTAATGAAACGATTGAAAATGAAGTTTAGTAAATAATATTGTACGTATACATGAACAATCTCTGAGGAATTAGCTAAAGTACTATCGGAAAGATGCATTTTAGTATTTAATTACTTTGATGAAAATAATCTTTGCACTACTAATGGTGTATATAGCCAATAACAATAGCGATAAAAGTATAGTTGAAACAAAAATTCTTTAATGATATTAATATTTTACAGTTGAGGGTATAGAATCGTTCATTCGGAAATGAAACTCGCTGAATAAAGTGGAAACAATTTTTTAATATCTCAGTAGAAATCCACATCGAGTATCTAAAAAAAAAATCATAGGGTTTAACCTCCGTTTCTAACACCATGTCTATAACAGAGGCTATCGACATCATTATTTTTAATCTTTATTAAAAACAACCTGGACTCAATATATTGAAGTATATATTAAGCACAAATGGTTCAATATCACAACTATTATATGCCACTTTTTCATGGCCCTAATTAGTCGTATAAGAGAATATTTTCCATAGATAGTCGTTCCATTGAAGAGTGAGTAATACACAAGCGGTAATACTATTATTTTCAATAGCTGCTGTATATTCATCTGAAATCTTTACTTTGTCGCTAAATCAAGTTTAGTAAATAAACTTTTAACTAAGAAGTAACCTACATTCGGTGGACATGTAGGAGAAAAAGTTAGTTTGAAATATTCCATTCACGATATGAATCGTTTAACTAACGCTCAATGCCCAAATTGTTCACTTGTTCTACAGAAATAACAATTCTATATGAATTGTGTATAGACATTTACGGGATGATAGCCAAATTAATCGTTCTAGTGAGCGAACAATTCGCATCACTGTGTAAAAGCTCGAAAAAACTATTGGCATTGGAGATAGGGCAAAGCGTTTGTACCCTTGTAGCATGCGTTCAGCTAAAACTATGAGATTGATTTTTTGTGTGGGATTTTCCTAAGACTCGCCTCTATATCAACAAACCTCCAAAGTTGGAGTACCAAAATGCTAACATCCTCCAATTCAAAACTTAAAAAAATCCCCCAAAATTGGCGAAAGGTCATAGAAAGTTACCTTGATCGGATAAACTAATTTTTTTTTTTTAAATTAAAGTAAGGAGACACAACTTGGATCATTTCAGCCATTCACAAACGTATTCATCGGTACAAGTATGACAAATATTTAAAATTTGACTTAACATTGAATATATCATCAGAAATCAGAACATATAAACATGTACTGTTGCACGTCATATAATTTTTCAATATCATACATTTAAAATAAAAACGAGCGATAAGGGACAAAGTTCCAAATAGCTCGAAAACTAAAAGCTTTTGAGCTTTGTGAACGCTGAGAATTTTGTACCCTTCAGTAACTAACGTTTTTCAAATATACAGAAAATTTGTTCCTGACCCACTATTTAATAATGAATGTGTCGGATTCGTTTACTATCTTTCATCAGATGAAATTCATCAGAATATTCATCAGATTTCTCCAAATAAAAAAAGTGTCCAAAATAAAAACAAAAGCGAAAATGATGATCATGATAATGATAAGAAATTATTTCCAATTTTAAACGGTGCACATTGTATTTACAGAAAATGTCTTTAATAATACCTTAGTTTTGATTATACATTCCCTCTTTGTTTACTAAGGACCTGGTTTTACTTTAATCATATTGCTTGTCATATGGCCAATCAAACAAACAAATTGTGTCAATAAACAAAGTAGCTGTACGTGTATGTTTATGTTAACAACAAGTAAATTTATTCTCAGGCTGCCTTAATATAACAATTAGGGTAAATGAACTTCAACGACTTCAACGGGTTTATATACGTGTGTATACGAAAATGTTGACTCTCTATCTTATAAAAAAAAAATCGAATTGTTCAGTTTTCTGCTAATATTTAAAGCCCTGATGAATTAAAAATAAAAACAGATTCTGATGGGGCATAATCATATAATATGCTAAACTAAAAGAGACTTACGCAATAGTTAATATTTCGGTAATGGACTCATGTAGAGCACAAAATTGTCAAGTCATGACTTAAAAATTTGCGTATAATAAAAAAAGGTCTATATACTGGATGATCGGCCATAGCTTCCATGTCTCAAAACATTCAAAAAGTATATGTAAACATTTGTTTTAAAAATTTTAATTTTAGAGATAGAGGTTTCAACTTTCAAAACAAAAATATGATGATGATTTTTGAAAAAAAGTCATAGCAGATTTTTGTTTCTTTTTATTACTTTTAGGTTTGTATAGTATCCCAAACAAATTTTGTAGCATTAAAATCTGTATCTGTATCTGGAAAATTAAAAGATTCAGACCAGGTACGTTTTTTGCTTTTTTTGAACCAAGAAACCCATGCCCGAAGTTTGTGACTTTTTTTTAAATCACTCGATATATTAGATATTTTAAAAAATAGCATTTTCAAAATATTTCTCGCCAAAGTTTTAATTTTATAATTTACAAAGAATATGAGAGTATCTTTATTAAACAATTAATTATTTGTATTGTCCTTTACTTTTCACAGTTAAAATCAATCACCACTAAATTTATAACACAGAAAAATTGCGTAATTTAGATAATATAAACATGATTTTTGCTGTATAAAGATGAGTTTTGCTTTGTATAAGTTTAAACAGTTTCCAGTTATATCAATTTTCATTTTTAATTTTATTTAAACGTATTTATTACAGCTTGAAGTTGCTCGCTCTACTACCAAATGACACTTTTCATTCAGAGATATGATAATATTGCACTTTGGGTTGCATTAAAATAAATTATGAATGATTTGTAATTAGAAACTTCATCATAATACTTTATTGTAATTTGAATTCCTCAAATTTCTAAGTTTAACTGCAACATATATGTATATTATTCTGCAGTATTGTATTTCATATTGATTGAAGCTTCTGATCTGAAAAGCTAGTATAGTAATAATAACAATAATAATCATAATAATTCCATTTCATTGCTACATACAAACTATAACATTACAAACTTCATTCCTATCATTTCTCCCACCTTAAAATATAATGATGGTGAAACTATACTTGCTTGTCGAAAGATATTCGTTCAATTCTATAAATACATATTTTTACAAAACATAATATTATTGAAAATATAAGTACAAGTATATATTTTTATACAACAAATAGTTAAATAAAATAAAAATTCGTTTCTTGTGAATAGTATTTGTAAAATGAATCTGATATACATTTTTATCTTCATTTAACATTTTGTTATTTCTATTATTTTTATTCAAAAATAATGCAACGAAAAGTTATTATTTTTTGAATATTATTGAGTAAATAATAGTGATGGTATTCAGCAAATATTATTTTAAAATCAGATTACTTACAGCATAATTGAACAGCCACTCCTTTATATTTTTAACAGACGGTTTTTGAAAGCCCAAACCCCCCGCCAGTTGTCTCATGGATGCATTGTGTTTACACTTGTTCCCAATCAAAGTTGTGTTTACACTTGTTCCTTCCAAAGTACAGAGAGTGGGTATAGTTTCGTGATTAACACACTTAGGAAACTTCTTGAGTGTCTTCATTTCAGTGTAACCTACAACATTTACATTTACGAAAACTTTGAAATTGGGGCGTTTTCAATATGGTGAAGACGGGAAACATGTTAATTAAACGACCTATTGAAAAAATACAAACAACCGTTTGCTTTTTTCTTAAATTCAAGATATATGAATATAATAAGAGAGAATAATAGAGGCCTACAAAAATATTGGGCCATTTGGGGTGATCTCCACCCCAACATGTCGGAAAAACGAGGTTATGAAAACTTATGAACAACCGGCTAATTTTCCCACAGTTGTTTAATAAATATAAGTAAAATTAAATGTACATACTGGCGACTGTTTTATTATGCTAACGCCCCAATTTCCAAAGTTTTCGTAAATAAAAATGTTGTAGGTTACGCTGAAATGAAACCACCCAAGTTTCATGAGTGTGTTAGTCACGAAATCACCCCACCCCCTATACTTTAGACTAAAACTGATAATATATAGATAAAATTGACTCGCAAACATTAATGGAAATTGGATTATTTTTTTTTTGAATTGGATCTGAGAGCTTTCGAATTTGTGATACTTATAAAATTTATGTAAAGAGTACCTAATATTATTTTATAATTTTAATCTGATACATGGTTTAGCTTAATAATGATTACAAATTTTCAAAAAATAAAAAAATAAAATTATAATAATTATTAAGCTTAAGGACGCACATTCATAAGACTTGTTAATAGACAAATTAAAAAAAAGCATGATAATATAAAAGTTTAAATTATTTTGAATGATTGAAGATAACTAATTTTGTTTAACTATTTAGAAGTATAATTCTAAAAAAAGTAGAAATATATTGAAATATAAATACCTATATTTAAACGTAAAACAATTTAAAAGTTACTTAAGTTACTTTTATATAGTTAGAAAAATCGTGCAGTTCTAAAAAAGAGAGTAGAATTCTTTTATGTCGACAAAAAAAACACAAATAAATTAAAGTAATATTTGAATATATGGTACTGGCAATAATTATTACGGAGTAATGCTTTCTATATTTGTTAGTTTATTCATATGATCATTAATATTTACCAAACAATGCAAATATATATATATTAATTAGTATTGTGATGGTAATAATTATTTATGCGACAACATCACATCATACATATATGATATATATTCAGAATTAATGAAGATAAGTGATATAATACCACAAATTGTCTTAACATTAATTAAACACCCTATACAAATATTTCAACGATGATATTTGTATAACACGTTAAGTAATATTTAATGTTAATATGTTTATATTTATTAAATCAAAAGGTTAATTATGAAAGAAATAACAATTTTAGAGGAGGTATGTTAAATAAATTATTCACATGTCCGTTCTATACGTACATGTAATGTATTATATGCTTTTAATAATATAAAAACTAATTAATATTAATAGAATTTTATTCAAATATTATTAATAATTCATAACTATCTGTCTCGAATTTATAATCACAATACAGCAGAGATTTGTTTGCTGTAGAATATTATTTAAAGGTTTAAAGTTGAAATATACTGATTCAAAGTACTGCTTCAAAATGAAGCAAAATGCAATAATAATTCATATTAGTCCAATAGAATTCGCTAAAAACTGAGAAATGCATGATCATCAATTTTTTTTTATTTCATAATGTTCCTTGAGATACCTAGACGCGAATGTTCACATTTATGAGAAGGGGTGCTAGATTCTTATTTTTAACTAGCTGTATACACTCACCGACACAGAATATCGTCATAATAGAATTATGTATACTTCATTTTAGAAACTTGTATCATCGTGGAAATTGATCCGATCTTGACCATATACAACTCATTTGACAGCATGTGATTTTAAAAAATGTAGCTCATTATCACTCCATATCGCTTTGGGCAAAGGATTGAAAGAGGAGTAAAAATTTAAATATGTGAACAGTAAGAGAAAAAATTGTTTTGCATGAAAACCATCGATATAGGCTTGTTCCTTCCTCGAGAAAAAGCGCCGTTCAGCTTTGTTGTAAGAACTTTATTGAGCGAATTATTAACTGTCGAAACAGAATTGGCATTGTTGACTTTCAATTACTAAAATAATGATCGCATCGAACCGGGCATCATTCAAGAATTGCAGAAGTATCCTGTGACCTTCAGTTTTTTTAATAAAATCTTTTTTTCTTCTTTTTACCTGTTCATTTCCCTATTTAAAAAAATGCCACTAAGAATTTGGACCAAACATAATCAACCATTCGATAGTTATCCCATTGCATTTTTTGTTTGGAACTCAAAAATGAAGAAATAATAGCTCAAACTATGCCCCACCATCTTGGTTTTTCAAATTTTTCTATAAGAAAAATTGTCGAGAAATTTGTGTTTAAAATTGCGTGACTGATCAAGTTGGTTAAGAAAAATTGAAATAATAATTCAAAAGACAGCTCGAAATTCTAATTAGAACTGTAATTCTTAAAATTTGCTGAGAAAATTTGCAAAAGTTTTATAGCTTCTAGAACTCAATTATATAGAGATAATTAAATGCCCTTTCTCCCTTAATGGATATTTTCAAAAATAACTATTGTGTTTCAATACTTTTTCCCAAAAATTTGAAAAAGATCATCATTTAAATCATTGCATGCCCATAATTTCAAATATCGATTTTTTGAGCCTTTATAGCATACGACACTAAAAAAGGCATTATTTAAGAGGCAGTTAAAATAAGTATCGAGCATCCCATCTCGTGTTTGCACGAAAGTCACATTCAACTCAATTTGTCTCAAATAACACAAAAAAATTCGATGGACATGCGTTGCTGATAATAAGTCTTCTTTTAATGATTATGATGGGACTGTATTATAACAGAAAGGAATCTTTGGTAGAAAAATGATAAAGTAATGTTATAGTTTTGCGAATTTTGACAAAATTGCGATTTTCATTAAAATAATTTTATTTTTACAGACATTTCATTATTTTTTCATTTACAGCATACGCTTATCATGCTATAATCTCATGCCCCTAGCATTTCCCGCTTTAAGTTCTTAGTTTTCAAATCTACAAAAACACTGCTAAAACTCTAATAGAATTATTTTAAAATCAATTGCATGTCTTTAAAGAGTCTTGCAGTACTTTTTAAATGTCACAAACAGAGAGTGTTTATTTTATAGTATATATTTATCTAGGAGCAGTCTAGTTCTTGACAAATATATTAACGAAGTTTATTTTGATTTATCCAAAGATTTCTGTTATATGTTGACAGTGATGTATGTATGTTTTGTTTTAACCAATAATGACTTAAAACTATTTATTACCTGATTGCTTTATTTTAATATGTTAACAAATATAATTTGTGAGAAATGAAATGTAACATTCTCATAAATAAATTATTTTAATTCGTTGGTCTCATTTGCTTCTGTATCAGATGGAAGAACAATTTTATAACTGAAAATTTGGAGCCTTGAAAATTAATGATGAAAATAAATGTTCATTTTTTATTCCTATAAAGGTCAAATAAGAAATATTACTTGTTTCAAGGCTAACATAAAATTTTTTTATCCTAATCAGTTAAATTCTCTCTTATTGTTTTTAATAAATTAGATAAATGCAAGATGGAACAGAGAACTGTGAGGTTTTAGAATCTCTTCAAAATAATAGCCCATCAATTTTGCCACAATTTTTTGTTCATCTTAAAATACATCAAAAACTTAACTACGTTTTTAATTTTTCAACGTTCAATTGAGTAAATTTTCTAGAACGATACTTTTGGATTTTAACAATTTAACAACTTACTTAATTTAAAAAACAATTTACAATAATTCACTAGAAAATACAAATTATGAAATTTTCGTTAATGTTTTTAAGATGGCAAAAACAACTTGGAAAAATCGATGAGTTTTTGTTTTACAGCGATTAAAAAATCGTACAATTCTTTACCCCACCTTGTATTTTGGTAAGAATTACATAAGCAGTTAAGTTACTACGAAGATTTTGTTAAATTGTAATATTTTTAAGTTTTAATACAAGCCCATTTCGGTTTACATAACCATTTAGAAGACATAAGTCTAATAAGCAGCTGAGAATTAATAACATAAATATTAAATAAAATATAGACCTCCCTCCACTAATGACCATTGCGCTGCTATTGAACTTCTCTCCAATCAATTATTTGATTTATAGTTTCGTGATGATGATTATGTTCGTGCTGTTTTATTCATAATATTAATAACAACAATTTCTATCATTCATATTTATTCATGTATCAAATTAATTAGTTGACATATTTTTTTATTTTTTTAATTGGTTGTTCAATATTTTTTTATTGATGATCTATTCTAAATTGTTATTTATTATAAAATGATGATACGTGATGTTTTGAAATGTGTTTTATTTTGTTAGCGCTGTGTCTACTTACATGCTAACGCACACACATTTTCAAAGAAATTCGTAATTTAAAATTTTATTAATATTGAACTGTGATTATGACATGTATTTTGTATACTCACAACTAGATTACGACAGCTATACTTATAACGGCACCGCCCGATATCCTCTTTCGAAATCATAGTAAAGGTGTACACGTATACATATTTTTTTCTTCCCGTTGCTTCCACACTTTTTGTAAAATTAGGGTTTGTAAAATTGTGCGTGCACAGTTTTAACGGATGCAAGCAAAAAAATAATAAATACATTAATACCTGGTTTGAGTCAGGACTTTTTTTTTTTTGTTTATACAGCAATATTGAGTATCTATCTCTTAGCCAAGCAATAAAAAATCAATGATTTAATGGTACAAGAGATGGTAACGAACCGAAAAAGTTGATTTGAAGACGTTTGAAGTTTTGAGTACGCATCCTCTCTGTTCAGATGAAAACTTTGAATTTTAGAATCATTTTAAGGTATGTTAGTTTTAGAAGGTTAAAATATCCTTTAAACTCGTGGTATGCAAAATTAAGTACAAAAAATCCATTGCCGACAAGGTCCGTACTATGTAATTTTAACATATCATAAATTTGTATGATATACATCAATTCAATAATACTCAAGATATGATGACGTGTCACAAACTTTATTAATAGTAAATTATAAAATATTTATAATAACAATGATAATCGTTATGTGTATAATTTTGTAGACACCATTAAAAATGAATAAATTTAATACAATTCTTTTTCATTAGAATTAATTGGATACAATTCACTTAATCACAAAAATAATAATACAGTCTTTATAAACACTTTGCATGACATATAAAAAATGAATATTTAGTAAAATTTCTGTAGAACGAAGTACTTGGTTTTAAATATTCAAGTTTTAAACAAACTTATTTTTAGACATGAATGAGATTTTTCAGTCATGTCGAAAAAGAATTCAATTATCGTTGGTAAAAACAAATCTGCAAACTCTGGATATAACAAACAATCTTCAATTGCAAAAAAAGGATACGCACCTTTTTATCTATTTTTAGTAAAACGTTTATTTAAGTTTAGACTTGAATTTGTGAATGACAGAGAATTGGGAATCGAATTCAGAAGTAACCGGGAATAGTCAGTCCTACTGCTTCTGGATGTTCCGGATAAAATGAAGTGTTAAACCAAAGAAAACTTAAATATTGATATGATGTCTACATGTAAAAAATCGTAGCTTGTTTCATGTTTGTACGGACATCAACTAACAGTTTCAAAAGACGAGGTTTCCTGTCTTTGTTTGTAAAATATCGGTTTTAAGTTCTGTTTCATTTCAAAATATTTCAAATTTGAAAGCTGGCCTGTCAATGTAAACATTGTGCATTCACATATCAAATCACTTCTCTCGTTTTTTTTTACTTGTGTACAGACATTCAAAAAAGAAGAAGCTTTTTGCCTCATACTTTTTGGAATAAAATATCAAAGCAGGCTTAGCGGTTTACAATTAATTTAAAAGTACAGTAGTCATTAGCCTCCACCCGCGCCTCTCCCACTGCTTTCCTATTTAATCAGTTCATCTTTCCTATTAAATTTGAGTTAAAGTTCGTTATAAATTTTAATACGATCCAGTAATCCGAACAAGTGATTGTATTTTCCATTTGTAAAACAAGATTTAGATTCCAAAAATCTCCATAAAAAATATCGGTTTGAAGATTTACAATCTTATTAACAAAAACTAAAAAAATATTTTAACAGATTTCACTGTAAACCGAATTTATTTAATTGGACATCATATCAAAAAATTCACTATTGATGAATGCATCACTGTAAGGATAATATTTATATTTGTTCTGTCCATCAAAATATCACTTAAGTGTTATGTGTAAAAATAATTTAAGTTTGATGAAAGAAAAAAACTTAAAAAAGAATGACAGTGATGTCATCGAATATCATGATGTGAAGTGGACAAACTGCTGTGATTTTGATACGGAATTAGATACGGCAGACATTAATGACGATGATTGCTTACATATAACAACGATTCAAATAAATGAAATAACAACAAGTCTGATGTTTACCTTATTTGGTTAAGTAAGTTTGATTATTGCTTTAAATTTAAAATGAACTTTGAATTGAACTGGTAAAAGTAAATAAATGTGATCATACTATTCGCGATTAAAGTTTACCTACCATGTTACTTTGTGCTGTACAACGCTGAAAGTTTTGAGAGAGATATTCCAGGGAGACTTAGGATAATGCCACCATTTTCAATCAAATAAGTTTGGTATCAAAGGAAATATAAATGCTACAGCCAAACCGTTAATCATAGACTTATATAGCTGAATAAATAATTTAATTGCCTTAACTGTCCTTTGGGTAAGTCTAAATTGGGAAGCAGAGCACTGACATGCATAACAAAATTTAATAGCTTTTATTATTTAACATAAATATTCTTGTTGTTACTCGTAAAAAAATAAGAAATCAGTCATATTTTATTCACATGTTATGCCCATTTTATATCTTCGGTTGGGCGTATTTTACATGACTACTCTAAAGAATTTCAGCAAATATTGAGGCTTGTTGGAAGTTTTAATTTTTGGAGAAAAATAAAATGCATATGTGTTTTTGCCAAGCGAATTATTTGCTTTATCGGAGTTTGGATGAACGCGTGCAAATACGTATTTGGATTTGCGCATGTTCGTAAAAATTCAATTCCATTTTCCCATATTTAGCCCATAAAACATGATATCTTAATTTTTAGATCCAAAATTAGAATATCTTACAATCAATGAGTAAGAATGATGTATAATTTAATAATTTCTTTATTATATTCCATAATCCTGAAAGTAGACTTTCACAAAGCCTTAACTCTCCCTCCTCTACTTTCTAATTATCCTATTCTAATGGTCTAAAGAAGACCAAGAAGTATTTACCACTCGAACTGCGAATTGGAGCATTAGATAGAAGACAATATAGGGCTTATGCGACTAGCCCCATCACTTTTATATTATAAACTGGTAGGTGGGTCACTGTGGAACACAGGGCACAATGAATAAACCGTGATATTTGTACCTTATCCCAAGAAAAACTTCAGAACAAATTACACAAAATTATTAAGTCTGGTTAACTCAATAATTCTGTGTAATTTGTTACGGAATTATCTTGGAATAAGGTACAAATGTTAAGATTGTACCAATATGTCCCGTGTTTCACTGTACCCAACTTCTCTCTACCTATATTTTACATATAATTTGAATGTAATGTAACTGAGCATTACATACTCCAGGAATTATGTTATAATTTAAAATCTATGACCTTAATGAAAACCTTATTCACTAGTTTGTGAAAGAATCCTAATTAAACCATATTACCAATTAAAATTATACGATGGATGCATTATTTTTTCAACGTAAGTAAATTGTATTAAATGAACTATACCTGTAATCGATTAATGTAAACATCCACGCATTTATTACTTAATTTACAATTTTACATTTCTAAATTTATTTTAAACCTAGACGACATCAAAGTGGATGCAAAAGGTATGTATACCACATGGAAGCATAATACACAGAAGTACTTCATGCAAAAGCACGTACTTCGCAAACAACTATATATATGTTATGTGTAGGTATAATATATACCTATTCTCAATGAACGTACGTCTAGACGAAATATGGAAAATATATTGTTTAAATAAATTTTTCAATGAAAGAGAATAAAAGCTAAGTACTCAATGGAGTAATTTTTTGACTTAAATATCATATTATTTATATATTTGAGATAAAATTCGAATTATTAAAAATAAGATGATAACAAAATCTGCATTGTTGTACACAAGTTCAGTCTTTCATTAGATACCAAACCGAAGGTTATTTTCATCAATGTTGATATTTTCCATTCATAAAACCATACAAAATAAAAATAAAAACAATACCATCTATCAACGATACAATGAACTAATAATATAAATAAATCACTATTTACAAAACACTTTCACTATAAAAACATAAACAAACTTAAAATTTCGCGCCACTCACAGATAGAATCACATCACACGGTACATAAAATCAAAACAAAACACTCTCATCACCACATCATAAACATACAACCAAAAACATGAGATGATTATTTAAGATAACAATGAATATTAAATAATCTTTTAGTTTCGTTGTGTCGAATAACTTCGAAGAAAGTAGATTCCTCTCTATATACTTCAATTTTACATATTATTATTATGATTATTACTATTCTACACACTCTTGAAGATGATGTCGCCCGTTCGTGGTGTCATGTACGTATGAATGAACGCAAAAACTAGTCAGCTAGTTTCCCCCACGTGTAGTAGTTGTAGACGTCGAACTATATACATACATACACAACTTACTTACATATTCGTATATCATATAACTGGCTTGTTGGTTTGATGTTATGTTCATCATAGCAGTAACAGCAGAGTATAATACACCATCAGGAGTTGTTGTTAGTTGAGAAGATCATTTGTTCGTGGCAGAAGTACGTCGTAACATACCTTCATCCTACAATATAGTCCTGGATCTGGACCTGTTTCACTTCCGGAGAATATGGTACAGAAGTGTTTAAAAGTTAACCCATGGAACTTTTCCACTCAGATATCAAGTTACCACATCATAAACTTTCCGTCTATGACGTAATCAAACACGATAAGAAAACCTGTTAGTTTTTCCGTCATTTAACTAAAAAGTTATGACTGGATTTCGGGTTTATTCTTGCTCTTTTGGCCAATTTAACAAGATATTAAATTTGTAAAGAATGCATAGAGGCATATTTTGAACGCTTGAACGCAGCACGATACATGATATTTGAGAAAAATGTGCTAAACGACAATCGTCGTTTTTCTAAGCAAAAAAGAATATGAAAGCGGACGTCAAGTTGGTTAGTTTTAATCAAAGTCAGGTACATAAGGTCTGACTCACAGATTGGTTGGTTAAAAAAAATTTTTAAGATTATCTAACAACACTTAAAACAATCTTAAACGAAAAAAGTTCTATGAAGCTTGGAATGCCTGTTGTACGGCCAGCTGAAACCATATCTTAACATGAGTGTGTAGCAAAAAGTTAAATCTGTATTTTCTGCAAAGATCTTTTTATAAATTGATCAATAATGGTTCGTTCACTCACTAGCATTAAATGAGAAGAACCGGATTAAAATTAAAAAGAGACATTTTTCGGAAATCGGAAATCGAAATGACGGTCAAAAATTTACCTGTTTAGATATAATATTATAACAGCAACCTGAAAGGAAGCTATGGGCAAAAAAATTTCAAACAAATAGAATAATTTGGGAAAATTGGCTATGAGTTTGGCTAAATAAATACGTGGTATAGCATTTTAATTACGTCACGCTCGAATTTCTTATGTTGTGAAAACTTGACACCTGAATTTTAAAAAAACACTATCATGAGTACTTTTAAAATATTTCTGAAGAAAAACACTCCATTAGCAGCTTTCTTACAGAAGCTTACCTAGATGCTGGATTAACATCTCTATCATACAATAATGTGTGTATACATGGTATATACATGCTAAAGAGCTCACCAGAGAATGGAAGGTACCTTCTCTTGACAGACATAGGAAATCTATTAGAAATAGTATGCTTTCTTCATGTAACCGACCGCAGTAAGTAAAAACACAGGATGTTTTAAAGTAGCAAATTTTATGAAGTGGAACAACATGCCATGATTTGAGAAAGAATAACAGTAGCTTTATTTTATTACCTCTGCATCTCCATCCAATGGTGATTAAAACCAAATTTAAATTTATTTATTTTTATACAGAATGGAAAGAAGTGTAATTGAAATAACGCGACGACAACGGTTTTATACCACTTACATATGTTAATACCTTCAGGTTATTGCAGTTTTTTTTAGACACGTACGCGGCTTAGTGCCTACTACTTTGGTTATTAAATAAATAACAATGACTGCTATACCATAGTGTTTCTACTGAACGTAGTACTAATTTTGTGTGTATTTAATATTTTCTCACATATGCCAACCTCTCAAACGACATAAGAAATACAAGTTTGTTTTAAAGTCGAAAAAAAAAACACGTAATAGAGAAATAATTAACTTTGATTTCAAAGACTTTAGCAAGTTGTTGAAAATTGGTAATTGAAAGAGTCGAAAATACTGTGTGTAAGTTGCTCCAGTCACATGGTTGCATTCAAAAATTGGGAAATGAAAAATTACCAATACAGGTTTCCTCTTACTATATTAACTGATAAAAAAGTTAGTTGTTAAAGATTTATCTGTCGTAATTCTTCTCAATTTCGATTTTTGTTCGACTTTCTAGCATCAAAAACGCTGCGACACGAGTAAAATTGCTCACTAGTTTTTTCACAGACAAAATGTCACACTCAATGAGCCGTAGCTCGGAAAGTATTATTTTTACAGGAACGAAAAGCAGTCGAATTCCTTTATTAATATATTATTTTTGTAGTTTTGTACTATTTTCAATTTAAGGATGTATGAGCATGACAACAATGTTTGATTTAAATTTGTTTGTAGGTAGTCTTTGACTCAAAGAATATGTGGTTAAAATTTCAGCTTAGGTATCCGTGCAAATTTTTAAGAAAAAAGTCATTAAAAATCGATATAAAATACATTGGCTCTTATGGAGGAATCTCAAAAAACGACATATTTTGGAAGTTTTTGATAATTTTCATTTGGAATGAATGAAAACAAATTTAAAAAAAAGTTTTTAATAGAAAGTAAACATATTAGCAATGAATTAGAAAAGAAAAAACCTAAGTGTCACCGTCCATATAAGAGGGATGTAAGAGTAGGGTAGATTAAGGGTTGAAATTATTTTTATCTTATTTTCAACTTTGGTAATGAATTTTGTTATAATTTTTATAACTTCATGAATGTAGACGAAAAATAAGAATAAAATTTTTCGATATGTGTCTTGGTTTTCGAAATATCGAAAGCTAAATAATTAAACAAAATTTTCAATTTATATCGTCATGTAATAATATAAATTTATCATCAAAATTGAAAATATCTATTTTTAAATTTGTGCCCCCACTACCATGCTCATACATCCTTAATAACGTAAGATTTTAGAATTTATTCCGTGAAATTTGGAACCTCGAGTATATTACCTATCTTATGATAAAAAGTTTTTATTGTAAAAAGAAGTATATCTCAGTTTTTTTGTAAGAAAGTAAAATAAAAACTGAAAATGTGTAGAATATTGGTCATATTATTTGAATTACTGACCAAAATAACCAACAAAGTTTAAAAGGATGAATTGAAACTTTATAGGACAGAAACCATTATCCAAAAATTCGATAGAAAACGAAACTAAAAAAATTCAATTTGGTAACTTTATTAGTAATTTTTCAGTTCCAAGAATGTTTTAAGTAAGGTCCAATAATGTTTTTAACAATTTATTTCTTTAAATAAAAGTTAGCGTTTTTCGAAACAATTGAAAAGAAACATTTACATAGAAACATCCGTGTCATTCCAACAACTTTGATTGACTCGATTATCGTCTTGAATGAATAAGAGTTACGAGTTGTATACTATATTATTATGAAAAAATGCCACCCACATATTATTGAATGCAGTTTTTCATTACAAACATCGTGTGTGTCACAAGAAACGGATAAAAAGGGATTTTGAATTGACAATATTCAGGCACATGTGAAAAGAATGGCAAAGTTGAAGATTTTTTCTAATGTCAGTTTTATCTTCATACAAACACACTCAATGTATACAGAGAAATTTAAAATAATAAAGATGAAACTGTATGAAATATTATAGAAATTTTGGTAAAACATCTATCCTTTAAAATGAAACAATCACTTCGTGTTCGAAGATTTTTTTTATATCAATAAAATGGATCTTTTGCTGAACAATGTTTTTAACTTTTGAAGACAAAAATGCCAATCGTAGTTTTACGTCGCTTTTTTTAATTTAAAAAATTTTTAGTAATTTCTAGATATTTTTTAGGATTGAATTTTTGAATTATTTGCATAGGAATAAGTGCAATGTACATAGGAATTTCGACAATAAAGCAAGGGTGCTTAAGAAAAAGCCTTAATTATTAGTACGTTTTTCTAATCAATAGCTAAACAAAAAACCAAATGCAAAAATCACTTTTATCATTATCAAAAGTCAAGAATACGTACAAACTCAAAGTATCAACAAGTGAAATTTACAAGATTTAAAAATCCCCGACAAATTTTTCGGGTACGGAAATCGAAACTCGCACTTGAAACATAGCTAAGAACACTCTCCGTTAAATTAGTTTTCAAACAAAACCAAAAAATTAAAATCGGTTCATTCGTTTGGGCGCTACGATGCCACAGACACGCAGAGACAACAAACATAGCGGTCAAACTTATAACATCCCTTTTTTTAGTTCGGGGGTTAAAAATAAAAATAAACAGTGAAAAAACAGGTCTTTGGAATTCGAGTTTTCACACCTATGTTCTACAATGATAATTCGTTCGAAGCATTTATTAATTTCGAGAAAAGACTTACGATATAAATAAATTTGGCAGAAGCAGTATTTTCCGCCCCGATTATCCTATCTATATTATATTACAAACAGCCCATACAATAATATTTTGAAATATTGAAACACAAAGTCATGTATGTGTGTCTTGACACAACTGAATATTCTTAGATAGAATATTTCTATCTATTGTCAGATAAACAGTTGATTTTTCTTTTTTTAGAAATGTCAAGAATATTTTAATATTTTATAGCAAATAGTAAAAGAATATATTTCGTTTCAGACTGCACAAGAAGGAATCTGTTAAATATTTTATACATTATTATGAATGAATAATGTAAATAATAAAATATTCTTTGATTCTCTTTATACAATAACTATTGATAGGGAATGTGTGTTAAAAGAGAAAGGTAAGGACATCCTGTAGAAAATGTGCACTAAAAGTAAAAGAGCAAAAAAAAAGTTATTTTCCGCAACTCATCATCATGTTTGACTGGTTAATTTTTTGTTGTACTCTTAAATATACTTCTTTTTGCTATTAACACATACGTTTCTCTATGTATGTAGAATCGTCATGTATGTCTGCCATGTCTATGCTTTTAATGGTATAAGAGGATTGTGCGTGATGATCCATCGTTATGATTCTATATCGGTGTCTATAATGCTAGCCAAACGTGTAATTTAGTAAAATAGTTATAAGGTAATGGAACCAATGATAACCCGGATCTTACGATAGACCACATTTAAAAAAAATAAGTATTTAATGACTAATTCATTTCAAATTTCATGGGCATGCGTAAAAACTAGGACAGGTAAAAAAGCAACCCCACCTATACACAAATACACCGCCATTTTAACTTCGGACTTTAATGTTCAGTGACATAACAAACCAAGTGCGTATTTTATAACTTAGGAATTTGAAATAATTGAAGAAAAAAGAAGCTGAAATAGTATTTTATTATAAGCAGTATATTTTCTTACCAAAACGTTTCAAGCAATTAAACATGGCACAGCAAGGTTCAAAAAGCTAGGTCCAAAATTTGTAACACTAAAGCAGTATTGATCGTTGACCGTAAAATTCGACACTGAAGTTCCATAAAAGGTCTAATAAGTTTATTACTACTCCTATCACACATATAAAAGAATATTTTGCTCATCGTCTTTCACTTTCAAATATTCTTTCCAAAACTTTTGGACATCTTAGTTTCTTATGCCAAAAGCACCCAATGCCATTGCCTGTGACTAGACTGAAGTGTACTCATATTGCCAATTAATTTTTTATTTTAAATTAAATTTTTTCGATAATTAATACAACGACAAGTCCTAGTTGAGAAACATGACTATCTGAGAAATATGTTATCAAGTTTATGTAATTACCAGTTTACCAGATACCTTTTTCAAATGTTAGTGAAAATTGTTTGTTTGATAATGTGTTGTTAAAATAGAAACAATAGTTTTCTCTTTTCTCATTCTCTAAAAATAAAAACGTTTAACCAATTGTAATAAAATGTGAATATGACAGAACGATTACTGATGAGTAAGTTAAGGTACAGACAGCGTAAAAATATCTTAAAATGAAAATATGAGGAGGAAAAGTATCCACGTTAGTTGAAAATACATTCGTTCGACATAATAAACAACATGAATGTATTAAATGTTACAAATTTAGTAGTATGAGTTGTGATTAATTACTTTGTAGATTTTACGCTTTGTGGATATGAATGTTGTTGAGGTATGACACTCACTACATTTACGGTCTATCAAGCTTTCAAAGGTAAATTATGCAGACACAAAAATACCTAAGAGTAAAAAAATTTTGGGCGACAATCTAATAAGTTAGGAAAAGCTAGTAAAATACTTGCAAAATACAATTGATTTCTGGCAACCTTTTGCAGCTTTTATTTTCAAATAAATACCGAATCAAACCTGAAAATTTAGACCAGGCACTCGGACAACACCTTCTAATTTATAAACAGGAAAAATATTTTTGTTTCACACTTTACCATCTTGTATTTTTGAAACAAAGTATTTGTGAACGTATCTTAAGAACTTTTTTTCCTAACTCAAAAATATATTTTTAAATTTTTTGCACTTACTAGAGAAATATGAAGTTTTTACCAATAATAAGCACTATAACAAATCGCTCATATTTATTTTCTCACTCTGCTGTGGGTGGCAAATTGTTTTCTTAATGTTGGCTAGTCAAAAACTTGTTTAAGGAGCAGAATTTTTTAGGAGAAAGATAAACCAAACAGCTCCTAATATACTCTAAACTAAAGGTAATAATTATCACTTTAAGATGCTGTAACTTTATTCTTGTTAAGATACGAAAAATATTATCATGCCTGGTTTTTTATTAAAAAAAAAACATGCCATTGCCTGAAACTTGTTTTCAAATTTATTACCATTTATGGGAATGTTGAACAAAAATAATGGATTCGAATTCCTTTAGGGCATAAACAAAGTTGAATTTGTGTCCCTAAATGATTCTGTTTCAGCAGAGTTTTAACAATTCATTTATTAAAATGTATTTGGTTTCGTAAGAAAGACTTATCTCTGCTATCTTGAAAGACCTTTTGATCCATTTTACAAAGTCTGAGATTAGCTAAACAAAGTTCAGTTGTTGGAACGTAGGTATTATATATTTCTGGGTAATTGGCGAATTCTACTGACTGATTAACTTAAAATTTTTTTTTTTTTAACATAAATCGTGTAAAAAAATTTTATTAGTTAAATTAAGTATGTTTCCAGTAATTTGTGACTATCTACAGTAAATATTAAAACATTCTAAATTAAAGTTTTAGCAAGAATATTGGGTAGTTTAGCAAGGATATTACTGGTACTCTTGCTCAAGTTAAAATTGAATTATGAACCGGAGCGGCTGAATAATAATATTATTTTCATTAAATACAAAAAAATAATTTTTATCCTAATTAAAATCTTATGTTTCAGATTATAGATGTTGATTATATTTCTTAGTTTATGTTGATATATATTTTATTGTGTAAATTAACCAAACATCGTTTCGATTTTACTACGAAAAAAAATAATGGGCAGAACTTTATCCCTCAGAGTGGAACAAATTTGTTGAAACTTGTGTCAACAAATACCCAATGTCTTCATTTTTTAAAAGTAGTTTGAAATGCTTAAACAATGACGAAAATTTAGTAAAATATTATTGAAAACTTACGCAAACATGGTGACTTCATGAACTCATGAAGTTAATCGAAATATAAAAACTTGAAAAGCTTACCTGAAACAAAGAAAAATAAATGTTATTTTAAATTATTAACAAGAAGTGTTTGAAATTTAAATCATGAATGTGTTTAAATAAAAAAATCAGTCTCTTCCCTGGAAATATTCACCACTATTACTTTTTTGTATATTATACCTTTAATTTATGAAAAAGTATGTTATACTTAATGCAAGCTTTTACTAAACTTTGGCGTGATTACCTGAATACTAGGGTGCATCGCATTTCTTTGTAAGCATTTTTCAAAAATCTTAATCTATATAAAAACAAATACAAATATCGATATTATTTCAAGAATGGCTCACTGTCGATTTATGAGAAAGTGGCGCTACACTAGCTTTATTTATTTATTTAAATGTGTACTACCCACAAGTATAAAACCAACTTTTAAAAAGCCACTAGTTCACTTTCAACAAGTGCACTTATGACTTGTGCTATTATGGAAACGAACCTTTTTGAAGATGTCAGTTGGTGATGATTAACCTTTAATTACACTACCGAAACTGTCTGGAATTATTAATAATGTCCGGATTTAATAATAATATGATAATGTTTATAATTTGTCTTATGTAGTTACTTCAAAAATTTTTTTAGTATTATTTAAAAAATATAATGCTTTAATTGTTGATTTTCTTTTGCATATGCACATTTCTAATTTCTAATATTTAAAAGTATTATTAAATGTTTATTATGACGTTATAATTAGAAATCTGCACATGCCAAATACCGACATCCAAAAGGGTTCTTTTCCATAATACCACAATTCGCAAGTGCACTTGTTGAAAGTGAACTAGTGGCTTTTTAAAAGTTGGTTTTATACTTGTGGGTAGTACACATTTAAAAAATAAGCTAGTGTAGCGTCACTTTCTCATAAATTGACAGTGAGCCATTCAGACTTTCATAAAAGCCGGTCATGTAAAAATATTTTACTCATTTGTATAGATTGACCGGTTTTCCTTGAGATTTAATTCGCTGAAAATCCAAAATAAAATTCGGTTGTCGACTGTCATCATTGGATGGTAAACGATCTCAAAATAGATAATGATTTTTACGATCAGTGATAAGCTAAAATAAAGAATTTATACGTGTTTCTTAACAAGGTTGCAACATAGATTTTAAATAAATATTAATTAAAAAATAGCATTAATATAAAATACAAACACAAATTCATTAAGATTATAAATTAAAATTCACTTGAAAGAAAATATACTGTTCTATTCGTTTTAAAAGTATGATGAAATATCTACGAGCAAGTTTTGAAAGAATAACGTGTAAGAAAAACTTAATACATAATCATCTACCCTCGTAGCATGGATGACAAAAATAGAAAATACAGAATGTACAGGATTGTTCAATAATATGTTACCACGTTGGGAGACATTTTGTTTAAAAAAAGTTACCACATAAATGATACAAACAGATAGATGTTACTAAGATAAGTCCAAAAAGATTTTACTACTTAAATAAGACGTTTATTTTAAGAACAAAATACAAAAGTAGGAGAACGAGGAGTTTTTTGTAACAGGGCGAATTAGTCACAGGACTTTTTCACTGGTGATGCATAATTTTACTTTCGCAAACTTTTGGTTTGCTTTACTATTATCCACTAATTGGATCTTGGTATATCATTTTGATGATGAATTTTTTTATTGAAGTGAAACTTTTTATGGGACACTAGCGTTTTGTCATGAGTGTTAACTCGTACAGCTAACAAGCTAACAAACTGTTAAACTCCTTGTTGTCTCTTTCTTATTACCATTTACTCCAGCAGAGTGAGAGAGGCCGTGGGACTTGATAACTGTACATATATTTATTAAACAAGGATAGTTCAAACCTACTTACATTTAAATCTTATATGTCGATCTTTATTTATTATTAAATGTTATTAAAGTACATATACCATTATAAAGTACTGTACATATATCATTTATTTATTAAACAAGGATAGTTCAAACCTACTTACATTTAAATCTTATATGTCGATCTTTATTTATTAAATGTTTTTACAATAAATTGTAAATGTTTGTATCTACTATCTTTTTTACTTATATAGTTCTTTTCTTAATGTAGAATGTTTATGTATATGTAATATATATATATATATGTATATGTCTATTAAATTATTTCATATTTCATATTAAAAATTTTTTAATATTGTTTTTATTGAAGTGAAACTTTTTCTCAGTTATTGTCAATGAAGATACAAAAAATGTATGCGTCAGTCCAAAACTAACAGCGTCAAAAGTGAAACTTTTTATGTAATTCAAAAACTGTCAATGAGTGTACAAAAAAATACATTGCAGCAAAATTAATTACTACGGAAGTTTCACTCGTACGTACTATTATTTACATATACATAAAACTATATACATATACGTACAAGTGAAACTTCCGTAGTAATTAATTTTGCTGCAATGTATTTTTTTGTACACTCATTGACAGTTTTTGAATTACATAAAAAGTTTCACTTTTGACGCTGTTAGTTTTGGACTGACGCATACATTTTTTATGAGGTTGTGTAACCAGTTTCGAGATTATTCAATTAATTAAATAGTTATCGTGAAAATATTAAGAACCACATCTTGGGGCTACTGTCACGAAATCTTGGGGTTTGTTGTAACATGTTACAACTTGTTACTTGTTACAATTAATTGTAATATAATTTGTTTCTTTTTCAAGTGTATAAGAGAAAGTCAGCGCTGGCGATACAAAGCCAGAAGGTATATGCGTTACCTGCAGCTGAAGTTTCAGAAAAGCACTATAGAATTCGGAAGGCGAATAAGAACTTTCGTGTAGGTATCTCACGTATCTCTTTACAGATATATTTAGAAAAAGAGGAATAATGAAAGTCTAAAAGTTGGCTATGTCCAGCCTAGATAAATATTTACAGCAGAAAGAGAATGTAAAATAAGGCTTTATAGGCTTTTACAATTCCAGAAACGACGACACTGAGCGGAGGAACATCTTTTAAAAAGATTGTTAAGACTTTCTTTGAAACAAATATATTTTTTGTTGATTATTATATATAATTGAAAGTAATAAATGATTGAAGGTGTCATATTCTCGTTTTTTAATACTGTTACCACTTGCCTTAATATATGTTATAGCAAACTCCAAGCTCGGAGTAAGTTGTGACACCACCCTTTTTGAAATAAAAATGTAATTGTGAAGGAGATACTCGTAATTTTGATATTTTTTCAATTTGGATCAGTAGAAGAATGGTTAAAGGATCAATCAATAGTTCGAGGTAATTTAACGAATACACCTCAAGTCATTTTAATATTTCTAAAAATTGTTATATCAAGCCCCTCGTTTCGTAATATATAATTTGAAATAACGTATATACAAAATTTTACTTTTGTATTATGTTCTTAAAATACACATCCATTTAAATGGTAACATTACCACTTAAATGGGTGAGACGTTTATTTTAAGAACAAAATATAAAAGTAAAATAATATAAAAGTTTTTTTATCGATTGATGTAGATCCAAATTCAGCTTCTCAAAAACTGCAGACAAGTATCGATAGAATACAACATTGGTTGAATAAGTGGGGCATTCAAGTTAACGAGATGAAATCCGTTCAAGTAACGTTCAATTTGAGAAATGAAACGTGTGGTGAAACGTTAAGTGGTAACATTTTTTTTTTTCATTGTGACTCTCCTATTAAAGTGGTATCATCTTTTTGAACAAAATGTCTCGCATTTACGTGGTAACATCTTACTGAACAACCTTGCATTATAAGGTGTATAGTAATAAAACCAATTCAAATGAAGTACATTAACATCTTGTTACTTACTATAAATTAATTTTCAATTATACCGGGTGTATCAGTATAAATGATAATTATACCGGGTGTATCAGAAATGTCATATTTCTGCCAGATTTGTTAGTTTTCAAAAAGTTTCGAACAAAAGTTGATATTTTATTTAAGAAAAAAATCAATCAAATCAAAATCTCATAAAAACATCGAAAACGTTTGTTCGAAACAATTTTTCATAAGCCACAGTAAAGAATAAGAATAAGGCATAGTATACGAAATTTATAACGCTTGCTACTTTGAAGTGGAGATTCAATATGGTTTTCGGACGTTTTCGGGCACATGTTCCTTTTTCCAAAATATTTACTTTGATGTACCTTATCATCCTTTAGATTTTTGGCCATTATTTCGATACACTGGGTATACAAACAAGAAGATGATTTAATATAGCAAAATACAGTATTTTATACTATGAATTTCGAAGATGCTATTGGTAAAAAAAGTGAAACCAAAATAAATAATAAAGTGTCCTTCGTAGACAGCCAATATAACTTAGCCTAACCTAACCTATTAGAAAATTATAAAATATAAAAGTATTATCCAAGTTTTAATTAGCCTAGTAACTAAACGATAATTAAATATGGTATGGAAAAAAAACAGTTTTTAGTTTTCTTGTACGATGGCATTTGCAGGATCAAGCTGGAGTTCATTCTGATTTTTAAAAGAATGAATATATTATTTAATAATGTTATTTAATAATAAAAAAAAATTTTTTTTTTTGGTTCAAGTTATTTTTAAACCAATCTGACGACAGAATGTGAATTGGTGAAAAAAGAAAATCATTTAAATAATGTTGCTTAACTTTAATGAATAGTAAACGATCATTACACATTTTGACATAAAAAAATTATACAGAAAATGTTACAAATGAATTGCAAAATTCTAACATAAAATAATTTTCTCATTTGCGATACATAAAAATTTAAGTTAGAATAACATGGCTTACATGTTATAAATTGGAATATTTACATTAGACATTACTACAAACATCTTCAGTAAACTAGTTAAATGTCTTTTCTTGAATGAATAAGATGTATTCAATCTTCAAAACCTATTTGTGTTTGTTTACATCAAACAAGGGTGCTACCAGTATACTTTATTTTCCAACTAGAAAATTGCCTTCTTCTACTTCATTTATCAACATTTAGACATAATACCATTAGGAGCATTTTTTTGTTACAAATTCCTTATGTAGATAAGATTAATATAATGTATATACAAATCAATTCACATAAATCTCCGTAACTTTTCAAAGTTATTTATTTTTTCGTAAAACAATTTTTGTTAATTACTTCTCTAGCATGAGCTAAAATTATTGTTGAAAACCATTTTCAGTATTCTTATATCAGAGCTGGATATAGTTGGATTTTCCAAATATGTGGAGGAATAACTAGTTTGTATAACTCGTACCCTTTAAGAAAAGCTTTATCGAATAACGTATTATGTCTGTTCGACCTAAAAATTGTATACTTTGTCTATAATAATCTTTTTAGTCAATCCGTTAGACTTTTGTCGCTTCATCGCAGTAAATTATACTTTTTTTGTAATTGTAAGAGATAATCTACGGACAAATGAAAAACTAATTCTTTAATTTATACAATTTCGAATGTATGCTGAGGTAAAGTGAAGCAGAAATATTTAAGCAAACAAAAAATATTCTTGTAGTAAGAATAAATTTACTTTAGGCAAAAATAATTTCATAGCAGAAGAAATTGTTTACTGGTCTCAAAAAATTTCCTCTTTCTTTTAAAATGCAAAAATTATTGTTGAATTAAAGTAAACTACAAAAGCTTTTTTTTCAATGTAGAATTTCAATCATTTTGATTATATTTCGAAGAAGTTTTGTTGTCAAATAAAAGTTGATAATTCTTTTTATAAAGAATAACTTCTACATTTAAACTTTTGTTCTATCTCAAACGGTTTATCAAATGGATATATCTTCATTTGATTGAATGATCAAAAAAATTCTATTTTATAATTTTCATGTATCGATCAATTTTGAAGCAAAAAATTCGGGATTAGGTACCTCCCGAAAATCGGAGTTAGGTACGCTAAAATGTAGACCTTTTTTCACGAAGGTTCCAACCTAATAAACAACTGTGGAAAATATCAAAGATAGATCGATTTTTTCTTTTAGATATTTAGTATAATTGTTCAAATGATTGATGTGCAAAAATTGCACTTAACGACAAGAACATTTTGCTTAATTTTTTTAGAAATATTTGATGATTAATCAATGTTGTATTTGATGATTAATCAATGATGTATAGTAAAAATGATTATTCTTGACACAATTGTTGTCCTGTACTAATTAGTACAAATTATTATCGCTAGATGGCATGTTTGCAATTTCCAGATATCAATACTGTGATTTTATATAATTGAAAATGTCAAAGGATATGATGCGTTACAGACACACATTACCTGTATTGCCTTTGTTTCTTAATATAATGTCAAGCATTATTACCATGCATTAGAAATCGAAAAGAAACAGACACAGCTGTATAAATTTTTATCCTTTAATATGAATTAGTTTCAATATATTAGTTTCATATAGAGTGCAACTCGATGGATATAAATTAAGAGCGTATTCTTTTTAAGTCGAAAGTGTTTTATATAACTGTAATAGACGGGGTGCCCTTTGCCCTATAAACTTACAAAGGCTAGACTCTCTGACAAAGAAATGGTTTTAATTTAGATGAAAGACAAGAACAAAATTCAAAAATCTCACAAAATAGGAATTTTGAAGTACTAAGTTTCCTCACTTAATAAAAGGAAAGGTCTGGTATCTATATAATGAAATTTTATATCTATATAATGAATTTTCTTTGTTCTTTACTAAAACATCTATTTATAATAATGAAAAGAAGTGAATGGCATAACACATATTTTAAATGCAATTTAAGGGAAATGATGCATAAATAAAGTAATAACGGTGATCAAATTCACATGAGTTTCGAATATAAATTGTTTGTAGTTTTTGAAAACAAATGAAACGTGTTTTAAACAACAACAAAACAAGAAAATCTGAGAAAATAAGACAAAATAATAAAATGATTGTTTACCATGATCAGGCGGTGGTGCTTACGAAAACTAACATAGAAGCTGTTTATTAAAAATTCAAATTCTTATTTCTAAAATGAACATAAACTTACACTGATTTTGGTATTTTGCGATATCATGCACTGAAGTGTTTTAAGTGTGAAATTTATTTTAAGCGATTTTTCTGTCAGATCATGTAGAGGCTGCATACACATAAAGAATTCGAAAATATTTAGCTGATAGCTTTCTTGGTCCGTTAGGGCACGGCTACCACCTATGTTCAAATTGTTTGCTTGTCAAGAACAAGTAATCATCAAGTCTTGTAAATGTACAGTGAAAATCATGTTTCAATCATACTCCTGTGATTTTTTTCGAAATAAAAATTCTTGAAAATTAAAATTCGATTTTAAGAAAACTTTGTTATTCAATCTCTGAGGGAATTCTTTAAGCTAACGCAGCTCTCGCGCTACGATTTTTATTATTTCATTCAAATCGTTTTCAATCATTTCAGCACGAATTTCGTATTAGTTTATCGATTCGTCTTTTTTCTCATAGCGTAGCAATCATTTAGCGAAGAAAAAAATTTTTTTTCCTCCGATTCTCAACACCATGTGCTTGCATTTATGACTTTCTTTGGACATTAAACCTGTTGGAACTTAAAACTGCGATCAACCCTAACAAGCTAACCATAATAAGCAAAATAGACGATAAGTTGAATGAATAATTTATCATTTTACAAAAACCCGCGTGCTAACCCGCGAGCAACTGGTTTATGAAATCAGTAAATTGTTACAAAATCTAAACATGATGTAACTACGTCATCCTTTTTAGAATATTACTGCAGAAAAGTGTAAAATATTATCAAATATTTACATTTAATAGGTGTAACCATGAAATTTTTGTCTTGTATGGCTTCTAATTTAAGTTTCTGGCACATAAACTAGACAGTTTCATTTTTTGATAGTTTGCAACTGACCCAAAAATTTTAATTGAAGAACATTGCAATTTTTGGGAAAAAATTCTGATTTTCCACTAGTATTCTATTAAGAGATGTTATAAATTCAACGACACTCTCTGTATGGTTACCACCCTTTTAGTAGGATCCTATTTACATCAGAGTGTGGCTCATGGTACATGATCTTGTACGATTATAGATGTGTTATATTTAAATTCTGAAAAAGCGCTCAAAGGAGAAACTATTTTGATTTATGTTATCTTTTAAAAATGGGCTTTAAAAAAATTGTGAATTTTGATTATTGATACTACATTCTCCCCTTCTGTTTAAAGGAAAAGGAAAATATTTTCTTCAACAGATCCACGGAACTTGAGAGGATTGGAGAATTATTATTTGGAAAATTATATTTCAGGTAATTTTTACCGTTATAGAAAATATCTGATTTAATATGTGCCGTCACTTAGTATATACGTACATAACCATATAATAGAATTTTTGCATTCAGATATGCAATTTTTAATCAGAATCAGCCTTAACTAGAAGGATGGAAATATTTATAAAATGTAATGAATGGGAGCTTAATTATAGAAGTGAAAACATATTTACTACTAACATGCTTTCGAAAAGACTATGAAATGTATAAATATAATTTTTTATTTTACTAGGAATATATTTATGCAAACAAAATGCATATTTTTAATGAGCTATATATTAATAAAAATAAATACAATGTACGTTCGTTAATAAAAAAATAAATGAATTTTTTTTAGTTTAGAAGGAAAAATTTTTTCATTTCAAAAATTAGACGTGGCTTATCCACCACAGTTTTGTATCAATAAAGATAAAAATAAAAAAATCTTGACAATTTTAGAATATTTTCTAGCGAATATAACAACTATTCTTCAATTGTAAAGTGAATATTATTAAATGTAGGTATTTTGAAATTGAAATTTAATCGCTTAGGAATAGAGTGTTCGAGTAAATGTTTTTAATACTTTCATGATTGAAAGATATAGAAAGGCTCCCGCATGTAAAAAATTGGCAGAGCTTTAAAGAGCTTTAAGTGATTCGATATTTGGTTGGATATTTATTTTTACATACTTTTTTCATACGAAAAATAACAAACAAACAATTGACTGAGTTATTGTTGAAATACCATGTATAGACAGTGTTGATGACTCTATCATCACATTACACACACATACATGACACACACATATAGCTGATAAACTCATATAATACATACTATATAATTTCTGCTCTCACGGGTATAAACAGTGATGTTTACGAAAAATTTTTTCAAACAAGAGTTGTTTATTTTTTTATAAGGAAAGTTCTTTGAACTTAAGCTATTGTTCTATCTCTAACGGTTTACGAACGGTTTAAGATGGGTTGGCGGACCCAAGACTCAATTGACCTATGTTGCTCATTTACGAACTCGACCTCACTTTTAACGTCCTCAGCACGCTTTAAAAATTTGAGCTTGATATTGCTTTTCGTTTTTGACAGACAGACAGACAACCGGAAATGGGCTAATTAGGTATTTTTATGAACACCTGTACCAAAATTTTGTTCATAGCATCAATATTTTTAAGCATTACAAACTTTGGACTAAACTTAGTATACCTTGGTTTATTTCATATACATGGTATACAAATTATGACCTAATTTTGAATCTTTCATTGTTTTGCATTTCAAAGTCATTAGTATTGAATCGCAGAAAAATGGTAGAAATCTAAGATTACATGTGTTTTTGCGTTTTTTTATCTGATAGTAGGATAGGTACCGTTAACGGATAGGTACCGTTAACGAGTAAGAACATCGTTAATTATCGATTTACATTTTAAGAAGTTCTCGATTTATATTTTTTAAACTGTTAAATTAGAAAAATTGTAGGAAACAATTTATTACAGTTTAACAATAACATTATTTTTTCACTGTTTGTGATTTACAGAGATATTACACGTTTAAAGGTTTACAATGTAATTTGAAGTTTTTCGAATTCACTCGAAATTTAATTAATTTCGAGTAAAATTTGATTTTTTGAATAATGTTAAAGAAAGAAACTTGTGTCTCAGAATGCAATCCTCACCATTCACCATTTTTCAGCTGTTCTTTACTTTTGGGGCACTCTGTATAATTAATTATGCTTTTAAAATTATAAAACTAATTTTGCATTTTACTTTATATGCTAAAACCAATTTTAATCATAGGTTTGTTAAATTAATTATCACTTCAAATATTGAAACAATTTATGTAAAAACAGTGTCGACTATAAATATGATTGAATTCATATAAAACATACTATATACAAAAATAACTATATATATACATGAATTCATATAAAACATACTATATACAAAAATGACTATATATATACATGAATATATTATAACGATGATCTGTTCCTACTATTTTGAATACAATACAATTCTTTCAGGTAAATCTTTTCCTGTCTTTTCATAGTATTTTCAGCTACAGAAAAATGCATACTTTAGATGTAAATATATATCACTGCAGTTGAACCTATTTTGCATTCTGCAGTTGCAAAAACTATAAAAAAAAAAAAAAAAAAAAACCGGTTTCTATTCCAAAACTTATAAATTAAAATTAACATGCACTAAAAAGTAAAACATAACGAAAATATAATGTAGTTACAATTATTTTTATTTTTTGAGTCGCTGTCAGCCAAGCATACAACTGTGACAGTTTGTTAAATTAACTCGGCTGACATCGACTCCAAAAATAACAATATTTGAAACTACATTATATTTTCATTATTTTTTTACTTTTTAGTGCATATTAAATTGTTTTGGAATAGTTTGTTTTGAAGTAGGTTTTTGATTTGTTAAATTATTTGTCACTAAAAAAAGAATCATGGAAATCGGCTGACGTGATATTGAGTTAATCGTACATTTGTCGCGCAAATAATTAATGCAAATTTAAGACTTATATGGTTTTCCCATGGGTGCCACTGTCAGAACTGAGAAAAGTTGAAATGACACCACACGGGAAGCACCAGCTTTCAAATAAAAAAAGAATAATCAAAATCGTTTCACCAGTCGAAAGTTTTGAGATAACAAAAGTTTTGAGGTAGCTCCTTTTCGTGAAGTCTGTTCAAAATTGAACGGTTTTATGTATAGTTACTTACTAAGTGGTATTTCAAGATCCTGACAAACGGTCTATACCTTTGTTGTGGTATAATGTATGCGGCGCTTTGACTTATATGAAGTACACAAAAAAATGAAATAAATGTAAAAATTTATTATCATTATAAGAATATCTCACTTGTATTACCTATCTAGTAGTATGAAACGTATGTGTGTTCTGTATACACAAACATAAAAATAGTATAAAGACCCGACGAGGTTACATATAATTTGTGTTTCACGCAGAACTAGAGTGACGGACTTAGTTACGACTTAGACCAGATATCTAGGTTACCCGAATTTGAACCCCGGCTTGTGTACTTTTTCATTTCTTTCTATTTATTAAAATGTAATCGTATTGTTGAACAAGTCTAACTGTACTTTAATAAGAATATAAAAATGGATACATTTATGAACAAAGAATATGTTGTGCAGTCAATGATTCCAAAAGAGGTGAAAACCACCTTCATCCATCCTCAGACACTATTTATACACAACACTATACTCGGTAGATTGTGATGATACCGAACTATTTCCAAGTGGGAATAGCTTTCTGTATGATTACGGATATTCTTTCTCCTAGAATAATTTAGTTACATTATAGAAATGAACTATATGCATAACATTTATGAAAGCCCGACACAAAAACCCATATATGCTTGTAGTTGTTACAACCACATATACTTAAAAATAAAGTTGATTTAACAATATAAAATCGATAGAAAATTTAACAATATTTTTAAACAAATGTTTGTTAATAAAGACGGTAGCTGCATCAGGACTGATGGCGTAAAATGCTCGCTTGCTAATAATGATGTTATTTAATTATTTGAAGAATTTTCTTCATGTCTACGGAAAGAAACTAAAAAGTAATAGAAAAATAGGTTAACACATACTGCAGGCTGCTACTATTCATTGGATGCTACAGAATAAAAGCTGCGCATGGAAATAATTGTAGTTTCTCTATTTTTTCATTACCTGGTGTTTTTTTTTATATTTTTATTTTTATTTTTTTTTTTTAAATTGATATTTAAAAAAAATTAAAAATACAAAAATTGTTTCAAACAAAAGTCATTAGAAAGTATCAATCAATTTTAAATGTTTGACACAATAGTTTTAACGTAAGAAATCATTAAATAAATCTATTATTTTTTGACCAAGGATTTCAAAATATCAAACATTTGTTTGAAACAATTGTTTTTATTTGACTTATTTTCGACTCGGTATAATTACTTAATATGAATTTTCACACTTATTTAATTAATGTAATAATTTTGCGTACATTCTTAAAAAAATAACATTATTATAAAATATAAGCAGTGTTAAATCATTGTGATAAAACTCACAATAGGTAATAATATAGAATGAAAAAATATACCTCACTAGCTTGATATTCGCTGGGCTTAAAAGTAAAGAACACCGTGTTAAAGTCTTCACCTCTCTTGCTCTCGCTTATTCCCCTTCCATAACACTAGAAATAAGGGTAGGGATTGTTTGACACAGGTAAAATATATGTACAGAATTAAATTTTGATGACAAATGACCAAGAAGTGTATCTCGTTCACAATTTTATAGAACATCTTTCATTTATGGTCCAAAAGTATGCTCATAGATCTTAAGCGGTACATTTTTAGACCGTAAGTAATAAATAATAATAAAAATAATGTTTAACCTCCGTTTTTCAGATATCTATCTATAACAGAGGCCCACATCATTAGTTCTTAAATCTTTTATTTATTTTATTTTAAGTTCATTTGTTATAATTGCTCACCTTGCCACTGCCTGGATTCGAAATTGGAACCTCCCAGTCAGTAGCCGAACGGGCTAAAGACGATTTTGATCGCACGACCACTGAGCCTAGACCATGAGTATATTTTTCGATATTAACCCGCAAGATAAGTTTTCAAATGAGGGGTAAATCATAAAAGTTGATAAAGAAGTAAGGAATATATTCGCGTATCCAGGAAAAACTGGCTAGAGATATAACATATAAAATTGTTATACAGTTGAGAAATATAATCTTAGAATTTGTGTTTTATTTTTCAGACACTAATTGGATTATCCTATGGATTTATTATTTTTGAAGCAAAAATATAAAGAATAATACGGAATATACCAGGCACGATAATAAAGAGATTCCAATGTACATGTTCTCTATCGAGCATTTTTACGTATGTATTTTATATACTTATTGACGTCCAGCTTATGTGTGATACGTGAAATAGAATCTGAAAGTGAGATGAAATTAATTATATTTGGATCGTGGTATTACTTCAAAGCCATTTTATTTAAACTATGCGAAAATTTCCATATGCTGTTCTTCTATCTATGCATGTAAATATGAGTTTCGGCGGTATTAAAATATGAAGCGAATATTATTGATTTGAAATACTTGTAAAAAAATTTAAATTATATGTGAACGAAACTCAACTACCAATGCTACTGAAAGATGATTCTGGGAATTAAAGTCAATTGTTTTGGCAATCTTAAAGCTGATCAGCTACAGAAAAAAAGACATAAAACTCGAAGAATTAGCATATCTTACTTCTACATATGCTAAGCATTTGGTTTTGAACAGACTAGCTTTAGCTTTCGCAATTAATTTTTATTTTCTTAATGGCTTTTAAGTGATATAATGAGTACTTTTGGGTGATTTCAAAAACGGGGTGGATAATAAAAAGAAACATATTAACTCCTTTTTACGGGAAATGAAAAAGTACTATTTAGTTTTTTATACGATTACCCTTTCATAATTAGAAAAGGTTTACTATTGTTTTTTAAATAAAAAAAAACATCTTGTGAAGCATATTCTTGTTCTTAGCCGTAAAAAAGTAAATTAGTTTGAAAAATAATTTCCTAGATCTCAGTTTTTAGCACCTGATTTCAGATATTTTCAGGTTAAAATGTATCCACAAAGAAAAATTTGAAACATTTAATTCTCAAAATATTTTTTTTACAGATTCTTATTTTTTATCGAAAAAAAAAGTTCATTAGCATTTTGAAGAACGCCTTTTATAGTTCTTAAATCATCACGGGATTTCCTCTTTTCATAATATTTTTTGTAAAACCTCGCTTCGCCTTGCCTCGTATCTCGTGAAATATTACCCCTTTAATCTGTTTAATTTTAAGATTTATAAAATGGTGGATCAAAATTATCCAACTTTGTGTTGATAATGAGATTGAAGTTACGTTCTTAAAAAAAACTTTTAGTAAAATATAAAACAAATTTTGATGAAGGCTTAATTAATACATTACATAGTTTTAAAACATTTTTTAATTAGATATCTTAATAAGCATGTTTGTATACTTAGCAAATAAAGTACACAGAGAAAATTAGAAAATCTTTCAAAACAAAAATAACACACATTAAAAAAAATGAAGTAAATAGCAAAAATTGTTGAGGTCATTTGTACATCATTAAAAAAAAACATAGAACTTTTAAAAAGAAGCCAGTATGTTTAAAAAAAAATGTAGTACATAAGCTTAAATATGTATATATACGAGGGACAAAACCACTACTTTCACAACTTAATTAAATATCTGAACAAAGAGGTAATTTATTCAGTAGAAAATTTTAATTAGTGATTGGTGGAGTGGTTTCTTGGTACTTAAAGCCCTTACTACATCCATGCGAGTAACAACAACCCTATAGACCAAACCATTATTATTATATTTTTTTACAACTTTCTATACTTCATGAAAGATTTATGAAAAAAACCTATGCATAGGCACCACACATTCTCTATATACAGTGCTCTATTTTAATTTTCACGGTCCAATTTTTTGAAGAGCAAGCAAGGTAGAGAAAAGTGATAAATGCAAAAATTTGAAGATTGCTAGAAGGCCAAATATAGATGAGACTTGGGCTTTGACGCGAAACTTCTTTACTTTGATTTTTTTAATCCGAGAAAAGAAGAAGCCTTTCAGAAAAAGAAGTCAGGTCAGTTTGTTTGATTATTGTTGTCAGTACTGGAAAGGGTTAATCGCCAAAATATCTGGGAAAATATAGTCAAGTAATTTCAAGGAACTATTGATTTTTGAACCCACGAAAATGTGATCGAAATCGAAGCAAAGAGTAATGTTTTATAAGTTAGTATGGTTATTTATAAATATGCATAAAAATCGATTATTTTAAAGTTAAACTATTGCATCTCGGATTAATTTAAGTCGATGAAGACATTTTTTTCAAACCAAACCTATGTACTTTTCCCATAAAGTAAGAATGTGTTGAAGAAAAATATCTATTTAGAAAATTGAAGTTGATTCCATGAAACCATGAAAATGAACTTCCAAGTCAAAGTTAAGGTTTCAATTATTTGAAATCATAGGAAACTTAAAATTTTTGCTTTTTTAATTGAGAGAATTAAAATGGGATACCACTTTTTAAGTATAACGTATATGCTACCCTAAATCAAAAAGTAGGTTCCAGAAAATTACACCGCAGATATACATTTAAAAATTTATAAGAAAGTATTCCTTACTAAATTCATAATTTTAACTAAATCTATATCTTATAAGCCGTATTACATAGAAGAAAAATGCAATAGCTAAAATAGTACTTTTTTAAAATAAACAAGCTTTGCCGCTCTGATAAAGTCAACAACATATTTGCGATTTTTTTAAAATGATTTTAATTTACAAGAGAGATAGAGTTTTCAATATATTTGGAATCGAAAACTCGAAGTTTCTAAATTCCACAACACTTCTGCAACATGGAAACTCAGACATTTATACACACAAATGGCTAAAAATGTTATTTTATTCACTTTATCCACGACCGAAAGTACGACCTTGCTGCTTCTGTTGGGAGGCAGAAAGCCCAACTTTTATGCATTGGTACCAAAGCATAAATGTGGGGCGAACGTATTTTCGGCCGAAAATAAAGAAAAACAGTATACACCACGCGGTCGGAAAGTTTGAGACCCCTCAAATGGGTGACATGAGGCAGGAATCTCAAACTGTCTGCCTTTGTAGTGTTATATACTATTTGGAAACACTAGGTAAAAAAATTGAAACATTAGGATCCATTAAAAACTCATTGTCTTTTTTTCTAGTAGAATACCAAAATTATACTATACTTATCTATATAGAAGTAAAAAATGTAAGAATAAAATATCGCAAAGGACTTTCATATGACAATATTCAATTTAAAATTTTTAATTGCTAATGATTATCCTAAATTAATGTCGAAGTTATAGTTCTCGATAAACGTTCTTGACCATTTTGGCCTGGAGATTTTCTAATTATCGGAGAAATGGTACGGGATTTTTAATATTTTGAAGATTTGATTATAATTTTTTTAAGCTAATATATATAGGTAATTGGTAATAGCGACTACGCCCTTTGACGAATCACCCGCTTCGCAGAGGAGTTTCAATTTGAAAAAACTACCATATTATAGCATTCATTTCGCATTTTCTTACTAATTGACCCTTTCGTTTACAATTGTATGGATTTTAATTTTTTGGTGCAGAACTCTAATTCAAAGTAAAAGTAGCTTAAGTTATTCCTTATTATCCCGGAATAACGCTCCATAAGACACATCTATCTTATATGTTTAAACAAGCAATATATATATATATATATATATCTAACTATATATGATCGATTATTTTTCCTGGATCCATTACTTTGACGCTTCGATCTATTCAAATAAGCTATGTGTGAATTATCTGTGTTTCTTAAAACAATACTAAAAGAGCTCGGTCCGGTTGCCTGAGGCCCTTTGTGCTATCCTTTGAGTGGTATCTCTCTTTTCCTGAATTACCTCATCTTTTTCATGTGTATACCATGCACTACATCAGCCCATCACAATTATTATGAATTTTTAATTAACATTTGTATTATGATGGCGTGAAGCTAACCCTGTGCCCTAAGAATACGGTAGATGGAGCGCTTTAACAAACTTTGTCAAAAGGTTTATTGGTACCTAATAATATAGTTCTTTGTAAGGTAAAGAAGACTAATTAGTGGTTGTTCTTAGCTCGAAAATAATAGACGATTAGACGATAAATGAAAAGCTTATTGAATAGAGTATCTTTTATAATTCCATCTATTCGGATCGTTTAAAATTAACGAATCTCTTAACATAGTAAATTTTAATGAAAACGTGTTTATCAATTTACAATTCCTCCAATAAGAAGCTAAATCAATTCAATTAATTTTAACAATATTAAACTAACAAAATAAACTATTTTCGGTACAATGTACGGTATTCAAATATAGACAAGCTCACAAAATTGGACATTGAAGATTTAAACAAGAACTTTAAAATACATGTATTGAACAGAATTTGAATACTATTTTATATGTACATTTATTATAAGTAGTTTGTTTTGGATAAAACTAAAACTACTAACCAATATTACATTCCACACCCAATATGCTGACCAAATGATGTACCAATTGTGAAGATTATGTAGATGCTCAAGTATTACGATAATATTGTATAATCTCAGTGTATATTTATCTAAAAGCCACACATTATAATTTATAAATGTGTACTGTTATTTATTCAATTAGAGAAATAAAATTAATTGTTTGAAACTTAATATTAATTTATGTTGTATGCTGTTAAGCTGATTTGTGGTAGAATAAAAGCTCCTGCAACTATTAAATGTCAACCTTTGCTAAAACCATAATAATTTGACTCTATTTTATCTAGATTAAATAAATTTTTCTATACACACGTAAAGAAGAAATTATTGAAATATTTGTACATAAGACAATAAAACTGTCGTTCCAAGATAAACCAGGAAATTGAACTTAGGTTAGTTGGCGGTAAAATTATCGTCGCATCAATTCAAACCATCAAATTCGAGCCATCAAATTATAAAGAATTTATCTGATTACAGATCCTATCAATAATAATTGAATATTTGAAATTATGACCCTCAAGGTTTTGGACATTTGGCAGTTTTCTTAAACATTCATTACACGATCAATAAACTAATCGTAGATGCAATATTGAAGATACAAACTAAATAACCGTGTTATGCTTAAAATACTAATTCCGTATATAGTCCCTACGTACATTGAATGTAGGCAGTCAAAGTACCTATTTAAAGTTACAAAGTTTCCTTATTTCAAATTACAAACAAGTGAAATTTACAAAATTAAAAAAACCCTCGATAAATTTCTCGAGTACGGAACCCTAAACGGGCACTTTACACGATCAAACAACACTCTCCAATAAATTGTTATTATAAATTATAAATTATTTTTTAAAAAGAACCTTCTCCAAACTGAACCGATTTTGAGGATCTTCGCCTATTTTTTAGTTGTTTCCGGTACGGACCCAAAACTCGCACTTAAAATATAGAGACCTTTCAAACGAAACAAAATAATCTAAATCGGTTCATCCGTTTAGGTACTACGATGCCACAGACAGCCACACAGACAGATATACAAATACACATAGCGGCCAAACTTATAACCCTCCTTTTTTTGGTTCGGATGTTAAAAATATTACTTCTTGAAAGTTGATAATATTACTTCTTCACAAATAAGACATCATTAAAATAAACCAATTCAGTGAGAATTATTCAAGCAATTTCCTATTTGTATTTCTGGATTACACAGTAAAAACCACAATAAATAATGTTAAAAATTGGTTTGTTATTCAACACTACATGTAATATTTGAGCTTTTGACAATCCGCATAGAGGAATATTTACATGAAATGTTCATGTCATTTAGGTTTTAAAACGCATTCGTTTACATAAAAGATTTACAAGTTAAGTAATTTCTACCAATGGTTTATACGTTATACCAACATACGTATTACTAACACAGATAACACGGTATCTGTAACCAAAACTATATTATTTGTATTCATTTAGTATCTACAACATTCAATTCGAACTCGAAGTCGATGAATTTCGACAATAGTCATTCTCAACCTATATACGAATGCTAATATCCACGTACAGGTTGGTATATGCCAATTTTAACTTAAATAACTGGGATTCGGTCTCATTGGTAGTGTACCCATCAATAAATAATGGATAGAGCACAAGTGACACTGTGTGTAAAAGTAGTTTGAAGGAGGGTGCGAACTTGGTATTTTAAATAAAATATAATTCCTGTTTATTATAAACTGCGGAAAAAAACATTTTCTTCAAACTTCAGTAGTAACTAAATTGTTAGTGGTTAGTTAATAACTTTACGATGAGGAATAAGATAAACGAGTTTTTAGTAAAAAAGCATGATTATAGATTTTAGTCTTTTTATAATAAAACAAATTTTTAATGTACTATGTTTCTATATTGGACTAACAAGAATTTGAATAATAAATACCTAATAAAAAACTTGTAAAATTGGAAACGAAAATCATGGAGCGCATGTAGCAGACATTATTCTCTTTATCGCAATGTATTGTATGCGCCCCATGTTTTATCATTTTCATTCTTACGTATTTTTACAGCTACTTAAGTATTTTAATAGCTATTTATTATTTTATACTTTTGAGTCCGTTATAAAAACATGATTTTCTTATTTTAAATATTTTCTGAAAAATCTACATCAGTGCACAATTTTCCGTGGTATTTAATTTTTCTTAAAAACTATGGCTTTTAAGGCAATAAATGTTTGCATAAATATGTTAAGCATACAATTTCCTACTAATGTGTATATTTTGATAGTTTCCAATTTTTCGCATTTTCGTAAAATCAATATTGAAATAAATATAAACGAGCATGCATAATTATGTTTGTTTTACTCCTTCTAGTGGTGAAAATTATAAGCCGGAAAAAATTATATACACATATCGGTTTAAAATTTTGCGGTCTAAAACCGTGCTTTTCCCTAAAATTTATAGTTTTTAAATAAATTATATTATGTGGAAAAACTTCTATTCCGAGGAAGATTGGTAACAATTAAAATAAATATACAGATTAGTAGAAAATTTTATGCTTAATAACTTTTATCAAAAGTTTTTTTTTTTTTTCCTAAAATTTTTTAAAGAAAACTTAAAAAAAAAAACCATCATAACGAAAATTGATGTTTATATATGCAAATCTATCGGTATTTTGATGTCCGATAACTTTGGACTGATTTATTTCTTCTCTAAAAAGCATAGTTTTTAGTAATATGGAAAAACGTGGAAAATCGTTGATTTTTGCGTACTCACCCTTTTTTCCTGCGCATATGAATATTTTTAATTTACAGGTAAAAAGCTAAAACTTGTAAAGTTGGAATTGAAGCTTTCTAAATTTCATTCAATTTCACCTAATTTGATGGGAGTAAAACACATGTATTTTTCTAAAAGATAACATCGATTATCTCTTGGTAACAATTACAAATATAATCTATACTTAAATCTAAGATAAAGTTATGAGAAGTACGTAAGATATCATATTCCTTTTATAAGTAGACATACATTACAATAACATAATGGCACTTGAATGGTACAATTTAAGAGGATTAATAAGTACATTGGTTAGGTTACACTTCTGCCACACGCAGTACACATGACAATTGGTTCTAAAGTGAATTCGTACTTGAATTTGATACATACCCAGATCCAACCAACATTGACAAACGTATCGGGAATAATGAATTCAGCTATTGTACCTACATGTATATAGATAGGTAGGTAGTATATAATACATGACGTTAGGAAGGCGGGTAGGTAGCTCTCTGGAAATGTGATTGGGCTAATCTAACTGTTGAAATAATATAATGCATTTTAATGAGATATCTTATGAGAATCATACAATATGAATTATTTCATATCATATTGGTAGAGATAGGTAAGCTCTTTATAGTCAAATGCAAATAATAGCACTGAGTAGGATATTGTTAAGTGGAATATTGTTCAGTACATCTTGTATTTCGGTGCACTTACCTTGAGATGATTTCAGTAAGATTATTAATATTTGATAGTTCTTGTAATGAGTTCGAAAATTCAAATCGAAATTCAAATTCCTTTTTTTTTTTTTTTTAATTATACTGCGTTTGTAACTTCTTGGTCATTACGCAATGTAAATAAAAGTGCAATACATTAGAATAGGTATTTTAGATTTCATTGGATTGAGATATTAGACACAGCTTTATTACAACAAAAAAGTAACATGAAGATGATTTGGACTATATGGATTGCATTCACATGAATAGTTGATAAATGATTGTTTGAAAAGCAGACATATCCTCAAAACCCACCCACCATGTTGTATTGAAGTCAAGGAAAATTATCGATTTCCGTCAGAAAATTGAAGAGGCCAATTTATTGACTTCTTTTATATAAAATTGCTCTAATTTTATTAGGAAAGTCTCATTGAATTTTATTATGAAAGAACTCAATTAATACTGTTACTAATTATTCAATAACTGAAAATATGCAATTAATTTACATCCTCATAAAATTATTTTTCAATTGAAAATTTAAATAAATAATTGTTTTAAAAAATTAAAAAATACGGTTTTGAAATAAACTTTTTCACGATAAAATGATTTTTTTTTTAATTTAAAGACATTATTTTCTACATTTTAGTTCAGGTAGTTATAAAAGCGTGTTGTTTAGGTTTTTAAACTATTTTATTTTATGTTTTTAAGTTTTTTAGACTATTATCTGTTTTTCAAAAATTCAGTATAAATATGGTGGGACCGCGAATGAATATATTTTCAGATACGGAAATCATTATTCCTGAAAACCCTGATCAGGATAATCAAATAAACTTATTAAATTATTGTATTATCATTGGTCCTTGATAAGTATGCCAAATTTCGAGTTAATCTAATTTCTTCCGTTACATACTTACAAGCTTATAAAAGTGTGTTAAAATCGTCCAGTGAGGAAGTTCTGGGCAACGGCTGGGATGTTACGTAAATTTTAAATTATTCTTTTATAAAATTTCATTTTCACATTATTAAAATAACATGATAAACAAGGAAATTATTAACATTCCAGTAGTTAAATAAATTTTAAATGGGATGACATTTTAGTTAATATACGATCGTTTCTATTATTACTTACGGATTACGGACTAAATAAGGTTGGCTGCTCGAATTTGACGGTTGCTTTTTTAACTTTTTTTTTTTTGAAAGGAAATACGTTTTGAAAACTTTCGATTTTTTAGTTACAACGAATTCAGATTTTATATGACGCATCTAAAATCCAAAATATTATTCACGATGAATCCAAAACATGAAAGGTTGAAATCTTATACAAACAAGAAAAAGATTTTCAATAATACAAAAATGTCAATAAATCAGATAAAATTTGTATAAACGTCAAAAAGACAGAATAGAAAATTTATAACTTCAAATATGTCAACATGTTCGGTTAGGATTCTATTGTTTCCAGTGTGTGTGTTTCTCTGTGTATATTTAAATAATTGAAATGGAATTTAGTGAATAGAGTGGAATTTAATGTTTGTATATTTATTCTATACCATAAAATGTTATATCAAACCATGAAAATATTATAAAAATATGTATTCTTTTCAAAAAGAAGAAATAATGTTAATAATTCTTTGAAAATGTGTCTTTGATGTTTGCATACCATAAAAATTTATAATGAAACCTTGTGGAAAATGTATACAGATCTGAAAACCAACAATAGATATGTAGAGAAAGGAAAACAGTAAAATAATCCACAAAATGACGTCTATTGTTTTCTTATTGATGCTAAAGAAGTACCTATGGATAGTAAACCTCAAATATGACTTTCTAATGGTACCGTAAGAAAATCCAACCACTCATTGCAATTCTTATTGCCAATGTTTTGCCATTTGTGGGAACTCCAGAAACTTACAAATATTGTTAAAGCCATCTCATGAATACAATTGATCAATCATCGAAATTTGAATCAAAAATTCAAAAGTTTACCTGATTGTTAGTTTGTCCGTTTCGTGCTATCGAAGGGAAATATTTATCATTAAGTAAAACATGATACAAAAGGCTTAAAAAGTATTATTCTTTAGACATTTAATTTTGATACTTTCACAAAACTTTTTATAACTGAAGTCTTAAATAATAAAGTTTTAATGTTAAAAATTTTCTAGGGTTTTAAGTTAGAGCATTTATGTTGCCTACTTCGGACTATGTAAATTTAAACACGCGCACATATAAATAAATGGTATAAAATTGTTCAAAGTTGAGACTAAAAAACATAACAAAACATCAATATTTCGCATATACATATAAAAAATGATTAGCTCCCATCCCAGTTGGCTTAACTTATGATTTATTTTTAATGAAAAAAGAGTGTATTGTATATTCTGAAGTTAATAAATAAACGAAATGTCGAGTTTGAGAGTGAAAAAACAGATATTATCCATTGAATGAATGACATTTGTTGTTTTTGTAAATAAAATCAAAGAAAAAGAAAAAAACAGAAATTATTAAAAATTTGCTCAAGAGTATATAAAATAAAGCGTTGTACCATGCTACACTCTTCAATATTTTGTGAAAGAAATATTACTTATCGAAAAGCAACAACAGAGGAAATGGAGTCCAAGTACTTTTGCTTGAAATAAAAAATTAAATAAGTTTTTTATTGCAAAAAATTTGCAATTTCACTTTTACCGCTTATTAAGTTTTGTTGTTTTGAGTGTTTTAAACCAAATTCAAGTTAAGATAACGTAAATAGTTTGGGTGGTACAGTTTAACAAGACTAGCCGTCATGTTACTTTAATCAAAACTATGTACCTTTTGAACTCTTGATGAATGACTATAATATATAGGTATTTTCTGCTAGCACTAAAAAAAACTACTAGTAAAAACAGTCATATTTACCCTGAGTCAATGAAAAACCACAGTTAAAAAAGTTACTGGACGTTCAGGTAAGAGAGATGCCTTTAAGTAAAAATTGTAGGAATTTCAATATCAGAATCAAATACGTCTTTTGATGCTATTTTCTAGAATGATCTATAAATATTATGTTTAAAGAGAATGTCTCCGCATACAATCGAGAAGGTACGTATAGGCTGAAGGTAGGATAGTATTAATAGGTATTTAATGTTTACATTCTATCAAAAATTCATAACCTTGTAAGAAAATGCGGCTGTACGAAGAGAATATTTTCATTGCTATATTTTAAGAAATAGCTTTAAAAAAAGTAAAAATGTAAGTTGTGGTCCAAGGTACAACACTGTATTCTACATGTATATTTGTTTAGTAAGAAGAAGAATGGGGTATTATTATGTTTACACATTGATAAACATTTGAAGCTTTTATTGATAACAACAGCCTTCAAGGGAGATTATTAAATTTTCTTTTATCAGAAAAATATTTTTATATATCATGTTGACAAAACAAAACAAAATTTATACTGGATAAATAAATATCAGCTAATGAGAATCAATTTCAAACAATCGATTTTCGTTTCGATAACTTTTTGCTTGAGGTTACACAATAACAAATAATAATAATTACTATAAATCCGGTTAAAAGTTTTTATTGATTTTGTATCGAAAACAACAGATAAATATTAGTCGACTTTACTTTCGAATATAACATTATATTAAAACTAACGTATCAGGAACGTAACACACGTAACACATCAAACTAACGTAACACATCAGGAGTGTCATTGTGTCGGTTGCCGGCATTTATACCTATGGTATTATAAGGTTTTACATTAGATTTCCACAAAAGTAAATACTGAGATAGTTCAAACTTACTCTATATACTCTATAACTGCATTACTCTCCCTTTTTTAATTTCCCTATTATCTATTGAAATACTTTTGAAGCACACTGTGTTTTACAATATTTTAATCGTTCAACATCAATCAAAATAATATACGATTTTCATTTTCAATAAAAGACAGAGAGAATTTAGAAAAGTGAGCAAAAAAATTAATTATATTATCTCTATCTACGTATTGATACTTTGAAAAAATATTTTGATAATGTGAAAATCTAGGTAAATTCATTATACCAATATAAAAAATTCAATTGAACGAAAACAAATCTTATAAAGATTTAACGAGAATAGAATATACCATCATCCATTCTTAAGAATTCTTATTTATATGAATAGGAACGCATACACTAAGAGAAGAACTTCAAAGAAACCTCAATAATTATTATTGAAACCCGAAAAGAATTTATTGATTAAGAGAAATGTTTTATTATTTTTTGTATATCCCTTATTTTATTATTTAGACACAAAAAAGTAAAGCTAACTTCAAAAACGGATAACAGAAGATAATTTTAAAATGAAACTTTATATATTTTGATTTGTTATGTATACAAAAATAAAATAATTTATAAGGTCGGCAAATAACTGTCAAGCGGTTTTAAAAGGATTAAATGACTTATTCCACAGCTAAACTTACTGTTAGCCTTTACTGGTGTCGCAACCTGATGATCTCGTTTGAATTTACTCGAATTTTAGCTTCGTTAATAATGTTAACAACAATAATAGTTCAGCATTTCGTTTCCTAAGAATTCTCGTTAAATTTCCGCATTTATTTGATAACAAAAAAATTGTTGGAAACGCATACATTTTCGAACGCAACCTCTACTTACGCAACATCCACTTACGCAACCTCTATAAATTTACACTCCTTTGTAGCAACGGTATAAAAAAATCTTCATGTTTGAGATTTTGATAGAATTATACATTTTGAAGTCAACGTGCAAGGAAGTCAGGAATATCTTAGCACAACAAATAATACCCAAACTTTATTATTAATTAAAATACATTAGAAAAACGCAATTTTAATATATAACAAATTTCTAATTTAAGATTTTTTATGTATCTAAGTTACTTAAGCCCATACATACTATCAATACACCACTATAAGTTTTAGTACCTACTATTTTTGTCTATAATAAAACCAGATGATGTACACCAATATATGGAATAAATTTAATGCTACCAAACAACAATGCCAAAATACCAACAAAGTATAACAAAACACCATAACCTAACTTCATTTATCCCGTATGAGTGATAAAATTTTGCAGAGTTTTTGTATATGTTTCATTTACAAATAATATACCCTAACACATATGAGGTAACATTGAATTAAAATTTATGTATTGTAAGTTTTCTATATATGTATACACACATGTATAGGTATACATAAAAAGCCATACTGCAAGTTGTAAATTTTCGTTGTATATAACATATTTCGTTGACAAAACATTATACAGACACATAGAATAGATACAAGCAACAAATAGACCCTACGTATATAAAATTTTTGGTATATTCTTTACACCTATCATATAGATTCAAGAGAAAATTCCAAACAAAAACACATTGTTTTATTTTATTGCTAGTGTGTCGTCCTTTTTACGATATTTATACAATTATATAACTAACATACATCGATATGTACAGGCTAATTTATAATTGAAGTATCAACGTAATAGGCTCCCAACTCAATAATAGACTAACAAGCACATTTTTCGGGTAATATGACTCACGAAGAATCATGTTGAAAAATATAATATTCAGTATAAAACCACTAATCAATATTCAGTTCATAAACCACTAACCAAAATTCAGTTAATAAACCACTAACCAAAATTTAGTATAAAACTTAAAATTGAAAACTTTTAAGAAAATGAAAAACACGAGTGCCCTGCCAAAGAATGAACAAAAAAGTAAAAAAGAAGCTTTATTAGTTTATCTGTGCCCGTGAGATTAGGAAGTATTTGCCAAATACGAGTCAGTATGCGTGGGAAAAATAGTTAATTACCGCCCTTGTGTGGTAATGAATTCATTACCAACAACAAGTTACAATAGTAACTTATGTTAATAATTATTATTATTATTATTATTTATTTTCACCATAAGATACAAACGTACATAGGTATATTCAACATCAAAATTAAATAAATTAAATTAAACTATATGGGCACGACGTTACAATATGCTTCTTCAGCTCACGTTTAAATTTTGGTATACTCTCTATGTTTTTTAACTCTCCGGGGAGATTATTGTACAATTCACTTCCAATAATTTCCGGGGAGTTTTTGAATTTTTGCAATCTATAGTTTGCAATATGCAAATCATTATTATGACGAGTGTTATAATCATGTATTTCATTTCTAAGTTGTAGGTTTTGATAATTTTTTTTGAGAAATATTAATAGCTCGTAGTAATAAATGCCATAGAATGTTAGTAAATTATTCCGCTTAAAATGATTAACACATGATTCTCGGTACAAATAAAGTAATAAAACTTGTTTATTTCTTTTTAATTCGTTTTTTGGTAGGGTTTTTATGTTTTTTAATTTTTTTAATTTTTTTCAATTTTTATTTTTTCATACATTTAAGAGGGAAGCTCCTTTACCTGATTTAAGATTGCAGGTAAACTATTTGATTACTAGAAAACTAACTGTTTTCGCTTAACGTACAGCTAATTAAAAATTAGAATGAACTAGAATTTAATAGCTAGTAATAGAAAATTACAACGACTTCATTAATAAGGAAAGCGTTACTATTGGAAACAGAATTCCAGTAAAATTTTTGGGAAAGTAAAGTCAGTTATCTAAAAAATATTATAACACATAAAATTTTGAATAATTTTTCCATAATCGCAACCTGACTGGTTACAGAAGTCTACAAGCATTAAACTGACTGAAATATTTGTATGAGACAAAAATTAAATGATGATTTTCTAAAACTTTTCAATTTTTTAGTAATGTTTTATATACAAAATCCTTTGGGAATACCACGTTAAACAACACTGACGAGCAACAGGGTTTGTTGATTTTTCATAAATGTAGTCTGTATAAACGAAGTAGTAAAAAAATGGTGTAAAAAACGATTATGATAATTCGAATCACCCAATCACCAGAATAGTATACCACGTATTATAAATATAAGCATTGATGCATGTATGTATTGTGTTAGAGTTTATATTGAGTTACTACTTACTTGTGTGTAGTGAATTCTAGTGGATGTGTTTTTATATGCATCAAACAACGCAATAGTGGAAGCACATACGTACCTGTTGTCCTAAAAGTATCGATACTTGTATAAAGATTATTGCGACACAAACACATTGCTAACAAATTGACTTGGAAAGTCATTAATTATCAATGTCATTTAAAGGTAAAGAAAACATCAATTGTGACAATTTGGAGAATTTTTTACATTAGAAAACTTGTTAATGAAGAATTTTCACAAAATGAAACGTATTTTTCCGAGATTTAGGTCAGTGGTTTCTGATATACATCGCAATAAAAATCACTCTCTCTACAGACCCCCCCCCATTTTCTGAAAAAAGTTTGGGAAGCACATTTTTTGTGGAAAGCGGAACCTCTCGTTTCCAGGCAAGCTCATCAAAATCATTTTACCACGGCAAATTTAGTACCTGTGGTCTAACTTGTAATTAATTTTTGCAAACACAATACAATAATCTTGAGGCTCGCATTTATGTTAATGCTAATGCCAAAAATCAAAGATGCCAATGTTTATTATAAATTGCTACATCCATTTTTTGACTTGGTTGATTTCAGATGCTTCATTAAAGAAAATAAGCTAGGAGGTTAAAGACTTATATGGGATTTCACGTTAAACAAAGAAGTTGGACTTGAAATGAGTTTGCCACAATGCCTATGAGTTATAAAAACCACTCCCTCTACAGAAACTCGTTATCCCACATCCCGGCCACTTCCTGAAAAATGATTTCCTGAAAAATAAGTTTGAGAAGCTTATTTTTTGTGGAAAGTCGAATCTCTAGTTTTCCAGGCAAGCAAACCAACCACAGCAGATTTAGTATGATCTAACTTAATTAATTTTCCTGCTTATGTTTAACGTATTTTGAGGTCTATTAACATTTTTGTATTCAAAACACAATTCTGATGTTCGCAGTAATGTTAATGCTAATGGCAAAATTCGAACATGCCAAAGTTTATTATCATAGCTACATCCATTTCGGACTTGAAAACTCAAAAATTGGTGGACTTCAGGTTCTCGATCAAAGAAAATAAATTTAGATTTAGACTTGAATTGACTTTGTCACCAAGCGCTGACGAGTTATTGCACCGTATTCATACTTTTGAAACTCCATGGCTGTGATACAAACATAGTACAGCTATAGCTTTCAGTGCACAAATAGTGTATAAAACATTGGTTGTAACATGTAACAGAAAAACCATTTGTTTATTTTTGGTTTTTTGGCTATTCACAATAAATCTATCAGAATTTTAAATGAAAATACAAATTAGTGAATATTTATTGTAGTTATTAAAGGTTTTGTTCACTGTTTTATGCTGTGTACCATTTTCATACAAATTTACATTTTTACACAAATGATCATTGAAATTTTTAGTTTTTGGAGATAAAATTCAATATTTATTTTGTTCATTGCCTGATAAAATCATATTTGGAAAATTACTCTATTGATTGTATTATATAAAAAAATGATATAGTTAAAAAGCAAATCACAGGGACTTGAATGAAGTGCTTATACAATTTTTGTGCATGTATTGGTTAAAAAAAAGTGCTAGTGAAAGTTTTGTTAAGGTCTTTAATTTTTGCTTATAATTCATTTCCGCAAAATATATTCTTGTCAACTGCCAAGCAAAGTCAAAGTAAAATCATTACTAATCAGCCGTCGTAAACGGCTCGTATAGTTCAAAACTAGCGAAATTCACGTCCATTTGGTCGCTTCCATAAAGTAGGAAAGAAGCTATTTTGTAGAATGGAAGTTTTATAAATATAATAAGACTGTTTTTGTTTTGTTTGTTTGTTTGATTGTTTTTTTTTCTTTTTTTTTTTTGCATAATTAATTTGAATAATACACGACTTCAAGATTATTGTCTTGCGTGGGTGTGTTTTTCTTAAGTCGCTTTTTTTATCGAATTTCCGAAGAAAATGGAGCTATGGCTTTTGTACTGAAGATGGAAGTATTTATACGTTTATGTGTCTGTACCCTCTCTAGCGGTCGCTAGAATTTAAGTCCGATTTATCTGAAGCTCAAGTTCTTAATGGAAAAAATCGACAAATAAACAAGGGGTGGAGGAGTGCGCAAAGTAACAAATCTCTCTAGATGCTGAGTTTTTGAAATAAAAATTCTTGAAAAATTATAAATGCCATATTTGATTTTAAGAGAAATGTGTTATTTTCCAATCTCTTAGCTAACGCAGCTCCTGCGCTACAATTTTATAAAAACTAGAAGCGTTTCTATTTTTTTAATTTTATTTTTATTTTTGAATTACTTGTAGACTTGTTGAGAACTTGTAGAAAATTTTTCCTGGTTATTGTCGTATCCTAGAAATGTTTACTTATGAGATAAAGAACATTTGTTATCTATTCTCACTTTGCATTAGCTAGTGATTCCATAACGTCAATATTGTATAGTATTTCATGTAATAAGCATCATATCAATATAGATATGTAGTCAGTATATACCTATAGAGCAGATTGATTTATCCATAGAAATAATATAATATGTACATAATATCCACATCTAGAACATATTATTACTAATAAATGAATATGAATTAAACTTATCTCATAAAGCATTACAAAACTATTCATGAATCCAATAAACAGATAGTACAACCATATTTATTGATAATGCATGTATAAATACAAATGCAAGTACAACACATGATGGCTTCTATCACTTAGCCAAAAGGGCTTACTAGTATTATTGTTATTACTGAATGATTTTTGTATTTATCATCATAATAATTTTATATTTCAATTACATACATACATATCCGTGTTTGTTGTAGATATTTACAAAGGCATCGAGTATAGTGAAACTTGGTTTCTAAATATTGCAGGTGTTTAAATTGATCTATTGGTAGCCCCAACCTATGTATAAAGTAACAACAAACTGTTAAAACAAACTACTTTTAAATCGTACGCGAAAACAGGTCGTAGGGAACTTTTCCAATATATGTAGTATTTTTCTAAAAAAACTATTTTAAACAAGCCATCATTCAACCTCCCGTTCCATTTAAATGATCCAAATTATAGTCACCTAAAATCATACAAATTTCAGTGCTACCGTTATATTGAGCCGTTTAAGAGTTGCCGAAATTTGCCCTATCACTGAATACTTAAACGTTTATATCATATTTGCTTCTGTATTCTGTATGATATTTAACCCCCGAATTAAAAAAAGGGGCGTTATAAGTTTGACCGCTATGTGTGTGTGTCTGTGTGTATATCTGTGTGTGTCATCGTAACGCCTAAACGGATACGCCGATTTTAATTCTTTTGGTTTCATTTGAAAGGTAATATAACGGAGAGTGTTCTTAGCTATATTTCTTCTCAGTACGAGTTAAGGTTTCCGTACCGAAAAAACTAAAAAAATGCCGATGATCTTCAAAATCGATTCAGTTTGGAAAAGGCATGGCATATTAATAATTACTACGGAAATGAATGGTCAAATTAATTTGGTTCAATTCATTTCGAAAAGTGAAATGGTAAAATAATTACGTTATTCAAAACAATGATTCAAAAGAACAAACTCAACTCAAATATTTCAATTTCAATTAAAATATTTCCAAAAATTTGTCCCAAAAAATGATAGCTTCTAAGTATCCTTTTCAACTCATCTGATGTCCTTGACCATCACTTTGATAATGATTTAAGAAGGAGTGTTATAAGTTTCAAGTTTATATGTGCGTCTGTGTGTTTTTCAGTGGCATCGTAGCCCCAAAACGGTCGAACTGCCTTAATTGGAAACATTTTATAGCTAAGCTTCCAAAAATCGGTTTTCAAGGAATTTATCGCATTTGCCGTTAATTACTACTATCAACTTGTATGTATGCGATAATAGTGAACGAAAAGAGATAGACAACTCAGCTTCTGGATATTTCTTATAGCTTTTACTTGCCAGTGAAAAATTTCAAAAAAAATTTACTCTTTGTATATTCACTAAAATTAGGCTTTATCATATTTTTTATGCAACCCGTTGTAGACATATTTGTTTACATTTTATATTTCATAGAAATTAACTTTCATTCGGTAAGCAGATAGGGAAAGGTCAATTTTAGACCAGAAATTTATGGCTCGAAAACATAGAAAACAGTACCCGTATAGTAACAGATTGTATATATTTTTATAAAATCATTACGAAAAGTTACACCCTAACCAAGTTGAACTGTTCAACTCAAAACTGCATCGCATATAATTTAAACACATTACGTTATGTTATGTATATAAATAAAAGCGATGATGATAATAATAATTATTGAGATTATCAAATAATTATGTTGAGGATGATAGAGCTTTTAACGGGTGCTTGTTCACGTATCTATGTAGGTTGTTCTCGCCTGTCAATTGTTCACACAAACATATATACTACATATATTGATACTAATACAAAGTGTTTCAGAAATTATTAACATCAATCATCCAGTTCCAAGTGTCTCAAATACTGTTTTTATTATCATTCTTTGATAGTAAAAAAGAAAACTAAAATACATTGTGAAAAATTATTTCGATAGCCATAAATTTTACTCAAAATATGTTAAGTTCATAGGATGTTTTAGGCATTCGTTGTGTGCGTAGTGATGATAGGGACAATAAAACCGATGCCAGGGCTTCCAGTGAAAAATTTTGGGGATAAAGGAGGCTGTAATGACTAATTTGCAGATCTTTACTTGTTAATGTTATAGAAAATGTCAAATTAAAATTATTGAAAAAGACTAATTAATTAAACTTAATGAATTAAAAATTGTGAAAATAAGAAATAAAATTGCACAAATATTATTTTTCAAATGTAAATTATCATAACTATTTATTTAAATTTGTGAAAAAATAATATTAAATTTTCAATGTTAGTCTTAAATACAATCCATAAAATTATATATGCATCCATACAATTCTATTGATAAGTGACCTGAAGGCGTGGCTTACCATTATGGCTACGTATTGTGTGCAAGCAACCATTTGACAGTTTGTTTACATTTATTTTTTAATTAATCTAAATGAAATTTTTAATTAATTCCGATCAAATTCAGGTCAGAAGAATTTTAGAAAAGCTAAGAAAATTATTGCAGCTAGTTTTTTTTTTAAATAATGTGGTAAAAATAATGAAAATAGTGATGTTGTGAGTTTCTCAGCACTGTATTTGCAGAGTGTTAATTTAGAAGATCGACCACATGGAATAAATGGATCAGTGACAAAAAATGGAATAACTTACCAGTTATGTTCATGAAAAGGGTTTAGGTGAAAAATGCAAGCATGTCGCGTTTTTGAGCTATTTTTTCGAAGCTTATTACTTTACCGAATCTTATTACCTTTTTTTGTCATAATATATTAAAAAATGATTTTTTTTTAGAATAGCCACGTTTTTTTCTTGTACTGCCTTGAAAAGTTCCAAGATGGTGAAAATATTAAAAAAAAAAAAAAATTAATACTATGAACAAGTGCAATTAGGAATGGCTGTGATAATAATAAAAAGAAACAACATTCATGATATATTCGTCCTTTAAAAAGCAAGTTGTATTAAATGTTGATTTGATAATGTATTTTTGTTGATTTGATAATGTATTTGGAAAAAATAATACAAGAAAGGCAATTATTCTATTTATTCCTTAAAACTGTGCACATTAAAACTAGTTTGATATTAAGCCACCAGATGTAGTGACCAAAGTGGTCCGTTATCAATAATTAAAGTGTATCGTTACCATGGAAACGCCTCCAATAAAACTCACGCACGGTGCGAATAGTCATGATATTAGTAAAATAAAGAGAAAGATAATAATTAACCGTTATTGTATTGATCTTAAATTTGTATTATGATTACGCTATTGATTGTCGTATTTTAAAACGAATTTTATTATAAAATAAACCTCAAAAAGTTTTAATCCATAGTATTATAAAATTCGCTTAAAGAAATGCCTTTTCCTTTAATTGTTTGAAATCCTTAATACAAGATATAAAACACCACAATCAACAACAGCGTAAACCCTTTATTCATGTAAACTATACATAAACAAAACAATATTCTGACATATTAATTTATATCAATAGGTTTGTATGTTATATACGCATTGATTTTAAGGTAGCACATAATACCGATATGATATGGTAAAACGGTGTATTAGTGCAGAATGAAAATAGATGCCATCCCTCAGAAACATTTTTATAAAATAACATATTTTGTTTGTTATTTAAACAGGGTTTATAAGAAATGCTTTCTAAGTTTAGTTGAAATTAGAAGTTACCATTTTTTTAGCCACGTTTTATGTGTCGATAAAAAGTCGATAAAATCCGGACTTAAGCGTATTTTTGTCAATTCTCGTTAATGAAGGTTTACTCGACAAATTCTTTGTTTTTATAATGCATGCAATCCACATTGTATCATGATGGACTGATGATACAATGACTGATTTGATGTTTGTAGTTTGCAAATTTTAGTTCACAAACCGCTGACTTATAAAAATAACGAAACTTCAAAATATTTATCGCAAAAATGTATGCATGACGAAAAAATGCCAGAGTGAATTAAAATCATCTCAAATAATAATAATGCCTATATTTTTTCCAAAAAGAGGAATTTTTATTTAATGGCATGTAGGCGAATTTGTTAGATTTGTTCTGCACCAAAGGAATAGTACACTTATAGTATACAGGAATAGTACACTTATAGTATACAGTGACTGTACTGTCGCGTACTATATAACTGTGATTTCTATTCAAACTGTATATATGCACGTGATTCATTTTAATATATAATATTTTAGAGATAAAAAAAAGAAATGCAATATATTAATGTCAATTGTTTTAAACAAAGGAAAATATATTCATCCCATGTGATTAACAATATAAATTATATTATTACATAACATTACAATGTTACATAAAATATATAGAATACCTATAGTTTTGTTGTAATAAATATATAGCGATATTTTATTTATTATTATGTAGCGACGAGATAAACTACCTATTGATTATAAATTTGTATAGCACCAATAACATACAGAAAAAATTTGACTGTATTTAAAATTTATATTCGCATTAAGTAAATTTTTAAAGGATGGTACAAAAAATCTACCTATTGTTTAAGGATTCAATTTTACATTTTCAAAATAGTTAAAGATCGATTCACAAATGAAATGAGTCTAGATGAGAAAATAAGTCAGGTGAAAATAAATCAGTTCTATTTACGATAAATATTTCAGTTGCAGGCAATTCTCCGTCCTAAATTAAAAAGCTCTACTCCAAAGAACCAAATTTTACAATAAATAAAATCCAAAAATCCCCTTATTGAATTAAGAGCTATCTAGTATAAATAATAGTTCAATTTTTGTAAATATTGACTGAAATTCGTAAAAGTAAAGTTATTATAAAATATCTTCAAAAGCACTTTTTTTTTTAATCACTCTATTATTTATTTTGAACTTATTAAAATTATTGTCTACTTTTTAGTTCAGCTAGTTACAAAAGCGTGTTTTTTTAGTTTCTTAAAATTATTATTTATTTTTCACTTTTAAGTTCAGACTGCACACAAAAGCGTCTTTTTTACTTTTTTAAACTGTTACTTATTAATATTATGGAATGTTATCTGGACTTCCAGCAGTTCTGATAGTTAATCGTTATTCCTGAAGATCCTGATCAGAATAATCGGACAAACTTATTAAATTAATAAATTGGCATCGGTACTTGATAAGATTTGAAGTGGGTCAAAATAACGTTCAAAAATGTCATTACACAGATACATGGCGTATTTGTGAGACAGTGTACAATACTAAGATATTGTATCTAGACATGTATTCAATACACACACTCAACTGCAAATTAATAATTTGTTTTTATACCATATGAAATATTAGGTAAACTAAGTATAATTCCAAGTTTGTAATATTCAAATATATTGATGCCATGGACGAAGATTTAATATAGGTGTTTATAAAATTATCTAATTACTCCATTTCCGGCTGCCCACTTGTCTTTGTGAACACGATAACTCAAAAATGGAAAGGGGATATGAAGCTGAAATTTTTATAGCGAGCTTAGAACGTAAAAAGTGAGATCGAGTTCGTAAATGACAATCAATTGTTTGTTTTCACTTGTTTTGCTTATTTTTTCAACAAGTGGGACAAGAACCATTTTCTAGGTACCAAAAAATTCGTAATAAATGAATACAGACAGTGAAAAATAAAAATTTTTTTATTAAACACATAATATTTGTATTAATTTTATTGAATTTCTAAGAAAATATGACCAGTAAACAACTACCTTTTCCCCTATTCGAAAAAAAAAATTCAAATCCAGAGACAATACGAGGCAAATGACAAAAACAGTAAATAATATTAATAAAAGTAGCAAAACTTTAATTTAACATTTTAAAAATACTGCCTGGATTTTCGTTAGCAATACAGATGAATTTATCTCCCTTGAGATTCTTCAACTCGTAAATAAAGCAGATATAATGCTATGATTTTTCAACCATTTGAACTTTTTACACTTATTTGAAACAAAGCTTGGAAGAACTATAGTTGCTACAAACTAGAAAAATATGCGAAAAAACTCAAGATTAAAACTTGTAGGCACAGGTTAGCCTGAAATCCTAAATGTGTCGATATATAAGTTAATATATTTTATTCTTTCCAACGATTTGATGGGATGGTTTTTCATCAAAAAACCACTCTGCTAAAAAATCGTTTTAAAATCAGTTAAATAAAACGTGAGGTAGCTACAGTAAACTACAACTTTGCAAAATGGAACTGGCAAATCTTTCAAAGATATAAATTTTTCTCTAGGTTAAGTATCTGATAATATTTGAAACCTCGTCTTTGAACTTTTGGAACTCCGTTTTGAACATTGATTATGGAATATGTTCCAACTTGGAAAAAGTCGACGAAATTTATCAGTTAAAACAGAGGCTTGCTTCTAAAAGTTGATGTGCATTCATATTTTTTCAAATCCAGCTCCTTTACGTCTTACAATTAATTGTCTATTTTTATGGGAAAAGTCTAGAAACTCTTCAATAAAATGGAAAGGATCTCATATAAAGAAAAATAACAAAATAAAAGATTAAGTGCAATGAAAAAAATTATATTAAGTAATCTCGATGGAAAACATACCTATGTTTATTCAAATGTCAAGTATAAAAAATCAATGTCCACACTGATTAGATCAGAAATCGGTAATTTCAAACATAAATAAAATAATTATTTTGAATAGTAGGTAAAAACAAATATTTGTTTGCACACAAAGCACACATATAAAAGGCGGATAAATGGATCGATGGATGTGTGTTGAAATGTTATTGTCCTAAATTTTAAATGTCACATAGAATCCGTTTGAAAACAACCACAAAAGTTTAAATGATTTATTTATTGCTTTGTAAAAAGCAAATCGAATTTAAATTCATTGTTATTTATAGAATTCGTATTTAGTGCTAATTTTTGAAGCTATGGACATGAAACTATAATGTATTGTAAATTAAACCTATATTAAACATCGCAATTGTAATGAATGCTTCTGTAAGACTAACCAAGTATAACATCTTTGTCACAAATATCTCGGAACAAAGCCATTTGTGCAAAAATCATTTTATGAAAAATTAAACAATTTTTCTTATCTCCCAAACCGATTTTTGGGTTAATTAAAAATTATGAGATAAAGAATGGTTCCAGTTACAAGTTATTAATAATGTTTAATTCTTCAACTGACAAACTGTGACAGTTGAACGACTATTTCAAATTTTTAGACGAAATCGCCCTCAATGATGTACGTCCATAAACACACTTTTCTTTACAATGTTATAATATTTCGGATAGTGAGTCCCACCATTGCTGAATAGAGCGCACTTCATTCAATAGGGGGTTGTTTGGAGCTCTTAATCTGATTTTGCGTATTCGGAAAATTAACCTTTTAGTCGCCTTCTTGGAAAATGACTTTTTTTTACGTTATACCCATATCTTGCGTTCTATTCATTCAAATTTGATCTTGAAATCCATTTTTATCAAAATACACGCTACGATTATAGAAAAAAAGTTATTCGTGATCAAAGTCGTTCGTGTTCAAATTTTTTCGTCAGTTTCTTTTTGTAAAAATTTTTTTAAATAGTTTTTTAATAGTGCATCTTCTTCTTCAAGGGACATCAAGCTGAAATTTTACAGCTTGCTTAGAACGAAAAAAATGAGGTCGAGTTCGTAAATGAGAAACATAAGTCAACTCCGTCTTGGGTCTTGGAACCCATTTTTTCAACCGTTAGAGGTAGAACAAAAGTTTTAAAGTAATCCTTATAAAAAAATAAACAAGTTTTTTTGAAACAGGGTTAATTTCCCGAATACGCAAAATCAGATTTAAGGTCTCCAAATAACCCTCTATTGAATGACTGAATAAAAAAATCTAGTGTCAAAACTTTTGAGTCACCCCTCTGTGGTTTACTTATGTGCACTTGCCCCTCTAATAAAAGAGATTCATTATCAAAGGGGGTACTTTTTGCATAATTTAAATGTGTCAGACGATTAAAAGTGACATATTTTACGTCAAAATTTTTCTTCAGATATATTTTAAAACAGCCAGTTCATACATTCATTTATGACGAATTTTTTGGGAGCTAGAGAAAATCGTTCTTGCTCGATTTATTGAAAAGATAAATAAAAACAACAAAATACTTTCAACTTATAAATATGGTGTAATAATAATAATAATAATTATAATACGTACAATATCCCAGTATTAAAGACAGAACTATTGCTGCATGTACTACTACTACTAGCACGGACATACTACCTTAAACATAGTGATTGCTTCGTATGAAATCATTGAAAATATGTATACCTTTTTGGAAATTTTCCAGTAGTAAATTGCCAGTAGTAATTAATATTTATTCGATGAAGGCGACTTCTTCAAATTTAAATATTACGTTCTGTGTGTTTGTGCCAATGGTTAAATGATACAAAATACAACTACAAAATTAAACGTAGACATTTTTTACTAAACATAATAATTATAACCTCTAAAATCTTCTTCAATTTACTAAATGCTGCTACGATATACCTTCAGGAGTATTTTGATTGTGTGATTTCGTCATAGTGCAACAGTCGTGAGTTATTTGATTGAATAATTAATTGAAAACCAGCTTTTCTAAAATATGTTTTATCGTGTGCTCTAGAGACTATTTACAATTATTCCAATAAATAATACAAGCCCTAAAGTATTTGCACAGAAAGATTTAAATATGAAAAGGAATAGTTTAGTATGATCTAGCAAAGCATTTGTATTAAACCACCACAAATAATGTCTAGATGTACAATTAAATTGATATAGACCAATGAATTTTATAAAAAATGTGTGAAGAATCAAAGGATAGAATAATTTCGTTTATTGCAATTGAATGGATTAAATCACAGTTTCTAAAATAAATGCAACATTAAGGGGGTATAAATTTAAAGTTTGAGATAAAGAAATATATTACTCGTATTATACCCATAAAAATATAAAACTAAACTTGATATCATTAAAAAATTTGAAAGTGAAACTAAAATTTATTAAAAAATGAAAAAGATATAAGCAATCAAAGATTGCATTCCAAGATTGCCCATCTCCTTTTAGCGAAACAAAGTTTTATATGTTGTAATCTCGATGGCGATACCCACGTATGTCGTTACTAGTGGGTATCTTCCCCTTTGTTTAATTAGGAATTTGAAACGTCATATCTTGCATACTAGTAAAAATTTTGAAAAGCCAACTTCACTTTTCTCTTGAAGACGTTTTGAGATTCTTTTTTATAAACCATTTTTAATCCAGTTTTAATTTAATCAATTTGTTTTTCTTCACCAAAAAATTGTATGGATATATTATTTTGGTCAAAGTATTGAATGTTGTGCATAGAATGAAATCGATAAATATTTATTAAAGAAATTATTTGGAGATGAACGACCTAGCAACAAGGAGTTTTCTTTACATTTGTGTTTAATATTTTATAAAAAAAAAAATTTAAAATATTTTTCTTCTTCTTTTCTATTCTTTTGGTGAAACTATCAAGAGTAAAATTTTTTGAAATTTTTCACTGACTTGCATATCTAACGAATTTTGATCTACTCAAAAGTAAAAGCCTTAAAGAATATGCAGCAGCGATGTTGTCTGCCTCTTTGCGTTCACTATTATCGCATTTATACAAGTTGTGAATAGTAATTACTTTCATCTTTAATTTATTGGCTCGCATATTCTAAATAAAGATCATTTTATTGCAAATGGGGTGCTATATGATTTTCAACAAAATATCAGTCAAAAAGTAAAGTTGTCTTGACCATATATTTTTAGGCAACCCATTACAGGTATATTTGTAAATTTATACATGTCATAAAAACTAACTTTCATTTGGTTAACAGATGGGTGAAGGTCGACCTTAATTCCGCTCTTGTACTATAAGGAATAATATAGTTGACTTAAACTATAATTTAATCATATTTATCGTTTAGATAATAATTTTTATTTTTAAATCCAAATAAACATCACTCATAAAAAATAACATTAATATAATAATAAAGCGTAATGAATAGTCATTTACGATTAAAAAAAGCACCTAATATAATAATAATAATGGCTATAATAAAACCATAATTGTCCACTTAACTAAAGTATCGTAAATCATAATTTTTTGTCGTACGGCAGTCGAGAGAAAAACTCTGTTTCACAACTATGTGTACACTGAAATAACAAAGTTAAAACACAAAACTCTTGAACGTTTAGTAAAAAACCCTGCATGAATTCATTCGACCTCTATATACAAAAAAGATCCTTTTCAAGTTCTCAATTCATCTTTTTGCAGTACTTGTGATAAATGTGCTTTAGGAGTCGTTTGTTAAAAAATTCGAAATATCGTAAATCTTTTTAAACAAGATTCTTCTTTAATGGGATTTCATTATCATCTTTCAAGATATTTTGTTACTTGATAAATTGTGTTATATACCCCGTTTACACTAGGTTGCACTGTATTTGTAAAAGCTTGAGGCGCTCAATATAAAATATGAACATTGATTCGGAGCACAATGTATGGATGTTTGTTCTTGTGAGAAAAATTATTTTTTACTTTTTAGTACAATAAAATATTGTCTTTAAAAAGTATTTTTATTTGATTTTTTTATTTTAGTGATATCCTCATAGGTTATTAGCAGGCTCTGTATATAGAAGTAAAAATTTGGGTGCTAACAAGAATATAAGAGGAAGCAACATGAGTGTGTATTGTAAAAATAAATAAAAATGTTTGTTATCAGTAGCGTACAGTCCAGTGTTATACTTTTTTAACCACTAAGTGTATTGGTGTACATGTCTGGTTTGCTTAATGACAAATTACGTTTTTGTTTTCTGAAGAGCGGAGTGTAGGGTGGGTGTACGCGATGATACTAAACCTTGCGTATATTTTTTGTTTGTTTTTGAATTTAACATTTTATCTAAATTGGTTTCATCATTTACGAAAATATAGGAACGTTTACTATCGTTAATAATATTTCTGATTAAGACACAAATATTGAGAGCTTTTCATAATAATTGGACGTAAAATCACCAAAATGAAAAAGCGTATTGAGTTTAAACATTCGGCCGGCATACTCTCAAATTAATTTTATTATAAATTTTGTAACAAAATATTCTATTTATTTGTGATATTAATTGGGCTATTTACTCATTAAGGATTTCTGGGCCTAAAACTGATTAATTTAAAATTAATAAAGTATTGTATATTGTAAAATTGACGTAAAAGCCTCAAAATATAGATTTCTACTTGCGGGTCATAAGAGAATCGGGAAATAATAGATAGCCTGTCTTTATTAAACTTTTGTTTTTAAGAGTGTACTTTGAAGCTACGTTTTATTACAGAAAATGATCATCAATGTTTGCTTATACAGGCTGTCTTTAATTGATCCTAGAAAAAACTACTCAATTAAGCTTATCAAGATCAAAGAGAAAGCTTTTTACCAAATTTAGTTCTGATGCGGACTTAATTTAAAATTGGTTCAGCGATTTTGGTTTAGGAGTGAAAACTTAACTGGCAAACAGGCTGAATTACTTTCGCATTTATAATATTTGTTGGGATGTTTATTATATATAATAATGATATAATTATTATATTCTCATACATGGATTTATCAGAACTTAGAATGAAAATATGCAATTTAAAATTCGTATTGTCTCTTATTGAATTCGTTTTGTTTCCATATCGAATTAATCATTTTAAAGAATTCTCAATATTTACCTACAAATCCAAAATAATTAAACAAATGCCAAAAACTAAACCACTATTTGGAATAAATAAATAATAAATGTAAGTTTATAACAAAAACAAATATTCTATACCTTACAACCTTATGTCCACTAAAAGCAGGCGGGTAACTGCTAGTTATATCTTAAGTGCAAACATAACTCTTGATAAAAGTAATGCAATTTTTAATACCATCCTTGTAACAAGATTTTCAATATTAAGACTCATCAAAGAAGAGAGGAGAAATTTTACGAAAAACACACGTAAAAACAATTGAAAATATGATGGTTTTTAAGGCCATCAAGTGATTTATTCAAGCATGCACTTAGGTTGATAAGTCTATTAGTATACAATTTGTTTTCTTTTTTGAGTGTAACCGTTATATAAGATAACTTACTGAAATGGTGTTTATACAACTAGTAACAATATTTAAATAAAATAACCTTTTTGATTCAAAAAACTGAAAAAGAAAACAACTACACCCCTCCACTCCTTCAATTCCAAAATGATTCAAAAACAATTTAATAGCATAACGTAAAAGAGAAACCAAAAATAAAATAAGGCTTGGTATTTCTTCGAAAAATTTCTTATATTATTGATATAATTCATATACGCTTCTTCCAATTCAGACAATTGCTAGAATTATAATATTTTGATTTCCACTGAAATATACATACATACAACGTGTGCTGTTATTGACTGCAGATACCTAGCTCATCAAGAGCAACAAAAAACTCTTTTGAAAATTTGGATCTGAGGCCTAATTTGGGAGATAAAAATTGAAACATTTGTTCATTCACTGACCATCATTCAATAACTAGTATATATATATATATATAAATACCAAATAAAATTTTTCTTGTATAACCATTATTCTGGATCAGGGATATTGGATCAAAGCATCCATATTCGATTATTGAATATATTCTGTATTACATTATATTTATATATATATATATATATATATATATATATATATATATACATATATATATATATATATATATTTATATATATATATATATATATGTGTGTGTGTGTGTGTCACATATTCAACATATGTGTCTTATATTGAATATTTTCTGTATTATATTATATTATATATAAATATATAAAATATAATACAGAATATATTAAATATTAGACACATATATTCAATAATCGAATATGGATGCTTTGATCCAATATCTCTGATCCAGGATAATGGTTTTACAAGAAAAATTTTATTTGATTGTTTTTCATCATTAGCCTGAATAGAAAATAATATTTTAAGCATACAATTTATATAAACGTCAGCTTTTTCACAAATCATTTGAAAGTACTATAATTTTTCATATGGATATATACGTTATATCTTGTTAAAAAAACATTTTAAAGTTGTTTGAATTATAAACGTTTTACAATGTTAAGACTTATCCATTAGAATTACAAATACAAAGATAAAAAGACTGATTTATTACAACTACAAAGTTATCCGTCTAGCTAGCATTAATGAAATATGTATATTTGCATGATATTATAATGTCAAAAAAATAACGAGATTGTTTTCGAAGTTTTTATCTTCATTTGTTTTACATTGTTAGCTGAGTGAATATAGAAATGTACACAGTAACTCATAAGTGAGTATATTTTTAAGGTTGGTAAATTTTATATTTTCCGAGTGATATAGGAAGATTTTCAAGATTTCAAGAAAACAAATTGTTTTGCTATTTTGAATTTGAAATAGCGATTGGAGGCTGATTGAACATGACAAATCGATTTAATTTTGAAAATGATTATGGTTTGTATGAATGAATTTATGGTTCATTAGACCCATCAGTAAATTTAAGAGCATGCTAAGTTCTGAGCATGATCACAAGAGCTCTTCTTTTGACAGACGAATAAAGGGAAGACAAAGTAGTTGTTATTTTCATATATGCAACTTGGAAGGAAATTCACTTTAATGACATTTACAGCAAGTTTTGAAATATAATAGTGTCGAAGATTACATCTACAAATTTGAATTTCGCGCAAATTTGATTATCTTCATCATCAAATGTTAGGTAGTAGATATGATTCTCACTTCTCTCGTAATCGGCCATATTACATTGGGTAACTTGGAATTTGAATGATGATGAGCAGTTAAAAATATGCAGTTCGCTTGTTCGAGAAATTTTTTCAAACCAAAACCTTAATGCCGTCTTCAACGATGACTTCACATATAAGATAAGAAATATCTGACTGATTTTTCCACACCAAATTTATAGTACACTACTCAAATTTATAGTACTGGGCTCAAAAAGTAAAAAAAAACCCTTTTATAGCCTCCACCTCTCTTGATGTGCACTGTTTTCAATTGTGTTAAATGTAAAATAATCATAATTCATCGAGCGCCTATATCAGAAAAGTTGGCCATGAATGGTTTGATATTTACTATTTTAAATTTTTACAGAATACTTTAATTTATAGTTCAAAATGATGATTATAGATCTGCTCCATCTATAATTATCATTTTGAACCATAAGTTACCGATTTCTGTAAAATTTAAAATAGTGAATGTCAGATTAAATTTTATTTTATTATTTTTTTTTTTAAATATATCTTTATAAATTATAACTCATGTGTTATTCTGAAGTATGAGCTATATTGCTGTACAGTTTCATTAAAAACCATTCGCTAGTTTTAGCGTGAAAGCGTAACAAACAATCAAACAAACAAAAATCCTTACTTTCGCATTTATAATATATAGAGATAGAGATTTACGTATGAGTGGAGGTTGCACGTAGATTTCTCAGCATTTGAAAGTAATTTTAGTCAGATATTCATATTCAAATACAATATAATTATATTAGTGCATATTTATGAATGTATATCATCACCTTTGTCGATGGTCAAATTTCTATACAAATCATTGTATGCATGGAAGACCGAAATTAATTTGAATTGGAGTTCGCAAATGAGTGAAATCCTTTAAATTCGCTGCACTCTATAAATACAACAGATACTATTTTTAACACCGTAAAAATTTTATAATCAATTTTATAAATATTTACCATCAGCATAGTGTTTTGAATGCTGATATAAAAAAAAAAATTCAAAATATGGTTTATATTTCTTTGTGATTATTTATGACAAATTGAGGTTATATATTATAAACAATACATTATATAATTTAATGTATGTTCTTCGTACTATACTATAGCTTGTGTATGCTGTACACTCACTCTATGAATTACACGGCAATTTAATATTACACGTTTTTATAATGAGCAAAATACGAATAATGGCTTTAGGTATTTATGTGTATGGATGTATTTTGTTGTACATAAAACATTTTACAATGTTTGTTATAGATGAAAATAATAGCTACTACAATAGATCTTGAAAATATGATATGGAAATAATTGACCCAGATTATATTTAGTGTGTACGTTTAATAAATAAATTGAAGTGTATTCATTGGTGGTTGCAGGTTCGTTGTTCAATACAGGTACCTACCTAAATTACGAATTCAAATGAACAATCATAATTGTAATTTATTAAACCGAATTATATTCATCCAATTTATTTCTTTCTAATTAAACATAGCTCTAAGAAAATTATGGTGCAGGAGCTTGCAACGTCGGCAAAACAAGAATTTTATTATGGCTGATTTTATGATATGTGGTTCTTCTTGCTCTTTCAGGTAGAGCTTGGGCCATCTGGCTGGCGGTAGTGGTTGAGTTTAGTACTGCGAAGTATTTTACGAACTCGGAACTAGTTATCACTAAAATGATATAAAGAATATTGGCACCTTAACAACCCCGGCCAGCTGACACACATGCATCTAATCCTATATATCCAACTAGCTGGGAACTACCCGCTTTGCTGGGCAACATCCCCACTTGCACCCCTCCCTCCACATTCCTTGCGTTGGATAACAGTTTTGTAATGTACACGTCATGCTCTTTTATTTGATACCCCACTTAGGTATATTTGTAAATATTCGATAATTCCTTCCCACTTTCTCGCTACACCTTTCTACCCTCCGAAGGTTAAAAAAATTTCTAAATGTAATTTAAAACATTCTGACCAAGTTTTGAACTATTAAAAGCCATAATTGAAAAATATGAATTTTTAATTCATGAACACCCCCGCAACCCCCCTTGTGGGTGGAATTTCGTAAAATTCGTTCTTAGCTGACCTCTACTTGGCAAAAGGAATATTCCTGCCAAATTTCAAGTCTCTAGGTCTTATAGTTCCAGAGATATCGTGATGAGTGACTTTCTATATCTATAGAAAGTCTCCTATATATTTATAGATAAGATATATATAATACTAATGTCGTTGGCATTGCAATATTGTTCATAACTTTTTCGTTTTTATTCAAGGTTTAGCAACCGAATTAACGTCTTTCAAATTAATTTTAGGTTTTTGTATACTTAAATAACATAATAATTTACAGACATAAAATTTGAATTACAGACATACTGAAATAAAATTTGGAATTATTACCTGTACATTTATGCTGCGCAGTACTAAACGCAATCACTACCGCCAGCCAGATGGCCCAAGCTCTATCTAAAAGAGCAAGAAGAACAACATATCATAAAATCAGTCATATTAAAATTATCTCTCGAAATCGTTGCGAGCTCCTATACTATTAAATGTGCCATGCTTTTAAACTGCTGTAAAATAATTGAGGAATATGAAGTTCAATCTCTGTAAATCACAATAGCTATTTATATTCAAAATTTATGCCAATAATAATACCCAAATTGAAAGAAAAAAAAAAGCGTTATTTCGAAACTAAATAGTTAATTAATAGTAGTAAACGATTACAAAAAGCTAAAAACAAAAGTTAGTTATCTAAAGTTTTTTAAAGACGGTATGCAACTTTTCCGCTGTTCTATTTGAAAAGCAAACTTAGAGATTCAATTCTCTCTTATTGTAAGAAAATTTGTTTGTTTGGAAGGAGCTTTGTGTCATAAGGTGGTCATGCTTCAATAATAATTCTTTCCAATATTTCCTTTGTTTTCAAATGATAGAAGCCTATACCTAAATGGAAAACCGCCAGGTTCCTGTCCAACAGAACTGTTAAATAAGAATAATGTGCACAAGTTTATGCCAAGAATAAAATTTTGATCATCTTTTCAAACTACTTCACTCGAAATATTATATATTTAAACGAGCAGTTATATATCAGGAATCACGGAAACGGCTCCAACAATTTGCATGAAGTTTAATAAGCAGGGAATTTCGAGGGCGAAAAATCAATCTAGCTAAAATTGCATTTTATTTGGAACTGTATAGAGCTCTAAAGTTTTAGAAACGTTATTCTTCTAACTAACGTTATACTTAAATAGGGGATCATAATAAAAAAATTTTAACAATAAGAGTATCAGATTGACAGAGTTACAATTTTTACATCAGTTTTACCCGATATAACTACTACTTTACAGTGTTCAAATAAATAACTCATAATTTTTTTATTTGCCTAGTTTAAAAAATAATAAAGCTTCGACAACACTAAAATAAAAATAGTCTTAAATCAGGCTTACCCGACTAGAAATTTTCGTGGACCGACACTGGATTTGGTCAATCGGAATCCCAAATGGGAATACAACAGAGATACATATACTGGGTTTTGTTTACGGATTAAATATGACGTAGTTATTATGGTTGTAACGGGGTTCAAGCCGGAGATCATCGGATTGCGAATGTAAATCAGATTGAGCACTGGTTAATATGACAAAACTATTGGTGGTTTAAGATAAAAGTACGGCAAGTCATTGTACTACCTCAACAGGTTCCCGTTCGTGTCCCAATTAGGTAAGATCAATATCGAGCCATATATTTTTACAAAGTGTTATCCCAATAGATTCCCATCCATGTCCCTACTAGTCAACCCCAATATCGAGTAATTTATTTTTATATAGAGGTATCTTAACAGGTTCTTTTCCATGTTCTAACTGGGTAAGCCCAATGCCATTTTTTTATTAATTGGGGTATCCCAACAGGTTTCCGTCCGTTTCGCAACTTGGGTTGCTTAATTGGGCATGCTACAACAATATCTAATTAAGTACTTTGGATAATTTTCTAGTCAGGATCTTAGTTAAAATAAATTAGTAATAGTAAATTAGGAAACGTTTTACAAATTTAGCACACAAAATTTTGACTTCGAATAATATGCTAAATTTTTTCTATACAAAATGTTAACTTATGCAATAAACATAATCCAGGCAAGAATAATTAACTTTCGATATTTTTCAGGACATGAATACCAAAAAAAAAATTCTATAAACATTTTACTGTTTACCATCGGCGACACTTGTAGCAAGTTGGATATTTTCAATCAGTAGCTGATTTTGACAACTTTATGGTCAGTAAAGGTTGATCAAATCATTCTCGAACCAACTGAAAATTACATATTTGTAATAACAAACATGCTTAGTGTAGCACTATCTTAATAACGTTATAAAACGTTCATAATAAATAAAACAAGTAATATAAAATATGAAGTCGATTGAAAATAAAATAACAATATGGAAAATAAATTTGAAAATTTAATTAAATGATCACAATCAGTAAAATATGTAAACATAAACCTTGTTTGTCAATAAAAATACACAACATTTTATTTTGTGTAAATGTATGACGTTGAGTTGGCAATACTGTCTGTACTGTATTGTTGATGATCGTTTTATCCAAATATACCACTGCTTTTTGTTTTTCTTCCGCTTCTTTTCATATTTGTGGAATTTTTTTTGTATATTTCTATTTTATTTAAATATTCAATCAAAAAATAAATATTCGACAACCCAACAATCACAGCAAACCAATACAATGAAAATTTTGACAACCGTGAAAAAAAGTTTGACATTACAAAAAGATAATGAAATTGAGAAAACAAAACAAACAAATGAATTTGTATTTTTAATTCAATTTTGTTTATGTGAAGTATTATTTATGCATACTTTATGAGATAACATACACGGAGAACTTTTCGACTGAAAATCGACATATTCAAATATAACTAGGTGAAAGTAGAAAGGTCAGAGTGCCTCATTTTCTTGCTTATGCCTGGAAGGAAGATTAAAAAAATACCAGCGTTGATCTATATAACGAAAATTAATGCCAGTGAAAATGAATACTATGAGACCATTGTGTCAAAAAAAAAAAGGTAGACATAAAGGTAGCAAGTGACAAAAGAGTTGAAATAATGACTAGATTTTGTAAGGAGAAATAGTACCTTTCCATGGTTAAGAAGTTTTTGCTAACCAAGACTATGACTCGGTATACCATAAACTCCAAAAAAATTTACAAAGATGCAACAAATTTTTTGAATCGTTTCGTTATCGAGTCCTCATTTCTTTGAAACATAAATTATTGCGGCAGAAATTGAATGTAAATTTAAATACTGAAATTTTCAAATTTTGACACCAAGTTCCTCATATTAGGATTTAGATTTTGAAACATTAAGCACCTCAAAACATCGAAACTTTAAAAAATACAATTTAAAAATTACAACGATTTTTCATATATAAATAACTTATATTGATATTTTATTTCTGCCATTCAAAAAAAAAAATTTCAAATCAAAAATTATTAATTATTTTATGATTTTATTTTATGAGATTTCCTTAAAGGGCGGCTAAGTACTTCTATATTTTTAAGACTTTTATGTTCCATGTCTCTTATAAGAAACGTCAATAAGCCAGTTTGTTTAATAATTAGACAAAAAAAAATGGTTCCACTACCGATCTGCTAATGACTTATTTACGTACAACGCTCTGACAATTATCTGTGATGTTTAAATACTTTTGTTTTGCCATCTAATAAAAACACACTCTCATTATTTTTAAAGAAATATACTCGTGAACTTTAAAGAGTAATATTATTATTTTTAAATATTATTTTTAAATATTATTTTTATTTTCTTGATAAATAAGATTTTTTGTGTGGAATTTTAAAAAAAATATTGTCTTCTCTAAGTACAACTGTTAGTGATTTGAAATGATTATATTATACCCTCCAATGCGTTGGTAGTGATAAGAATTTTAAAATTATAAAAGAAAAAAAAAACTTATGACAATAATGTAAAATGAAAACTAGAAGAATGGTTTTATTAAAAAGGAAATATAATAATTGCCTTGTCAGAGAAAAAATGCAAAAAAATATTTTTTAACAGACTTTTTCATATCTAGAGAGTAATAGGTACCTATTTAAAAATCATTAAAAAATATTTTTTGATTTCGTACGTATTAGTGTTAATTCTTGAAAAATTTGCTAACGAATGTATCATTTCTGAAGTTTGCTGCAACTTTTCAAGTCTTTTTATACTTAATGGTTCCTGTGATCACGCAGTGGTAACAAATATAGCAAATAAAATCATTACGGTATGTACGGTATATTTTAGAGAAAAAAACAAGACGGATACAATTTTAAGTATTTTGAAACACTGCAATTGTTTTGAAACATCAATTACACTAAAGACCATTTGAATAATTAATTAGTATTTTACCTATTAAATCAATGTGTATTTGTAGCCCCTCGAGATTTCTTTAGACAAATAGGCAATTCGATCATTGAACGCATAAATTACAGAATTAATTGATGTACTGGAAAATTAGGTTTGGCACCAACTATTGCTATGTAACATTGAGAGAAATGTCCATGACGATCATGTCCTTTTTCTTAGCTTATTTAATCCAAGGAATAAACAATAAATAAAAATCGAACTTCGGAATAATTCCCGGAAAGCTGGATTTTTGCATGAACCTTCTATTTGCGGTTCTAAACAAAATACCAAAAGTCCCCAGCGATTCGTATGAAGCTATAAAAGTTACCCGGGGTCAAATATCACAAAAAAAATTGTATATTAAGAAATTCCCTACAAAAAACATTCGGATTACTTTTTTTCGTAAGACCAACGGTTTTTCAGGAAATTAGATTCAAAAATTTGTAACGTATAGTATAGTTAAAGGTATCTGAATTTTTAATTTTTACGCACTCCATTATCATTGAAGAGCAAAAATGGAAATGGAGCTAGTTTATACTTACATTTTTGAAGTTGATCGTAGAATCTTTTTGTAATGCTTATTTAATTTATACTTTTATTTCATTTAAATTCTAAAAGACCGTTAGTGTCACGAAAAAGGGTAATTTTACACTATTTGTAAAATAACCACTATTTTTTCGATAACAGTGGCCGTTAACGAAAAACTGTATTTTGTAACCTTCGACCCTGAATAACTTTTGCAGGAGGCACAAATAGAAGGTTCATGCAAAAAATCCAGCTTTTTGGAAATTTTTCCGAAGTAAAATGTCTTTATTCTTTGTATTATAAAGAAAATTCGAGCCCTAAAATATTTCGCAAGAAGTGCAATTCTGAAAAAGTGCACAAATTTTGCAGTTATTTGACTCCCAAAAGTTATGCAAACTCCCTGGGATTGGGCTCGGATTAGACACCTTTAGAACCAAATGAAGGTATCAAAACTATTTCCAGCTGGCTGGAAATTAATTTAAAAATTTTAATTTATTTTTTTAATTTTCGAAATGTTTAAAAGTATTGAAGTTACAAGCCTAAAAACTTGAAGCGTTTTTCATTACATGTACCGTATTTGTCCAGGAAAAGAAAACATGTTCCCAAAAATTAAATTGAGAAATACATGCTGTTTATATCAAAATTCTTTTTAAGCCCACCTAGTTACATTAGCTTCTTAAGTGAAAAGTTCCTCAAACTTTCTCTTATTTTAGAAATTACGTTTAATAAATAACGATAAGTTACACCAAAATAATAAAAAATAGTAATCTCTTTCTAGCTTATCGATGGACTGATTAGTGCGTATTAGTGATTTGTAATTATTCATTTTCTAAAGAAAACATTATCATAAAACCAACCGTTCAAATTTTCTTTAAACTCACATACCAATTTCAGGAAACTTATTTTTAACGACTATTCTGAGAAGTCGGGAAACAAACTGTATTAAAAGTCCGCGTACTTAAGGTAGTAAGAATAAAAGCCCAGTTTTTTGAAAATTGAGCTCTGAGATGTTTCCGAAAAATTTTTCCCCAGGCACGAAGGCGAAGTCTTGGTTACAGTAGGTAAAATAGTGACCAAAAAAATAGTGCAATATGAAGAACATGTATTCGAAAACCTCTGTTTAGGCAGCGATGTGTTTTAAAAATGTTTGGGATAAAACTTGTTTATATTTTGATGAGAAATTTGAAGTTCTGAGAACATGTTTCCGAACACATGATTGTGTACCAAAAAATTATGCTTTTGGTATTTTCTATTAGTCCTTTGTTCACTTATATGCCCGATGGAAGAATGGCTACTACTTAAGGTATTTCGAGCTGCGTATGCAACGGTTATTCACTAAACTAAAAATAAAGAATTAATTGCAATTCAATGTCAATTTTAAATAAATATTTATGAGCCTACCTACTACTAATACCATATGAAATAGTAAGTTATATCTGACATTAGTACACATAACAGCACACCTGTCGTCTCGAGGTTGAATAATGCTAAGTGTATAAGCTTTCAAATACATAGTTTGATTGTGACGTTTATATGCATTATGAAAACAACGAATATACCTATATATATATACCTTACTTACTCAACTAAATTGAAGTAATAATTCGTTCTGCGGTATGGTTGTTGTTCGTGTAACACAAATACAGAATGTTGGAAAAAAAAGCATTGTTTTCTCTTGAAAGTAAAAAATTTAAATTCGAATTCCTTCGACTGGCTATTCAACGTCAAAGTCTTTTTTCCTTGAGTTCTTTACCACAAGACTGTGAAGGAAAATATGTAGCTGGTAAGGCTCGTGACAAGAAAGGTCTATTATTTTTATGAATATACTCTACTCTTAGGGAAATTTTGAACTCACCCCTGAAACTGTATAATCTCTTAATGATATTATCGGTGAAAATCGGACAAAGATTCATCAGGATCGAAATGATTATGCCGTTGCTCGAAGCTTATAGTTAAATATTAATGGTAATTAACCAAGATACAATGACTAATAAGAAAAACTACCATACAAGATCAATATAGTTATCATAATAACCTAGCCTATATAGTCAGTATCTACCTCAAAATAAGATGAATCACAAATGACAACTATTGCGGAGAATGCAATTAAATAGAAGAACCGATGGAATATGCATAATTTGTAATACATATTCCGAAAATCCACCCTTTTACTCAAAAACGGAAAATCTTCGTCCTGAAACTGAACGAACACAACTTTAACTCGAATACATCTAACGAAGCTTCATTCTAAGAGCTTTAATTTTGAGGTTTAAAAATTCATTGATCTGATTAATGAAATACACTTATCTGTTTCTTAAAAATATTATCAGACACCATTGTCTTCTTCTAGAAGAAGACAATTATTGTTCTTAGGTGCTTATAAAATATCTTCTTCTAGAAGAAGACAGTTAGTTGCTTTTAATATACCTTCTTATCTACATTCTCTAAAAAGTGACTCTTTCTTTGCAATTTTCTAATTATACTGTAAGAAATCAAGCAATTAAGATTGGAATTCTATGGTACAATATGACTTTTTGTGGGGCCAGGCTCAAAATGATACGAGTCGAGTGTGTAGAACAAACTCATATTGATTAGAAAGTGTACTCTTACAATGCGCGCGCATGGGCGCTTAGAATTCCGTCCAAGTTAATTCTGCTGAAAAATCATCAAAGAATTTATATTTTGAACTACTCTAAGATCTTTTTGTGTCTTTACATTTTTCAACCTATTTCGATTTTTTTCAATCACTCATGTCTCAAAAACGGGGGGTTTTAGAATACCCCAAAATATATTCCAATATATACAATCCAAAGACTGATTTGGGCAAACTTACTAAGCGCGCGTGCACATAGTAAAAACAAGCTTTCTAATCAATATGACTTTGTTCTAAACACTCATATAAACATTTCCATAGAAAGTCATATTTTTCCATAGAATTGCAACCTTATGCCCTTTTTTCGCCTTTACTTCTTACATTACGTATTATTTGTAAGTATAGTACAATATAATACAGTTTGTATCTTACCTGTATCTACTACGTATGAAGCTTTAATGACACAGTCATCTACAAAACATAATATTACAATTGTTTGCAGTAGTTACACAAACAAGAAGAGGTAGGTAGATGTCACCATTTTGAAATATGTCATTTACAACAAAATAATACATACATATACAAGTAATAATAATATTGTTTGCAACATTTGAATCATAATAGTAATTTTAATAACAAATATTGTGCATTAGGTATGTATAGATAATATTAATATGTTGTTTGAAATGAGAAAGTTGTTGCTTATAATGTGCAGCAATACTTATTGCATGTCATCCTTAATTTACACAATACTCAAACGTGCAAGGTTACATCTGTATTATCCTTTCGAATATAATATTTAACAGGTGGGTGGATAATAAGTGTGGGTTTGTTGCAGTTTTACTTGTACGAGTAGTTATCCAGCTTCTTTTATCCGTGGACATGGTACCTTTATACGTAGGCTACCGTTAAATATTTATGAGGATAATGTATGATTTTTTTTGTAAAATGGTGCGTGCTATGTAAAACAACTCTAATCATTTACCGATTGTCACTTCGTAATTTGAAAATTTAAAGTTTTTTAATACGAGTGCAACGCAAATAGAACGCTTACTTTCACACTCTTAAAAGGCAAAATAAATAATTTAAAAAGGTGTTATATCCACAAGGAACTGTGTAAATAGCTGCATCAATAAGTGTTTTTTACTAATTGTAATAAGTTCTATAAAGCAGCTTCAATTTTGATGTTTTGTTTTTTAGTAAAAACTTCTTTAGCGACGTTGGTCACTTTTTGGTAGGGGAAAATGTTATGGGTTAGCGTCACCGACAGGCTGTGCGCGCGACGACATGTTTATAGCAGTATATCTGTAGCTATACAGATGACTTATTGTATAACATTAGTGCCGCGTATGTAACAAGTACATTGAAATTTATGCAAATACAAATACGATCCACAAATCATATGATTGTATATCAACTGTTATTTCAATTGAATTGTATTTATATTTTGTCATAATCTTGTATAGCCCGTAATATATTTAAATAATAAAAAACCATATAAACATGCATATAATTGTTGCTCGGAGTGTCAATAGATGTGAAAACCAGACTGATGTTGATAATTTTAATTCAAATATTATGAAATTTGAAGTTTTTATACTATAACCTCTAAGTTTTACTTCTATCGGCAATTTTTATTGCTGTTTGTTCTTTTTTTTTAATTCTGAGGGGGGGGGTGAAGTAGGAGATCAAAGTTTGTGTGAAAATTTGTAATAACCCTTATTTTTGAGTTCACTACTAAGCCGATTTAATAAATTCTTTCACCCATAGAATGCTAATTTTATGCGACTACTGTAAGGATCGCTTACTTTTTTTATAATAATCAAATCACAGCTTGTAAAATATTTCATCTATACAAAAAATTAAATTTAAAATTAAAAAAAAAAAGTTTCAACTTACACAAACACGATGAAAATTTCATTACAAAGTAACGAAAGAATATTTAAAAATCTTACCTGAAACAATGAGAATAAAATATATTTATTTAAAAAAAATACAAAAATATATAATTTTATATGTAAGTTAATAAAACATGTTTTTTTTTTTTTATATATTTACATTTAAAAAAGAATGTAATTTGTAACTAAATAGAAAAAACTTATAAATAAAAACTTTTCTAATATAAAAAATTAATTTAAGTTGAAAATCTATTTAAAGAGTTAGTTAAAAAACTTTTCAATATTGTAATTCACTAGAACCTACGAGCAAAAGGCACAATAACAAGCAATAAGAACACAAATATTATACACAAATTGTATGCACAAGGTGGGCCACTTATTATAGGTAGATTGTCATTATCGGATACATCTAAAAATCTTCTAAAATAAACCATATATAAAAAATTTGGCTACAACAAAAATTGTTTAGTATGAAGGGCAGTTGTTTAGTTTGAAAAATTGTTTTTTCTTTTCTTTTTCCATGAATATCATTCTATTTTTCAATAGTCTCCTAAAGCTCATTGTCAAATGCTTTTCATAATAATTTTCTTTTAAATACGAAAATCAAGTTTATCCGGAGGAAATGCGACTTAAATAATGCATTTTTTCAAATTAAACAGAAAGATTATTTAGGAAAAGCACAATGAAGGACTCTGGCCAAATAACATTGGTCTCCAGGCCAATTTGAAGATCATTTAAAGATCCAGATTTCTTAAATTAAATTGAATTATCGTTGATCATTCAACTCGAAAAACGGTTTAAAAAAGTTTTATTTCGAATGAAAATCCACTTTCTAATTTAAAGTGTTCTTCTATCTATTATCGATTAGGTACATGAATTGACTATTAAATAACCATGAGGATCGGACTAAAATTAAAAGTCATAATAAGGTGGTTTCCTTCACCTTTTTTTGTAGCTGGTGTATTTCAGGAAATTTTTCTTTGTATCGATTAAAATGACTCACCAAGTATTTAAGTCGAATATATATTTTACATTTTGGTCGTACAACAAACACAAAATTTATTATTCTTTAAGTTTTCTACTATTTATCAATGTTATTTATAAAAAAGAAAAAAAAAAAATTATGTATATTTATTATAGAAAAGAGAAAAAGTTTGTTGTTGTTAGCACTTTAAAAGTCAATCATCTCACACAAAATAAGTGCACTACAATGTTTTCAAAAATGTATGTGGATATATGAAGTGCAACGAATAACAAACATCCATTTGTGCATAAAAATATTAGAACATGAATATGACATTGCAAAAAATTAAGCTTATTTTGATTCAAATAAACGCATTAAATATAAAAATATTGTAAAATTTTGAAATGACCGCAGAGTTATCATCGTATATGGATATGGAACTCTATAAAAGTACAACACAACGGGCGAATTACTCTCAAGGGAATATTCAGTTCTCACACAGAAAACAAGTTTGTTCTTAAACGAAAAATTTAAGAAGAAAATAATATTATTTAAGCGAACATAACTTTATTTGTGGCAAGAATAATTTCATGGAGCAAGACATATTTTGCTTGTCTCAAGAATATTTTCGTTTTCGGCTTTAATATTATTGATCCAGGAAAGCCAATTTTTTAACATACATCAATATTAATAGATTATATATCTATAAAATAGTAGTAAAATAAATATTATTAGTATTATACCTTATAAGTGGCGTAGAGATCTTTTCAGAAGCGTTTGAAATTCAAAACTAGCATGACTGATCTCAGATCTATAAATTTTGATATCAGACTTTCCAGGGATGTATGCTAAATGAATATGGTAGTTAGCATTATTACGAGATAGTACGTAAATGCGAGGAAAAAAAACACTAAACAAATTTTAAATTTAAAATAATAACACAGTCTATGAAACTAAAATATGAGGCTGCTGAAATAAAAACATTACAAAAGGGTGATTAAAAAGAGGATGAAAATTTACAAAAGGGTGATTAAAGACTGGTTCTAAGATTTCAGTAGCATATTTGATCACAGGTTTCTTTGCAGTAAAAAATACTAAAAAGTATTTTATATTGAAATTGAACTGAAATTTTTTAAACACTGAGTAGAAACAATTATTTTCATAAAGTCAATTTTGAGATAGAATAAATGAGAGAAGATGTTGTTTGAGTATTATTTATATTACAACTAGACTTCTCAAAACTTTCTATACGAATATAATAGTTTATTAAAGTTTTGTTGTGAAAGTTTTAGTCATCATATGAATGAATATGCATCCATCGTATGCTGAACTACCAATGAAACGTTTCTATATATTATTGTGTATTGTTGCTTTTGCTTATGCACCTACTGTTGAAAATTTCCTGGTAGAGTTCTCGACATTTCGTATACAATTATGTGTGTAGTAAGAAATGTTTGAAATATAGGGTGAATTAAAAAGAAAGCCATAAACTTTGATAGAAACAAGAAAATACACAAACTATCATTTACTGAGTACAGCCAGTAATTGTAAAATTTACTTTTATGACTGATGTGGTTTTAAGCAAATAAGTTTTGTTTAAGAAGGTATATTTAATTCACCTATGTGTTCTAGACCTTAGAAACGCTGAGAATTGCAGTGATGATAAATAGAAATGCTTCGCCAAATACTAGATGTACGCACGTCAAACGCAACTGTAATATTATTTCGACCACCACCAAACTTCCATCGATGACATTTAGTATCGACAGTAATCTTATTTTCGTTAGGTAGACAAAAATTCAGTCAAGTTGACAATTAATAGTTAATATGACTAATACGAAAAGGTTTTCGAAATAGATAATATTTATTTTATAGGTAACAAATGAAATTTTCAAAGTTTTAAAAACCCGCGACAAATTTACGGAATCCTTAACTCGCACTTGAAACATATCTAATAAGATTCTTCATTTAATTGTCGTTTTTCTTAAAGCTTTTTCTAAACTGAACCAATTTTGAAGACCATTGACAGTTTTTTGGGTACCGAACCCTAAACTAGCAGATGAATCATAGCTAAGAAAACTCTGCATTAAATTACCTTTCAAACGAAACCAAAAAAATCAAAATCGCTTCATCCGTTTGGGCGCTACGATGTCTCAGACAGACACACACAGATAGTAGTCAAACTTATAACACCTCTTTTTTTTAGTTCGGGGGTTAAAAATGAAATCCATCCTTAAAATATAGGATCAGGAACCCTGTATATAGAATAGATTTGGTATACCAATATACACTTATATCTAGTTTAGTTTAGTTTAGCGCATAAAATGGATATTACTCATTGCCTAAGAGAATATGATATCTGCCATATCAAGTTAAACTACCTTTACGAATACAGACATCACAACATACAATTGCAAATATCATTTGCATTTGAAATAAATGGCATTATAAACTCTAAAACTAGATATTGGGATATAATACAGCTGATAAAATATATCGAATAACAGCTAGTTGTATTGTTATCAAAAATTTTATTTATTAAAAAATAAATTACATCAATCACATTTAGATGATTTTTTATTTTTCAATACAACTGATATTTGATATTTGTGCAATAGGTATTATTTTATTTTATTACAAGTAACGTCATTGCATTGATTTGTTAAACACAACCAAATATCAAATACTTCATCAAAATTTATAAAAAATGTATTTTTGATAAATTTATTTTTTAACCCCCGAAATAAAAAAAGGTTGTTATAAATTTGACCTTGTGTGTGAGTCTGTGTGCGTGTTTGTCTGTGGCATTGTAGCACCGAAGCGGATGAACCGATTATATTTTCTTGGTTTCATCGGAAAGGTAATTTAAGGGAGATTGTTCTTATATATGTTTCAAGTGCAAGTTTAGGGTTCCTAATAATTTTTACATATAAATATTAATTATATGGAAATGAATGGTCAAATAAACCTGGCTCAATTTATTTCGAAAAATTAAATGGTAAAAGAAATAGGTAATTCAAAAGAACAAGGACAACTCAAATATTTCAATTTCAATATTTCCAAAATTTGTACCAAAAAATGATAGCTCTCTAAGTATACTTTTCATTTCATCTGATGTCCTTGACCATCACTTTGATATTGATTTAAGAAGGAGTGTTATAAGTTATAAGTTTTTAATTGTGTGTCTGTGTGTTTTTCAGAGGCATCATAGCACCTAGACGGGCGAACCAACTTGATTGAGAATATTTTAAAGCTAAGTTTCCAAAAATCGGTTTACAAGGAACAAATAACATTTTTTGGGGAGTTTTTTAATTTTTGTAAATTTCACTTGTTAATGATATACTCCAAAATCTCGTTTTTAATTTAAATGTTATTTGTTTTCAGCATTCAGTTTAACGCATACTAGATATTGGCTTAAAAATACATCTCGAACGCGATATTCCTTAGGAAATAATTAATAACGTTTCATTTGAAAAGTTTTATCATTTTTATCATGAACCAGAACTGACCTTACAAAATACCAAGGTAATTTTACAAATCGTGCTGCAAAGTTTTACAAAATATTATTATACTAATTGGTGAATTTTAAATTTCGTAAAACCAACAATTCAGAAATTATAAATTGCTCGTTAAAACGTTGTTTTTTTTTCAATTTAAAGTGTTGTTTTTCAAGAAACAAACATTTTTTTTCTTGAAATATTAATAGAAAAGATCTGGATTGATCATTGCGACCCTTCACTTTATAAGATTACGAACCTTCTGAAAGCTACTCCACTGTTATGTTTTCAGTTTTGTATTTAACAACAACAAGTGAAAACAAACAATTGACTGAGTTAATTGTTGAAATACCATGTATAGTCAGTGTTGATTTCTTTATCACATTACATATACCAACATGTGACACATACATAACTGATAATCAAGTATAGTACATATTATAAAATTTCCGCCCTAATTGTCGCCCTCACGGGTAAACAGTGATGTTTACGAAAAAATGTTTCAAACTAAAGTTGTTTAATTTTTGATAAGGAACATTTTTTATATTTAAACTTTTATTCTATCTCTAACGGTGACCATGACCCAATTGACCCATGTTGCTCCTTTATGAACTTGACCTCACTTTTTACGTCCTAAGCACGCTGTAAAAATTTCAGCTTGATATCTCTTTTCGTTTTTGAGTAATCGTGACCACAGACGGACGGACGGACAACCGGAAATGGATTAATTAGGTGATTTTATGAACACCTATACCAATTTTTTTTTTGTAGCATCAATATTTTTAGGCGTTACAAACTTGGGACTAAACTTATAATACTATGTATATTTCATATATACATGGTATAAAAATAAGACTTATGCGTAAAAGATACGTATCAGTTAGAAATACCTACATCATTCAAGCTTGTAGCAGCGAACAAATTTTCTCAGGTACTCAATAAAAAATATCCTATGTTCCGAGCATTTTTCTAAGTGAGAATGTTTCATGCTCGTCACAATTAAACCACATATACTCGTTTAGTTTTAAATATGTAAACTATCGCTAATACTATATTTTGTATATTGTTTTGTGAATTTGATTTAATCAATGATGATTGGGCAATAATAATTATTTGAAATGCGATCCTGATTTCAACACAATATTATTAGAACAGTAAACATACTATGCGTAACAATTCAGAAGTGTTTGTATAATATAATACATACAAATCAATTTATATTGATAATAATAGTTATTAATCAACCAAAATATGGTACCTATATAAATATATACATATATTGTACTTAATTATGTAAAGTAGTTCATATCATTATTATTAGTGTATGAATTGCACTAATGCAGATGAGAGTTTATTGTCATAACATCATCATAACAATACATATATGCAATATCAAAACGTAACAGAGAGTAAACAATAAATGAACAATCACCAAGTGTATTTATTAACTTTGGCTACTTCAGTTGTTGAAGCTATAGATGGATTATAATAAGTAATAAGTAAATATTAACATAATTATTATATATATTTATGAAACGTGATTAATTTGATTTATATTACACACATAGCCATCTTATTAAAGTGAAACTTTTTATGGGACACTAGCGTTTTGTCATGAGAGTTAACTCGTCGAGCTAACAAAACTGTTAAACTCCTTGTCTCTTTCTTATTACCATTTACTCTAGCAGAGTGAGAGAGGCGGAAAAAATTATATATACATATATATCAATATATGTTCTAGTATTGATGTTATTTATTTATATAAAATTTAGGACTAGTTTAGACTTGTACAATCTTACGTACGTAGAAGAGCAAGTAAGTCTCAGTTCATCAGAGAAAGTCGTTGTAACTAGTGTTGCTTTATTTATGGAAATATTTTTTTTTGTAATTGTAATTTAAAATTATTTTTTGATAAATGAAAATGAATGGACAAAAAACTTCAATTTCAGTCGTTCATCTATAGTTCTTTTCTTAATGTAGAATGTTTATGTATATGTAATATATATATATATATATATATATATATATATATATATATATATATATATATATATATATATATATATATATATATATATGTATATGTCTATTAAATTAGTTCATATTAAAAATTTTTTAATATTGTTTTTATTCTCAGTTATTGTCAATGAAGATACAAAAAATGTATGCGTCAGTCCAAAACTAACAGCGTCAAAAGTGAAACTTTTTATGTAATTCAAAAACTGTCAATGAGTGGACAAAAAAAAAAATGCAGCAAAGAAAAATTGACTGGAAATTATAATAAAAATGATTTATAATAAAAATCAAGAAAAATCTACAGACTATCCCGAATTAATTACTACGGAAGTTTCACTTGTACGTATATGTATATAGTTTTATGTATATGTAAATAATAGTACGTACGAGTAAAACTTCCGTAGTAATTAATTCGGGATAGTCTGTAGATTTTTCTTGATTTTTATTATAAATCATTTTTATTATAATTTCCAGTCAATTTTTCTTTGCTGCAATGTATTTTTTTGTACACTCATTGATAGTTTTTGAATTACATAAAAAGTTTCACTTTTGACGCTGTTAGTTTTGGACTGACGCATACATTTTTTATGTTGAAAATTTAAAATCAGCAATGAGCCTTCTTAAGACTATATGCTCTTTTGATTATTTGCTTTCTTCCCAGTTGATTGTTTTTTTCGATTACTTTTGAATAAAAATATGCGCAAAATAATATATTTTTAGTCTTCTTAACAGTGTGCACGACTAAAACCATGAACCATATCCCGATTGAAATGGTATGGCTTAATATTTACATGACATGGACGATAGAGCACATATATATGCGAATAAACTTAACGATATAAAAAATTATCCTCATTTGTTAGGAATAAGGTAATATTTTATTCATATTTAAATTTATGAATATTTCTACAAAATTGTTATAATAATAAACTAACAAAAGTGATAAAAGATGACTGATATCGAAAAACAAGCATATTAGAATAGGCCTTTGCCCTCATGCCGATTTCAATGTATCTTTCGTTAAAATTTGTAAATGTGCGAGAATAAATGATAATATCAGAAAACAAATATCTTATACTAGTTTTTAATAATAATATTAGTTTTAAAAATTTAAACAGAGAGCCATACCATTTGAATCGGGATATTTTTCATGGATTTAGTCCTGCACAGTGTTAAGAAGAATAAAATAAATGAAAAAACCTTGATAAAGTAGCACAACCAAAGATTTTGGTATAAATATAACATGGGTCTTTTCATTCAAGTTTCATTCTTTCTAAAAGTATACTAAAACTAGAAAATAGCAACGACAAAGTAATTAAGGAAAATATACCTGCCACACTGATTATAGCTGCTTAAAATTATTACAACAAAGAAAAGTGATTCAAATAAAAATTATAAGCCATAATATAATATCTACCCCTAGGATTAACATTGTTGTTCTTGTTGTGTTTGTTGTTCTAAAAAAATTTTTTTATTAGAAGTAATGTGATTTAGATTTCTCTTGTATCCAAAATTCAGTTTTGATTGTTTGAGAAAAACCAAATTTTAAGTTTTTAGCCTTCCAATTAGGGTGTAGAAAGCTTCAAACATATATAATTCATGTTCGTCGATAAAGTCATTGACAAAACTATTTGGTTATCTTTTACTTAGAATCAACTTTCTGTTTGATATCTTTGTGCCCGTTTAAAATTGACAAATCAAGGAAGGAAATAAAATGTAGAACCTATGATTGATTTCAATTAAAAAGATACTAAATATTTTACATCTGAGAGAAATTTCAATGGTTTTTATGATAAAATTTTAATTATTCAAATACCAACACTTATAATATAGCTTTCAAAGTGCGTTTTAACTTGTCAACATTAAAAAAAAGGCTCTTAAATAAATATTCAAAACTCAAGCTAAATTTTTAAAATTTTGACATTTATGAGGTTTACCAAATTGATCAGAAATGCTTTGATTGCAAACATAGATGATCGGTTAGGTTAGGTTGTATTGGCTCTCCACGAAGGACACACTTAGGCTATAGAGCCCATTGTGATACCATATATGTGTTTTACCACCTTTCCGCTGATAATTTCATTTATCAGCTCCTCAATTTCAGTGACAGCACTACACAAGCCCATCACAACTATTATTTAAATTAATTTTGTTACGACGACGGGAACCCGCTACCCTAAGCATACCGCGGACGGAATTGGTTACGCCTTAACCAACATAGATGATAATATCATCATATTATAAAGTGAAAGGTACATTTTTTTCGATGCTGATCTTGTTTAAAGAAAATAATTTTATCGGTGTTGGAGATCTGGGGCCAGAAAATTCAGAAAAAAAGATTCGTGTAAAATGTTCGTTCCAAAACAATTTCGATGAGAGAAAGCTCCAAATATTTACTCGTTAACCTTTGGAGGAAGTGGAACAACCATGATATTTGATTACTTTAATAATTCTGTGTAATTAGTTCTGAAAGTTTCGTGGAATAAAATACAATTATTACGGTCTCCTACTGTTTCCCACCTCTCCCTATTACCTATAATCTATATTCTGAGTTCTAACATTAGAATAAGAAAGAATATGGACACATGGTTATATATTTTATAAGAAAAAACAGACCTACTTTATATTCATTAACCACGCTGTATAAATAAATTTTATTATGTAATTTTATCTGAAAATATAAATTATATTCGAAGTTATGAATATTGATTCTATTCGATACGATCGGCTTTCTCTCTAACTCACACCAAAAATTCTACACATCGATCGATTTGGGATTGGGAAGAGGAAAAGCAGTAAATGTACAGAAGCTATATGACGTATATAAAATATAAAGAATGTTATTACGGTGGAACAAGCCCGTTATAGACATTGGTGTTAGTCGTTATTATTGGTTTTAGTAAAGTCATTCATATATACAAGCGGGTGTATTAATTAATATGTTTCACTTGTTAGTGAGATGAAACGTTTTTTTAAATTTGTATCTAGCGGAAATGTTTTTGTTTTATGAAATCTCTAAAAAAATTCGGAAATATAATATTAAACAAACAAATTTTTCCCCATGTATGATCCATTTGATCCATTTAATTTATTCATTAGTTTGTTTATCTAGTTGAGAAATAAATTATTTAACAGAAAAATTTTCCCGGATATATTTGATCTTTAATAAACATTAAGCTACCTCCATATTAACATACGGGGTTGGCTTTAAATTAGAATGAATTCACTAACCGACACTACACGCAAATTTTGAACCCTTTACCATTTATAATATGTTTTAATAAAGTACAGGAGATAACCAAATTAGGCATACTTTTGATGAAATTTTATTGATTTATAAACACACCTACCATATTTTTTCTATTGAAAAGTGTTCTTGGCTCTTTTTAATTTTAATCAATTTTTCCATGATCGGTTTTTTTGCATATACTATTAATTTCGCAATTAAATTATCTTTCTTCTTATATCCATTTCGATTGGTTAATAGATCTAATAGTTCATACCACATGAACAGGTAAGTGAATATAGGTAACTACATTGATATGTTAACCAATTGAAATTTGTATCAGAAAGATAATTTAATTACGAAAGTAATGGTATAGTTTAGCCTGCAAAAAACGATTCATGGAATGAATTAATTTAATTAAAAATAACATGAACACTTTTCGATAGAAAACTATGATGAGAGTGTTTCTATTCTATCTATTTGTGAATGTGTCAAAATGTTGTGTGGTTAACTTGAAAAATTTCCACAATTTATGGCACATAAAATTTTTTTTTCATCACTTCTACAAGGATGGGTATCAAAATCTTTTAGAACATATTAAAAACACCTAAATAAACCGACTGCCTAAAATTTGCACTGGAAATTAGAGAGTCGTGACACGATAAGCCCTCATTTTTTGTAGTACTTAACTTATTCTACAGAGATTGGACACCAACAAACATAGAAACTCCTCCTCATTATGAACTCATGGTTTGTTATAATTCAATTTAAATTTAAAAGAATGGAGTTTTGTATATTTTTTAATAATCGTTTGGCTATCAATTTACGTTGTAATATTTTTATGCGTTGTAACATTTTTATGAAACATTTGGTCATAAATATAAATAATATACCCTTGAATGGCGTTAAATGCATACAGATGTTCAAATAGTGTTTATTCACTTCGATTCTCTCTTTTGTATAGAACTATGTATGTAGTTATTTTACTCTGCTCAATTACTTTATTTAATTTGATCTAAATCGTAATAACACCCCTCAGTCCATTATACAAAATGGTCTAAATGTACCAATAATATAAATATAGGTCAATGGTCTATAAAAATGGGTACAGTTATTATAGTAGATGTTAACTGAAAACTATTAGCAATATGTACAACAGAGTATTGTTAGTTTTATTATAATGGTTTGCAATGGTATGCTACAGAAAAGTTCATGGAGTACGAATTAATTAACAGAATTTCAAAGTCTTTTTTTTTCAAAATAAAAAATTAAATTTTTTTATTTTCTACATTCAGCAAATTTATGGCATAAAATGGAGTTATTTTCCCTCTTTACTGCTTGGATTACAATTATGCAGCGTTTTCCAACCCTTTGCAAAAATAAAGAAATTAAAACAACTGAAAATGAACAATTCGCTAAGTTAATTTAGTTTTTAGAAATTTTTTCACTAAGCTCACTAGTGGAAGCTATCTACAAATTTTCAACTAACTATCTTCTGTATTTTTAAAGAAAATGGAGACTAAACTTTTGCCGTAATTTGCGCCCTCGCGAGACAACAATGATGTTTACGAAAAAATGTTTCAAACAAAGTAGTATATTTTTGTATAGAGAATATTTTTTATATTTAATTTTGGCTATCTCTAACGATTTACAATGCGGGACCTACGGAACCCCGACCCAAGTGACCCATTTTGCTTGCTTATTTACAAATTTAAGGTCATTTTTTATTTCCTGAGTACGCTATAATAATTTTAATTGGATGTCTCTTTTCGCAATTTAAGATATCGTGCTGACATACAAAAATTTTGTTCGTACCATCAATATTTCTAAACGTTAATTGAGACTAAAATTAATACCCCTAGTTACAAACTTGAGAATATAATGAATATATCTTGATAACCATTTCGTACATACAGGCTATAAAAATAAATTCATTGCTTAGTAGAAAAAATTTTTATACCATGTTTATATGTAATATATATCAAGATATACTAAGTTTAGTCCCAAGTATGTAACGACTAAAATTATTGATGCCATCAACAAAATCTTGGTTAAGGTGTTCATAAAGTCACCTAATTAGTCCATCTAAAGTTGTCCGCCTGCCCGCCTCTTTGTCTGTAATCACGATAACTCAAAAACGAAAAGAGATATCAAGTTTGAATTATATTATATATAATAGCGTGCTGAAGACGTTAAAAGTGAGATCAAGTTTGTAAATGAGCAACATAGGTCAATTGAGATTTGGGTAAGTAGGTCTCATCTTGTAAACCGTTGGAGATAGAACAAAAGTTTAAATGTAAACGAAATATCTTATCAAAAATTAAACAAATTTTGTTTGAAACATTTTTTCGTAAACGTTACTATTTATTCGTGAGGGCGCAAATTAGGACAAAACTTTGTTGTTGAACCGATAGAGTTGAAAATTTGCTGCTTCAACTAGTGGATATCAAACATTTTCGAAAAACGAAACAATACTCTAGAAAATACTTTCGAAAATTATTGAAATTTTCGAAAATCCAATAAATAGCGGCCGAAAGAGCGCCATAATTGTGTTTTTTAAACTCTTCAAATTTACAAAAAATAATGCAAGCGCTGGTATTCAACACATTCTATACAAGGTATTTCAACAATTAACTCAATTGTTTGTTTTCACTTGTTTTTATTCAATCCAATAATGAACAGCAATCTCATAATTAAATGCGTTGTTTAAATATTTACTTTTTATAATATATTTTATTTAATTGAGTTTTGTTTACTTTAATGGTCGAATAATAATTGAATTAATAGGCGATTTTACATTTCATTTCATTAACATGCTTATCTAAATGACTATAGAAAAATTAATTTCATATTGGATCGTAGATAGTAGGTAATCACAACTGATCATTTTTTTAAAGAATAGAAACGAATGAATATTTGTGTGCCACCTATTTAGAAAAGCTGCGACCCGTCAACACTTGCCATCTGGTTGAAGTCCGTTGCCCTACTCAAAAAGATCATATCACGAAGTTTTTATTTGAAGCTCCAAACTCATTGCTTATATATACCTTCAACTGTATTCCTTCACCCGAATTCACTTGCCAAGGTAGATACTTTTGACCCTAAATATCTCCAAAACTGTTAGATATTCAACTTTAAACTCAAGGAAACTTTTGATAAACAAGTTAAAATTACCTTCAAATTTTCAGCCAATTTAAAAGAACTCTGCATCCTCTTTTGAGAAGTTGTTATACTTTTACAACAAATTTTCGTCAAATCCATTCATCAAGATCATCAAGAATATGCGGGTTTTGATTAAGAATATGTAGTCAAACAGACAAAATGATAAAATACGTAAAGACATAATAAAACACCATACAAATAATTATTACAAATCAAAAGAATTTTTCTTTTTTTTATTACTCTTAGTAATTAAATCATTAACATTATATTCTAATTAAGATAAAGATTATTAAAATATTTTACAAATTATGAATTTTTCACCACGTTTGACTTCCTACACAAATATTTACTTCTATAAATTTATTCTAGAAGAAGAATATGGCAATGTGTATATATAATTGACTAAATGAGTTTGATTAATTCAATATAAATAATTTAATTAATTAGCTGAATAATTTGTTTTCGTAGTTTGAATTTAAATAAATTAAAAAACACTGTCAAATAAAATATATAAATCATAATCACATTTATAATCACAGCTATTTTCAATTAGTAATCTAATTTGATAATTTGTTACCTTATTATGGATATCGGTTTATCAACTCATATAAAATAATTATTTTCTTTCTCAATCAAAGTATGAAAATGAAAGTTGCTTCTTTTTCTCCACAGAATTAATTAGAATAGATTTAAAAAAATGTGGTGATTGGAAAAGTTTTGCAAGCTAAACTATTAACTAAAGAACAACACAGTAAATATTAGTATGTAAATTTATCTTTGCCAATTAGCTAGAAAGTAAAAGCCAAAATAGAACCATTTTTTCATTCCCGCTTGGTTCTCGCAGCTTTAATTTCACTTTCTTCACATGCTTGTCTTTTTGTTTGAAACTTTATATTTGAAAATTAAATCATCTAACAAGAGGGATGTAAAGAAGGTATAAAGTATAAATTAGATGTCAAAACAATATTCCAACAAAATTCTGAATATTTTACATACGAGCATTTTTGAAAATAAACTCCGAAATTTCATCACACATCACAAATGGAGACTTGGTGCTTAAATTTGTATACAAGGGTAAAGTATGACACTTTGAATTCCTGATTCCGCCGATATCAATTGAGGGTTAAAACTAAATAAATAATGCTATCTAATTAAAATTCATAATAGATAGTATTTCATATGAAAAACTTTCTATAAAATATACTATTAGTTAATATAAATCAATTTAAACAATTTTTTCAATTATTTAAAGATAGAAAATTGTTTTTTTACTTTTTCGTTATAGTGTAAATTACATACATTTGTTCAATAGACTGGAAAAGCAAACAACTCTTGGTAAATAAAACGTTTCCATATAAAGGTATACTAAAAAACAGACAATGTCCAATTAAAATAGTTTAGAGAAATGAATTACTGCATTTTTCGTTTTTCTTTTTTTAATGCACACCATACAGAGCGACAAAATTGTTATCTGGATCGTTGTAAATAATGCCAAGCTTTGAACACGAGACGGAAAATACTATGTGACTGTTTTTAACTATTGAATTTTGTTTTTTTAAATAATACCGGAGAGATAAAATGGTGAGCTTTCCATTGCCCAACAACTTAAAGAGTTTTGGACAACGTACATCTTCTTTAATTAGTGTCGGGCAAAACAATTTTTGCATTTATTATTTTTCTGTTAGAGTAACAAAAAACCAGAAGTGAAGCTTGTGCGTTAGATTAAAAAGTTTCTGAGTCGCGCAAAAGAGAACATAGCTACTCATCAAGAATTTGGACGTCGTTGCCGAGACGAAGCCACTTAGCTTAATGTTTATCATCCAGAATAAACCCATTGTCTCCCAAATTAATATTTCTGTGCGAGCCATAAATTAATAAAAGCATGAAGTCTTTATGTGTATCTGCTTCTCATGTCATAACTGTATAGATAGATCGATTTCAATGTGGCCCTTACTCGAAAGCTACATCTGAATCGGCATACTTAAATGTTTACACTATTGAGCCTTTTTTTTTATTAGTAGAATATTAATCAAATTACATTAAATTGTGTTACAAATGTAACAGATGTTTAATTTGTCTGTTTAATTTGTTACTATAATACAATTTAATATAATTTGATTAGCTCTTTGAACATCTCAATATATATTCTAAAATAAATATTCTATTGACTCGCTCATAGAACCTCTTTATTATGAATATACAAAGAAAAACAATTATAAGAAAATAGCGCTGCCCGTTCGCTTCACACACAATATTCTTTTTTTTTATTAAAGATGCCTTTGTCTTTCGACATGCCAGCCCGCTGTGCTTCCAACAGCTCGAAAAGTTCAGGCACATTATCGGTTCCTTACTTTTTTTTTTAATTATAAGTTTTTTTATGTACTTGAGGATAGTGCCAACGGTGTTTTTTTTTTCAAAACCTGATTATAAGCTAAACTTTACCACCCTTCTTATGATCAAAAGTTACATCTTTTTCCAAAATTGCAAATCAATTCCTTCAATTTTTGAGGTTATTTTGTTATGTTCAGGGTTCGATAGCAGGCAAGGTCGATGCAGAAATTTTTAAGAAACAATATGTTTATTTTTCGTCTCAATCCGAACAATAGAAGTAGAAATATTCAAGAAAACGTTACCAAAGAAAACAGTGAGCCGTAGTAAACTAATACTTTTTTACATAAATCGAAAACGGTTTCTTATCATTTTTCATTCATTATGGTCACTAATAGTTCAAGAGCATATAGTTATGAATCTAAATAAAATGATATAAATATCTTAAGTTAAAATTCTTTGAGGCATTTATGGAAAATTATTATTTTTGGCGTTTTTGAAAAGATACATAAAAATTTTAATTTTATCTTTTCATTTTCATGAAAGTTAAATGGTGAATCATGAAGGTAACACTCACATGAACGATTTGCTAATAAAAATTAGTAGTCAAAAATAGTTAACCAAAAACTAATCTTGTACGTTGTGTTTATTAAAATTGTGCTAACTCAATGTTTCAATGTTGTTATTTTATTCTGAGCCACATAAAACACTTACACTTTATTATAAATAAACCATTAAAAAACAATTTTAGTACAATATGTGGTAATTTAAAATAATTTCTTAACATACTTTTCATTATAAATTTCAAAAAGAGGGTATAATGTTGGTGCAATAATTCGTCTTTAATGTGGTCGTTACTTGACCTAGACTACAGTATATGTAGGAAAAAACAGTATTTTAAAAAAGTCTTTAAGATGACGCCATAAGTATTTTTAGATACAATTATAAATTATACATATAGGTACGTAATATATTCTTTATGCAAAAAGATGAGACGATAGTTTGGATTCATTCCAGTACCCATTCTAGGTTACATTACAATTACATTAAATCTTCATGTTAGCATTAATATAAAAGTGGAATATTCCCAGACCAATGATAATAATAATAATAACACATAGAAAAGAGAAAAATCATAGACTTACTGCTTGCATTTCTAGACGAAAAGTTATATTAATCGAACATTGTAACAGCAAAAAAAAAATTTGATATCAATGCAGTGAAAACTATGATTATTTTTTTATCTCTTTGTAAGATTGATGCAGGCAATTGTGGTAATACAGATAATTTATGTTTAAACCTCCTTCGAAGGGTAAATTTACGGAAATCGAATTGTTTGATTTAAGTGTTTCGATAAATGACAGAAGTTTGTGTTATGTTGATAGTGTTATTTATAAGCGGGCGCTGATACACTAATAGGCAAAGATAAGTGCTTCAGGGTGAATCTCGCAAAAATAAACAATCATTGCATTATGATTTGATTTGTGGATTCCATAATTTATGTACCGGCTAGCAGCAAAGACTAATAAATATAAAAAATTTGCTTCTGCATTAACAATTTCGTTGAATTGTTTTGTCATAGGTTTGCTGAAATTCTGGCCAATCAAAATTAAAACTTCAAAGTTTCTGGGCAAGCAAACAAATACGGGATCATGATCAACCCTGATAGCAGAGCTAATAGTTATCGGATGGTACGTACGACTGCTCTTATCGTTTATTATTTAAAAAAAGTAGTTTTGTATTATCCTAGACTGTAATGAGATGCCATTTCTTTGATATTGATTTTAATCCAACCCATTTGTAATTATTTTTGATATTTTTTTCTTTAAGGTAGTTATTTTTAACATTAGTGATTATCAAAATTATTCTCAGCCTTGCACTTACTGTTGAAAAAGCTCTAGAGAATTTTCCAATGTACTAAAAACCGGGACCTATTTTTCCGAGAACGAGACAAAGTCATATTTTTGCAAGACCAACCTAAACCCTATAATACAAGACCAAGACCAAGATACAATCGTCAACACCAATAAAAGGTTAGGTTAGGTTAGGTTAGAGTGGCTGTCCTGGGGTGGGACACACTTAGACCATAGGGTCCCTTGTAAAACCTAAAATGGTTGGCCCATCCCCGGCCACTACTCCATGAACCATTTGGAGCTGTTTAAGAACAGCAGTAGTGCTTTGATGTCAACGGACTTTAGGTCGGAGAGGTCGTCAAAGTGAGGCTGGCTCAAGAAAGTCCATCTTCTCATGGCAAGAGCTGGGGAGTGACAGAGAATATGAGAAGACTTTGTCTATTCCTCCTCACCACTGTGACAGCTCCTGCAGGCCAGGCCCAGGCGTTCAGCATGCCTGCCGCCCATCCAGTGTCCTGTAATAGCCGCAACAACTTTGCTAATAGAGGCCCTTGGAAGTGATATAAGATCTCTGGAACACCTACCACTGTACTCAGAATATATCTGTCTTATAGTACCACAAGTACGTTCCTCCCTCCATCTTAGGTTGGCCTTTTTTTAAGATATACTCTTTGAGGAGCAATTTGCAGTTTGCAAATGGACCTCCCAGATTTGCTTGTGTCCGGCAGCATTGTGCCCTTTCTAGCAAGCTTTACAATTTTCGGAAATGTCGCAGTGTCTCGGTAACTATACCAGGTTTACATTCATTTGTTCCGACAGTTCATTTAAGGACGCACGGCAGTCCTGTGCTACCTGTGCTACCATCGAGGTTAGTTGGACTGAGCTGAAGGATTTAAGGCTTGCTTGGCTGTCGGTGAAGATTGTAATGTTCCTGCCCATTAGGGTGTTCAGTCTTACACATTCACATACCTCATGAACAGAAATCACTTCCGCTTGATACATGCTACAGTGATCCGGCAGGTGAAATGGACCAATACCTAGATAATTATGAGCTTGGTCTTGTTCTTGTTCTCGCTCATTACTGTTTAAAATGTTTCCCCTTCCCTTAACCCATATTTACTATTTCCTACGCTTTATGTTCCCTTTTCTTTCACCAACCTCACAACAAATCGCGAGCTTGTTGGATAGAGCAACTTTCAAAATCCGAGCTTCATTATAAGAACTTCGTTGGTTTGGACATAAATATCTTCTAAAAAGCGATGATATTCGAAAATAACAGAAAAGCAGGTAGTTTAATTATTAAGTGGAAATGAGAACACAATTACAATTAGGTAATTTTCTTTATCCTCTGTCTATATAAAAAGCAACCAATCGCCAAGGACTGAAAACAACGAAATAAGATCATCATGGATACAAATTGGAAGACGCAAACCAGATATTTTTTGAATCTTGACTGCAAGTAACGCGGCAAAAATTAGATTATACTTATTTCAACCGGTATACTATCTTTATTTCAAACTTGACCTTACTATATGTAAACTATAAACGTTTAAACTAATAACATTTTTTTTTAAATTACACAAATCTCATTAAAATTCAATAAACAAGTATGAAAATACAAAGTTATTTATAAATTATTACAATTCTATGGAAAACAGATATAATATTTTCTTTTGCATTTAGCAAGGAGTTTTCAATTGTATATGTAATAATAATAACACAAGCAAATACTCTACTCAACTTCTCTCCACATTGGTGGTACCAATTGTCATAAATTTTACGAATCACTGCTCACACATATTTCAGTTTCAAGTTTCAACTAATGTTATTTGTTTGGTATATGTATATGCGGCTGACGGGTTTTCGGCTACTTTCCGAATATTATTACAACACAGCCGAATCGACCGACCATCCAACCGACAACAAACATACCAAAATTAAAGTATGGGATATGAAGCAATATTTGCCGGTTGTGTTGTATTTATTCACTTCTTAACAAACAATTATTGTTTTCATCTCGAAAATCAAAATCTTTTAATAACCTTGCAATATGGAAATAACATTTTTTTTAAGAATCTGTGTGAATTGACCGTCAAAATTATTGCACTTTAATAAAACATATGATCAATTTGAAATTTTCACAGATTGCCAAATTGGCAGTTAAATAGTAGCGAACGTAGTTAGGAAATTGTAATCATAGTAGATAACCAAAGTTGTGAAAACCATTTTTTCTATAATTTATCATCAAACAATTTTTCTATCCAATATTTATCGACATATTTTTTATTTTAGAGAGAGAAACTGTACTAAATGAACTTTAATAATTTCATTTCTTAAAGCTTCAGTTTCTTGAACTACGGTAATTATGTGCTTTATAATTTGGTAAAAAGATACTGTTTTGTCTACTAAAATTATGAAGAAACCACTACACTAATAAGAAAACTCGGCTCTACAAGGACTCATTTTAACGATAAAGAAATAAATTTGATGAAGATCCAATGTACTCTAAGACTTAACGTGTTGTCAGCTCAATCAGAAATTCGCGGCTATTTGTTAGAAAGAAATTCAATTCTTTTTATGATAATTGCTCTGTTCCAAATGTCCATGTATTTCTCATCAATTTGAAGTTCATTCATAGAAGCATGAATTTTCTCGAGATATAAGCATTTTTATAAGAGAAAACATAATTCAGTTCAATCTCATACAACTTCAATTCCATTTTATTCCATTTCTGTCATAAATACACATTTTGTAAGGTATATATATACAGCCAATTCTAGATATACAATCATTCTAATGCGCATTTTACGTTGTTTGAATTAATGGTCTATATTTTTTTTGGTCGAATTAATGGTCTATATAGAGCTTTAATCATTGCTTAAAATATCTGGTTTCTTGACAAGGAAAAATCGTACCACTATGTAACCCACGTCAAATTAATAGGAAAAAGGGATCATTTAAAAACGAAACATTGAATTTTTTCCTATTACAAAGAGTTTTGAATTTCCGATTACCATGATAACACTTCAACCCTTATAATATATTGAAGAAATACCCTTTAAATTTACTTTGTTTTCATTAACGAACCCATAGTAGAGTCCAAAAGGACAAAAAATAACAAAGTTACATGTCTGAAAATATTGCAAATTTTTAAGGAAATAAAAAGGATTAAATGAAACTATAAAAGTTTGATTATTAAAAATTTTTCGGAAAGAATCCAATAACTAGATGTCAGTATGCTATTGGTCTGGCTTCTTAAGGTCCAACCAACACGACTTGTTTTGTTAAAGGGGTTGGTTTGTTTCTTACTCAGTGGGTGGGAAAATACATAGATAGCATCTATGTAGGGTAAAACAATGATGGTTAAAGATAATGTTTAGATGTAAAGCAAAGGCCATACACATACATACGTAGTACGTACACACAATCATCTTGTCTTTAATAGTTCTTTGTTGCTTTACATTCTTTCTTACGAATTCTTCTGTTTTCAACTTCTTCCTTCAATGTGGTTTTATACAATTGTTTTATAAAATTGCTTCATTTGTTTTCATGTCAACTTTAAAATATTTAAAACATTAATAATGGTCTATTGTTATTTTTTTCATCCGTGTACATCTTTCCTTTTTCTAAATGTAAAATTTTATGCAATTCATCACGTGTCTTACTGTCGAATGGAAACAAGGAAAAATCTTGGACTCCATTACTTTTATTGAATGTATGTAACGGGTTATTTAATATACAAAGTAATAATAAATTATCCGCCAGGACTAGAAGTTATAAAGCTGCAAACGCATTGAAAGGCAGATATATTTTTAAAATTCTAGACTAAGTTTTGAAAAAAGTGAAACTTATAGCATTAAGAAAATCAAGGTACAGGCGGCCGGAATAAAGCTCTAAACGCAAAGATTGGCAGTAGCTTTTTGTCTGTATGTAGACAATTTTTAATGTTAAGCTAACGACTTTAACGGTACCATAATCGCTTAAATCATTGAAGATATTTGTGCCGCGTAATGTGAACATTAAGATTGGCGTTATGATACTTAACTCTCGCAAAATTCTTCCTTTTGAAAGTTAACCAGTGCTTTGTTACCGGTATGGTCGACACGCACTATTCTAACAGTGCCTTATTTATTGAAATAATGTTTTGCGCATTAATGCGCTAAACTCGACAATCAATGCGTATAAAAGTTTTCTTTTTATATACATCATGTGAGGATAGGCCAAGCGAAAGTAATATCATCTCTGCAATCTTGGAGCAAAAAATCAATATACCGCGTGGAATGTGGCTTTTTGTAGAGTCAACTATCCTATATCCTCCAGTCTGCCACCACTATTCTAGCAATATCAGATTTGTTAAAATCAGTTCAATCGTTTTTGGTCTACAATAGAACAACTAAAGACCACCAACAGCAAACACACATGTCCTCCGCTTGTCTAATAAAAATAAGATAAAATTCTGCAGATTAATAAAAAGTTTTCCAGCACAACTAGAAAAGTGTTATTATAGTGTTATAAGACCTTGTTCTACTACTTACACTTTTCTACTACTTACACTGAATGTAACAACAAATTTTATACACAGGTAGTTTTCTTAATACTATTACAGGAATTTGTAGAACTACACAGAAAATCAGTTAGAACTGCACAAATCGAAGGTCAAGCTGCACGTTAAAATAAGTGTTATATGGGGTGTGTTTATGCTACAACTCGAATAATGGCTTATAGATCAACAGGTTAATGTCAGTTTAACAAAAAGAAAATCGACTTCAAAAGAAAAACTTTTCCAAAATAAATTAATATGCACTAAAAAGTAAAAAAATAACGATAATATAATGTAGTTAAAATTATTGTTATTTTTGGAGTCGGTGTCAACCAAGGAAACAACTCTGGCAGAACATTAGCTTGGCTGATACCGACTCCAAAAATAACAATAATTTTAACTACATTATATTATCGTTATTTTTTTACTTTTTAGTGCATATTAATTTGTTTTGGAAAAGTTTTTCTTTGAAGTTGGTTTCTTTTTTGTTAAAACTTTTTTTTATTAAAATGTGATTCGTATTGAAAAATCCTATATAATGCCCAAATACCTTTTTGTATCTTTTTTACATCCTTTAATATATTTTTTTACTAATAGTTTCTCTAAAAGGCATTTACAAAATTAATTTTTACTTTACAAGTTGTTAATTAGGAAAGAGTTTTAATGTTTTAAAAATTAAAACAAAAAGGACGAATTTTATGAAAGTGATACTTTTAATTACCTTCATAAAAGTATACATATAAGAGCACACATGTATGGACCAAAATCTGATAGAGTACAGTTGTGAAATGAAAGATCATCAGGAGTTGTTTAAGTGGATACAATAATTTTGAGAGCTGAAAATTTCGTTTAAATTGAAAAGAGTTGCGACCCGAAAACGTATGAGAGCATTCTCTCCAATAGCGAAGATTTTTTACTTTATAATAATAATAGCGAGGATGTTAACATTATCTTATAGAAAACGTAATTAATTCGATGAACTAGTCCGATTAACTTCTACTATTCGATGAACTAGTGTTGTGGATCTAACAAAATAGATTATATATTCTATGGTTTTTTGTATGTATATGGAAATGGATGTTTATAACCCCTTAAACTACCATCATAGTGCCAATTTCTTGTAGCCACAATCACAGTGCCAATTTCTTGGAATAACAAGAAACAAGTTATTAGAAATCAAATAAATGAGTAAGTGAATGTTTAGAATATAAAAACAGAGCGCCAAGGGTGAAGTGCAATGATTTTTTATACATAAATTATTTGTGCCTACATATCGACACAGTAAGTGGTATTGTTGGATTTGTTTAATTATCAGGGGAAGCCTACGTTTTATAGTGTCCGTAAATTATAAAATTATCACTAAGATGCCATCTTTGTTCCTGAGATAGCAAAAGTTCGAAATATAATTATTTTGTAAGATTAACTTGAACTATACTTACGCAATCGAAGCTTCAAGATTTCTCGTGGCTAAATGAAATACAGTTGGCAACGGGGAAAGGCGCTAGGGCTAAAACCATTAAGAAAAAACAAATTTGCGATAAAAGCGAGGTAATTCCTCCTCTAAATGCATTTTAGTAGATACGACCTTGTTTTGATGTTTGTGTACAAAGTATTATTAAATAATAATAAAAAGGGTTTGTTTTTGACCCATTAAAAAGTGTCACAATACTAAATGTGTACAGAGATGTTTAAACTGATATAAATACGTATAAATGTGTTTTTGGGTAGCACTTAAGTACCAGACAGACCTACACACATACACACATTTTGGTAAGTATAAGGTGTGAAGTTTAACGAGAACAACAAACACAAAAAATAATATGTTCACAGCACTTCAGAAACTGTAATAATAATATTTGCAGTTCACCGACCTGGAAATAAATTATTATACTTTTCTTATTTTGTTTTTTGATGATGTATAATGTAATAATGTAATACCTACAATGTCCAAGTAAAGTTGTTGGTGTACTTCATTTCCTCATTGTCAGTTGGTGGTCGAATGAACATGTGTTGTCGTCATTAAATGAATTATGTATATAAGTTTATTTAATAGAAGCACAAGCATATTGTTGTTGTATATGGGAAATATTTAATGACACTATGAAAAATGAAACGAAAAACATTGATGAATGTTCTACGATTGTAGAATTGACCAAGTATTAAAACCACAAAAGTAATGTGCTATTTTCCATTTCAAAAAAAAATCGCCCCCTTCCGAAAAAATTCAGAAATTTCCGAAATTTCAAACAGCTGTATTTAAAAAAAAAAAAACAATAATCTAATTGAGTTCATCTACAGCTCATTCAAAGCTTGCACTATCTAGTTTTATAATGAGCAGCAGAAATTTTATCTCTTACCGCTTATTGTCAAGGGTAAGAAGGATGATAAAAGCATTAGCACAATTTTCTAACAACTTCGAAATGTTTATGAGACGAAAACATTATTTGCAGGAAATGTATGAAATTTTATGTTTTTCTATAAAATGTGGATTACGTTAGGTAATATTTTCTATCCACGAAGGACAGACAGGCTATACAGTACACCAGCCCATTACAACCATTAATTAAATTAATTTTTGTTATGACGGCAGGAATATACCGCGAACGGAATTGGTTACGCCTCAACCAATTTACCTACTAGGGTTTATCTGTCAAATAGAAAAATTCTGTAAAAATTTATCAAGTTATGCTCAAAGTCAAAGTAAATTTGATATTTTCAAAATTAAACATGTTTAAACATTTAGACAAAAAATTTTGCAGCTAAAAGATTGTGCATTTCATTGTAGAATGCACTTTAACGCATTGTTACAAGCATTTTTACGCAATACAAGAAGTGCCTCACTTATTTTCCGAGACTTTTTACTCAGTTATTAATTAACTAATTATAATTAATTAAGATGTTATTAATATACTTTAATCATTATTGTTCTTCAATTTAGATTTAATCATTATAAATAAAGAATAAGATAAATCAAATAAATAAAGAATACTAATATTGAAGGTTTTGAAAAAAAAAGAAAACTAAGGCTGCCCTGACATATTCCACAGTGACTTCGCTAATAGTGGCACATAGCATATCGCAAAAGTAAATACATCAATAAAAAACTGGAACTTACAACATTAACACGGTTAAACATTGCTTCCATTGATTATTCCTTCCAACATTTCTGAACTAATATGAGATAGTGATTCTGATCCACAGTGTACCTTTTTAATTTGAGTTATTGTTGAAGGCGAAGTTATTTTAAACAGAAATACAAAAATAACTTATATTCAGTAAAATAAATTTTATTGGAAAACCTACAAATACAAATAATCGAACTTTGAAACTGTATTTAGTTTTATGTTGCTGTAAAAATTTCGTTACATTCAAAGAAATTATTTTATCGTTAAAAAGCGTGTGGTGCTAAATTTCAATTACTGCAAATATTATATAGGCAGATATTGCTAAGAGTAAAGTCATTATAAAATATCTTAAAAAACACCCCACGCTTGTTTACGATGAAATCATTTTTTTGAATTAAACGAAATTATTTTCTATCATCAGAATTCAGCTAGTTACAAAAGCGTGTTTTTTAGATAGTTAACCTTTTATTTAATTTGTGTTTTTAGTCTTTTAGACTATTATTTATTTATCAAAAATTCAGTATGAATACGGTGGGAGCGCAAGTACATGTGTATATTATCAGATATGGAAATCGTTAATACTGAAAATCCTGATCAGGATAATCAAATAAACTTATTAAATTATTGCATTGCTATCGGTCTTTGATAAGTGTGTCAAATTTCGAGTTAATCCGACGTTATGAAAGGGGGCAAAATCATGTTCAAAGGGTCCGTTACATACTAACATACTAACATACAAACATACTAGTATACGTATGAAGATTATAAAAGCTTGTTAACAAAAATATTGGTTTTACCTCACTTTAAAAATGGTCAACGATAGTTGCAAGATGAAAAATCATAGCCATAGAAACTTTTCACGATAGCAGAAGAGAGTTTGTTCAACCCTTCACATTTACTCGGGATATTGTACCCACTGTTTTATTTCATTTAATTTTTAATCGTAATCCAAATAAAGTACAAAATATAAATTTTATATTAAATAAAATATATCTTTTATTTTTTATATTTTATTTACATTTTATGTATTTGCAGTTATTATATCTAGAATAAACAAACATGGCATAACGTTCGTTCGTTTGATACTTAGAATGACAAAACAAATGGAAAATATAACTTTCTATTAAAAAGTTTACTGTTATTTTAATCTACTTTCAATTATGATTAAATATAATTTTATTATTGAGAGTAATAAAAATTGAATACAAATGGAAAATAATAATATGATTGTACGGTGGTACTGTCTATAAAAAAATATGCCTTCTGTTTTATTATTCGTTTGTTTAAGTCATCAGGAGTGTACTAATAAGTAACATTACGTGAGGTAATTTCAGTTAATAGTTAAATCAAATTCTACTGATAAAATTTAAGGTAGTTCCATTGCTTTAACTATTGTAAAACCTAAGAATAGGCCTCACTATTAAATCCCAAAGTTTCAGAAATTTTGACTGTTTAAAACACCATATAATGAATGACTAAGTTCCCAACTTTGATCAATTTACATCAAAGCGAAGAACTTTAGCAATAGTTATCTCGTGTTCTGAACGGTCAAAACTTTTGGAACTTTGTGATTTAATAATAAGCCCTATTCTTACCCTGTGAAATAAAATAGGTTAAAGTCTGCCGAAAAGTAAGTTTCACAATAGTTCAAGCAATGGAACCTTAAATAAAAATAATGGACGAGTTAATTTTAGGTACCGTTAATTTGACAAAAACAAACACATTATTAAGTCCAGATTCAGATGAGTCATACCATATCATCCAAAAGAGCAGTTTCTACAGATTCTTAAACAACAAAGAAACAACAAGTGTCTCTTAAAATCGCCTTGCAGAAGTGTTACGCTCATTTCTCATGAACTTGTTTAAAAGCGTTAGCAATTACGTATAACTTTTTCATAAGGAATGTGTGTAGGGTACTTCCTGTTTCTTACACCAACTAATTAACTTTATATTTATTAAAAAACTACTATTAAATGTCTCAAATTTAATATTTTTATATTTCCTCACTCTGGCTTGGTCTCTTAATGGTCCCTAATGCGTCCCTGTAATAAAAATTATATACAACAGAACAAACAGAAGTTTAATTGTAAAACATAACTTTTTTTATTAGGATTTTAAAAGTTTTTTTTTTTGTTTTAAATTATAAAATTGAAATCTTTTTACAATTTTTAAGTAAAAAATATATAACCTATAATATTGAAATTTAATAAAATCATAGATAATTCAATTTAGTGTGCAACTTCTAAGCTTCTGTAAGTATTTTTTTAGTCAACCCTCGTAGCACAGTTGGTTCAAGCGTAATTCCATAAGCGATATGCCTAAGGCACGCCGTATAACTAGCGAGTTCGATTCCCACTTTTACAATAAAAATTAATTCAATTAATGATTATGATAAGGCTGGAATAGTTTAGGTAAAAACTTACTGAAAAGTTTTACCCAAAATTGTATTTTCGTATCAAAATTATTATTTCGTACAATTGTTTCTGCGAAATCAAAACACTCTTCGAAAAAAACATTTAGCTAGATTTTTCATATCAATTACTGTCTAAACTACTGACAAAAAAAAATCCGCTCAAAATAATATTTTTACGTGAATTTATTCAGAGAAAAAAACTAAAAAAAGAGGAAGGTTTCGGCATCTAATTTAAAACTCTACTAACGCGCAGTCTCAAAAGTGCTAGCGTTGCCAATATCTCGATGACCATCGATTTTAAAAAATAGTTTCAAATAAAAATTGACGGAAATTTTTTCCCTAAAAAAATGCAGAATCAAAAATTTTGATATTTTCAGCCATTTTGCCAAAAAATCGGGAAAAACGGCCAAATATTTATATGCTAATTAACAATATCTTAAAACTAATTGATTTTATAAAAAAAAATTTCAAATAAAAGTTATTGGAAAATTGTTTTTCTAAAAAAAATGTAGAGTGAACAATTTCGATATATTAAGCCGTTTTCAAAACGATCAATTCCCGAAAATCGGGAAAATGGCTGAAGATATCAAAATTTTTGATAAAACATTTTTTAAAGGGGGAAAAATTTCTGACAATATTTGCTTGAAACTATTTTTCATAAAGTTGTTGGCTTCCGAATAAACCATCCTTTGTTTTGCCTTTGAATAAATTCATAAAATCGCTTATTTTCAGCTACTTTGAACGGCCCAATAACGTATTACAATAACAGTGTAAAAAGAAGAGACTTTTTTTATTGTTACGTTTTAAAAAATGTCTTTATAAACACATCACATTCCTAATTTCTTAAAGAAAAATGGACATTCATATTTTGTCGATGAAATAAATTACCGATACTACTATATTCAGTATAATTAAAGTATATTACCCCATATGTACCTAAATGTCTTACAGTATAAACATTAATAAAGATCAATCTAACAATTTCACATTTTAAATAATAAAATATGACACAATAGCAGCATTTATTTTATAATATTCATTAATTTTAATTAGTTCATAAATTCATTGTCATATCCGATGATCTATAAAAGTATCAAAAATAAAACAGAAAAGATACAAGCAAGCTGCTTTAAAGTTATCTACGGAAGATGGTAAGTCAGTCTACAATATTTTAGCTAGCATAGCATTTATAATGTTATTTTAGTACTTTACATTAATAGTAATACTAAGTTATAGCACTGTGTTTTACAGTCTTAAGTCTATTTTAATGATCACATTTATGAAAAGTTTTAAGTTTTATTAGATAGGGTGGTTTAAATAGTTTTTATTTAAATGAACATGTTATCAAGAATAATGAATAAAAAGTGTTATATTTCTTGTTTCCAATAGAACTTTTTTTATTTCTATAAAGTAATTTTAAGGAATATCTAACCAAACAATTTTTTTAAACCTGACCTCTCACCACTTTGGAACAGAATTTTTATCATTGGATTTGAGAGGAGAGTTAGTAGGTACTATAAAAATTCGTCAAATTCGAGATTGACTTCTGTTTGGAATTTGTGAGAGGTAGAGTAGAAGTAGCAAAATGACTAAAGAATATACTACTGAAAATGAAAGGCTACACATACAGAGTGTCGTATTTAAGATGAAGACATTCTCATATTTTCGTTATTTATATAGGAATATCGATTTGAAATTTTGTACGGTCATACAGAGTGATGGATCACATTTTTTAAGATAGGAAATAATCGAAATCAGATCTCCAAATTCAATTTGTAGCCTATTACAAATTGACTCATATTGTTGATTTTTATCAGAAAAAATTATCAGAAAAGGTTGCTTATCTCTAACAACCTCTGATTCTAGGCAAAATATTAAGATTCGGTCCTATTTGACAATTTTTAGTAGGTTGAGTTTATGATGATATAGTAGACTGAGTGAAATGTGACCCGTCACCCTTTATGACTGTGCTAAATTCAAATCGATATTACTATAAATAACAAGAATATGAGGGTGTCTTCATCTAAAATGCGGCACACTATATATGAGCAAATACAATCTGCTCCAAATAATTCAAGAACTTATGACTATTAATAAAGGCGAAAATTCAAATTTCAGCTAACTCTAAGCACATATCTAGAGAAGGTTAATCGAAGCAATCACCTCCTAGTGGGCGATATTTCAAAAACTACTCATCCGTCCATTATAAATGGAGCCAATTTTCGTATTTTCTGGAATAAAATCACCAAATAAAAAAGTTTAATTAATCTCCAAAAAAAAAAATAAACTGTTTTGGAAACACCAGGAATTTTTCTTCATATATTCAACAACATGAATTAAATAAACGACAGTTAATCATTAATAAACGATTTATTATATGATAAATATTCTTCTCGTATGCTGAATTCTTTTGAGTAATTCAACGAAAGAGCTTTCCTTAATGTTTTCTATTCCTTTAATAAGGACATAAACATCAAACAATACTACAGTAAATCTTTATTAATTTAAAATTGAAGTAGTCACAAATTGTTGTAGTTCTCAGTTCGAAACGGATATTATCTGAATTTATTTCAACATTAATGTTCACTTTCCCCATCAAGTTTTCTACTTGAATTAAGATATAACTAAATTTTCCATATTAAACCGTATAACATGGAGGCTCATTATTTCTTAGCTGCCTCAAACTATTTTAGAAAGTATTTAAGTGTCGACTAAAATGAGGGAAAATTAAAACTCACTCGTAAATAACATACCGAAAAAAGTGTTTTGAATTTTCAACAGAAACATCTAAAATGTTGAAAATTGCTATGTTTCCTAACAAAATTTAGTTCTCATTTCAATAGTTTTGCTACTTGTAACCCTTACGTCATTTTCTGTAAACCTTAAATTTTCCACGGACTCGGGGCTGTGGAAAATTAAAAAAAATAAGTTTCGATAAACACTGGAAAAATACAGTACGCAAAGTCAAACTGTGTCAGCTCGCAAATTAAATCCGTTCATTTGGCTTCCATAGTGCAGGTAATGTTCGCTGCCGAACACGATGAATATTAAATTTAAACATTTGTTAAAAGTTAAATTTTAATGGCGTTATATGAGTTGATTTGAGTAAAAAATTTGATATATATTGTTTATTAATATTTTGGGTTCTCGAAAAATATCTGCCCTCGTAACACAAAGCAGCAATCAGAGCAAAATTTTATAGATTTGCTATGTAGATGTTGGTATAAGCAACATGAAAAAATAAACTGTATAGATTTCACCAAAATCAAACAAAAGAAAGACGTGGTAACGATGTAGTTTTAACTCTCACACATTCCTTGATATGTTAATAAATAATTTGGTACAAAATAAGTTCATATACAAGTTTCACTGTATATGATATATTCAACATTGCACTACATAACTGTCTTGTGGTGTTTTCTTGCTAAACTCGCATACTGTAAAAATAAATAATAACATCATTGTGAGAGAGAGGCTCGCTTAGTAGTACATTATTTTAAATCTCTATATTATTTAGTATAAACTATCGTTAAAAACAATGTTATTTTTAATTAAATTTGCTATTTTTAATTATCTTCCATCTTTTAGTCATTTTTTATTTACTTTTTAATATTCTCCAAAAACATATACTTATGCACTTTATCGAAGTTCAGTGCGAAGGAACGTGTGGGAGTTTGTAATAAAGCCGTTTAATAACTCTAGTACACGATTTATAGAATTTCAGGGTTGTGGATGTAAATGATTCTCCAACGACCCCCTTTAGTTCAAATGTGAAATGAGTTGGTAAGAAGAGATGTATTTGCAATGATTTCATAGTAAGGGTCAATTTGATCAATTTGGAGGAGTTTCTTAGGGAAAACATTACTTTTTTCGACGTATTGAAGCAACCTTTTCGCCCGAGGCTAGAAAATTTGTATACGAATTTAGTCAGTACCAAGGAAATGCTTTTTGGGAGTATCAACTTCACAGAAATAGCATTCCCTTTTTGATATCGAAATATAATGGATTTTTGCGATTATTATGCCTTGTGCGCGACTAGAGTTTCTTCAAATTGTTATAAAAGGTTCAAAAATATTCTTTTATATAAATTTTAGAAATCCCGAAAGGTCAAAAATACCTTGTTAAAAACCATTTTAAAATAAGAAGCAACTAATTAGGGGTTAATATAACCTAAATTACGGTGCTCTACTGCTAACGAGCTCTTTGTTATTGAAACAGTGAACAAGCAGATGGTTCATACTTCGTTCTACTTTTTATTTTCTTCAAGAGGAGTTTGTTTATTTGTTTCATCATAAGGAAGATACCTTATCTTTAACATATTTAGTTTGTAGTAGCAAAATAGAAAATATGAATAAAGAAAAGATCTCCAAAGAAAAGATAATTTAACAATGTTTGTCTAGAAATAAATATCTCAAAGCACCGATCAGCAGTTAATAAAAACAAAGTCAAGGTGATAAAAACAATCAGCGTTCATCATTATTTTAAAAAATACAACTGAAATTTTCAAGGGTGTACTTAGAACCCGCACAAAGGGAGTCCGGATATGAAAAATTTTATTCATAATTTCAAATTGAAAGATTGAAACAAAACAAAAAATTAATTTAAAAAAAAAATATGGGTGCCATAAATTGTTCAAATTTCAATTTCCATCAAATAATGCCAACTAATACAGGAATAGTGTAGCTTTTGCTCTAATATATTATAATAACTGGCCTAGTTCCAACTGTGTTTTGAAGCATTTGTTGTTTGAAGATTCAATATTTTAATAAAAGTTTTGCTTATTTGAAAGAAGAATTGTCAGTTATTAATTTTTGTGAAACTAATAACGAATCCCGTTTAATGGTTTGTATTCGATGAAGTATAACAGAAATTATAGACGTTCTTTTCATATAAAAAGGTCTCGTTATTTTTAAGGTTTTCCGTTTCATACTAAAACAATTTTTAAGCTACGGGCTTTTCAAATATTAAAAGATTTTTTTAGTATACTTTGTCTTAGTTATGATGCAATAAAAGTTACCTATAATTTAATTAGCTGCAATATTTTAAAAAATTAACGAGTATGTGCTTAAAATTTGCACACCTTTATAAAAAAAATGGTAGGTATATAATGTTTCATGAAAAAATGGGTTAAGATTCTCTCTTTTTTTTTACAATGAAGTTGAAAAATAATTTAAGTAGTTGAATATAAAATATAATTAATAAAAAGGTACCATACCAACGTACGTTTCAAATATAATAATTAAAATAAACTTCATGGCACACATTTATAAAGTTTATAAAATATATCATAAGCTAACTATATCATCATCATAAGCTAACAGGTGATTCAATAATAACCTCTTAATGCAAATTTGTCAACAATTTTTAAACTTAGCGTGTTTATTTCGATTTCATTTTTAACATTTAACAAAAAGATAGACTCCTAACAGAGGCTTAGTACTTCCGAAAGTATCGATTATTACCAGCGTTGCTTCTTTAATGAGGACGGTTTTATTAAAAAAATATAAATTATAAAATGTAGCAGCCAGTTTTTTTAGACATAGAGACGTGCGTACTCATACTAGTTGTTCCATCTAACAACAATATAACCTTCTCCAATAATTTTCATTATTCAAATTTATTAAAAAATACAAAGATTCGAATAAGATTTAAAACAAATTTCATGCTTCTAGACCCAGCGGTTTCAGTTTGTTCTTTTATATGAAAATAGATATATAGAATATCTATTAAAATCTTTCTGAATCTACTGAGCAAAAAAAAAATTGGGAAGCTTAAAACAAATGAATATATTTGTCAAAAAATATATTAAAATTATTAAACAATCAAAGAAATAATAAGATATTTCTTACAAGTAAAATTAGATATTTTTGAGAAAAAAATATCTATAAAAGTATAAAACTATGAACTATGTAATTGTTGACAGTCGATTATTTAATTTTTATATTAGTAAAAAATAAAATAATGCCATATTAATCCAGTCAAATTAGTCCTTAAAATAGAAGTGTGGTTACAAAAATTCCCATAAAGCTAAAAATTGGTATGAATGTTCAGAATACTTTTCACGGCGCAATGCTACTTTTCCGAGTATAATTTTTTCGACACTTCACACAAATTTTTACAAATTTCTGGTCTTTCAGGTACTCCGAAAACTCATCACCTCTTTCAATACTTGCGTCAATTAATGCTTTCATGCCGCGATCAACAGTAACAACTCTACTTTCGGTCAAAGATTGACTACAAATCAAGCAGAATTGCGACATTTTGTTTTAAAACAGTAAAATGCACAAACTTTGTTACAAAATATGCTTACGATTAACAGTATTTTGTTCAGTATGAGACCCTTGAAACGAAGCAGGTATACGAGCATCGCTACGCTGACAATTGAATGGAAGACAGATGTTACTCAAGGCTATGCGACTAAATAAAAATAGGGGGGAATTTTTGACGTTCATTGTTATTCTAAAAATTTTATAATTTGTATGTACATTTGTATAAGACATAGGGACATTTTTACTCGTATAACGGTTCAAAAATGTGTATAAAAGAACGTTACGTGCATATTACGAATAAAATAATTTTTGCAATTCTTTAAACCGCTGTAACACGGAAATGGCAATACTTATGAAAAAGTGTAGGCATATTTTTTGTAGAAAATCGAATGATCTACAATCTGAAATATTCTTGCTGTAAAACTCACCGTTCTTTCACCATCAATAAAATGTTTGGCACAAGGCGGATTGATGGGGATTTTTCACAATTCATTTATAATAATATTCTGAACATTCATACCAATTTTTAGCTCAATGGAAATTTTTGTAACCTTCAAAGTTTTATTTGACTGGATTAATATGTAAAAATACATTTAAAAAACTCAGATACTGATAATACGGTACCAATAATAATGGTACATTTCAATATTTTGATTAATGTGTAAATAAAAGGTTCATTTTCTATACAAATTGTTGGTTTTTTAATATCTGTTAATATTTATTTTACGTGCCACAGAAAAATTTTAACTAAAGTGTTCGCGCATTCCACATGAGGTAACACCATATGGCTTGGCATCATATTCATAGCATAAAAGTTCATCTTCAGTGCCATCAAATATAGTCTACTAAGACAATATTGCATGTAGAAATAAGCATATATAGACAAATATAAACTTAAAAATAGAAAACTGATCCTTTCCACGATTAAATGAAGTAATTGTAATTGAATCACCCAGTCTAATAAAAAAGAGTGAAATGCTGGTGTATATATAATATCTCTCTTCTACTTTTGGTGACGTTAAATTTATATTAATACTTTAATTAGAAATTATAAAGAAAAAAAAATTTTAATGAGTAAACAGGCTCTGTGTGTATCATTATGATGAAAGATTATGGCGAGAAAAACGTACGAAAATAAAATGAAAAAGCAAACACAAAAGTAATTATTTTTTTATAATAAATAACAAAAATGTGCATTGAAAAACATATCATTTGGTGCTTGGATTATCAAAAACTGTTTCTAAATATTATTGATATGTAATCAAAACTCACCAAAAATTTATTCCAGTGGTAGACATATTGATCCCTTACCTGAAAAAGAAAATTTTGGTTAATACTTTTTGATATTATAAATGCAAAAATGTTTTTTATTATTTCGTGACTCACTGAAACAAAAAACTTTGTTTACTAATTGAAACTCTTATTAACTAGCATAAATTATCCAGAACAAGAAAATAACAATAATTCATCGGGAAAAAAAATGAAGTTTTACTTAAAGTAATTCGGTTAGCTGGTAATTTATTTTAACGGTAGGAAAAAGCTTTTTATTTTAAAATTTAAATAGCTTTGCCATTTTGGATAGCAACGTTTACGTTTAAGCTTACAAAATAATAAAAATTTTAAAATTAATATTATAGTATTTAAACTAAGAGTTTAACGACATACCTTGATGTAAACATATATTTGATTTAATCGTAATTATAAAATTTAGCAAGCTGTTCATATGAGTACGACCCTTATGACCAACACATTTAACTTTGCAGATGATAAAAAAAACTTTATCTAATTTTACCACACTCAGTGTGATAATGATTACTGTTTTTTGCATTACTGCACTCATTTTCAATCAACAAATTAGCCAAATTACTATCAAAGTCTAGACTTATAAAAATTTACTTGGTAATTTTTCAATGTTTTATTTTTCTCAATAGCTCCTGACATATTTTAAATAATAATGTATATATTTTCACATTTTAGAGGCACAGATAAAGTTTTGTACAATATACCTGTGAAACGCATTATTAACATACTTTTACGATTGCCTTAATTGTGCTTCGCATCGTATAAATTTCGCAAGCTTACGTTAATCATGCTATTATCTCACTAGTATCGTAAATAACTTTTCCATAATTGCCCAAAGCACTGTAATATTAATTATTGGATATTATAGATATGTTGCTTAGAGGTTAAATACGCGTGTCCCTTTGCACTGAGATCAACACCACCACAGGGACAAATATTGTTTAATATAATACAAATTCATTCAATTAGCGTAAATATTACTATAAATATTTTGAGAAAAAAAATTATTATTTAATTGTTCAACTTTACTAATCATCAAAATTTCAGGTTTCTTAATAAGTTAACCAAAATTTTTATATTTTTTACCTTGAGGTAATGTACTCAAGCTAGAACTACAAATTTTAAAGCGATACTTATCTATCTATATATATATAGGAGACTTTCTATAGATCTATATTGATAGATAGTCACTCATCACGATATCTCTGGAACTATAAGACCTAGGACTTGACATTTGGCAGGAATATTCCTTTTGCCAAGTAGAGGTCAGCTAAGAACGGATTTTACGAAATTCCACCCACAAGGGGGGTTGCGGGGGTGTTCATGAATAAAAAATTCATATTTTTCAATTATGGCTTTTAATAGTTCAAAACTTGGTCAGAATGTTTTAAATTACATTTAGAAATTTTTTTAACCTTCGGAGGGTAGAAAGGTGTAGCGAGAAAGTGGAAAGGAAATATCGAATATTTACAAATATACCAAAGTGGGGTATCAAATAAAAGAGCATGACGTGTACATTACAAAACTGTTATCCAACGCAAGGAAATGTGGAGGGAGGGGTGCAAGTGGGGATGTTGCCCAGCAAAGAGGGCGGGTAACAGCTAGTTAATATATATGTACCTAGATTTATAGAATTGTGATTATATAAAAAAATAATCTCGCACAATTTTGACTGCTGAAATTATAGTGTACCTTTATATTTTATTATATTATAAATATAATAAAGTATTGCGATCGAAAAAAAAAAATCGTTATCGGGGTTTCAACGGAAATACACGTTTTGAGGGCCCCTGATTCCAAAAAAGTGGTTTTAAAAAATGTTGCGTCCCGCGGTATGTCGGTATGTTGGTATGATGGTATGTCGGTATGTCGGAATATCGGTATGTCGGTCCTTTTTTCATGGGTACCCTCTAGGCCAAAACAGGATTTTTGGGGTTTTCTGAAAAACGGCTCTAACGATTTCGATTAAACTTGGCACAAGGCTAGACCTTAAGGTGTTCCTACGATTGGTATAAGCCCCATATCCGGGAAAATTCGAGAGGGCCCACACCCTAGGGATTACTACACCTTTGGGATTTCCTAGGAAGAGGCTAAGAGGACAGGAGTGAAACTTCGTATCATAGTTTATATCAACAAGGTCCTAGGTTTGATATAACTCTCCTCTGGGACCCCTCCCCCTGGAGCCGTGGAGCTGGAGAGGATGAACTCGTCTAAAGTGCTCAAATCAACCCTACCCAAAATTGACGAAATATTATTTAAAATGCCTTTTTAAGTAACTTTTGTAACTTGGTAATCTTTGCTTTATCTCACCAAAACTACATCCTTGAAATTGGTCACATAATCAAATAAATCAAATAAAGAAATAAATAAAACTAAATTAAGCCAAATTAGTGAAGTTAAGAAACTGAAGCTTTTCCTTAATTTTAAATAGTTGTTACAATTGGTTGCTTTCAATAAAAATATTACAAGAATAATATATCAATTTTATGATATAATAAAGTCTTGTCCGATATTTCGGACCGTTTTTTTAGTTCGTTTAGACATAATTTGACCTCTTAAAAATAGACACTCAAAAAAAGTTTCTATAACAAGTGAAATTTACAAAATTAAAAAAACCTTCGACAAATTTTTCGGGTACGTAACTCTAAACTGGAACTTGAAACATATCTAAGAACTTTCCATTAAATTACCTTTTTCCTTAAAACCTGTTCCAAGCTGAGCCGATTTTGAGGATCATCGCCAATTTTTTGGTTAATTCGCACTTGATAACTAAGAAAGCTATCAATTAAATTATCTTTCAAACGAAACCCAAAAAAATAAATATCGGTTCATCCGTTAAGGTAGAACGATGCCACAGACAGACAGACAGACAAATACACGGACAGACACGCACTTGGCGATCAAACTTATAACAACCCTTTTTTTAAGTTCGGGGATTGAAAATATCTATATTTTTGATACAGAGACGCAGATGGTCCTCCTCAAAAATTTAGCAAGTTTAATGATATACCTAATTGAATAATCGAAAATTTCTGTGAACTTCTGTATCTATTGCAAAATAACCCTGATTTTAAGCCTCTGGTGGCCGGCCTATATTTAATAATAAAAATTCATAAAAAGGCAAAAATACATTGTATATTGAATACAAAACCAATGTATATACATAAAATTTCATTTAATAAAAATTTTCTTACATTTGCAGTTAGTTACAACATATTGAAAAATGAAAAACATACATATAAATGAAAACACATATGTCATAAAATATGATTTTAGAAATGAAAAAAATGTGTGCCATGTGTTTTATATAAAATCAATGAATTATTATATTATCTATTGAAGAACTAAAATGCACAATCACTTTTCACTGATAATGGGGGAGGAGGGTATGGTTAAAATGTTCGGGCCATCTAGTAAATTGGGGCTTAGTCACGGGGGCTGATCCTGGTACTACCTGGATGTCGCGCGACCAGCGGATCGTATCCGACCTCACCAACCGAGTCTTGGTCTGCGTATATCTCGGTGCTATTCCCAAAGACTTCGTAATCCCATAGTTATTAACTAGCTAGGACCCGAGCGAACCAACGACAAATGCATCCAATGAGACTCTGTAGCCTTTCGTGGTTAACTCAGCAGCAAGTTGGTTATATTTTTCGAACTTTTGCTGCCATGCAACCTTTAGAGCATCAGGAGCACCCTCAAATGGAATGCAAGTGTCGATGCTCTATACTTCCTTGCTAGATTCATCCAGCACAATCAGGTCAAGACGAAGAGTACTCTGTACACCAGGAACTTATCTATTGATGTTGATCCGCAAGCAAGACGGTCTTGAACGGTATTATGCCGCCGTTGCTGAATGGATGGTACAATGATCCAGTACGTGTGGTAATGTCTCATCGACATAACAACAAAATGTCGGAATCATTGCCGTTGCAAAAATTTATCACTATCATAGCCATTGCAATAATCCTGGTGGGCTATTAAAATTAGGTGGTAAGCTATTATGCTAGTATAAAGATCCTTGTTAGGGAGATAAAACATTCGGAACCTCCCATTAAACTGACGATATAAATACATCGAGTATACCGAGTCTTTTCCGCAATATTGGCATTTCTAAAACGTAATATAGGCCATTCATTAGTTTCAAAATGGAAAATGTAGACAAAACATCATATAGAATACTGAAATCATATTTATGGATAAATCAAATCGTTTCATAACCTCATTTCAAATAAACTTTTCACATTGGCGGTTGTTCGTGATTGTAGTTGGTTGGTATAAGTGATTGGTTACAATAATAATAATACTGTTGTGAGAACAACTTCCATACGTCTCAATATTCTTCTGTACATAACATAGACTAACTCTTCTACATGAGTATCTCTATAGTTGTATGATAAAGCGAATGGTTACCTCAAAGATATATTCCCTAGCGTATAACAACACTACCAATAGTTAATGTACTTGTGTATACTGAGTATCATCTGTATCTGCTATTTGATATATAGGAGAGAGTAGTCTAAGTGTGCCCACCGCTGCTCACGTATATCTATGGCCGATTTTACCTATGTGAAGTTTTTTTGTAATTTTTTAATCACTCGTTAGAGATGGACATCAAATATATATACACATCATATGAATTAATACTGCCATCTATATAGCATAAGGAAACAGTATGTAGATTTTAAATAAATAGAAAATTATTAATATTTTATGAAATTCTAAAAATTTAGATAATAATAATTAACTTGTTTGATTATGTAGTTCCATGTATAACGTAGCTTCTCATCTCTTTTTACACTTAAAATTCAACGAAATTAACTTGATAAGAGTATATTTTTCTTTCCTTAAATAATTTAAACTCTATTATCAAATTTTAAATTCTCTATTTATATCGTTGACAAATGAAAATCCTTTAGGGATTGAATTGCCAACGTGACATATTTTCAAAAGAGAATCCCGATATTCACAAAAACTTGTCATAATGATTCTTTGATTCAATAACAGCCACGTTTCAAAAATAACCTAAGAACGTTCTACTTAACAAGCTAATAATTTTTATCTAAATTTTTATAATTTCATAAAATTTTTGCAATTTTTTTGCATACTGCTTCTCTACGCTCTAAAGACGATACAATAACGCCCTTAACGTGTTTGAGTGAGCTGAACAATATTGATATGGTGCATGTATTTATTTGGTTCTGAACGAAATTGCCACAACACGAAATTTCCAGAAAGTTTGATCAACATAAAAGAAAATAAATTGTAAGAATCATGTGTCATCTTTTTTCCACTTTTCAGTTCAAAGCAGACGATAGGTCTTTCAGATTATTTTACGTGATTTGTAATAAAGCATTAAACAAACAAAAAAAAACCATTAAAAATAATTTTCGTAAATTTTCGGTGATAATAAAACCCTTAACAAAATTTTAAAAATTTGTAATGGCCTTGTGGTTTTTTTCATTTTTGTCTAATCGATTTCCGATATGTAGAAAAATACTTCCCATACTTTAAGATGAAATTTGTGTTCTTAAAAATGAAAGTTATTGAAATACGTGGCCGATCTTGACAAACTTCCCATATGTACTTCAAGGCAGGTACTGTCTGTTTGTGAAATAATGTGATTTGTCTGGTCGACTTGAGGATCCATCGTATTGTGATTATTATATCTCAAAGGATGTGATGAAAAGTTTCAACTGTATCAAATGTGTATACATACCTTTGTAAACGTATACGTATTATCGAAGTAAATGTTACTTTTTTTTCGACTTTATTTCGAGAAAAATTCATATTTTTATATGCATCATTTTAAATTTATATTATAACGAGAGGATGGTTCTTTCTGTGGCAAATTTCAAGACAACATTGATTAAATAAAGTTATTCTTTTTTGTAAAAGTTATAATGATATATAGAAACAACATACTTATGCAGACAAATCAATCAATAATCATATTTTTAAATCTATTAATAATCATATTTTTTTCATAAGTTAAAAACTTAAATCCGACAGCATAAATGTTGTAAATACAGTATGAGAAACAGCTTGGATTGAAAATGGTATAAATAATGGCATTGATACTACCGAGCAGAAATAGACCGACGTTAAACAATAACCAAGTAAAATTAATTCAAAATAAAAAAAACGCAATGAAAAATAATTTTTTTTTCGTTAAATGAATTACTAAAAATCTAGTATATAATAAACACGAAACACAACAGCTTGTTTTCCGCACAATATGCAATATGCGTGTGTTTTTTGCACACGATGTATAAGATTTCACAATCTAATGCAAAAAAACACGTTCATTTTGCAATTATTATAAATAGCTATTTTATATAAATAATACTTATTAAAACTCTTATAAGCAGGTTATTGAAAATTTGTAAAATTTATTTTTTTAAATTATTATATAATGCAATTTTGACCATTAAAAAAATCATCTAATGCAACGCGCTCAGTTCATTTTTCTTTTAAAAAAAAATTATCATTGATTTGTTAGGACACGATCAGCGGATATATAGCTTGGAAATTCCTTAATACCTTAATTGTTTCACTCACTTTAATGCTTTTATGTAGCATTGTTTATTTTCTTAGAAAGATTTTCAATTATTTTTCAATACATCTTTCAAGAAAATTTTTATTTTTTAAGTGGATTGACGAATAACCGTTAACCAATAACGAACTCTATCCGAGTGATAAAAAATTTAACTCATGTTCAAGCAAAATCTGCTAAGCTGGCCATAACAGAAGTTGAACAGTCAGTATATAAATAAATAATAGATGAGTGTTTATTTTGAGTATCTCGTGAATAATGCAGCAATCATTTGAAAATATGAATGATTTTAATGGCAATTTAAAAACTTTTGTTTATTAACTTGAATAAAAAAAGAATTAATTAATACTTTTATTTGGATATTATATTACGAAATAAATATATTTAATTCATTAATTTAAGAAGGATCTAAAATTACATATTTGTATCTTCTTCACAAAACTTTATATTCATCCTGTAAATATCAAAATGAATGAAAAATAATAACTTGAAAAAAAATTTAACAAAAAAATTAACGTATAAAAAATGGGAAACTGAATCAAAATAAAAAATAAAAAGTACATTTAAACAAAAATAAATATAAAAAAAAATTATATTCTTTAGAGAGAAGTTTTTTTTTTGTATGTTAAAACCGGAACTTTGAAAATTCATTTAAGCTCTACGTATAATAAAAATACATAGTTTTATTACAGACCGTTGTTGTGTACTCAGTATTATCGTTATGCATCTATAAGTAGGATAGAGGAAACTATCCGTTCTTCTTCAGATGATACCATCATCATTCATCCTTACATTTTAAACTTGTCGATTCTCACTATTTACTTTAGTATGTAGATATAGAAAGTTATTGTTATAGTATGATGAGTAGGATGAACCCACAATACACTACTACTACTGTATTCATCGAGTGTAGAGACTTCACCAATTATAAATCATTTGTGAATGTGAATGCATTATACACTGTCAGGTGCAAAATTTAAGACAAAAATAAAATATGAGAATTTAGTACACAATCAGTAATTACATATAGAAATCGAAAGATCAATACTTTGTCCATTTTGAAGACATTAAGATTATTCTCATTTGCATAGGCATTATACGGTGTAAATCACAGGTATATAAACAAATCAAAAAGGCTAAAACTATAGGTAAATTTCGGCCAGTTTGCGTTAAAGAGGTGGGTCCTACGGATCCGAGACCCAAATGACCTATGTTGCTCGTTTACAATCTCGACCTCAGTTTTTTAAGTGAAAACTTCTTTAACGGCATTGTACACTTTTTTATAATGGATAAAAAATGTTCGTTTATGAAATTGTCATGTTTGTGTACGATAGCCCAATAAATAAATATTGTATTCTACCACATAAATGATAGTACTTTTATACTGATAATTAAAGCAATTTGTGCAAAATTATTCCCTAACCATTCCAAAATATGGAATGGTTAGGGAGTGCAACACGTCGTTTTTTTACATCCTAAGCACGTTAAAATAAATTTCAGTTTAATATCTCTTGAAGAAGATCACACTATTAAAAAAATATTTTGTAAGCCGTTACAAAAAGAAACTCACGAAAATGGTTTTGACTTTGAACTCGAATAACTTTGTTTCTGTTAGTCATAGCGTGTACTTTGACATAAATCGGTTTGAAGATAAAACGCAACACTTTAACTCGCACTTGAAACATAGCTAAGAATACTCCCCATTAAATTACCTTTCAAAGGAAACAAAAAAAACCAAATCGGATCACCCGTTTAGGCGCTACGATGCCACAAACAGACACATAGACAGACAGACAGACACACATAGCGGTCAAAGATATAGCATCCCAGTCTTTGATTCAGGGGTTAAAACACGAAAAAATAAATAAAAAAACACGAAAATAAAATCTCAATTTCTTTTGTTATTAAAAATACTATTACTTTCATCGATAAAACCGTCATATTCGCGATTTGGTGTGCATCGCTTGTCAACTAGGCTTAAGTATTTAAAATAACAAAGGTACTTTTGAAATCTTTATGAACAGACCAAATAGAGTATAAAAGAATTTGTAAATCAGTTATTCCGGTTTTCTTACCTATGATTGTATTTTAACAAATATGAAAAAAGGGTCAAGTATGTGGTGATGATGATGGTATGTATGCCTCTTATACTGAATAAGTATTTTGTATATACTTAAATTTCCACTCAACATAATTTAGGCTTTGAAATGGTGTGGTAATACGATGACAGAGTCTGTTTTATAAAATTACAGAAGTATTTTTTGTAAAACGCAATATTGATACTTTTCATCATAATTTTTGCGAAAGTTGTTTTTTATTTTATGTTTTTTTGTATCTGCTACCGTTTGTTATGTGGCATTTAAACAATGCCACCTACCTTAAACAAAGATTAGCCCAAATTGTGATTATTTGAATTTTTTTTAAATTGTTTCTTATTACGACTTTTGTTTTAAATTTCTTCTTAGCAATGAGGAGGATGGTTACATTTCCAACCCCACTCCCCCCTTTTGACGGGGGTAGGGATAACGTTTGACTTTTTATAATATATTATAAGGAGCCAGAAATATATTTTGTTAGGAAAATTTTCCTTAAATACGATCCTTTTCTATAACTGAGCTGGAGTAATTTTAAACTTCAACGTTATTTCGAAAATAAAAATGTTGTTCGATTCTACCACCTTTACCACCAGTTTTACCACCTTTGACGCTGTTTATTTCAGCCTCTCAATTATCGTGAGGGCTGAGTACAAATCCTTCATGCATATATCATGCATATATCATTAACTTATATAATTTATCTTGCGACGGCGAGAATCGAGCCTGGTAATTTAGACATAGACTACGGCATTGCTTTATATTTAACCGATTTCCAGTTCAAGAAAATGTTTAAAATCACTAGCTCTTTTTTTAATATACGGTGAAGACAGGTATGCAAACGAAAATGATCTAATCCTGTGACTTTATTTTTATCCATACCAAAATTATGGCCTAATCATCAATATCTCTAATCGTAAACTCGCAGACTTTAAACTCAATTTAATATACTCCTTATATAGGTATTACATATTTTAAGAACGAACGGATGGATAAAACTGTTCCTCACTTATAAAGGATTGCATTAGAATTGCGGACATTGTTAATTTTTTTATGATTTTCAGATAGTAATTTGTACAACAATGAAATAAAGTTATACGTAACATGAACAACGCATTAATGGTAGACTCAATTATGACATTACAGTACGGTAGTGAACCGCTGAAACTTGTCACAATTTTCAAATAATTGGCACAATTCAATTTTCAAGCACAATTAATTTTTATTAATTTCAATCTCAGTATCCTGCAATATCGTAGTAGTAAATGCTGCATAGTTTTCTGTATCATATTTGTTTTTATTCACTATTTACTTTAATAAGTATATGTAGCCAAGAGACTACTAATAGCTGCACATTGCACAAGTATGATAGGCCATACGAGCTGGAGTATATATGAATGCAATAGACAAGAATTATATTTACTCATTGTGTAAGACACCCTACAGCAGCGACATGGAAAAAAAGCATACGGAAAATCTACACTAACCATACACACAGATACATATACCACTTTACTATCTCTTTTACCATTAATTTGAAAAGAATTGTCCCATATTCATACTAATTTTATATATGCACATTATTTTACAGCTATCCTTATTTATTAAGAGAGAAAAAACTTTAAGCATCACAGACTATCTATTTAAAAACGAAGTATATATGCAAAATGTATTCAACTATGTGGTTACGAAAAGTGATCTGTAGTTTAGAAAAAATCTGTTATTGAACAAATTAAATTTAGATTTTCAGATCCTTCCATATTAAAAACATTTTTAAATAACATGCAGTGTAATTAAGGAAGAAAATGAGCTTGCTAAAGATAATGTAATTAAAGTAATATACATCATTTTGTTCGTTTACGTCATAGCTATGTCTCAAATTCTTGTATTTTACATCAAGAGATGAAATTTCGCAGCGCTCTAGGTTTAACTCCAGAAGAGACATAACTAGATCATTATGTTTGTTATTATTAAGTCAATTCATTCTGGTTAGCAACAAAATAAAATGATTTTTAAATAAAATTACCGTCTCGAAAGTTCCAGACTATAAAAGCTGCACTTGAAGTCAAGATAGTTCAGTTTATTACACAATGCAGTATATTGTTAAGCTTTCTGGGCTCAAGTAAAGAAATAATATAGTAAAAAATGAAATGTAAGTGATTCAGCTGTGAAATATACTTTCTTTGTAATTAAATGTATACAATTCCTTTTTATGGTAATTATTTTATTGTTGTTCCAATTGAAATATAAACTTTTTAACAATTGTCAATATCTTGTTATTTTGTTATGAATGGTCTTATTCTAACGGTTTATCTTTGAATTTGAACAAATTTTAAAAACAGAAATTTGGATTCAATAATAATTAAAAAGGCTATTCCCGGCTAATCAAACAAAATAAAGTTTGTGGGTATCACATTTGACAGGTGCACATTGATTGTCCATTTCCATTGATAATGGAAAGTCCACATTGATTCATTATGTGCAAGACTAAATAAAGTTTTTTTTTCAGATAAGATGAAAAAAAGAATTGATATAAAATCTCTGTTGCTTATTTAATATTCAAGCTTCTACTCGATCATGTCGTTTGGAATAATTGTATGGGGCTCTAATAACTGCGTCCAAAAAGTTTTTCTGTTACAAACAAAGGTTATTAGAATTGAATTTGGTTAAACTCAAAGTTGTAGAAATGTATTTAAAGAGACGGAAATTTTGACGTTTCACAGCGTTTATGCACTAATAATTATTTCAATACAAATAAATTTAGTATTTAAATCGTTATACAAGACAACAGTATAGTTATCTGAACCCCTAATGCGATTACAAATGTGTAGATTTAGGGCTCCTTAACCAAGAAATTCGCCTAAATAAATTTATAAGTTGTAAAGCAATTAATTCTATAATGGAGAAAGATGGATCGACTTTTGTAGCTGCAGTAAAAAAGTATTTATTAGATATTTTTTCGTATTCTGTAGACGAAGTGTTGCTTTGAGCCTCAGTACTTTATTTGTAGGGATATTGGTTTCATTTTTTAAAAATTAATGTTTGTTTGTTAATTATTTATATTTGTGTTATAACATATCTATTAAACTGAGAAAATATTTTAGGTTGGCTTATGTAATTCACAGTTTAAATTTGTATGTACTTCATCTAAGTATACTACTTGTATTCCAAATCCTTGATATTTTGTATCAGGTGTCGCAATATAATTCTCGGATTTTAAAAATCCAAAGTTTCCACAGTTTCCCCTAAAATTGCAAAGATAATTGCAATACAATCTGGAACTACACAAAAATTCAAAACAAATATGGTGCCAAAACTTCAAGCTGGCCCTGGAATTTTGAACTTTTTTTCTGAATATGTTTGTGCTTTTAACTAAATAAATTTTTTTATTAATATTCATATTTTTTAACAATACGTACACAAGTTAGATGAAAGAATTAAAAATCAAATTAGGTTATGTTAGGTTATATTGGCTGTCCATGAAAGACACACTTAGGCAATAGAGCCCATTGTGATTTCATATATGTGTTTTACCACCTTTCCCCTGATAATTTCATATATAAGCTCCTGAATTTCAGAGGCTAAATGCACCTCCTTCATGCAAATATCATTTACTATATACACCAGCCCATCACAACTATTAATTAAATTAATTTTGTTAAATAACTAATAAAATTGGCTAAGCATACCGCGGACGGAATTGGTTACGCCTTAACCAACTGAGCTAATAGGACGACAAAAAAAATCAGATTAACTCCCCATTGAAAATTTAATAAATTGATTCTTAATCTATCCAGCTAATTAATTCAAATACTTCATATCTAGTAGAGTGAAATTACGCCTTGTGTATGGATTAAAAGTTCGAGCAATGAAACTTTGGGGTTTTTCTTTTCACATCAAAATAAGTATTTTTTGAAATTTTTTACTTTCCCGGAGTGGTGCAACATGTTTAAAAAACAAAATGGCGTCAAAAATGAAATTTTTTTCAGAAATTTTATCATTTTTATTTTATATTCGCAAAAGGAGACATCGGTGCATATCCAAATTTGGTAGGTTTGTAGTCAATGTTAAGAACTACTTCTCATATTTTTTTGGTGGGGTTTTGTCCCTTCCCCTCCCAGTTATATATATATGTATACATACATATGGTAAAACAGTTCATTTGACTGTAACTTGAAAAATATTCGATTGATTTTAATGAAACTAATATCAATAGTAGGTTTTATTACTTACAACTTTCGGTTAAAATTTTAGCGAAATCCGTTAATTAGTTCGGCCAAAATTTCCAATTTAGGGAATTGTTTAAAATGGCTGCCATTTTATGCCATTTTGTCCTACGAGTTTTAAATTGTAGCATTTTTTATTATCTTTCGATTTTATAATAAGTGACTTACCCGTAAAATGACTCCTTGATCCATATTTTTGCGAAAAACGGAAAATTTAACACTTTCTGGAAATAATTGTTTGGGGGGTGTATGGACTGGCTTTGGGGAATGTTTTTTGCTTTGGCATGAGAAAACTATTTTTAAAAGAGGTCTATATGGTTTAAAGCAAAATTTTTAAGTTTTAACCCCCGCGCTGTAAGGGGGAAGGGGTGTATGAAATAAATGTATCTTAAAAGATTTTAAAAAGAGGTCAAAATAGTTTAAAATGCTAAAGTAACCCAAAATTTTAGCTGTTTATATTAATATAGCACTTTTTACAACATCCACCCCTTCCGCTCCCCCTTTCATATTTTTTGCAAATTCAAAATTTTTAGGACGTATAAAGGGGTTTTTGGGGTCGCTGATCTCGAATTTTGCAATAGATTATCAAAAACAATTGTAATATTTTTAGGGGGTGTACTTATTTGGGCCAAAAGTTCGAGATCAGCGACCCCCAAAGCCCCTTTATACGTCCTAAAAATTTTGAATTTGCAAAAAATATCAAAGGGGGGGCGGAAGGGGTGGATGTTGTAAAAAGTGCTATATTAATATAAACAGCTAAAATTTTGGGTTACTTTAGCATTTTAAACTATTTTGACCTCTTTTTAAAATCTTTTAAGATACATTTATTTCATACACCCCTTCCCCCTTACAGCGCGGGGGTTAAAACTTAAAAATTTTGCTTTAAACCATATAGACCTCTTTTAAAAATAGTTTTCTCATGCCAAAGCAAAAAACACCCCCCAAAGCCAGTCCATACACCCCCCAAAAAATTATTTCCAGAAAGTGTTAAATTTTCCGTTTTTCGCAAAAATATGGATCAAGGAGTCATTTTACGGGTAAGTCACTTATTATAAAATCGAAAGATAATAAAAAATGCTACAATTTAAAACTCGTAGGACAAAATGGCATAAAATGGCAGCCATTTTAAACAATTCCCTAAATTGGAAATTTTGGCCGAACTATTTAACGGATTTCGCTAAAATTTTAACCGAAAGTTGTAAGTAATAAAACCTACTATTGATATTAGTTTCATTAAAATCAATCGAATATTTTTCAAGTTACAGTCAAATGAACTGTTTTACCATATGTATGTATACATATATATATAACTGGGAGGGGAAGGGACAAAACCCCACCAAAAAAATATGAGAAGTAGTTCTTAACATTGACTACAAACCTACCAAATTTGGATATGCACCGATGTCTCCTTTTGCGAATATAAAATAAAAATGATAAAATTTCTGAAAAAAATTTCATTTTTGACGCCATTTTGTTTTTTAAACATGTTGCACCACTCCGGGAAAGTAAAAAATTTCAAAAAATACTTATTTTGATGTGAAAAGAAAAACCCCAAAGTTTCATTGCTCGAACTTTTAATCCATATAACAGCCTTTTTTTGCTTAGATTTACTCCAGTAATCCATAATTTTTAGAGAAACTTATAGTAACCAATATGTATGTACTGAGAAGGCTTATTTTATTATTAGCATATACACATATGTATTTTTTATCTGATGAAAAATGATAGAGATAATTGTATAATTTATAATGGTACTCACAATGTCTTGTCTCATTTTCATAAATCATTTGTCATTTTTTGTGCTTTTACAATTTTTTTTTCTACATATATAAAATATCTTCCATTTTAAATAATAGCTGAAATATAATTATTATATATAAATGTATAAGCTTTTTAAAACCATATATTGTTACTATCATGTTTCAAAGAAAATTTATTCTAGTTTTTTTTTTCTTCCAGGAAAAAATAAAAGATAATTTATTTGAAAAACGTTTACTATAAAAATTCTAAACGTTTATCAATTGTTTTGTTAAAATATTTGTTAAAGCATCCTTAGGTACCAAGAAATTACTATTTCTGGGGAATTTTTTTTATTCATTCCCATTATGGAATGAACTTTGAAACATTCAAATTGACAAGTGAAATTTACAAAATTTAAAAAAACCCCGACAAATTTTTCGGCTACGGAATCCTAAACTCGCATTTGAAACATATCTAAGAACACTCTTCATTAAATTGCCCTTTTCCTTAAAGGCTTTTCAAAACGGAGCCGATTCGGAATATCATCGCCATAGTTTTTAGTTTTTCCGGGTACGGAACCTTAAACTCGCATATCTAAGAACATTAAATTACCTTTCAAACACACTCTACATTAAATTACCTTTCAAACACAACCAAAAAAAACAAAATCGGTTCATCCGTTTAGGCGCTACGATGCCATAGACAGACACACACACAAAGACACACACACATAGCGGTCAAACTTATAACACCCCTTTTTTTTAGTTCGGGGGTTAAAAAAGGAAAAATGTTTTACAATATTTTTAAGCAATGTATCCATGAACACAAAATCCTTTAGAATGAAATTCAATTTCGGGTAGACGATATTGATAACAATAGGGAATATTCATGAAATTTAAATTTGGTTCAAATATTTTTTTTCCGTAACTTTATTGGCTGGACAATTCAACTAAACCATTATTTTACTAATTAATTACTTTTTAATTACTTAAAATTAATTAATAAAAGTACAAGCTTGGTGAGAAAAATTTTGAAACAGACGTGACATCATAGTACTGGCTTGTTAAATTTTTTGACATACTGTATGGCATTAAACTTACATTTGGTATGATATTACATTAATTTCTATTATTCTACGGCCTTTTATTAGAAAACTTAATGATAACGAGTGTAAATTCTATGTTGTAAATTCATTTTTTTAAGTGTAAATTATAAATTGAACTGTCACCAATTACAGATTACATACTTATACGTCATCAACAGAAAGCGCCAAAAAACTGTGTTTAAATATCTCAAAATTATCATTTATTTTTTTACACTTAATTACAGCATTTTTAAGCAGTCTTTATATTTTTTACTTTGTTATAACGGTGCAAACAATGAATTAAAAATATAAACAAAATACATGAATATTCCCTATTACTGTCGCCTTGATAATCGCTATATTTACCTAAAATTTTTCAACGGTCTAGTAAAAGAGATAGATATTCGCTATCAAAATTGGAACTTTTTGCATGACTTAAATGTACAAGTTGAGTAAAAGTAACGCAATTTATATCATAACCTAAAACTTTTTTTACATAAACAACGTATTGAAACAATTTATAACGAATTTGTTTGTCCGGTTCTTAAACGATTTTTTGAAGGACTAGCTAAAAAAATATATATTTGCAGTTTTTTTCTATATATTGTTTGTCTATATTGTAGACTGTTGTCACAAATAGTGGACTCAAATCATTGCATGTTTTCTACACACAAATGCTGATGTATGTGAACTTAAAGCATGAATTTTCGGTGGAAAAGTGTAAAATCAGAAACCTCTACTTTGTTATATGTATCAGTTAAAATATTAGAAAATGCTATTAATTTTATAAAGACACTTTTTTATCTGGGGAAATTAAAACGCAGCACTCAAAAACATTTATTTTTGAATTTTTAATACACTAAAACGATAAAAAATTAAACAATGGTGAAAGATTACACTTTTATTACTTTAGTCCGTATATCAAAAAAGCAACAATTTTCTCGTTGAAGTTAAAAATCGAATTTATCGTATTTTGTAATCTGAATTCAGTATGGTATATAAGTAAAGTAGTGGTCATCCCCAAAGGTGTATAAATCACAATTTATACCTTATAGAAATCAAACAGGTTTAATAAATAAAAAATAACAATTTTTTTTCCATCTCTATAGAGACATTTTAAATATATCAGGTTTAAAAAAAAGTATTTTCTAAACAAATATGTGTTTACGCATCGTCATTGTTTGCTTTTTTTGAAAAATATGCGCAAACATCATACTACGTTTATTTGTAAGATATAAAACATGTCCTATGAAAAATATTTTATTGCTATTTTCAATTAATTTATGAATTTCATTTTCTTTTCAATAAAAGTTATTAATCCTTGGTGATTCACAAAACGGGTGATATTATCGAATAAAATATGGTGTTATCACACAAATATATATGACTTCAATAGGATTGGACATTTCACTCCATTTTAAATTTAAGAGAGAGAATTTGTTCACGAGCTTTCATTTTTCCATATTTTTGTTTTAAAAAGTGTCAAGTAGTCTAATGAAATCAACTACAGATATACAAATATCTCTAACTAGCTTTTGCCCACGGCTTCGCTCGTGATAATGTATATTTCAATGTATTCCATAAATGATTCATTTAATGAATAGTTGGTCCATTTAGAGAATTTATTTTAAAGACGTAGAGAACCAACTTTACTTACATCCCCTTGGAAAATAGTTCGCTGCGCTCCTCTAAAGAATGAAATAAAAAATTCGTACAGTATACTTTTCTCTCAATCGTTTATGATAATGATTCAGTTAGTGGATCATTGATTCATTTGGGGATCGAACCTTTACCTCACTTATCCCCTCTATATACTACAATATGCACACAATGTCAACTTTGAAACGTAACTATATTAGTAGTTCTGTATTTAATATTCTTTCTAAGATATTTGATTTTGTAAACAAATAAACCTATTATACTATTTTTACTTTTAAAATAATTTAAATTTCTATCTTGATTTTGCCTTCGACTTTTTCTGCCGGTTAAAACCTGCAATATACGGCTGTATAATCATTGTTTCAAACATTTTGTACAACGATAAAAAAAAGTTTCAGACTTTCAGTTTATAAATAAACATTCCTTACACACCACTTGTGAGAAGGATAATTGAAATTCTCTGTAAATATATATAAACCACATGAAGTTAAAAAAAACTATAGTAACATGACAAACATACAAACGTAGATCTATATTTGTCTATAGTTATTAACATGGGTTTTCCATATACAAAATTCGAACTTTTACCCCCATACAAAGAACATACTCTCCAAGTTTCAGGTCTCTACGATTAGCAGTTTAGGCTGTGCAATGATTCGTCAATCAGTCATTCAGGACACAGCATTTTTTATGTATAGATAATCATATCGGGAAAGACGAGAAAAGCAAAATAACTCCAGGGATGAGTCGGAAGTAAATATAATTATTTTCGATAAATATTGCAGTGATAGTCGTTACACTATATATCCCAATCTTAATAGATTATTTATTAATTTATAAAAATGTACTTGCCAGTATCACAAACCAACAAATCATTTTGGCTGGTAATATTTTAATTTTACCAATCAATTTTTCCCATTTAATAAATCAAATATATAGCTTGTACGCATGTTGGTACGCGTTAACCAACGGAGCCACTTGATTTTGATGTCGAAAACTGTTTTAAACGGAGATTGAAAGATAAGAGATGAAAACAACCGAAATGGAAGAGCATTTTTTAACACTTTCAAAGCGAAGGTGTTGTTTTGTAGGATTGAATAAGTACACCGACATGACAAAATTACGAATTGAACTATGAATTTTTATCAAAGAAGATGGATGAACAAACAATATAAAAAATCGCTTATAAATAAGCAAAAACACTTCAATTTTAAACTGCATCTGAACATTTATTAAAATAAGAAACTTTAGTTATTAAAATAAGATAATTATCTATCAATAAATTATTGTAAACAGTTTTCAGAGAAGTTTTTCAAAAACGATTACAAAGAAAATGAAAAACTATTAAATAATTTATAACATAATTTAATAACGAATAAAATAAAATGGATAATGCTGATAGTTAAAGAAAATAATAATTTTGTAACGTTGAATATTCCCAAAGTAATTTTAATAATGTAAACAAAAATGAATATTTAAGTTTATATTTTCTTATATAAATGTATCCTCAATTTTCTACAAAATAAAACTAGAAAATGTGTTAACGTTTGTAAATTAGTTTAACATACCTTTTTAGTTGCTGTTTAACATAGGAAAATTGTATATGAAGGTGAAAATTATTATATAATGTTATTAATAAGAACATGTAAGTGAAATTTTCACTTTATACGCAAAATATAACTGAAGCATATTTTAATTACAGGGTGCCAAACAAAATACACAACGAAAAAATTATTTTGTACCTTTTAGTACACATGCTAATGAAACCTGTGTTTTAAATTAAAATTAACAACATAAAAAAATTATTTACTCTAAAAGACGTGCAAAATTTCCACTTCAAACTAGGCTGGATAGATTAAAATCCTTAATTGACAATTTACATTTATAGAATTTGGCTTTTAGGTTACTCAAATGTAACGTGCAATAAACTTTCCGCAATGATTATAGTAAGTCTCTTATAGCTGCTCAAACTATATTAATTCTTAAATAATTACAAAAACTTTAAACTTTATATGCCAAAAACGCGTTTTAGTTTTAGTAAATTACAATCACTATGTCTCTTACATAATTTTCCAATTTGGTTAGAGTTATTTAAATTCATTGTTTTTTCTTGTTTACTTACAATAAGCTTAGTATAAAATAAAACTCATTTCAGTAAAAGAAAGTTATTTAATTTTCCTAAAACATGCTATCATTTCGTATTTATCATAATAATTTTGTCAGCTATATGATTTTAATAACTGTAACTTACATATAGTTTTTTAGTTAACTGTCAGCTGTTAAATAAATATCAACGTAGAATGATAACAAAAATTTTATATCTTTTGTAACTCAAGAAATAGAAACAAAAACTGCTTTTTAATGGATAAAGTATTTAGAATCTAGTGAAGTAGAATGAACGGTTGAAGTTGTTGTCGCTTCAAAAGCATACCTTTCTCTAGTGTCGCTATCACAATTACCCAAATAATTTTATATGAAATAAAAAAAGAATATTATGAACTGCCTTGTATAACTCTATCAACTAATATTTATTTGATATTAATATTCATTTATTAAGCTAATAGAGCCTAGCGAATATTCCCTTTTGTAGTATTTTGAAGATATAAACTTGTACATTCAGAATTATATATATTAAATAGAAATAGGCCTATGCAGTTGTTAACAAATACAACATAGGACAAGATATAATACCAAGAATTAAACGTAGCTTGAATCATAATGTAGTTTCCCAACATATATTTATATTTAGAGTATTTTATTAGAATACAGGTAGGCTGGATAGGGGTTCGGACTAAATAATTTTTATCACTTCAGATGAAGAATTCTCTCGTCACGAATAGGAAAGTGAAGTTGGTTCTTAAAAGTCTTTACTAATTTGCAAGATATGCACGTTTTATAAATTTCCTAAGTACACAAAGAGGAATACACACTAGTGGCATCATACGTGGGTATTGCCATAGAGATTAAATATAAAAATTTGGTTTGCTAAAAGGAGATGGGCAATCTTTGATGGAATCAAATTTTAATAAAATCATTTTGTCATGGTATCTAGTCTAGTTTTACATTTTTATGGGTAATATAGCCAATTTGACATCAGGATCATCTCTTATTGACTGATAGATATTGAGGTTTTGTATTCGCGTAAACTAATTTTTATTTTAAAACAGTGTAAAATTTTGACTCTTTTGATCTTGTTTATCTGTTGACCATTGCACATTTTGTATGAATCTTTACTGATTTAATCATAACCTTAAATTTTAAGGAGTAAATATTCAAATACGCAAAGTGATGTTCCTTAATCATAAATTAGTCATACATGGTAATACGTATGACTAATTTTTCAAAGTAGGTACAAAATTTTTCAATTATATTCTTACTTTTTAAGGATGATTAAGTATAGGTTAGCGGAGTATAAGTGGGAAAAAAAAGTCTTAATCAAATCACCCCAAGTTATTAATAATATCTTGATAATACCATTAAGAATACTTGGTGCTGGATCCTCATAGCAGTGGTTATCTGTAAGAGATACGTGTTGGGTATTTCAATGTTTCAATCACGTATATTTAAAGTTCTCTAGACTGAATTGTATTGATTACATGCTAAAGATAGCGCCTTCAGGTAAAATCGGAGAGGATGGATCTTGGTTACTGTATCGTGCTTAACCGGTTTTTATTAATAGTCGTGTAATATATGTTTTTTTTTTTCGAAAAAAATACATAGTGTTAAGGACAATAACCGTGTTATAAACAGAGAAGATTTCAATTGTATATTTTTTAATGCATGGCTGTAAAAAACACATACCCAAATTTTGATTCTAGGTACTACATCTTCTCCTATATACAAAATTTTTCTTTTAAAGATATCGCCGACTCGTTAAGCTTCTTTGAAAATAGAATGCAATGGCACAGGATGTTGTCACTCCACCTAAACAAGAGGGCCTGAATAATAATAATAATTATAATAAAGGCATAATAATAAAACACAGTAAACCATCATGCTGTAAGGAAACAAAAATTGACTTGGTGAATACCACGATAATAAAATACCTAAATAACGTAACATAAATGCAAAAAATAAAAGAATCAGCCATCCATCTTCCTGTTTTATTAACCCGAACAGCAACAACAATAACAAAAATAAAAACACCATAATAAACTTTTATATAATATAAAATGAAACATTATCTTCCCATTTAAATAACAGTGAATTGAAAAATATAATAAATCTCATTATGGTCTCAATGTGTTTTCATTGTGTTTGTAATTTTTTATTTATTTAAAAAAAAAAAACTGTATTTTTTTTTTTTGTGTTCATCTAAATAAACAAATATTTCAACTCTTCAACAATAATAATAAAACCGGTTGTGAGAATTTTCAACATTTTCATGTTTTTCCACCTCATACTTTTATAATGCATGTAAAACCACAACCCAAATCAGATTTTCGTTTCCCTTTTAGTTTAAAATTTATGGACTGTATTTTCAAGTAGGGAAATTAATATCGATTTTTGTTTTAATTTGAAATCACTTTAGTTAAAATTTCTCAATAGTATGCATTTAGCAAACTAACAAAATAAAGAGTAGAATAATCCTAATCCTATCCCATATTATAAATATGAAAGTAAGCATGTTTGTTTGTTTGTTTGTTACGCTTTCACGCTAAAACGAGCGAATGGTTTTTAATGAAACTGTACAGCAATATAGCTGATATATAATACATAAACTACAATTTAAAAAATTTATTTAAAAAATTAAATTTGATTTGAAATTTACTATTTTTTAAATTTGCACAGAAATATTTCATTTATGGTCCAAAATGATAATTATAGATGGAGCAGATCTATGATCATCATTTTGATCCATAAATTAAAGAATTGTGTAAAAATTTAAAATAGTATAATGTCAAACAAATCATGGCCAACTATTCTGATTTACTCAATGAATTATGACTATTTTACATTTAACAAAATTGAAAACTGTGTATATCCAGAGAGGTTGGAGGCTATAAAGCGATAAAGCGGTGGTATTTACTTTTTAGCCCAATAAAGCGGGCGGGGATCAATCTAGTAATAAATAACTTTCGAAACTGTTCATTTCAGATTTTGTTACTATATTGAGAGCAATATTGATGATCATATTACCATATCACTAGTCTAACATATGTTCTTTTTTTATCCATATGTACCTATTGATAACCGACCATTTCTGTCATACCGTTGGTGGTTAAAATTCTAACTATAATAAAGTTGCATGGGATGCTGTCACTACATGGAATTCATTCCATAATTATAGTTACAAACAATTAATTATTATCAAAATAAAATTATTAATTATTTACTTAACTATAGCCTGGAAAGCACCATACGATTTGAAGTTTCGAGACGGCAAAAAAAAAGAGTAAGTCGAAATAAGAAAAAAATCTGTAAATGATATCATATCTCACATAAAAAGCATGTATTGTAAAAAAAAAGTTTGAAATTAAAAGTCAACCATGTTTATCGTTATTAATATGGCTGATTAAGTTAAATTTTTTTAATATTGACAACTAACAGAGAACTCTTGAATTCTTAACTAAACCAGAAAGCAGAAAGCAATTTAACGTAACTATTGATACTATTAATTTTTTTAACCAAACTAATATTCCCAAACAACAAGCTTCATTCAAATGGTATGATGTTTTCAAGGCTATAGTTAAAAATATAATATCTTTTCTGAGAGACAATATAATCATTGATGAACAATTCTTGCTTCAGAAAACTTTTGAAATATGTACGTTCTAATAAATATTTTTTCGAAGAGTAAAACAAATCAATATGATGTAAAAAATATTGTATTCAATTGAACAGCAAACGAAAATTAAACTGGTATATATGATTCGATGTGTATATTCCAACAGGAAAAACATTTAAAAGTGAATGGATAAAATAAAATTTTTATTACTTTTTAGGATTATTACATAACACAAAAATTAATTTCCATAGTCAAGGAGAAGCAGACTGGACAGTCTGATAGACCAAGTAATGTACGGGCACGTAAATAAAACACAATAAAATCAATCCAAACGTCGATTTCGGTTTAAGAGACAATTACTGTCCAACTATTGTCTCGGTAGCTCATAGTAAATATTAGAATGCAACCTGTACTCAATTTGAAGGGCTAGCATAAGTCATCATAAACCTAAATATATTTTTTAAATAAATTATATTGAAATTTAAAAGTTCTGCCTGTCTTAAATTATACCCTGTATAATAAGCGTTGTTCAAGTGTGCTTGTATTAGTGATGGGACGAATGTTGAATTTTGTACATTCGCTAATGCAAATGCGAATGTTTATTTTCAATATTCGAATGTTAACTTTCAAATGAAGCACTCACAAATTTAAAATGTATTAACTTAATTAATCCTTATATATTTCTTTCCAGCATGTTTTCTTCTGTCCATACCTTATTTTCCTTATTCCTTTTCACATTCCATGATTCACCCTTCATTTTCAAGCTTATCATGTTGGCTTCTGACGAAAAATATACTCACGGACTAAAATTGTACCCCTGAGAAAAAAACAGGCTACACAAATAATATTTAATTTTAACGAAAAATTATCTATATATGAAATGATAAGTTAAATGATAAGTGTATCAGGCTAAACATGATTCGAGAGTAGCAGTTTTTATAGATGTTTCCTAATTCTGAAGACATGGTTAAGAAGTAAATCAGTAACTGTAAAGATATTTCAAATGAAATTATTTTTAAAACATGTTCTCGTAATATTAATTTGATAACTTTTGATTTTTCAACACTTTTCTACGAAATTTGTTGTTGTTTTTTAGTCACGAATGCAGGGGGTAGCCATGGGTTACGAAACCACGAGAGCGCAATTCCGCATGGGTCGAACTGGTACATATAATTCTTAATATAGCGTAAAAGAGTCCGTCGTATAAATCCATTAAAAACAAACCAAATAAGTCTATTAAAAGCATAATTCAGTTTTTTACTTTATTATATTATAAATATAATAAAGTATTGTGATCGATATCGGGGTTTCAACTGCTATACCCGTTTTGAGGGTCACTGATTCCAAAAAAGTGGTTTTTAAAAAATTTTGCGTCCGTCGGTTTGTCGGTATGTCGGTATATCTGTTACCAAGCTGGAGCCCTCAATTTTCAATCGATTTTTCTCAAACTCGGTACATAGGTTCAGTTTGGTCGTAATTCCAGACGATTTTTTCATTTTTTCCCTAGGCCTTTTTTCAAGGATATTTCCCTCTAGGTCAAAACAGGATTTTTGTGGTTTTCTCAAAAACGGCTCTCACGATTTCGATTAAACTAGGCACAAGGCTAGACCTTAAAGTGTGCCTAGGATTGGTATAAGCCACATATCCGGGAAAATTCGAGAAGGCCCACACCCTAGGGAAAACCTTTCCAAATACAGGAAAATGGGATTTTCAAGCGAGAGACTGAGGAGACAGCAGTGAAACTTCGTATCAGGGTTTATATCAACAAGTTTGACATAACTCCCCTCTGGGACCCCCCCCCCCCTGGAGCCGTGGAGCTGGAGAGGATGAACTCGTCAAAAGTGGTCAAATCAACCCTACCCAAAATTGATCAAATAAATAAATAATAAAATGTCTTTTTAAGTAACTTTTTTAACTTGGTAATCTTTGCTTAACCTCACCCTTACCAAACTCCTCCAAACATCCTTCTTAATATTATATTAAATCCAATAAATACCTAAGCCTGTTCCTCATTACTTGTTTTTAAATAATTCTTACAATTGGCTGCTTTTAATAAAAATATTACAAGAATAATCAATTTTATAATATAATAAAGTCTTGTCCGATGTTTCGGACAGTTTATTTTTTTTATTTGAAGTTAGTTTAATATAATTGCTAGTTAGTCAATCATTCAAATTTAACAGTGATTTAAAAGTGATCTAAAAATATGAGTAAAGTAGATGTCAGTGAAGTTTAAGATAATTTTGCAATTTATGATACAAAATGATGATGATTTTTTGTCAAAATATTCGCAAAACATTCGCAAAATATTGGCAAAACATTCGTCTTTTTGCGAATGCGAATGCCAATGCAAAAAAAAAAAAAACGCGAATGCGCATGCAAATGCGAATTTTCCCCCCATCACTAGTTTGTATTTATTAGGGGGATTTTTTTTTTTTATCGTTCTTTTTTTATTTTGCCTGGTACGTTGCGTAGCCCACTCGAAATTGATTTGTTTTATTAATTTAATTTTCATTGTTGTATTATAACTCACCCATTCTAACAAATGTATAGAACGATCTACATGTGAATAATGAATATCATTGAAAAAACCTATATTAATATTAAAATAAAAGTTTATTTTCCCCCTTTCTGTTTCGATGTTATCAGAAAAACCGAAGTTTATTACCTGTTCTCTACTTTATCAAAACCAGACTTCATTAAATGGACAGGTTGACTATGAAAACCATGGAAGGAAAATAGTTAAACAAATTTTTCCTGATTTCTTCGAAAATTATTATTATTATTGTAAAAATTAGTGAATGGTTGTAAAAAAAAATTGGAGTAACATTATTTGCTTTTGCATCTAAAATATCATGCAGCGGTATGCCTTTTACAAATTTAAAATAGCTTTCCGTTGATTTATAACAGATTTGCAAATTTAAAATAGCATTCTGTTTAAAACAGATTTCTATGCTATGATTCCAGAGTTAGTCACAATTTAAGTTTTTTTTTTTTTGCAATTTTAACTCTGATTTTTTTTATTTTAAATGAAATTGATTTTTCTACCGTTTAAGCCATTTGTATGCAGAAAATTGCAAACTTTTCTTAGTCGCGTTATTTTAGTAATTAAACTATAACAACAGATCTGAGACATAAGTGTTAAAGAGCAAAGAGCTTTTTTTGTGAAATTATGATGGAGAAGCGAAAAATTTGGTTTACTCTTTAATATTTTTCGTTGCTGTTTCACAACAAACTGTCTTACTATATTTTACACTGATTTTCATAGAATATCAAAAAGTATTTTAAGGCGATTAATTTCGTTAAAACATATTTTAAATCAGTAACTAAGCATTTGTAATGTGTCTCTCGTGGAACTAATTAGGGATAATGTTCCATAAAAAATAATCATTACATTTTAGATCTTCCTGTACCATGTTCAAGTGGAAACAGGCAGTAGAAAAACACAATAATTTCTTGGAGATATGTTTTTATTTTGTTTTTTTATACTTAGAAAAATATTTATTATTATGTCATAGAACAAAGGAAAATTTGATTCGATTGTATAATTTTATTGTTTATGTAGGCGTTGTTTGACTTCTTAATAAAGAAAACTGACTGAGGTTATAATAATAGATAATATGGAAAGGTCAATTAATTCACAACCCAACGATATGAATTTAATTTTCTGGAAAATTATATTTTCTTTTAAATGTTTCAATTCTTTTATTCAATGGAATGTGATAAGTGATTTAAAAGAAAAAATACATTTTTCAAACTGTTATGTTTATTTATTTTATTTTTCTCGATCAGTTATTTGGTTTCCTTTATTCATGCCTATTTGTCAGTAGTATCTTCAAAACAGCCAGTAGTATCTTACTTATTGTAAAATGGCTCTGAGTGTAGCCTGTGAGATTGATTTTTTATGCGGTTTATTATGAGATTGTGAATGAGTGCATTTTACCAGAATAAGCATCTTTCATTCTGATGTATATTTTGAAATCTTTAAAAGTAAAAACAGATTCACACTGAAATTTTAATTACTAAAAATATTGGAATATTTTACCAGTAACACGATATAATAATACCAATTTTAAAATCGAATGAGATTAAATTTTTTTTCATCAAATTGAAAATCAATAGATTTTTAATTTGATTGCATTTACTAAATTTTTCATTTATAACCACTAAAAATAAAAATTGAAAATAAATTAATCAATTTATATCACTTTGGGTTTTTTATTTCCATAAAATATTTTCATTAGTCTTTGCCAATACCCATTTTTGCGGTCCAATACCTACAGTTATCGGGTATGGTGATTCGATATTCATGTTCATATACATAGATCAAAACTTTTACTCAAATAAAATAAACAAACCTTCTATACTCAGTGATGTATCAAATTACAAAAAACGGTTTGTTCTAATTTAAGCTTAGGTCACAAATTTCATTGTGATACGGTATACATTTACATTCTTCATTTTATGCACATGAAAAAAACAATTGAGTTGTTGAAATATCATGTATAGACAATGTTTTTATTACACACATACATGTCATACATATATATCCAACTGATATTCCCATATAATACATAGTATACAATTTGCGCTCTCACGGGTAAGCAGTGATGTTTACGATAAAACGTTTGAAACAAAAGTTGCTTATTTTTGTATACGAAATATTTTTTATATTTAAACTCATGTTTTATCTCTAACGATTTCAAGAGGGGTCCTACGGACCCAAGACCCAATTGACTCATGTTGCTCATTTACGAACTTGACCTCACTTTTACGTCCTAAGCACGCTATAAATTTCAGCTTGATATCTGTTTTCGTTTTTGAGTAATCATGATGACAGACGGACAGACAGACGACAGACAGACAGACAGAAAACCGAAATGGACTAATTAAGTGATTTTATGAACACCTATACCAAAATTTTATTCATAGGATCAATATTTTTAGGCGTTACAAGCTTGGGACTAAACTTAGTATACCTGGTATATTGCATAGACATGGTATAATAATTGTAAGCAATAGCTCGCAGGTTGAAATTCTATTATAGTCGGTGTGCAAATATTCTACCTGATGTAGTTCAGTTAAGATAGACCAATTTAGTTAAGCTTTCCTTAAGTATATATTTCTCCTTTTTGACAGCAGTTATTGCAGTTGTTTGCAATAACTACATTATTCCGTTCGAAGTGTGGCTGGCAAAGCCATTTTGTTGAAAGAATATTGTTTATACCATTACATTACTCAATATCATAACTTTCAAGCGTTGCTCGAACGTATGTTTCTTCACGGCCAAACCATAATACTTTTTATGAACTTGTGAAAGATCATTTTGTTGCTTCTTACTCTATCTTCAATACAAACAACAAATACAACAAAATACTTAATAAAATTTGTATCATCGTGTTTTTATTTCCAATAACCAAAACCTGCTTTTTCTCCCGTTCTACACACCAAGTAGATTTATATGTATGCAGAAAAAAACCAAATAAACCAAATATTATGGTTTTATAAATTGCAGCTTAAACGATCAAAATACTTGTAAAACCACATTTTCGAAAATATATACAAGCATACGAAGATTAGCATATCGATAAGTAAACTGTATGACGACGTTGATGGTTGATACCTACATAGTTATATTCAATAATCTAGATGTTGACTAACAGATTATAGAAACTATATTTTACCACTAGTAGCAATGTTTGCTAAACTTTAATACAAAGAATGAGCTGGAAGGTTTTTGGTGTTAATAGTTAACTAGCTACAGTTGACTTTACTAGCAATTTTAGTAAGTCAATGTAGATAGTAACACGTGATGCAATAGATGAACGAACGTGGATATGTATGGTTTTGCAGGAAGCTAGAAGTGAAATACATGTATGCATTAATTTTGTGTATTCTGTAGATGAACCAAGCCATGTACAAGGTGTATTATAGCAACACGTTGACAAAATACTGCCGAGGACACTCATTTTTGAGCTAAAAATCTCATTGTAGGGAAAAAAATATGTTTTATAGTACCAGTTTTATGTCACTTCTGATATTGTGTTTCATAATAATAAAAAAAAACCATTTTCTCTTTATCTTAAAAATAATAGCTATCTGAAAATGTAGAATAGAATAGAATAATGAAATTTATTTGACATTTTAAGAATCAATATACAAAATAATAAAATTATATAATATACTAGAGCTCTACCTCGCCAAAATTCGCTGTGGGATATTATGGTACAGTAAATCTGGCATTTTGACTGGAAAAAATTACAATGGTGGATCTGAGGTTATAGATCGTTAGGGGGGCATGTAAATAACTTTAAAAAAAAATTAAGAGAATTTTTCGTTCCGCTGTCTTTGAGAAAATCCAAAAAAATGGGAAAAAAAAATTTGGAATGCGTTTTTCTCGGAATCTATTGGTTTAAGGGAAAAGTTTAAAAATGTAGAAGACATTGTCAGCTACATTTTATGTCATTGGAGCAACGTCATACGAGTTAAATTACAAAAATTAGGTGGCGTTAAAGTACCAAAAAAAGGGTTTTCCACGGTTTTCATTAAGAAAAAATGATTTTTTTGTAAAAGTGTAAATAAAAAGTTGTTTGACTCAAAATTAGCTTCAACTTTTATTTAAACAATTTTTTTGTAAAACTTACCGTTTTTGAAATACACCTTGCTAAAAAATCTGAAAGTTAAGTTTTTTAAAATTTTGAAAAAGAGTACTTGATTTCCTCTTTATTTTCTTGGTTTATTTTAAACATACATTGTTTTACTATAGCTCGGAAACGGTAAGTTTTTCATAAAAATTGATTAAATAAAAGTTGAAGCTAATTTTAAGTCAAACAACTTTCTCATTTACACTTTTACAAAAACATCATTTTTTCTTAATGAAAATCGTGAAAAACCCTTTTTTTGATACTTTAACGCCACCTACTTTTTGTAATTTAACTCGTATGACGTTGCTCCAATGACATAAAATGTAGCTGACAATGTCTTCTACATTTTTTATTTGAAAAACTTTTCCCTTAAACCAATAGATTCCGAGAAAAACGCATTCCAAATTTTTTTTTCCCATTTTTTTGGATTTTCTCAAAAACAGCGGAACGAAAAATTCTCTTAATTTATAACATAAGTTATTTACATGCCCCCCTAACGATCTATAACCTCAGAGTCACCATTGTAATTTTTTCCAGGTCCGGCCTTTTTTCGTCTATATTGACTGAATCATTATGGTTGCATCGAAATAGATGAAAAGTATCTATAGGCTGGTCAATCTACATTTTTCGAGCCAAAGTCAAGATACAGCAAACCAATACATGTAAAAAGTCGTAAATTTTCCGTAGAATTCAATGCACTATTTTTTTACACTTTTAAAGTGTAAACGGGATGACATTCAAAATTTTAGTATAATTTCAAAGATAAAAGAATTTACACTTTTTTCAGGACTTTGACCAGCAATCTATAACTGAAAAAACTTCGGAAAGATCCGCAATAGTAATGTTTTTCAGTGTTTACGTACCAAATTATATACGATTGTCTTTAATAGCCAACAAATATGTAAACAGAGAATTTAAAAAACCATTCTGTATCACTAAATCCCTACGTATAATAAAATGTTAGTTAAAGAAAGATAGAAACAAACTCAACTAGAACAATATTTATTTTAAGTTAAACGAACATTTTCACATTGTTCATACAACATAAAACATCGATCGAAGAATGTGTTTAAACATACAACACATACTTACTACACTTTACTACACTACATACATATTCACATATCTCTATATTTTATTAGAAAATAATTAAGAGAAAATAGAAAGTATATTGTTTACTTATTGTTTTAAATTTGTATTTATTTGTGACATTTAACATGCAGTGAAAACAATAAACTTAAATTTATTTTCGTTTTTGAACATGTTTTTATTCCAACATGTCTTTCTTTTTTCCAATGCGATTTTCATCAAAAAATAAATCGAATTGTATATAAAAAAATAAAGTTTATTTCTCTCAATTTAATTGAATAAAAAGATTTGTTATCGTTTTTAAATGTTTATTCATTTTATTGGTTAAATTTTTTTGCGATGCCACGGATTAATGCAAAGCCAATGATACTAAAATAAGGAAGTAAAGCTTGTACTTTTTTACTTAATGCAATAACATTAAAATCGAAAAAAAAGTAATAAGTAAATGTAAAAACGATTTTGTCGCTCATTTTTCAAGTTTTCTCGGCACTTTCGCATCCAAATTATTTATATGCGATTCCACCCTTTTTGCATTGAATATTTTTTCTTAAATTTTCTAATGTTCCGCTTTACTTCCTTAATTTTTTCTTTCAAACAAATAAGCGAAATTGTTCCATCCGTTCACGCATGGTTCGTTGATTAGAAGTAGGGGCGAAATAGGGGCTAATAGTACAACATTGATATTGTAAATGGCACGTTATATGACACTTGCTTTCTTTTTTTCGTAAGCCATTCAAAAACTTCAATCTCGTAAAATATTCAGCATAAGCTAAGCAACAAAACTTTATTTTCATTATCAGATCTGTCAAACGCTACTCCACCCAAATATTAAATTTTGTAAAATTTCGGATAATTTTATATTATTGTGTGTTTTTACTGTAAAAATTTAATTATTTTGTGAATTTAAATTATTTATAAAAATATTTTATATACATATAATTGTTTTAAAGTACATTACATAATAAAATAAAACAACATAAAATTCGAGTGCACTTAGATAAAAGGTAAAGGTACCTTAGGGGAATTTATCCAAGGGGAATAATGAAGTTGATTCTGAAAGTCATATAAAATGCATACAGCAAAAGTGATACATTTAATATTTATAGTTATGCAATGTTAACTTTATTTATTAAAAAAATTTTTTTTTTAATAAAAATAGTTTTTACCAACTGAATGTGTATCTATGCGCATATTTAGCAACAAACACCACATTATACTTATTTTAGACTGCATAAAATAACAATTTCATACAAATGCATTCTTGGTATTAATCGTAATATTTGTTTTCTCTTTATTTCATCTTCAATTTTATCGTAGTTCACTAAGTATAACTCTCTATAGCATACACTAATAAAAACATTTTAATTTGTTTTGTAAATAGAAAATAATGTAGATATTATTGCATTGCATATGAGAATATGTTTATAGTGGGATGGCATTTTATTATTTATTTTATTAGTATTTTGCTTTGTAATGCATAAAAATCAAAGATATTTTTTCGCTTTCAGGGAATGAAATCCAACTAACATTTTTTAAAATTTTAAAAGTGCTTCATATGTGGTTTAGATAACAAAAATGTGAAGGATATTCTTTCGATTAAGCCCTTTCAATTAAAACTAGAATTTCCTAAAAGGGCGGTGTCGTTATGTAATGAAGCTACTATGCATACACAGACAATAATCATTTTGAATCAACCAACTTTACTGTAAATAAAAATATTAGAACGAAGAAAATATATTAATCAGTTTAATTTTCTTCCGTACGATTTGAAATATATGAATATGTCAATTTGTTTAGATTAAATATATATATATATATATATATATATATATATATATATATATATATATATATATATATATATATATATATATATATATATAGAACGTTATATTCTAAAGGTAGTTTTGCTGATATAAATATTCAGCTTAACAATGCAGCATAAGAAAGAAAGAAATAAAATTTGTATAAAATACCAAAAAAATAATTAAAATTTTTAACTGTTACATTAATCCTGAATAAAAAAAAAAATACTGGTTATAAAAAAAAGATTTAGGCAAGTAATGTTTTAATTTTTACCCCGACTATACAATGGCGGGGATTATGTGTTTGACCGATATGTATGTATGTTCATCTGTTCAGGACTACCTTCTAAATTACTAATCATAAATTGACAAATGAGGTATCGTTAAAAGCGTCTTGATCGTCCTGATTATAGGCTATGTGGCGTCACATTAAATTGAATATGATGCCATATAGAGGACATAAAGGCATGATAGCACTTTTTTCAAATATACATATGTTTTTATGCTTTTTCACGAAATTATAACCCCAAAATGGTTTAAATAAAATAAAGTTCGAAAACTAAAACCTCGACAATTACAGAATCGCGGTCTAAAAAGTATGAAAACAAGAAAATATTTTCATCTGAAATTGTTATGGTAAAATCGTCATTACAGTCGGGGGACTTCTAAGATTAAACAGTTTTCCACAGGGCCGAAAAAAGGTACCCTGACTGTTATAACAATTTTACTTATCATACCAATTTCAGATGAAAATATTCTCATGTTTAATGTTCATGTTTATGTTTTGTAAATTGAAATTACAATTTCCACTTTGCATCGTACGGGTCTTATCGTATGGTATGGGAGCACTGAGCAATATGGTTTATATCGTAATATAAGTATTTTACTGGCATTGAAACTTTTTAAATAAATATGACTTTGATAATTTTACTGACCACACTGTATATTTAAAATTAAACAGCTCTAAGTATTCGTTAGGTTATGGTTTTTTAATTAAGTTTCGAAACGTTTTTAAATACTCCACAACTAGCTAACATATATCATCATATTTATATTTATAATCTACAAAAACATTTATACAGAGATAAAACAAAACACAATGTAATTTTTTTTGTATGTTTACTCATTGTACGTAATGTTGGAAATATGAGATAAGTAGGTAATATGTTTGTTATATACGTATGTGGTATTCGTCCACAACAATATTTATTTTTAATTGCTGTAATTCGGTCAAATGTTTTAATTACATGTACATTTCAGATATATAAATCATTTTTTAACTTCACTTTTTGAAATACTTTTTTATTCTACGTGCATTTTTTCAATATTTTCCGTTGTTCCAAGATATATTCTTGGTATAACGAAATTTTCAAAAAAATTACTATTTTTATCACAAATATATAAATCAATTCACTTAAACTTAAAATTAATTTCACTTTTTTATTTGAATAAAAAAAAAAAAAACGGTAGTGACGTATAACACCCGTGGCGGCTGTGAGGCAATCAAAATCAAGCTAAATTTACATTTTTCAGTTTGTTTCTATGGGAAATTACGTTTAATATTTATGTTTCTCCATGTAATTTATCATTTCTCCTTGCGGTAGTGTTGCTAAAACGATGTGTTAACGTCACTTGCGTTTGAATTTATTTTTTTCTAGTAATTTTTAGTAAACTTTTAAAAAATAAAAAACATGCAACTTCTATATTTTACATTACTTTTGAAACTTAATATCAAACCATTCATATCGCTTATATTACTACCTACTTTTCTTTTTCACCATACCGAAACTGTACTCGATCAAACAAAATTTGAAGCAAGCGATATACCAAGCATAAAATTTCAAGTTCATAGAAATAAATTAATTGCCTTTTGTTCAGCGAAATTTGATCTGGACAGAAAGACGGGATACAACGGACCTCTTTACTTTGGTTGAGGGAAAATTTAAAAAACATTTTTTTTTTTAAATTCATTTCTTTTATAAGGTAAACAGTATAATATTTCCACAATTTCATCGATATGGCTCTTATATATCTTTTAGAAGGTTTTGAAATTGGTTTTTAATCTAGTTTCAAATCAAATTACCTTTTCCTGTACTTCCAATTTCTCTAATATTCCGTTTTCGTCTTTTAATGTATGAGCTTCTCCAAAAATTCTCAACCAAAAACTTTTTGTGTTTGATCCGTTACAGAATAATTTAAGTATAGACAGGACGCTTATTTTTAGCACATCACACAGTCTATAACGGTTTTAACAATATTGAGATTAAATAAGTATCGACTTGTAACTTTGATCTCCTTCAGTAAAAAAATATTTTTATCACAGTATACCGACAGTAACTGATCAGTTTTATATCTCTACGAGCTTCAATGGATGTTACATATTCCATTTTTTATTGAAAGACTATAAGTATAAAATTTTACACGTGTATAAAATATATTTGGTAAGAATTTTCCATTACATTAAAACAACAAATTTACATCAAAACAATAAAATATCTGAGATATCTAAAGAAGTAAGTATTAATTCAAGTAAAAACTCGAAAATGATTCTATATTATCTTTTATTGACAAAATGAATTACTTAAAATCTTACATTATACATAAAGACGGCGATAATAAAACATAATAAAATCTTGAATCAGTTCAAAAACTGTATCGGATGTGTTTTGTAACCTTAAGCAATGATTGATTTCAGTCGCTAGTAAGGATTCTAGGTTGAGGCGGAGTTCCCCTGTTATTTGATCCGCATAATCGATTGTTGATGAGTTCCAACTCAACTATCTTACAGGTGGCAAAAACATCTTTAATCCGAGATAAACTAAGGACGAGGGTTACCCTGAAATACCCAAAAATATACTACACGAATCGAAAACCAAAAGAAATAATCTATATCTCAACTTTACTGAAGACAAATATAATTCGAAAAGTATTTCAACCAAACAAAATTCTTTGTAAATTTTTTCAAATTTTTTAGTAACTTAGAAAGTGCCATCTAAAAGATTTGTACTGAAATATCCAGAATTAAGCCGCCTGAAAATGAAAAATTACGTTATAAACAAGCATACCATAAGGTCAGCGATTCTCTAATTAAGATTAGGGGTACGAAAAATGAATAACAAAGTCTTATAATGTCCATACAGCTCGTTCTTTTATTTTCCCTATTGTTTAGTCAACAATTTACCTGAACTGTTTATATAATGGAAATACTACGAGTTTTATATGTTTTTTAGCACACTGATAACGAATTTTAACTTAAAAAAGAGGAAATCTATGAAAATTTTCGTAGTTCAATATCGATTTATATGTTTTTTAGCACGCTGATAACGAATTTTAGCTTAAAAAAAAGTGAGTTTACGAATATTCTACCTTAAATGCCAAATAATTAGTTACACACACTGTATAACAAAACTATAAAATCGAATTTATTTTTAAAATTTATCCGTTTTATATTCTCTAATAATATTGAAAATAATGTTATTAGTAATCCTTTATTGATTTTATTATTTTTATGACACATTTTTTCAATAAAAAATAAAGCTTTAATGTATATTTAGATAATATTACGACCGCACACACACACAGATACATATAAAACATTACTTCTATCAAAGCGTAAAACCTTTTAAAAGAACCGTATCATTCGATTGCTCTGTAAAATATGGATGTCTTTTGTTAGTTTTTTTTCTTCAATTTTTATTTTCTCTTATTTTCTTTAGTATGAATAATAAATCAAAACTTTTTATTTGAATATAATTTTTATTGATATTATACAAAGGAACGACGTAAAAATCAATTTTAATGCTGAAAGTGTTAATAAAAACAGTTTTTTCTTTAGTATTTCTGTGGAATATTATTATCAAGTAGGGTATATCTATTATTACAACAATAAAATCAGTTTTTTGAGAAATAGATTCCTGGAACATTATAAAGTGTACGGAGTATTAACGCAGATTGAGGCAACCAAGAAATTTCAATTTTTATGAGTTTAAAGTAGGATTTTGGATAGGAATTAGAAGCTATTTACTTTCGATAATAACATGCATTAACAACTAATTAACAATTAAAAAATACGAATGATAATCGGATGATCGAATAAGGTCAGTTTTACCCGAATACGCGACGCAAAAGAATGTTAATGTGTTTGGGATGTCAATCAGTCTATATATGTATATATGTACCTACTATGTGGCACACTAGAGACTTACCGCGTGAAGTGATTTTGATTAATTATGCTTACAATCAATTTGCCTTAATCTTACAAGGGTCACTGAAGATATGGCATAAAGGAAAATTCAATACGACAAATACCAGACGTCATACTGGGAAAAAGAAAAAAAAGAAAGTTGACGACTATGTAAAGTGGAGTAATTTTAAGAGGGTTTAATAGCTTATTGAATAGCTCTCTAGAGCCCAACAAAATAGCACACATTCACATACTTTGTCCAAAAAAAAAAATTCTCGGACTTACATAGTCACTCTATGCCTCTCTATTTTGGAAATCATATGCAACGAATATTTTGTACAATCCAGACCCACAACCAAATTAAAGATGTCAACATACGAGGGAAAACAATTACAGTAAAATTAAATTAAATTAAACTAAAATTCTATTCGTAAATCCCTATTATTCGTTCAGAATGTCTTCTGAACGTGATATGTATTTTAATGAAGACGCCAATATTCGCTATGATAAAACAGGTTTAAGTTAGAGGTTTTTCATAAAATAAATCACAAAAACAGAAGGGGGGAGGTATTACTTGGGTGACGAAGGTTGATATGGGGGAAGGTTTCAAGGAAACACGACAGTTATATCTTCAAATTGAGAAAGACAAAAACGATATGATCAAAATCTGAAAAATTTTTTTTTCGGTATAACTTCGTACACAAAAGTTTGAAGGGACCGGCCAAAAAGAGAAAGTAGGAGCTGTAAGTTAATACAGTCGTAAATGCTAAATTTCGAGATTTTACCTCTTATGGTTTATAGTTATGCGAGGTATCGATAATTTTCGACATTGATACATACAATGTAGTACACAAGAGAAGGAGCACAGTTAGATATTATGACAATCCTACATCAATAATTTTGAGTTAATTGTGAAACTAATAAATAAGACTAATAAAAAAGGATTCAGAGATATTAAAAATAGATATTTCCATTGGAAACATCGATTTTTCAATCCTTTATTTAATACAAGGAAGTAAAAATTAATTGGCTTTTGCTTTAAAGTGATTATTAAAAACCACTTATCTTAGTTCTTTAGAATCGATTTCTATTTTCTATCCCTACAGTAACATATAAGCAACAAAGAAATACTTTACAGATAGTCCATTTACGTTTAAAAACGTCCTTTGAAACATATTTATTTCTATTTTATTATTCTCGGTACTATCGTAGATACATATAAGATTAAACGTTCAGCTGCTTGTATTATATACATACACAATAAGTACAAGTAAGATTTTTTTTTGCATTAAAAATAACAAAACTACCAATTTTAATGGAATGAATCGTTTACCACTTTTAAATGTGGTAAAATTTACAGAACCATTTAATAAAACAAATTGTACAAAATAACAAATTGTAGAATGAATTTTATCTGATGGATTTTTAAATTACAAAATAGCTGAAGCGGCAACTTTCAATAACGTTAAACATATTTACCAACATTATATACTACACTAGCTGTGAACTACCCGCTTTGCTGGGCAACATCCCCACTTGCACCCCTCCCTCCACATTTCCTTGCGTGGGATAACAGTTTTGTAATGTACACGTCATGCTCTTTTTTTTGATACCCCACTTAGGTATATTTGTAAATATTCGATAATTCCTTCCCACTTTCTCGCTACACCTTTCTACCCTCCGAAGGTTAAAAGTATATAAAAACAATAGATCTTTGAAGCTGGTTGTATATCGTGTCAATATTTGAGCTTAATCGATGCACAACTTTTTTAGTTTTTGAAGCATATTCCTTTCAACCCCTATTTCAACCCTTTTACTCTACTATAATATGGATGTATTATACATAAAAACCTTCCTCTTGAATCACTCTATATATTAAAAAAACCGCATCAAAATCCGTTGCGTAGTTTCAAAGATTTAAGCGTACATAGGGACATAGGGACATACGGACAGAAAAAGCGACTTTGTTTTATAATATGTAGTGATTAAAATTAGAGATATAAATAAAAGAGTGTACATTCACAGCATTAATAATAATTTCTTTGGCTGTAGCGTGGCCGATCGTTTCGTCAGTGGTACAATGACCGTTCAAAATAATTTTAACAAATTAATTTGCCAAAAGTTATTAAAAATCTTTGATACTTAAAGTTTAAAAGTTGAAAAGAAACGTGGATAATAGATAATGCCAAACAAATACATGTTTCTTTTAAAATAAATTACGTATGATCGATACAATACTGACAAAATAAGTTATTAATAAGCAAAAATTATTGTAGTGCCATTAAAAAAAGATTGTAAACTTTATGTTATACGTTTTTTTTAAAGATAAAAAAAAAAATTAATATTGATTAACATGTAAGAGCTGCATAATAAACAACGCGAGGTATCTTATACGAATAATCAAAAATAAAATTATCAATTGAACACAATACTTTTAGTCTAAGATCCCAATTAGGACCGACCTTCACCCATCTGTTTACCGAATGAAAGTTATTTTTTATGAAATATAAAATGTAAACAAATATCCCTGCAATGGGTTGCCTAAAAAAATGTGGTCAAGACTACTTTTAGTGAAAATATCAAGAGTAAAATTTTTTGAAATTTTTCACTGACTTACATATCTAACGAATATTGATCTACTCGAAAGTAAAAGCCATAAAGAATATACATGCAGCTATGCTGTCTGCCTCTTTTCGTTCACTATTTTCGCATTTATACAAGTTGTGAATAGTAATTACGTTCATCTGTTAATTCATTGCCTCACATATATAAATAAAGATAATTTTATTGCAAATACGGTGCTATATGATTGTCCACAAAATATCAGTCAAAAAATAAAGTTTACAAGCTTTTCAAGTTTTGATATTTTTATTAAAAGTTGTCTGGACCATATTTTTTAGGGCAACCCACAACAGGGATATTCGTAAATATTTTACATTTCATAAAAAATAACTTTCATTCGGTAAACAGATGGGTGAAGGTCGACCTTAATTCGGATCTTGTACTATTTTATCAATTATCAATTGAACCAACAATACTTGTCAGAGGAGAGAAACAAAATCTATAAAACACCCAAAAAAAAAGATGTGTATAAAAAACTAAGCAACAACATACAGTGTAATGAGAAAAAAAGCAAAAACACCCATTGTTTATAAACGGCCACCCATCCTAGAACTTAGTGTGCTAAATATTGCTTAACTTCAGTGATCGGATGAGAATCGTTTTCAATGTGGTATGTAAGGAGAGTTAAACGCGAGACGATGCTGCGAGTTCCATGATTTTTGTTCACCTAAAAGGTACTCAACGTGTCTAAAGAAGTTTTCACTTCAAAAATAAATAAATAAACTAATTCTAAGTAAAGTTAATAATTTGAATGTAGATTAGAAACATATGGTTTTTTGTGGGAATTGAATATAAATTATGAATGTTATCGACTGTAACAAATATTCTACTTATGAATATAATGCTTAAAATATATAACAAAATAATACCGTAGCACCACAGAGTCATACATATTAGGTTTGTGTACCATATTTTCGTACAGTAAATTTGTAAAATGGCCTAAGAGACTTCATACGTATAATATTCAAATACATGAGCTTATATTTATAATCCAGTGAGACTATATTCAAACATGAATATAACAGAGTATTATTATAAAACCACTAAATATATACACTCTCTTGGAAAATGATATACTGACTGTTGGAATATAGTCTCAGTATAGAAGTAAATGTAAGTATGGCAGCCAATACTTATAGTTTTCAAACAAAACATCTGCTACCAAAGTACAAATTTACCTACTAAGGTAAATTAGGCTGGTGTGCTGTGTCCTAACACATTATAAAATAATATTCAAGAAAAAGGTGTATTTACCATAGTCATTTAAAACAGATTTTTCCCCCAATCTCTCACTTTTTCCAAACAAGGTCAACTTTTGTTGACATGTAGAGTTTGATGCATATAATTCAATTTTATTTAAAGTATACTTTTATATCGTCAGACCAACATACTAAAAATATTTTTGGTCCAAAAAATACTTTTTTTGCAAAAGCTCATATCTTCAATAAAAAAAAAAATAAAGTTCGAAAACTAAGACTGCGACTCTCTTACAAAATCTTGTTCTTAAAAGCATGAAAACAAGAAAATATTTTCATCTGAGATTGTTATGATAAGTAAAATCGTCATTTCAACCTCTAATATTAAACAGTTTTCCACAGGACCAAAAAGAGGTCCCCCGACTATAATGACGATTTTACTTATCATAACAATTTCAGATAAAAATATTTTTTTGTTTTCATACTTTTAAGAGCAAAATTTTTTAACAGAATCGGGTTTTAGTTTTCCAACTTTATTTTATTTAGACTATTTTGGGGCTATAGTTTTGTGATAAAGTATTATAATATATATTCGAAAAGTGCTAATTCCGCCCTTTCATTTGTGCCTAACACGGTATCTCCAAGTTATTTAATGTGACGCTACATAGTATATAACCAGCGGACGGTCAAGTTCCTTTTATCGATATTTCATTAGTCAAATTATGATAAGAAGCTTCGAAGTTCGGAGGGAACAGACGAAAATAAATACATTCAAAACTATTTTGCGGTTATAATTTCGTAATTAAGTATAACAATATATATATATATTTGAATAGTGCTAATTATGCCCTTTAATTTGATACCAAACACGCGATTATTAAATCGAAATTTGTTTTTCGATCATAACTTTATGTCCTCTATAAGGCGCCATATTCAATTTAATGTAACAGCACATAGCCTGTGCTGTAACGCTTCTAACGATACCTCATTTGTCAAATTTTTATAAGAAGTTTAGAAGCTAGGTCCGAACAGATGAACATACATACATACAGTTCAAACAGAAAACCCTCGCCATTGTATATTCGGGGTAAAAAATCCCATGAAAATGTAATATAAACCAAAATCAGGAGCAAATCTTTTATGAATATAATTTAGTTCAAAATTGAATCGATGATTCCACGACATTTTTAAAAACTTTAAATTAACTGTCTTAACATACTAAAACACATAGGTACATCCTTGGAACCTGTAAAAAAATTTTATGCTTTTTCATATAGGGTTTCGCGTTTTTTATTTATTTATTTCAAATAGTTTTTGATGTATTTAGAAGTAAGCTGGACCGAAGCGATACAAAATTTTACACATCGAACTCTACATACCCAAAAGTTAACCTCGTTTGCAAATAGTGAGAAGGACAAAGCCAAAATGAATTTACCACCATTATGTGAATGTAGATACAAATATTTTAATACACCCAAGTAAAATTCTTTGAAACAAATTACTACTTTATCTACTCAGGTGAAATGACAACTTTCTGTGTAATGGTACTACAAACTTTGTTCATGTAACTTTTATCAATTTGAATATTATTGTAGAGTATTTAATAATTTACCGTTTCAATAAAAGTGCTAAATAATAGAGAAATAAGAAAGAACCAAAACAGGCCGAAAAGTTATATTTTTGATTAATTGAAACATGTATAAATTTATGTATTGTATACTTTAAACAGTCTATTTCAAATTTATCTGAAAGAACATCTTTTCTCAATGTGCTCCAATCATATCACAAGTGATATAAAGTAAGTCCTTTTTCTAGATTATTCAGCAATTTAAAGAGTTCTTTATCGAAACCAAAATGCTTATGAAACTCCTACTATTTACCTCTATCTCACACGATTTCGGAGACACAAGGAGATTTAAATTCAAAATATTTATATCATCCAGTTTCTCAACACAATTGTTTGAATTCTATAATTGAAGAGAAAATAGGAGAAGCGGCAAAGGAAACGATTTTGTAGAAATTTTATGAAATCTATAAAATTAAAAAAAATTCGACTTTTTAAATATGCATATTTTATTATTCATATAACTAAATTTTTAGAAGTTATTCTGGAAATAATTAATGGAGTTTTTTTTATTAGATTTTCGTTAACTAACTCTCATAGAGAAACACACAGAATCATAATTTAAAAGATTATTTAATTACAAATTTTATCTTCTTTAGGGAAGGAAATTCGGCAATAAAATACATACGCAATTGTCATAACCAATGATATATATCCCAGTATATTTCAAATGAAAATCAAAATTATGTAAAATTAATTTCAAAAAAAATGAAAAAAAAAAATGTTTACGCTTAACGTAACAATTTCTATACAAAAACAGTCCATATTTTCTGAAGTCAACTTAATATAATCTTACGTATTTATTGCTACTTCCTTTGATGTCTCAACAAGTTACCTTTACCCATCGTATTTATACTTCATAGATACAAATACATACATATATGAATGTACACACATTTTCTCTGATATGAAACAGATTACAACCCTACGGCAATTATCACATCATAGAGAAATGATGACTACACGAAGCAAACCTTATGGAAAATCGTACATGTATAGACGATTAATAAACAAGTTCTTGGAAGGTAAAATATAAACTATCTTAGTAAAAATAGACAACTATAAATAATAGGGAAAGCTATAGTACCTAGAATTAAAAGTTCCATTTAAAAAAAATCAAAATGAAAATTGTTTCTGTTCATAGCACTGTTATTTCTCGACATTATGTAGTTTTTAACAATTAGAATATTATAAACAATTATCCATTAAATCGTATGACTCATGGTCAATGATGTGTGAACTAGGGTACAACACAATGAACCGTGAGTTACACGTTAATTTAAAAATAATCACACCCTGATTTTATCTGAAGGCGCTCTTTTCAACTTGTAATTGATACAAGTCACCTTAGAGTACAGCATTATAGAATCTATTCCTGCGTCAAAAAGTCTGCGCAAATTGATTATCCATATTTATTAAATCAGTAAAAGTTCTAATGTTTTGTTGATAGGTATATCACATGTATATCACCAAATAGTTATAACATTTATATATCACAGATTTTGTGACACAGAATATATTTGATTGAAACATTAAAAGTTGCTCTTAAGGGCAACCACTACTCTGAACGTCGAGCAACAGCTTTAACTGGTATTTTAAATGAATTGGGATGAATGCGACTTCTTATTCCCACTTATGCTTCGCTTTATACTTACCTATAATTGGGAACCAATAAAATACAATAATGTAGTAGTAGGTCAGTGCATGAAAATTAATATGTCAATGGTATATTATATTGTAAGATTCTAAATACATCACTTTGCACATTTGAAACTTTACTTTCTCAAGAATTATCGTCATGTTTAAACCTGAATAAGCCAAAGGCAAAGGTCAGCTTGTAAATGGACAATCAAAATATCATTCCTTGTTTCGGCAAAAAATTTTATTTTTAGTTTATTCAAAAACAAAACAATTTTGAAACTCAGCCATCAGCCTACCTGTATTCTCATAAAATTCTCTCATTTCAATGAAAATACTATAAAGTAAATTATTGACTGTAGTAACTACATCTTACCTTACATATTTGTATTCTACAGACTATACTATTTTTAACGTTGTTCAACTCTTTGGAATATTAACATGAAAATATTTTAAATGAATATAGAAAACTATTTTAATAATGTCTGTCGTATTTTAATACTATCAGTAATTCCAAGAAATTTAGTTTTTATTTAAATTTTATTGAGTGTTCAAATTTGTTCATATATTGAAAATCAGTAAACACTTAAATACGAATATGCACAACTATTTAAAATAATTTTAAACAAGTGAAAACAAACAATTGACTGAGATAATTGTTGAAATAGCATGTAAAGGCAGTGTTGATTACGCAATCGTTGTGTTTTTTAAAGTTATATAAGAAAGATAGCCATGCTCTGAATTTTATATAACAATTAAAATTTTTATCCACGAGTGTTGTTTTAGTTTTTATACCCTGTATATATGTAATATTTTCAAGGTATACTTAGTTTCTCTAGTCACAACTAAGTCATAGAAATATTGATGCTACGAACAAAATTTTGGTATAGTTATAAAATCACCTAATTAGTCCATTTCCGATTGTCCGTCTGCCCGTCTATCCGTCTGTCTGAACGTAAGCTCGATAAATCAAAAACAAAAATAGATATAGAGTTGAATATTTTATAGCGTGCTCAGGACGTAAAAAGTGATTTTGAGTTCGTAAATGATTAACATAGGTCAATTGGATCTTGTAAACTGTAAGAGTAGAACAAAAGTTTAAATATAAAAAATGTTCCTTAAAAAAATTAACAACTTTTGTTTGAAATATTTTTTTCGTAAACGTCGCTGTTTACCCGCGAAGGCGCATATTAGGACAAAACTCTAGGGTCCATTTTCTACAAATACTATACTATAAAAGGTAGAGATTTGAAAATTTGCAGGTATCTACAACTAGTGACCTTGTGAAACATTCTCGAAAAACAAAAATTCTAGAAATACTTTCGAAAATTTTCGGAAATTTCTAAAACCAAATAAATAGCAACCGAAAGGCCGTCATAATTTAATTGGTTTTTTGATTCAATCAATTGTTTGTTTTCACTTGTTTAAACTGTAATTTATTTGTAAATAATTAGAAAAATTAATTTGTTTTTTTGCAAGGTATACTTATATAATACGTGTAGTGACAATTGTTTCGATTTTTACATATTCATAGAAATGTTTGTTATCCATGAAATTTTTTGTCTATATAGTCACCGTTAGAAAAAGACTAGAAGTTGATTAAATGTGTAGTCATACAAAGATAAAATAAATAAATATTTGTTTTAGTAAACAATTCAATTTTATAATGAAGAAACAAAAATTAGTTTTTATAATTATTTACAAATATAAAAATTGAAAGTAGCTTCAAATATTTAATCTATTGATTCTAATTATACCAAACCGGTCGGATAATATGAAGGGGGTTACAAATAGGTCACCATTTTTTTCTACATAAACATTTTGAAAATTATCTAATTTATAAAACAATACAAGATCTTATATTCAACACGGTCTATACAGGGTATTTCAACAATTAACCAAGTCAAGTGTTTATTTTTACTTATATTTTGGAATGATAAACGGCTGATACTGCGCTTCAAATTATTAACATTTTACTGATTTAATCAACTGAAATAAAGGCTTTTAAAATGATTACAAGTTGTAAAAATTTTAAGAAACCTCTTGTTTTGTTATGGTCCTTCTTTATGGTAAAAAAAAATTTTCAGAGAAATTTTTGTAAAAAATTTTACAATGTTTAATACAATCAGTGTAGCCCAGACAATTATAACGTTATACATAAGTGAAAATTTTGGAACGAATAGCTTTATAAAATATGTAACAGTCCTTGGATAAAAACTTATAAAACTGCACAAAAGCAGATAAAAAATTTCCTAAGAAAAAGAATATGAGAATTTCTTTTTCCTTTTCTGGTTTCAAATGCAACTTAAAATCAGAATAATATTAATAAAATAAAGTTACATTTACAATACAGAAATATTTTTTTTAAATATATGTTCTAAGTTATATATTTTATATGTAGAACATAGGTATAGACGAGATTATCAAATTTTAAATGCTTAGCGAAGCGAAACGTGATAATCGTTGACAATATTGTTTAATGGAAACATCATAATCATCACACTCGTATTCTATATTTGTAATATTATATTATACATAAATCGTTTTTAATATTCAATATTAAACATTGTCTAAAACAAGAAAAAAAACTATTTACGTATATGCATTTCATATATGTATAGGCCGTTTTTGTACCATCTAAAGATACCAATATCACAATATGACAGAATACACGCGTAAGCAATATATCTAAGTGAGAGGTATTATATACATGTGTTGAGCATGTAGTTGTAAGACTACAAATACCATACGACAGACCTTCTGTTGTGTGCATGCATCTTACAACTACATTCTCAACACATGTATATAATACCTCTCACTTAGATGCATTGTTTAACGCATGTATTCTGTCATACTAGTGATATTTATATGCCTAGATGGTACAAAAACGGATTGTATAAGTAACTAGTCGTTCGTTGCTAAAACCAGTTTACTTTTTGAATTGATGAAATATATATTTTACGGAAGTTTGGAACCAATAAAAAATCATATATATCAATAGCATACCAGTCCTTTCTAATTATTCTTTTTACTTGCCAGGTCTTCCAAATTCTAAAAGATTCAAAGTCGTTTGTAGCAGATGGTCTAGGATTATTTAAAACTCTAATCTAAAAGTCACGGTTATCAAATGCTAAAATCCGTCAAAAACAAAATTTTCGAAGCATATTCCTATAATTTTCAGCTATGTTAACTTTGTAATATCACGATTGCAAATTTTTCTTTCTTAAATCTGAGCGGTTTTATGTTTTATGTCTCGCGATGTTCAAAATATTAATTCCTCGTTATTAAGCGATGAGCCCCCCCCCCCTCAAATTGCATTTAATAATTTAGGAAAAATATTTATTTATTAAAAGTTTTATAGATAAGTTTTAAATGCTATAAAAATTAATAAATACTCCAGAAAAAATTTTGTTTAAATTTCAGCATCATATTAATTATTTTTTGTTTTTATAATTTTATAACAAAATATAATACAATTACAATATTATCATATTATAATATAGTTAATAATATTTACAGAAATAGAAATTAGAATTGTTGTTTAATTTCAAACAAACGATAATATTATGTTCGTATTGAATGCATATGTCTGTTTTTTTTTTTGGTTAATAAATTATTATTATATTATTTTTTCTTTTTTCTTTTCCACATAGCTTGCTTGTATAGCTTGCTCCTATATCCTTGATTTTCGGGAAGTTAAGTTAAGCTATTTTCAGTATTTATGTCTTCATAGTCAGCTGTATAACAACGACAAAAATTGCAGTTTATTAGAAAAATGTTTGAAAAGTTATTTAGCCTCGCGACATCAGTAGCTTTATGGCCACATAGCCTCGAACCCCGAAGTAGCTGCCTTTAACTTTAGGTTTGAGAAAAAGTTCCAAATCATAATTTAATAGTCACAATAAAGACAATCTACTTCAAATTTTTCATTCTTTAAAAAATATTCCGTTGATTTTTTGCATCCATCTCCTAAAATACATATCCACCATAATTGCAGTTCCTCATCTGAGTTCAAAGGCCGTATTTACTATGTTTAAGAGCCGGTTTAAAGATAGTGTGTAAAGCTTTAAATTTAGATAGGATGGCTTTAGCTATGGTATAAGTTCATTTGTACGAACCCTTAGTTCATCTGTTTATTGTGATAATCGAGAAAACAATGAATGAACAAAATCATTAAATATTTTTCGGTTATAAATAACCAAATAAACCTTCTTCTTGGTTCAGGTGATTCCAATGTACAGTTAGTGGTATAATGTTGATGATATGAAGTATGCCTCTCAAAACAGAATACGATTTCCAAGACAAGTTAAATCTTTTTTTACGTTTTCAGTCTGTGTTAACTATAAGCTGCTTAAAATTTATATTTTGTAAGTTGTATTGAATAAGAATTCATTTTACCTAGTTTTTAAGTTCTTCCCAAAAAATGCTACTTACTATTTTCAGTTCTTAAACACATTTTTCTATAATATTCAATATAATACGGATGTAGACAGACATTCCTTTTTCGTAGCTACATAGGCACTTACAAATATAATAAGAAGTTTGTTGGTTCACTTTTTGAATATATAAACATTACAAATACATTTACTTACTAGTAAATATACACTTTATATTGGTATATAACAGCTTAAGAATAAGTTTTTAAGCAATATGCAAAGAAAATAATATTCCTTTTTAAAGACTTCTTAACTTTGTTTATTAAAATATTGTAAACTTTACTATTTGAATTTTATATGATAAATAAAAATAATATCCAATACTTGGAAAACTGTTTTAAGAGAATTTCAGTTAGTATTAACTTTGTCATTTGTCTGCATTGTTCGAAGTTTTTACTACTTATTTCATGAGTTAAATAATTTCCAATATTTTGTTAATATATTTCTAATTTATATCACTAATTTATAATGAAACGGCAAGGGAAAACCATGGAACAAACATCAAATTTTCAATAAATTTTCTTATAGAAAAGTATGATAAACCAAAATTTTGGGCATACTCTGAGCTATTATATCAACATTTTTGAGTTTGTATTGCAGCTTTCGAATATTCAGTATACTTCTTGCGATCTTTATTCAAGGCGAACAGTTCTGTTATTCAAGGCGATGGATGGTTTATCGAAAAAGATAAAAAATGGAACCAATATTTATTTGGTTCCATTTGGTTCCAATTGGTTCCAAATCAATGCATTTGATTTACTACACAGATGTAATTATGTATCAATTTTGGAGTATGTAAAACCCAAAAATATTGTATCTGCTATTCATATAACTATGCAATTCTTTAAAATCAAATGAAATTGAGAATAGGTTTAATATTAGTTCTAACAATGAAAAATATACTTTTGCAAATCGATAACAGTGCTACAACTAGTAATCTTTATAACATGATGAGCAAAGTCAATAAAATTTGATTAAGTGAAATATATTTTCATTTATTAATTAGTGAAAGTTATTTTCACTAATGAATTAGTGTCTTCTTTTTTAACTGAATCATTCTGTGAATTTTCACTAATTCCAAGTTGCTCGAATTCAACTGCAAAAATTAATGAATTCGCGGACCATTATTACTATTCAAAAATCGAATATTTCGAGCAGCAAATTTGTATATTTTTAATTATCATAATTTATAGGTGTCATATACTCTGAAGGGTAATAAAATGAAACGAAATAAGACAAAATATTTTAAAACAAAACGCAATTATAATAATAATGAAAATTATCTCAATTATTAAAACAACAATAGCACAAAAAAGAATACAAACTTGTATTTAAATTCATTTGAAATAAAATAAATTTAAAAACTATACTGTTGTATATAAAAAGCCACACTAACCACCGTCAAACACAAAGAACAAAAGATTCTAGAAGTGTTGATTTTAATTACATTATTTGAAGAGAAAAATGTGATATATTTATAGCTCTTGTTTTTAGTCTTGTAAATGAATTGGAACTCTTGTATTGTTTTTTAATTATTACTACTGCGTTAGTATACATTATAACTATGTTATATAACATTTTATACAAAGCTGCTTACTTGATAATAATTATATCAATGATTACCACTCGTTATTGCTTTAATCAGTAAGATAATGTATAGAGAAAAGCATAAGACCAGAAATTTTCAGAAAAAGAATGGAGGGAATAGAGTGTGAGGATAATGTCTGGTGATCAAATGAAAGCTTACTAGCTATTGATCGAATTATATTCATAGTAAAATAAATTTTAGCATCGTTTTAATTTTTTTTTTTTTTTCAAAATTCGAATTTGATATTTGTTCTTTCTTCACAAAATTTTTTCTAAAATGCACAATCAGATTCGTAAAAAGCATGCCAGTTAATGCTTCGTTTATTTAAATTCGATAATTGCAAGCATGTTTACAAAAAATTTGTTTAATTTTTAATTTAAAATTTATTTTCTCAGGGATGAAAGAATAATTCGAAAAAAATCCTCCATTTCTAGAAATGGTAAGTTTAAAGATAGAAGTCTTTTAATATCAGATTTTTCTCATTTAAAATTTATTTAAAAAGTCAACTTTAATTATTAAAACTTTAAAGAATTCAGTATAAATGTCGTTTTTGAAAGTTTGTTTACAAATCTGCTTTTCTGAAGACTTTTGTAATTAAATATTTCATTCACTTTTCACCTTTTAATGCATTTTCGTAAACTAACACACACACACACACTAAATTTAATAATTTTATTGGCACACAGAAATTCTAATGGCTTCACGTCAAAGTTGTACGTAACATGACGACCATTTACTCTCAAAAACTATGTGACCAAACTTTTCCTCTCTGTTAAAATACATATTTATTACGTAAATGTTTTCTTGAGTCAAATCTCCGTTTGATGGGGAAAGTAGATTCATAAAATGTTTAATTACATACTTTTCTACTAAGAGATAAAAACTGTTTAGTAGACAAATAATACCTGATAAATAAGGGTCATTCAAGTATTATGTAAGCAAACTTTCAATGGCTTTAGAAGCCTTCCTTCCCCAGCATAAGCAAAAATAAGAAAATTATTTTTTCGGAAGACGATTTTCGGCTCTCATGTAATTATTAGTAAGGAACATCTCTTTTCAAACCTCTTCGGCAACAAAGTTAAGGAAAATTTTGTTTGAGTGACGAACATATTTTAAAATTGTACAAGAAAACTGTGCATTATCGTTTAGAAAACATTATTTTGTCTAGAATCGCATATTTGAAAGCGCGTAGGCCAGATATTTTTTTCAATTTTGCAAATTGACTTTTTTTTTATAAGGCTTGAGTCAGGCGTCTGCCTGCCTCTGTTTAATCAAATTTCTTACTTCAGTCATTATCGGTTATAACTGGATATGTAATTTAAGTTGTTGCGGAATATTAGTAGCTATAGTCGATATGGTGCTATAACACATATTGTTACAGCCGAAACATGCATGTGTTAATACCGCGATTCAATCGGAATCTTTCAATTACGTCGCTATAATCAATTTTGACTATACATGCAGATAATATATCATTTGGTTGTATTTGGCAACTTTCAATAATGAACATGCGACGTTTAGAATTGGAAGTACTGCTGATTCATCCACGGGTTTTCCTTTTCGTATATTTTATAACCAGAACTTCCTACACATTTACATATGTCTATATCATTCTGAGCCAAATAGACACAAATAGATAGCTCCTGCCTTTAATATTAGTAGATACATAACAATAAATAATAATAATAATAATAATAATAATAATAAACACATGAAATTGAAATAAACATCATATTTTCTCGACTATATGATGCATTTTTCCATGCGAGAAATATTTCTTAGATCATATTTATTACTCCAGTGAACATTATTGTGAATGTAAGCAACTCTCAACATAGCTACACATCAATACACTCATACACAAACACGCATACATACAAAGAGAAAAACCTATATTTGATATATGTCTAACTCATATTATGGTTTATCAGAAAAATGTAAATACATAATGCATCTAGTTTTCTAGAAAACTTAACAGATTCATGTTCTAGTACTTTGTTATATACCCAATATAATATACCATTAATCCTAACTAGTCCTAGCTAATATTAAAAATGCGAAAGAAACTCTGTTTGTTACGTTTACACGCCTAAAGAGTTGACCCTATTTTGAGTTCCAGTGTAGAGATGGATAATGCTTTGCGAAACGCTAATTTTTGTCGAGCAAATAATATAAAATAAAACTTGAATGAGGTGAAACAGAGGATAAAATTTTGTATGCGGTAGATTATTACTCTGGTTATAATTTTGTTAAGTATTCGTAGGTCGCACTGTATGTACTAGACCTTAGCTCTGATAATAGTTCCGTTAATTATTCATAGGTGGCACTACGGATACTAGATAATAACTTCCATAACGTCTCTAGTGTATGCCCCACGATTCGGGCGGGTAACGGCAAGTTGCATTATCAATTAAATGTTTGGAAATAAAACCTTTGTTTTAACATCTTTGTAGAAGCAGTCAAGAAATATTTTATCAATATTTGCTAGTTATTAGTTTTAGCGTGACATCTGTATGTATGTATCTCGTTTAAAAGTGTAAAACATTAGCCTTCACATGATGAAATTTTGAATTTAACTTTTCTAACGTTGGTACTTTCCCTTTTTCATTGTATATAGAAGTACTTGTAAGATGTACAAGATCAAGAATAATACTACATCGTGATCACAGTTACTTATTTCGTGACGCGTTATAGTCATTTTCGCTGTGTGTGTTTGTGTGTACTTACGTCCGTAGAAATTTTTTTCGTCGTCGATATCGCGCGAACAAAAAATAATATCAACTTCATTGAGGTGTCGATCGATGCGTATTAAAGGCAATATGAACCGAAAAGAATGTCATAACATTCTGTCGAACCGTTTCGAGTCGCTTGAGTTTTTTCTTAAATTTTTTCAAGATCGTTATCGCGCGAACAAAAAATGATATAAACTTCGTTTAGGTGCGATCGAAGCGTATTAACGGGAAAATGGTCCGAAAAGAATTTCATAACATTCGGTCCAGCCGTTTCGAGTCGAGCGAGCTTTTTCTTAAATTATCCTGATCAATATCGCGAGAACAAAAAATTATATCGACCTCGGTGAGGTGTTGATCGAAGCGTTTTAACGGCAATATGATCCGAAAAGAATTATCATCAGAATTATTATAACATTCGATCGAGCCGTTTCGAGCGGGGCGAGTTATTATTATTATTTTAAATTTTTATAACTTTTTATTATACTGGGAAGTTCTTCGCGTGGACCTCAAGCAAGGGTCGCACCAGACCCTATCCACGGCTTGTTTCTTTTTTCTTTTGTGGGGGAGCAAATGTATCGGGCACAATAATCGATTTACTATAGATAATCTAAATTAATTAATGATCTAAGTTAATTGTGTATGTGGTCTACCATGTTAGTTGTCGTTGTTTCTATAATGTTTACATGGTTAAATGATTTGAAAAAAATTATTCATTCATACTTTAAACTAGTATTTTAATATTTCGGTATTTTAGATTCTCAGAGTCAAGATATTTCAGGCAAAATATTACTAGATGTTTCAAGGTAATAATAAAAATAATTATCACGTACGTATTTTTTTTGTTAATATTATAATCTGGATTAACATTTTAATATTTTGCCTCTTGATGAATTGAGCATATGTTGAAAAAACAAACTTTCTGGGTTTTAAGCATACAACATATTTTCCTATTTTTTCGATATATTTCATTCTGTGTACCCTTACGTATGTATGTATACATAATATGTGTATCTATTTAGTTAAAAAATAACCTTAAATATATGTACATATTGTTATGTGTGCCTTTAGTAACTAGTAGTTGTTTGCGTTTGAATAAAATATCAGTTGCAGGAACGTGACACATAACAAAATCTAACAATACAATAAAATAACCCATAACAACAAGAGTAGAAGCAAACAGATACATACTAAAATAGCTAGAACATACGATTTTATGTTAACGCTAGTAATATACATTCGCGAGAAATATTCCTCACATTTTATACGTGCATGTACGTCTTTATTTGTTATACTTATTACATATGTATTCAAAACTTCAATTCTTTCTTTTTTAGAAGTAGTATTTTCACATATGTTCATATAACACAGTTTATCTTGAATCATTCAAGTGTAATTTTTATTCCATAAAATCGAACATTTCTAAAATATACTGAGACACTCTCGAAAAAAAATTATTCTGAGGCATTTTAGAACCTTCCATTATGTGCGTTAATATTTATCCATAATCGATATATTTCGCTTTTTGAATTATTTTATAATATGCAGTTCAGACAGTTAAGACATTTTCACCACAAACTCTTTCCAAATATTCCTTTTGTAAGATCCATCCACAAATATTCCAATTGGAAGAAATTCGCGAACATTATGCTCCAAAAATTCTCTTTATCAGTAAGCCCAATTTGTATCTATTTCCTTGTTGAATCATTGGTCGGCGAAGTAAGTTCTGGAGAAAAGTCAACGTAACCTGCAGATATTTTTATAATATAATATTCGATACTCATCTTTGGGTGGACTACCTGTGATAATTCATATTGTTTGCCTCTTTCAATTGTCGACCCGGTAGTTTCTGCTAGTGGTTCGCTATCTCAGCCACCATTTACATAACTGTCCAAATTGTAATTGAATTGGTATCGATGAACTTGCATTAAATACGTCAAATAATAGTATGGAGCTATTTACATGTTTGAGTTCTAAATAGTTAACATAATAGTTAACAAAATTTATAATCTAAGAGACCGTTAACAATATTTTTTTTTTTTTGCTCTCCCGTTTTTTGCAGAAACAGAATGTCTTCAACTTCTATTATATTAGTTATTTTACATTAACATAACAAACAACTATGATAACTCTATAAGATAAAAGTTTTTTTTTTAATGATATTGGTAATTTCCCATAACGCCTAAAAGTCTTTTATAAATATTTGGTACCGGTAATTGTAATATAAAGTTAATAATTCCCTAAGGAAACTTATAAACCTTGAGATTTTTTGGATTTTTTTTTCTATAACATAAATAGATACCTGTATACCTTTAACATTATTCTAAAATTTCAGAATAAAACAATATTTTTTGAGTTTACATATGTATAGTAAATCATCGCGTTTCCTTTTCTATAAATGCGTTTTTCCCAACACTACGTTTTTCAATTGTTGTCCTTATAACTGGTTGCCAAGTTTATCGATTTTGGTCTAGTGATCTTGTTTTGTTCGCTTTGAGTAAACATTGAGAGTTTTTTTTTGTTTTCTGTTTTTGCTTTTGTTTTTTATAGCATATTAAAACTAAATTTTTGAAAAAATAAAATAAATTGGTCAGTCATCATTAGATACCAGTAAAATGACGAGTACTTTAACATTGTTTATGACTTTTTTCTATAGGCCATCGGAAATCGAGATTAGGGCAAAAGTTGTAATTGCCATTTTTTGGGAAATCTCCACAGGAAAAATATGACGACACACAAAATCGGTTAAATTTTTTTTTAACATGAAAAATACATATATAATAATAAAGAAGACACTTTACTTATAACCATGATATATTTTTTTAAATTTAAACTTTCGGTGTTAATTTTTTTTCTATTCACCAAGGTGATATGCCCCCTTTAAGAATGTAGATAATATAGTATCTTAATTCAACTTGTTTTTTTAATTCTGGAAGTATAGTCTTTTTTCTGCAAAACATAATGAAGTCTTTTCTCTACGACATTCAATAGAAATTTCTCTTGTTAACGATAAAATATTTTATTTCTATTAAATATTTATAACAAACTAGCTAACCAGGGGGACTTCGTACCGCTTAATAGTCGATTCTTCTTTTCTTTTTTTTTTTTAATTCTTATTGTGCTATTCAGGACATCGAGTCAGCTAGTACTTTATATTTATAAGATACTAACGTCACTCAATTATTCTGCATTCCCGAAACCCCTCTACTAACACTTAAATTTTATAGTATAGTTTAAATTGACTTTTAATTATTATAACGAATCTTCTGTATGGGAATATAGAAAAGTGTTTATTTCAGGCAATTTTTTAAATTTTTCTCTCCGTAAGAACCGTCCTCGTACTTCAAGGAATATTATAAAAAAAGAATTAGCGAAATTTGCGCTTAGCAACACATTCAGCGATTCATTTTTATATTATAGATTATTGTCATGAAAAAACCAGTTAATTAATTCGTGTATACATAGAAAAAAATTTACATTTATTTAAATACAATAGATAGAAAAAAAAATTTAAGTGGTATCTTCACCACACTTGTTAAAAATAATTGGGTAAGAACCCTACACATTCGTATACAAAACACTGTTTGAATACAAAAAATCCAGGAAACAAACAAACACTTCATTTCAATCCAATTCATTTTCAAATTTTGTAACATTATTTTTTAATGAAAATGTATGTCAATTGGATGATATCAATCTGTTCAAAATATATATAAATAAATTGATATCAAATGTAAATTTTATCCTTCTAATCTTGATACAAATAAAATAATTTTATTTTCTCAAATGGATTTGATATTATCATGAGCGATTGTGAATAACTGTATCATTTTTCATGTGTTTAAGTGTTTTCTTCCTTTTCTAATGCTGGGTTTAATACGATGGTATAGGTGCTCAAAAAGGATCACACCAAAAAAGTTTTCTACAAAAGCACGATCAAATTATAATATTTTACTTGATCAGAATAAATCCCAGTATTGTGGGTCATGGGGATTCGGAGACACATTATGAAATATAAATATTCATTAATAAGTTTTCCAATTGATAATAAATTTTGCCGTTACAATTTTATAAAAATTATCAAAGATAATAAATGAGAACTCTAGGATATTTCGAAATAAATTTTGATTTTTGCCCCTATTTCTTAAATCAATTTTTTTATTATATAAATACGTGGCGGACTGCCATCAATTAGCAACGAGTAACATAGACAATAAGATTAATTACGATTAGCTAATTCATACTGATGATGACTACTTGGTAGTCGAAATACGTATTTATATAATTCAAAAAATTAATCTAGGAAATTAATTTTCAAAAAAAATCGAAAATTGTTTCGTTACAATTTTCTTCCAAGTTCTTGAAGCTGCAAGTATCAGGCAGCTTCTTTATGTCATGCCCAAGAAAGGTAATTTACTAAGCTGAAAATAAACGCTCAGATCTCAACATTAACTGTTATTACAACAAGTATTTCACTGAAACATGTATTTCTCAACATTAGAAAATTTATTTAAAATAAGTATCACATCAAACTCTTGCCCTTAAAAGTGAGCTTATCAGTTCGGAAAAAAATGAAATGTTATATTATCTACTGTCTTACTTTTTCATGTATTTTTGAGTCTTAACGATTATTTTAATATTAAATCTATTGATCTTCAAGTGTATTTCATGAAACATTTAATTTAATTCCGTCTCGATTATTTATAATCGGTTCGCCGGTGGGCATAATTGATAGTGCTATAACCGATTGTGAGTGCATATCATATTGTTAATTTGAATTAATCATAGCTTCAATTACAAATAATTTTTTTTAAATCTAATGGAAGTTGGTCATCCTTAAATGAAAAAGAAAATTTTCAAATCAAGATATTAGCTATAACGGACACCGTTAGAGTTATTACAAATTAAACATTATTCAGAAAGATGCTTCCATTATTTAAGCCCAAAAAACTGCTGTATTCCACATTTTCACTTCAAATTGACTCGATACTGAATTTTAGACAATGTTTATGATTTTTCGACTAGACTATTAAACTTGGCACATCGAGTCATAGACACCTTGTGTTAAATCTGGTAATAAATAAACAACGCATTGATTTAAAGTTAAACAAATGATCATAAACAGAACAAAAACAAATGAAATCGTTAAAATAAAAAAATCTATCAGAAAACACTACCGAAATAAAAACGTATGAAAACAACACTTACAAAAAAGTATTTTCTGAATACACAACCACAAATATTATTTTCGATAATACAAATGTTGCGTGCAAATTAAATTAACAAACTCTCAATTGCAAACAAACTACGTGATTATTTTATACTTTTTCCTTTTCTTTCATTCAATGGATATACCCTCTCGTACAAGAAAATTTGAACAACAATGATTTCAATTCAAGATATTTGTGCACTTTCGTTAAATTATCCTAGAATTTAATTTTGTTTCAATGAAAGTAACGCATTATACTAGTATAGTGCTGGCGCTGACATGAGTTTGAATATTCAAATAAGCACCCCAAATTCTTATGAGTTGCTTGGAGGAATTTCCAGGTATAAGAAAATCCACGTTGACAATTTCAAAATTGGCTATTTATCCCCCACTACTTCATAGTAGCTTACTCATAAGGAAATCCTTGCTACTAAAGTCAAAATTTTTTACTGTGGTGGTAAACCTGAGAAAATAAATACCAGATAAAATATTAATGCTTGTCGCTTTTCAAGTTTTTTATTTATGCTTTAATTTCTGTTTTAAATCCTATGTGAGTTATAAAGTTTCTTTTTAACTTCCTTTGATTTTTACAGTCATTTGGAAGAATCCAAGCAAAAGTGATGATGTCTACCCAAGCAAAAGACGGCAGTTATTCAGTTGACGTATAAAATGATTTAAAATTTCTTTGAGTTTTTAATATTTAAGTTCCTAATTCAATATATTTATAACCCCCAAACTAAAAAAAGGCCTGTTATAAGTTTGGCCGCTATGTGTGTGTGTCTGTGTGTTTGTCTGTTTGTGGTATCGTAGCGCCTAAACGGATGAACCGATTAGGGTTCCGTACCCGAAAAAAGGCGATTATAAAATTTTAACATACAAATAATTACTATGGAAAGAATGGTAAATTAACCTGACTCAATTCATTTTGAAAAGTGAAATGGTAAAATAATTAGGTAATTCAAAACAATCATTCAAAAGAACAAGGTTAATTCAAATATTTCAATTTCAATTAAAATATTTCTAAAAATTTGTCCCGAAAAATGATAGCTCTTTAAGTATCCTTTTCATCTCATCTGATGTCCTTGACTATTACTTTGATATTGATTTAAGAATGAGTGTTACATTACTTTTGTTATTGGCTTACAAAACATGTACCTTATTCATGTCCCAGAAATAAAATTAAATACAAAAATTAAAAAATGATATATTCAATTAGATGCTAGAGTACAATGAAAGAGGTTACTTTACATATAAACAGTAAACTTTAAACGTAAAGTTTTTTGAAAACATTCTTTTACAACTTTTATAATCTAAATGGTCTATGAGACTTTGTAAACATTTGGGGAGATTTATTTGACAAACTTTTCCTTATTTATAATACGGTACGGAGATAATAATACTTAGAAACATATATGTACAACAGAAATACAACATACAGCTAGAATGTACAACATATAACGGATGTTTTTTTAATAATATTAATCGCCATGATATTGAATAAATTGGAAATTTTTATTCTATTTCATTTGTGATTAGTTTTTTGCCAAAGAATACCGTCGCTGGCTCCAAAGGCGCGTAATCTGGATATCGTAATTTCAACCTTTTCCATATAATCCATAGGAGTGAGATCAATGGTGCAATTTTGAGCACAAATCACCTGTCCACTGCCTACTTTATTCAAACTGAAAAGACTGGAGTAATGTGTGGTTTTCGTCATCATGCTCATTTTACAATTCATTCGAATCAGAAAAGGTACTCTATTAAGGTATCGTAATGAATTAATTACCACTGTCAAAGCGCTAACCAATAGTAAGTTACCATTATAACTTAGTTTTTTGTCTATTTTGCTCAATTGTTATAACAAATTTTAAATAATAATAATATATTTATTTTGAAATTTTAAAGACAAAGGTAAAGTTCTGTACGATAACGCATTACTAACGTATTACTGCGATTGAACAACTCGTGCTAAGCACTTTGTTGCGCAAATTTTGCTTGGGAACGATAATAATGCTGTTATCCTAGTATCGTAAATAACTATTTCAATAAATGCAACATCGTGTAGATTGATTTTATTTGTGCGTGTTTAATTTTCATTTAAATTTTATCCGTTTAAAATAAAACATCAGGTATACAGAAAGCTGGCGTACTAACTTTTCTGCCATTATTTTCTAATGTTAAGGTTTAAACAACATAAACAAGGCAAAACGTTTTTGTTGTTGTTTTAGTTTTTGTAAAAAAAAATACATTGGCGTCGCTGTCATTAATTGTAAAAAAAATTACATTGACGTCATCTAATTTACAATTGGTTATAAAAAATTAATAAAATACTCTAATAATGTATAGTTTGTAGCGGACGCGTCTTTCCGTTGGCTATTAATTATTAAATAATTAATGGACGAGGAAGGCTGTGACAATGCATTTACTATAACAACATAATTTGTATAAAAATTATTCGATTAATAAAGTCTTAACTTTGAAGTCAGATTTAGTATTTGCGCGTCTTTCAGGAGAAGGTTCAAGTGAAGAGTTAATTGTAGATATTGAAATTCGAAAATGTGTCAAGAACATTTTGTAAAATCCAATTTGCTATTCTACAAACAAACTAAAAAACCTACCCTATCAACAAGTCTTTACAATTTCATTATTAAAAAAATTATTTACACCCAACAAAAACTGTGCGTGCGAAAGTGGAAGTCTATCAATAGTAAAACATTTTTCAAAGATTTTTAAGAATTTCATTCTTGAAATAATTAGAAAAAGGTATGATAGCTTATAGTAAGAAAAATGTCAGTACAATAAACCACGTATGCATTTTTGTCATGTTTGTTTATTGTCCCTCCCCCAAAGTTACATGTGGACATTAAGATTGACGCAAACTACTATTATTATGTTAATTTTCACATTAATTACATATTTCACAATTTCCAAAATTAAAATAATTATGAAAAAAAAAAAATAATAAAACAGAATTTTCTGAAACTTACTTACTGTCTGTTTTATGAGTTGGATATGATTAATTATAGTTATCATTAGAAATATTTCCTTTGACTCTAATCAAAAATAATTCCGAACATTATATTTCACATTCCCCCCCCCCCTCTTGTAGCACTAGGTAGACAAAAATTGCCATTTAATGACCACCAATTGTCTTTATAGCGTTACGTGGTGTATGAACGAATTGTAAATTTTTTAATCCTGCAAATTTTTGATAAATTCTTTTGGTTATGAAAACCAAATAATATTAAAGTTATAATTAGGAGATCTTACCATGTTTTAATGTTTTTAAAAAACAGCTTACCTGGAAATAGAAATAGTTATTATGTATTATTTTGATCGTTTTAATAAAAATAGATTAATAGCTGAGGCATTAAATATCAATTGATTTTAATTGAAGCTAGTATTATATGCTAGAACTTGTTCTAAGTATATATGTTTAGTATGGTTATCGGTAATATAATAACTGTATATAACTGATGATGTCCTATGCATGGGTATGATATTAGAGAAATACATACAAACATACAAACATACATACATACATACAGGTGAAGCTAATATAAGCATGTTAAAAAACCGTGGTCAATTATCAGTCATTAATAGAGCGATGTATTATTTTAATGCAAGCATACTAGTATAAAGCTACCGCAAGTTATTCGGATTTCGAAAAATTTGTCTGGGCATAATCCTAAGGTAGTCTTACAAAACTGACCAAGTGCTATATTGAGAGAGCTACTCTACAGACCGGCAAACTTTTAACTCTTCTGTTGAGTAAAACTGGTTAATTTTTTTATTGTATTTTTATTCGTAAGACTATATATTCAATCTTCCATTTAATTGAAAAAAAAAGGATAAAGAAGTGAAAAATTCGAACAAAATTTATATAGCTTTCTTATGTTATAGCAAAAAAAGTTTTAAAAAATTTTAAAAAAATATTCTATATTTTAAGAAACAAAATATTTTTTGTTTCTACATTAAAGTTCTATCATTTCTGTGATATAACAGCCTATTTTTTTAATACTAGCGAATAAATAGATATATTCTGAAATTGGTTAATATAATAATTCTGTTCAGCGCCCCACGAATAGCACTTACACCTTTTTATAATTTTGTAAGAGCTCTTTAATATAAAGAAGGTTTAGAATAAGTTGCGACAAATGTTTTATTAGCACATGTTCATCATAAAGAATAAATGAATCATGCAACTATATTTCATAGGAATTTTAGATAGAATTTGTATCGCACATATGTTTCAAAATTATGAGCAATACACATTAAAAATTGTTGCAATAACATAATTAAATTTTATCAAGAATAATTCAATAAAGTTTTTTACTACAACAAAAAAAACCTTATATAAATCTGTTCCTAAGTAAAAACCCATATAAAACAAATTGGACACACGTCTATGATAAAAATAGAGTAGTCACTTTCCTAGTACATTTAGCACTCTTTTTTTGTAGCAAAGTCATAGTGTACAACATTAAAACAAAGTGCGATAACTATTTTTCACTTTATAAATTTATAAAAATAGGTAATATTTTTCCTTGTCATTTAAATGCCATACAGCAGGTAGCAGACAACATTAATGTCATTTTATTGTAGTACATTCACATACCCTATACATAGAGTACATTCACATACCCGAAATGTTAAAAGAAGGTAGATTTTTAGAAAACAAAGATAGACTAACAATTTTAGAAAAATATATTTAAAATTTTAGACGATTTTGTAAAACAAAGCTAAATATAACTTTCGAAAAATAAAACTTTGTCGGTAGTAAAACTCTAAGAAATTCCAACCTGAAATATGAAGTTAATACGTGAATTGTTTCCCCACAAACGAGGCGTAGTATTTAGGTCACCTAATGTCCCCATGAAAAAGAGATTCTTCTTCAAAATTGGATGTATACGTATCATACATAACAAGTCATCCATTTTTCCTCTTTCAGTCGTTCGTAAAACTTTTTTCGTAATCATCCCCGGATCCCCTATCACAATGTAGACGAGTCAATTTTTTTTCAAACATTGCTATCATCAAGTTACAATTACAAGGATTATGATTCTTCATATATTTTCGAGCTTATAAGGTAAAATGTAATTCCTGATGCTTATAAGATGTCACCGAATGTGCGTAAGTTATCAAAGCGGACTCAGTAGATCTATTCTTACCAAAATCGTACTGTGACTCGCTTTTAATTTCGTATTCATTGAGGAAATTCAAAATACGTTCAAGAAAAGCATATTCCAAAATTTTCGACAGTGTAGGCAAAATTGAAATCGGCCGTATCCTGAGCAGATTTTTTATTAGCTGTTTATCGGAATAGATATGACTTTAGCAAGTTTGGATTGGTCTGGAAAAAGTTAATCGGCAAAAAAAAAGGTTAAATATATCTGTTAGAGGGATGGACAAAGCATTAGCATGGTGAATTAGAAATCCAGGTATGTCATCGTAGCCAGTTAAGCTGGTGTTTTTTATTTAGGCCATGATGCGTACAATATTCTTTTGTGAAAATGGCCTTAGATAAAAGTTATTGTGGTTGCGAGGAGTCAGAATAGTTAAATTAGATTTCCAATTGGAAGCATTATGAACTGACTTAATTAAAAATTTATTCAGGGTATTAGAAATGATATTTCAATGCTAATTAAAAAATGGTCCTTCTGATTCTTAGCTGGAGCTTTTACATTGTGAAGTTATTTTCAACAAGTGCGGCTTTCATCAACACAGCTTTGATATTATTCGCGCTATTATATCATTTGCTAGACATGATCTGTCTTGTTCATTTTCACTAGGGACTTATATCTCCTTTGGCTGAAGCATACCATATTCTTAGATCAGGGAAAGCTATACTCAGTACGTGTATATCACGCAGCTTCTGCTTTTCAAGTTTTTAGATTGTCATATATCCATGTTGAATATTTTCTGGGCGTTTATGTAAAGAGGACTTCTTTACTGGGAAGAGAAAGTAGAAATTGTTGATAAGTAATTTATGGAAATAGTTAAAATATAAGGTAAAATCGTTAAAACTAGTAATATCTTCCCACGTCTGGAAATTTAAAAAAAATTCAAATTTGACATGTTTTCTTTTGTACATTATCAAAAAATTGGATTGTTATTGTGCTTTGAGAGGGGATTGTTATTATCCGTGTGCTAAATTTCATCTAAATTTACTCAGCCCTTTTTGCGTGATTGAGTAATAAGTATCTAAACATACAAACTTTCAAATTTATATAATTAATAAGTAGACTCACCAAAAAATGGTTGAACAATTTGTTTCCGCCAAATAGTACTTTCTTTGCATCATTTTGTGTTTTGGTTATATATGAAGGTTCAATACCCATAGAATATTTCAAGGTAATAAAAACCAATGTAAAACTGTTTATAATTACATTAGACAAACGGATATTGAGTATCATATCATAAACGTTTAAAATATGAGATCCATGTGAATTCTTCGTTTACCATCCTAACAGCCCTTAATGTTAGAATTGTTCGGAAAAAATTTACATCTAGAAAAATTTATTCTGAGAATTTTATGTTATGATCATTATGAAAACAATATTATTATTATAATAGGAATAAGGTAGGTACTTGAATAAAGTGAAAATTAATAAAAATATTAATTTTATATAAATATGTACAGGCTATTTTTCTTCGTCGGGTAATATTAACAACAACAATATACAGCACCGTAATAGAAAACTACGGATGACTTTTTTTTACAAAAAACTAAAATACATCTTTGTTATTTTTTTTAAAACATATATTCATCGAGAAAAGGTTGTTCTTCCGTTTTAGAAGTAGAGTTGAAGGCAAATGGTGTGAGTGCATCATACATAAGAATGACTTGACTAGTGTAATAGTATAGATGAGAAGAAGACCGCTTTAATTTGATATAATACTACTTCTATATGCAATCCCTCCCCCATCTTTTACTATCCAGTTGCCAACATTCATCGTTCCCAACTCATATGTTAAAAATTATAGTTTGCTTGTTATCTCTTTAGAACTGATATATATAGCGTATTCTATAGTATATGGGAAAATGAGCTTTTAATGAAAACTTGAAACTGAATATTTAAAATTAAACTACAAGTGTGTAAACAACCATGCCTGATAGTTTTCAACTAAATGGACACAACTACACTATTTGATCGACAGATTTGATCTAGCAAGAAGAAGATTTTCTCTAGCTAGAACTAGCTCTAACAGAAGAGTCTAGACTCTTCATACATGTAATCACAAGAGCCTTTGCTGTCACTCTGGGCCTCTAAAAGTGAGATAGAATAACTTTAAATACTAAGGGAATACTCATCTTCTCCTATACTCGGGCTTCAATAACTTCTCTGATATATTTTGAAGAGACAACGATTCAAGACATTGGACAATACTGAACTTCAGGTACTGGCTTATCAAACGATAATTACTCTGGACAATTAAATGAGCAAGAACAGATAATTGTCTACTGTATCTGTGCTAATCGTTAGAAAACCATCGCTATGATATTTTAAAGATACAGACCAGAAATACTATGCATTGAAAAACTAATAAGCTCTACTAAAAATAGGAAATAAAACTTTAGAACGAAGTACTGGTTTTGTTACGTTTTTAGCTCAGACTAATCTTATGAGCTAAATCTACTAAAACTCAACATATTTCTCTCAAAAAATCGTTTTTTCACTCTCTACACACCAGGTAGATTAGGTTACAGTGGCTGCCCGAGTGTAACACATTTAGATATGTACACCTTGACATTTTTTCTGGTAGATTATCTTAACCCATCATTTATTTTGGTAGAGCAGAACTAATATATGCCTGTATATGCCATTCGAGACAGAATATTGCACTACAGTATCCCAACACAATTAACAAATTAATTTTTGTTGCAACTACCTTACGTAAAACGAAACACCTAACTCCATTGAGGTACCAGGCTGGCCACTGCAAACTAACATACCTACAAAAACTTAAGATTTTTATATTTTTATTGCTGTAATGTTTATTACGTAATTATATTACTTAATGTAAAAATTATTCACATTGATAAGAAACCTTAATTTGAAAATAATTTCAAAGTATCAATGATGCTCATTCCCTCAATATCGTTCATTTGTTAATTATTATGGTTGTCCATGAAACGAATATTAGATTCAGAAATGAGGAAAAGATATATGCAGAACACGGGAAAATAACATGCTTAGTCACATTTTTGTATTTTTTTTACCCAATATGTCTTATTATTCTGCAAAGGTTGAAGAATGCTTCGGTGATATCTTTTTTGCGCTAACATGCGTTGTCACGAGGAAACCGGGGACACCGACTCCAAAAATAACAATAATTGTAACTACATTATATTAAACTAATTAGAAACTGAAGTAAACTAACTGATTTGTCACTAAAAAAAGAATCATCGAAATCGGTTGCCGTTATACTCGTTATTCGTCTCGAGTTATTCGTCTACTTGAATCGCACATACTTAACGCAAATTTAAGACTTGTATGGCTTTCTTATGTGTGTAACTGCCATAACTGGAACAAATTGAAATGGAACCACACAGGAAGCACCAGCTTTCAAATAAAAAAGTAACATCAAAATCGGTTCACCCAGTCGAAAGCTGTGAGGTAAAAAACACAAAACAATAAATAAAAATACAGTCGAATTGAGAATTTTCTCCTTCTTTTGATGTCGGTTAAAAATTAAAAAAATTCTGTCGTGTGGCTTCCTTTAAGAACGAAGTTCCTTTACATCCAAAACTAGTTATGCATGTACATAACTAGTGATGCATATGCATAATTGGTTTTGGACGTAATAGTATAAAAATGCCAAATTATTGTACTATAATAAATAAAAATAATATAAAGTAGGTGAACATATCGTGGATGCCATTTATATAACACACACACATACAAAGCATATCTCACACCGTGACGTGATGAATTCTACCAGTTTGATCACCATGGCAACCCGCAAAATAGCTAGTTTCGTTGACTATGGAAATTTCAAAAATTTTGAGCGACCTCTTATACATTTATTTTCCGGTGCCCTATGGAGGAGGTGCTTTATTGTCAAAATTACATTTATATTTTTTGAAAACTTTAATTGTAAATATCTTCTCAGTTCAATGTCTGCGCGGCTGAGCATGATCTTTCCTTGTGCTCTTCACATGCAAAAAAATCAACGATCTACAGTTATTTCTTATTGTGCGGAATTTTTTTAGGTCACAAAAGGAAATTGTTCATTAAATCTAAGTAAGTATTTATTGTACTATTTACATGCATATATGATTGTTGTTGATTCACCTTTTGCCTTATATACATATTCAGTTTTCAAAAGATAAGTGAAAAAAAAAGTTTGAAGAGTGGTGCGCTTTGGTTGTTGCTAAAGTAAGGAAAGAATACATATACACATATTTATGAGGGTCTTCATATAGTTTGTTGGAACAAGGAAAGAAAAGCATACACACAACCATCCATGCTCCTGGTTGCCGTCTTCACAAATGACGTACATCAACTTCTTACAGACATATTTGTTAACATTTTTACCTCTTTTTAAAAATATATTTCTTGTATTTAAAATGCAAGAATAACCCATGTTATATAGAAAATATAACAAATAAGTGTGTTTTTTTGTAAATAAAATTCTTACATTCTATACATAAACATATATTATTGTAAAAAATTCAAATATGATACATTCGAGATGACAAATATGTGTAATGACTGGTAAATGTATGTAATGATTGATATAATATGATTCTAATTTATTAAGGCTGCTAATAAAAAAAACCTTATAAAAATAAACCCGAGAAAAATCCCTTCATCCTCAGCAACCTCAACTTTGAAGATCCAATTGGCATTGGCACCCCCAACTTTGTGATACATTATTTCAAGGGCATAAAATTCCATTTTATAATGGTTAAATAGAAAATTATATTCCTTTTCAAATGATATATTCCAAGCTCAGGGGTTTCATTTGAGATTTTCAAAGGCTAAGGGGTGAAGAGATGAATCCTAAAATTCTCTAGGTACCATTTTTGAATTTTTGAACTTCGCCCTCGATATTAAAATCGGCGTGTTTTCTCTGAAAACAATAAACACATCAGCTCAACAATTATTAAGAGTTATATATATATATATATATATATATATATATATATATATATATATATATATATATATAAGATCTTTTTTGTCCATCTTTCCCATTAAACTACACATGTATTAATTACAATGGATTTTTAATGCGCCTTCCGTATAAATTTGAAATCGATTCTCTGTACGGTTTACGATAAATTAATTTTAATACAATGTTAGACTTCTGGTATTAGTTCA